>NC_081774.1:17304617-17964460 GCF_963082965.1 Carassius carassius | reverse complement strand
CAGTTAAACATTAATTTGCTTTGTTGTCTAGTAGAACTTCTCAAGCTTTCTTGGGTTGTTTCTCTTCTGGACCACCATGGCTGATTTTGGGGAGATTTTAGAAGCTGTAGCGGACTTTGGGCTTTTCCAAAAGCTACTCTTGTTTGCTCTGTGCTTTCCAAATCTTATTCTTCCTTTCCAGTTATCCAGCCTGGTCTTCAACCACGCAGACACAAACCACCATTGCAATGGTGACTGGATCCTTCAGGTGGGTCCCAATCTGACAAAGGAAGAGCAGCTCAACCTGACACTGCCCAGGCTCCCGGATGGCTCGTTCAGTCCCTGTCAGATGTATGTTCCCGTGGATTGGGATCTGTCTGAAATCCAGGAATATGGCCTAAACGAAACCACCACTTGCACTGATGGATGGCTGCATAATGATACTATTTATGAGGCAACCATTGTCACCGATGTAAGTACTACCACTGGTGTGTTTCAAATAAACATGTTGAAAAAGGTAACTTGGGTTTAGTTACCCATCATTTGGAAAACATTTGACTTGCGGTCACACTACAATGTAATTTAACTACCATACGTTTAAATGACCTCACTTTGAGCTGATTTAGTCTACAATATGCTGTTCCCTTCATAAATACTTTTGAATATAATAAATATTCATCTAATAATAATAAATGTTCCTTAATAAATGACGTTTTTGTGATGTTTTGCAGTTCGATCTTGTATGTGACAATGCAAATTTGTTTCGGGGAGCACAGACAATATTCCTCGCTGGGGTACTAGTTGGAGCTGTACTTTTTGGGCCCTTTTCAGAATCGTAAGATTTTTTAAGAAAAAAATCAATAATCACTAAATAAGATTAGGGTTACAGTTAGTTGTTTGTAGTTATGCATAAGTTACTGTTATGATTATAGTTAGTACATGTAATGCTTTACAAGGGCACTGTAAACAGTGTTACCTAGATTTGTCTTTGTTCCCCCACACATCATGTCATGTAAAAAAGTATTCACCTAGTGTGTGTGTATGCATGTATGTATGTATATATATATATATATATGTATATGTATGTATATGTATGTATGTCTCTCTCTCTCTCTCTCTCTCTATGTATATATATATATATATATATATATATATATATATATATATATATATATATATTTGTATGTGTGTATATGTATAATGATTATAATATAATAGACACTTAAAATAGAAATGTCCTTCTTTTTTCTTCTCTCTCTCTTTCTCTCTCTCTCTCTCTCTCTTTTTAAATGAACTCAAGGTTTGGTCGCAAACGAGCTACACAGATACCTATGGTGCTCATGCTAATATTCACAGTTGTGACTGGTCTCGCTCCAAACTTTTATGTGTACCTCGCATCACAGTTCATTGTTGGTATTGCTCTTGGAGGATTTCGGATCAACAGCATTATCCTTGGTATGAGTCGATATTTAGCATCATCACTGGCTATCAGCAGATTGAATGTTCAGTGTAAAATAGCTGATCAACTTACTAGAAAATGCATAGAATGTTTTTAGACTTTCATTTTGCGTCATCAACACATCAGTTGAAAGTCAGTTTATCACAATGTTTTCATCCTCACTGTAGCCACTGAGTGGATTGGAGTCGCTCAGAGATCCTATGCAGCCTGTCTGAGTCAAGTCCTGGCCGCTTTGGGCCAGGTCATGTTTCTTGCCGTTGTTTATTATGTCAGGGACTGGAGACTGGACCAGTTTATAATGGCTGGCCCACTTGCATTTGTGGTCATCTACATATGGTATGTGTGCTCTTGTTTAAAACCCTTTCAGTGCAGTTCAGTAATTTTGTAAGTGAATGAAATAATTTGATATGCACACAAATATAGGTTTATTCCAGAGTCTGCCAGATGGCTTCTTGTTCGTGGAAGAGCTACAGATGCTGAAGAACTCATTCAGAAGGCAGCAGCGATCAACAAACGTACAGTTCCAGATTCATTAGTGGAGAAGGTGGAGATATATTTCACTAATTAACACATGCACAGGCCCATTTTTCTTAAATGACACAATATGGATAACATATTTTGTTAGGTCCTAAATGAAAAGCCTGTTGAAATGGGAGGTATAAAAATCCTTTTTGCTTCCCGTGTGCTCAGGAAATATTTCTTAACCATTACTTTCGCATGGTGAGTTGATTCACAGAGTTTTCAAACTATTTTCCAATGGTTCCGTCCATATCAAAACTTGAAAGGCCCTCTATATTGTTTATATTCAGGTGTGCGCTAAACCTAGCGTACTACAGCCTCTCTCTGAATGTGGGGAAGTTTGGCCTTGATATTTTTCTCAATCAACTCATATTCGGCGTCTCTGAGATTCCTGTCCACTTCCTCTGCATGTGGTCTTTGGAAACGGCTGGAAGAAAGGTGTCTCTGATGGGTGCACTCATAGTAGGAGGGTCCCTCTGTCTCCTGACACTTGCGGTTCCACAAAGTAAAACCTTTTCCTTATGTAACACACCGTAACATATAAAGAATCAGCACTTGACCATGTGATGCTCTTCTTAAGGTAATTCCATCGCCGTCGCTGCTCTTGCCACTTGTGGAAGATTTCTCATGAACGGCGCAGGCAGTATTTGCAACGTTTATATTCAAGAACTCTTCCCCACCTCCATTCGGTAAGCATGACCGTGTTGTTTTCTGTAGAAGACTGATGTTTTTAATGCAGTTATGTAATAATCCCCTTCTGATTTCCAGTCAGACAGCGATGGGCCTTGGCTCCACTGCAGCACGAGTCGCAAGCATGTTGGCTCCTGTGGTGAACATGCTGGAGGTCTACCACTTCACTATTCCCACTCTGGTGTTTGGCAGCCTGTCACTAGCAAGTGGGATAATGGCCTTCCTGCTTCCTGAGACCAGACGCACTGAGCTGCCTGGTTCAACAGAGGAGGCAGAGGGCAAGAGGTACATGTACTATTACATTGAAAAAGTTTTCAAAATTGGTCAAAAATACATCTATTTAGTGAAATTCTGCTGATGAAAGTGATTTTTGCAATGTCAACATTACGTGTTCAGTTGCATGACTCTGTATTACTTAAGTTACACATTAAGCCTCTTAAGTATTATACATTTTATATTATGTCAAGAGAAAATAACACACTATCCCTCTCTATCTCTCAAAAGGCAACCAAAAATGGCTTACTCTGCACCTGGAGATTGTGAAGACATCAAAGCAACCAAGTTATAACCTTGTCTTTGTTGCTAGTGTTATTGTTCTGTTTAACGGTTAACATTGTAGTGATATGTAGAAATAACAATCAGTTATTAATTTCTGCAGTTTATCAAAAATATTTGTAGATTTAGTGTTTTATATGTAAAATAATATGCAATAAAACTCATTGGTATGACCCAATTATTTTATTTTTTTGGATGAACATGGTCAGTACATTGGTTCATGATCAACATTAACATGATGCATTTCTTGCATTTATTTTTGTGGATTATATGATGACTAAATGGATTATTTTAAGTAAACTTTGCTAAATAAATCTATTTATTCTTCCCCTATGTCAAAGAACTATTAGTCATAGCAGGCATAAAAATATTACTGATTAATACAAAGTACAAAAATGTTAGTCTGATTTAACTGAAGAACCTCTGTAGAATCACAATGAATTTGTCAAATACTAACATTTGTTTTTATCTAAAAACATTAAGTAACACTACATTAGATATTGACACTTGTATTAATATACATTGATTAATTATTCAGATTTAAAAAAGTAACACATTATATAAGAATACTTTAACTTAAATATACATTAATCAATCAATCAAATGTCAGTAATAAAATTTGTGCATTGTACTAAATAGTACAGCAAAGGCAAATCAACATATCTGCATCAACATATTTAAATGTAAGATTTGAATCTTTTGTGTGTGTAATGAACAATGGCACCGACACTACCCCAAAAAGTCAGACATCCAGTCATTTTCAGGCTTTTGCTGCAGCACAGCACTGGTGTCAGGGTTTGTTGGATTTAGTACGGAGAGGGTATCCTGTGCTGGTTCTTGAGACATGGCTGGAATCGATGAAAATATGTCATCTGGAAATATGTTGCTCGCTTTGGTCTCAGCAGCCTCACCGTGACTCTCTAACCCAGTGAAATCGTCAAATGGGTTTGCAGTTCTTTGAGTTGTTTCTACACTGAATGTATTTGTAATAACACTTGCAAAGATGTCATTTGAGAAAGGATCAGCACTCATGTGACTGAACGGAGCTGTAGATGGATCTTTCTCAGAGCTGAAGAAATCAAAAGCTTCCATTTGAGATGGCTCGGTTAGCTCTTGGCCAGAAAAGTTTTGATCAGACACATTAGAGATTGATTGATTGCCTTTACTATCAAAAACATTGTTAACTTCACTTTGAATGAAATTTTCCTGTTCAAGGTCAGAGCTTTTCTGTTCAAACACATTTGAAGTAACTGATAGTGTTGAGGGGACACCTTCAGAACTTATAAAGTCAAAAACTCCATTTGGTTCCAGTTGACCATCTGTTATTCCCTCAAAAGGGTTTTGACTATGAGTCTCACTGTTTGTCATAATATCAAAGAAATTATTAGTGGACGATTGATCAAAGACAGTGAGCATATTGTCACCTCCAAAGATATCCATTGTTTGGACTGGTGCATTGTTCATACCAAAGGGATCATCAGTCATTTCTAAGGAAACAACTGCTTCGTTTTTATTGACTTCAGTTAAGGTGTTTCCAAAACCATACAAGTTTGCCTCAATACTTGACTCTGATGAACTAAAAATATCAAGAGTCTTTTGATTCAAATTAACAGAAGGACCTGATGTCATATCTCCACTTTCTCCCTGAGTGTTTTCTCCAAATGGGTCTTTTTGAATAATGGAGCTCCCTATATCTACTGATGGAGTTTCCAAATCCATAATGTCTGTCAATGTGTCACTGTGTGTATAATCAAGTGTATCTGAACCTGAAAAAGCCATGGCATCTGTGTTAGGGCCCGCAACTTGAGATGTAAATGCATCAGATGAATCAAGAAAACCAGTTGTATCTTTATTCTGAGGCAAAGAGGAATTGAGGCTCTCCTCAAGACCTGAATGTTTTGAAGAGTCAAGAGAGGTCAGATCTACATGAATGTGTTCTTGTGAAGGAATAAGAGCCTCATTTCTTTCCATCTCCCCAAAACCAACAGAAGTGGGCTTGTGTTCTTCAATTGACTCAAGGTTTATTGATGGTACAGTCTCGTCAGCAGAGCTTCCATCATGCAATAGGATGGGATTTTCAAGGCTCTCGATTAGATTTGGTTCTTCTGCAGCATCACTTAGTTGGTTTTGTGCTGGTTTTATGGTCTCTTGAGATGTGTTTTGACAGGTGGGCTCAGACGAAGGTGGAAATAGGGAAACATTTTCTTGTATCAATGTAGTGTCATCTACAGTGACTCCAGTTTTCTCTGGCTCCTTTTCACGTGTAGTTTCAGGTTTGATTTCTGGTGTTTTCTTTATTTCTAAATCTATTTCAGGGGATGAAAAGAGTCTGCCCAGTACATTTCTAGGTTTGACATCGGATCTTTTGCTTTCCATTTTTGTCTCACTTTTGTTCTCTTTCCTACTTGGACCAGATGTGAAGAGTTTGGAAAGAGGGCTTTTACCTTTAGACCAAGACCCTTTATTCCCTTTATCCATGGCCTTTTTGTCAGCAACCTTTGTGTTGCTTTTATTATCAGATTTTGGAGGCATATCCAACATCTCAGGGACTTTAGATTCAACCTTAATAATATCTGTGGGTTCTTGATTTTTGGAGGTTACAGCCTTGGCATTACTTTCAATAACCACCTCTTTCTTCATCTCATCAACCTGCTCCAAATCACATGATTCACTACCTGGTTTAAATGTTTCTTTACCACATGCTGGGATGTCATTTATCTGCAGTTCAACAAGATTCAGGATTGTTTCCATCTCACTCATATTTTCCTCATTTGCTTTTGTTATTTCACTTTCCTGTTTTCCTACAGTCGGAAGGAAAGGATCCTGCATTTGTCCATCTAAAGCTTTCGGATATCCAACAGAATCATGGCTGTATGGATGGTGCATTTTGTCTATTAAACCTTCCACAGGTGATTCCTCTATTTCTATTCCTGATTCAAAGGTTGTCATATCTGCTGTTATTACACTACCATTAACAGCTGCAGGTTCAACAAAAGCATCAGTAGAGCTTTCAACTTCTTCACTGGTTATCTCTGTGTTGTTTTCCTTGTCTATATTTAAATCTGAAACAAACCGGACAGACTTTTTAATTTTCGTTGGGCTATCTGCTTTCCCATCTTCAGCAAAATTGTCTCCTCTCACAGAATCTGTACTTGAGGTAACAGAATTTAAGTATTTGCTTGTCACTTTCCCGCCTGTTAAAACTTTGCTTTGTGTTCCAGCTCTATCTGCAGTCTTCTGCAATGATTTTGTACCTCTTGGATGATTTGTATAAACATCCTCTGAATGTGGTGCACTTTTTATCGTGAAGGGAGAGGCGTATGTGTTTGTCTTCTTATAAACCCGAGGTGACAGCTGAACCGATTTGTCCATTTCATCCAGCCCAGAATGAAACCTTTTCTTTTCAAGAGCATTTCTGGAGCTTCGTGCAGCAGAACGCTTGTGATTTAACCAGTCTGTTGTACTTCTTGAGGCTGAGGAAGTATTTTGTGATACAGGGCTGTGTCGGGTCCCCCTGCTTTCTGGTGGCCAGCTTATTTTAAGCTTGTTCGTGTTGTCAGGACATTTGAATTGATCATCTTTGTTTCTTTGCTGTCGAGATGATGGTGCTCTAGGGTCATCTACAGTTGCATCAACACATTTAGGCTCTGTTTTACGTGCTGAGCTGAATTTGTTAGTATGTTTAGGTTCCTCTGTTTTAACGAGCCAGCGGTCTTTGTGTTGTCTATGGCCAAAACCCTCATCATAGTTGCCCTTTTTCTTAAACAACTGATGGTAATGTGATGGGCAGTAGAACTCTCCATAAAGAGCAGAGTAATTGTAAATGCTGTAATGAACAACAGTACACAAGTGAAGATTCAAAGTTAAAGTATATGCTTTAAAATAGAAAATTTCCCAGGGAATCAAGTGTTGTCGTACTTGATTTGTGATTAGAGGAAATCATTTGATTCAATATTTTGACTAGCAATTTTTCACATGTAATTGTCATTAAGAATCAGAGATTTCATAATGTTCCAGGATTACACAAAAAATATTTTAGAACTGTTTTGCCTTCTAATGTATAGGAAAATGATTTTGGAATTTCAAAATGGATTATTGGGATATCCTTGTCTCACCTTAGCTTTTTATTACAGTGTTTGCAGCAGAAACAGTAACTATGTAGGATTAGTTTATCTGCCATCATTTTCTCCATTGGATAAACTGGCATCAGGCATGCAGAGCACATCTCTTTAGCAGGTGACAGGAACTATGACAACAATATAGACATGGAATATGTGTTTATGCATGATGTTCACAGCATAAAGAACCTCCTATGGAAAAAAAATGTCAAAATTGTCATAGCATGGTTTTTTAATAGAAATAATTTAAAATTTAAAAAAATACTGCTTAGTATTTTATTTTAGATAATTTTAATATACAGCATTTGAAACAAGTATTTAAGAATTGCAACAGTAAAAAAAACCTTGCTCTTAAAGCATTACAATAAAACTCTTTATTGTACACGCATATAAAATTAGGACCAATAAAACTAATACATAAGTATTTTAAATAGAAATATAGAGCTAACATTCAGCAAAAAAAAAATCCCACAAAACAAAATGGGCAGACAGGTTAATGTTTTTCTGTGTTGGGATGACTGAAAGTAACAAACACTTTTCTGTCTTTGCTTTCAGACAAAGAATTTGAGGAGAAGGTCTGGCCAGAATGTTGTGAAACAGATGAAGCCATTTCTTCATATCTCCCTGGATTTGTAATTTTATCATATGAGGCAGATAATTCACCCTCAGACTGCCTGGTAACAAAAGTAGATCTTTTGGAAGAGAAGTAAGTATTTCCAAAGCAGTCTATCTCTTCGTATTTCTCACTGACAGTTTTAGTGCCAATGATTCCACTTGCAACCTCAGGAATGCGCTGTACTTCAAGAATGCTGACTTTCCTCTTAGGACTTGGAGGGCTACAAACATGGCTGGCTGAGCTTTTCTCAGGGGAGGACTGTCTAAAAATGCTACTTGCATCAGGTTGATCAGCTGCTTTTAGGTTATCTGAGTGAGGCTGTAGAGATGTGGGTGACTCAATAGGTTTTCTTGCAGCAGAATGAATGGAAATGAATGAAGGCGAGCAGGGGACATTTGAGCATGGTTTGCTCATTTGATGTACATGTGGTACCTCTTTGGGCAGACACCTGTTATCAGTACTCTGTACCTGTTTAGATTGCACAGGGTTTGCTTTGCTGGATACAATGCTAATTTTCCTAATGTTTTTAGTATTTGGTGAGACATTGTTCGTATTTAAGGATTCACTAAACAGGCCTGACAACCCAGCAATGTCTGCCTCAGACTTTAAATTTGAAACCGAGTACAGAGCTTTTTTTATCACCTCCTCAATTTCCATTAGTTTAGCTAATGTCTGTTCTTTCAAACTGATGATATCCATGCTTGCTTTCTCTAGGTCCTCAAATGCAGACTCAACAGAGGATATGCTCTCAACATCATCTCTTAAGCCCTCTGTCTCTGTGCCAGCTCTTGGACAATGTCTGCGTTTCATGTTTTTTATGGGCTTGCTAATCCAAGCAGGCACATTCTCAAACAAAGTCATTAGAGATTTGACATCCACCTCACAAGTCTCCCCCTCTATTTCTTGAACTTTTGACAAAATGATCTTCAGCTCTTCTCGTCTCACAAGGTTTTCGAAGATCTCCATGGCTGCTTTTACGTTGCCCCTCATGATCTCATCTTTGTGGACGGAGAGTCTCTGGCGGCGCTCATCTTCTGTCTCTCTCCTAGCTTTCTTTTCTCTCAAAACAACTTGGTTCTGAGAAGGAACTTCACACATTTCAGGTGTGTTTCTGCTGGTGGAGTGTAACTCCGCTTTATTTGCGTTCTCTTTGGAAGTTTTAGCCTGTTCCTGGATGGTTCCTTTTTGCACAACTTTAATTTTCTTTGGGAAAACTGAGGTTGTTGTCTTTTCTCCAAAATTCTGAAGTGCAATCTTAAAACCTTTGTTTAATTCGTCATTATCCTTTGAATAACTCTGCATACACATCCTGATCTCCTCTGCAGCATTTATCCTCTGAATCACATTTTTCTCCATTCCTACTCTATTACAAGCAAAGGATCCATCATCAAGAGAGACTTTTTTACTGACTGATGGAGTGTCTGTATGTTGCATGTGGGAATTTTGAACCCATTGCTCAGTATACTGCATCTTTTGAAAATCCGTAGGATCGGTCAAGTTTGTCCTTTGAACTTGTTCAGGAATGTTGCATGGTTTTTCTTTAATTTGGTTTAAAGTTTCGTTTTGATGCAAAGAAGTTTTGCTGGGAGCAACTTTGGGTGGGATTGCAGGAGTTTGTTGCTTATTAATAAGATGCTCAGTTGAGCTTAGACAAATATTTGGGGTTTCTGCAATATGATTGGAGCTGGTGGTGATGTGTAATGGCTTTGGTGGAATAACTGGCTTTTGATCTTTAACCTGATTACCAGTTTTTAAATGCATGGGTGGTGGATGTTTGTCTCTTCCTGAAAAAGGTTTCGAGAGCTTTGAACAGTGCGCGTCGGAGCTAACAGATTCTGAATTAAGTGCCGAGATCGTCAGAAGCTCACTTCCGGTCACTGAAACCGAAGAAGACAATTTAGTGTCAGATGAAGGCAAATTTACAAAACTCTGCTTGCATTCTACAGTCCCTGAGTCATCTGTCATTCTGCTTGGTGTGTAAGACTGTCCAGATTGTCTAAATAACATTGCTGCCTTTAAATCTCCTTTAGAAATATTAATACTAGACTTCTCAAGAGACTGGAGTGTCTCTTGCATATTACCTCTAACAACTTCCTCCTTGACTACACTTCTCTGCTCTGTTGCAGCACTTCGTAATGAATGGATTGCAGCCTTCACATCACCTCTAACAATATCTGGCACTAACTGTAAAACCTGAGCACTGTTATCTATCGCTCTTGAGTCATCATCTGTACTAACATGTATTATATTTTCTCGCCCTCCCACTTCATTCTGAAAGCAAACTGTTTTGTTGGATCCCTGATCCTTTTCTATGTCACTAACCTTTCGAAATGTTGTAGTAATCCGCTGGTTACTGAAGGAGGATGTTGTAGACTGCTCCACTGTTGTGTTGCTTTGGCACTGAGACGATTCATTTATATTATATAGCTTTCCAGGAGTGACAGTTTCTCGTTCTACTCTCATGCTTTGGTTCTTTGCCCTCTCCAGGGATCTTTTGGCAGCCTTAACATCCCCTGAAATGATTTCCTCCTTAATTAATTTCCTTTTATTTTCTTCTGAGCACAGTTCTTCTGCCTCTATATTCAAATCGTAAATAGTGCCTGGTTCGATGACTTCACGCTCCACATGCATGCTTTGTTGTTTTGCCCGCTCCAAGGATTCAAGGGTCGCCTTAATGTCTCCAGAAATGATTTCCTCCTTCTGGACCATGACTGGCTGTTTGATTGCGTCATCAAGTTGCTGCTTGGCCGACAAAATATCACCTCTGACGATTTCTTCCTTTGGCACACAGTTTCCAACGTCCAGGTCTATGCAGAACTCTGAGAAAACCTTTTTGACATTCTTCACATCTCCTGGTACAACATCCAAGACTGTTCTTTCAATTTGATCCCTTTGTTGATTTAGGTTTCGCTTCGCTTCCTTGACATCACCTTGAATAATTTCAATTTTATCTCCACAAGAGTCTGACAGTTCCTCCTCAGAAAGTTCTTGCTGTAGACTCTTAAGGTCACCCTTTTCAATGCAGCTTCGATACAAATCAACATTCCCCCTCTCGTTTTGTTCCAGTCTGCAAGACGGTTTGGTTTGCTGGTTGTGGGCAGTGGCAAGGAGGTTGCCAATGGTGGATTTGACATCTCCTCGTGCAATGTCTTGCGACTCAGTCACGTTGCTTTGGCAGTGGAGGGAATACACTGTCATCTCCGGCTGCCCACCTACGGATTCTTGCATCACCAAGCCTGTCTTGATTGTTTTATGTTGGACGAGCAAGTTCTCAATTATTTTAACTGCTTCTTGGGCCTTACACTCTGTCTCAGGGTTATCTGTGAATCCGAATGGGATTTCAAGCACTGTGCTGTGCATCTTGCCTTGATCGTCCTCTTTAAGTAGAACAACTTTAGGTTTCAGGTTCGGTTTAAACAGTAACTGCAGCATTATGTTCCTGATGTTACCTTCAACAACTTCCTCTTTTTGAACTTTAGGCCCCTCGTTTTTAACAATCTGATATTTTGCCATGTTTACATACATAAAATCATTTGCCTGGATGATGATTCCACTTGAATGAATGAATGAATTATGGCAAAGGCGGTAGAGTATGTCTGCCACACTCTCTACAGTGATTTTGTCCAGCGGCGTGGTCTCGAATAACCAGGTTGTGCTTTTGACGTCTGCCTTGGGAATTTCTTCCTTTGATGAAGCAAGCTCTTCAGTAGATTCATCTGTCTTTATTTTGTCTAAGGCCTGTGATTCGAATAACCAAGTACAGCGTTTTACATCTCCCTTTGTGTTATCCTCTCGATGTACAGTTGTTAAGATGGTGTTCTCATCTGGCTCACCTTTTATAGTATCAATAGGTTGATTCTCAAACAGCCAGGTTGAGGTACGTACATCACCTTGTTGAACATCTGTAACACTCACCGTTCGCACACACTTCTTTTGACCCGCTTGCTTAGTCTCAAAAAGTTGCTTGCTTTGTTTCACACTTTTCCCATTGCCTACATCTTCAACAACCCTTACCGAGGGCCCTTCTTGAGGTTTGAAGGAATCAAGGGGCTGAGTCTCAAACTTCCAACGTGCTGATTTCACATCTCCCTTGCGCACATCCTCTTGTGTAACTGCACGGAGGACATAGATTTCTTTGTCTGCTTGGATGGTATCCAGTGGCTTGGTTTCGAACATCCACCTTGCACCCCTGACATCTCCTCTCATCACTTCTTCTTTCTTTACCGTAGTAACTTCATGAAACTGTCCGTCCTTGTCTCTTATTGCATATAACGGCTGAGTTTCAAAAAGCATAGTGCTGGACTTCACATTACCACTGCTGCTTGTGGGCTTCTCAACGCTCATTGGCTGGTGCCCAAGCAGTTTGTCTTTATCCTGGATTTTGTCTAGAGAGAAAGTTTCGAAAATAAATTTCTTGCTTCCGACATCACCAACCTCAATATCACTGACACTTTGAGTTATTCCATCCTCCTTCTCATTAATGTCACTGATAGGCTGATTCTCAAACAGCCAAGTGAATCTGTGGACCGAACCTGACTGAATTTCGTTTTTCTGCTCCTTAGAGTCTTTGACACATTCACCTCCTATTTCATGAAGTAACTTGGATTCAAAGATTTCCTTGACACGTGAGACATCTCCAGACGGGATATCCACCTGACTGACATATCTTACATTTTGGCCAGAATCAGTTTGCTTTGTTATTCTGTCCAAAGTTTCTGTTTCAAACAGATGCTTCACTGTCTTTACATCCGTATCACTTTTAATGTCTTCCTGCACAATACTGCATAATTTCAAACTGAAGTCCTTCTTGTCTTTATTGTTATCCAGTGGCTGTGTTTCAAAAAACCAAGTGTGGGACTTCACATCAGCTTTTGGCACTGCTTCTACATCCTGGTTCCTTTCTGATTTCTCATACAAAATGTCCATTGGTTGTGTCTCAAACAACCATTTGCACGTCTTCACATTACCCTTTTGAAATTCTTCCTGCGTTACTACTGAATCTGCTTCGTTCTTACTAATCACATTGATGCAATCCAAAGGTTGTGTTTCAAACATCCATTTAGCTGTCCTCACATCACCTGCCATGTCCTCTTGCCTTGTAATGCCCTTGATGAGCTCTACTTTTCCACTGCCTTCTTCGAATTGGTCTAAGGATTTTGTCTCAAACATCCATTTGTAATTCTGTACGTTCCCTTTGATGGATTCTTCTCTACTGACAGTCGTAACCTTGTGGAAATTTCCAACACAGTCTTTAATTGCATACAGTGGTGTGGTTTCAAATAGTAAACGGTTGCTTTTGACATCCCCAGCTGTAATTTCGTCGATATGACTTTGTGCTTTCTCTGAGATGTTACTAAGAGGTAATGTTTCAAAAAGGTTCTTGAAATTCTTCACATCTCCTTTCTCAACATCTTGAACTTTGTTTCCACTGTCAACTTTTGTTTTCCCAATACTGCATTTCTCAAACTGCAGCCTTTTGTCTTTGACTTCCCCTTTTTCGTCACTTGACACCACAACTTTTTTAAGCTGTCCCACCTCATAACTGTCTTTCAGAGTGTCCATGGGCTGAGTTTCAAATAGCCATAGTGTGGATCCTACATTTCCTCCAACAATTGCCTCCTTCTCTGAAATTTCACCAACAAACTCTCCTTTAAGAGATGACAGGGGTTGGTTTTCAAAAAGTTTTAGTTTGTTATGAACATCTGCTTCCCCAGTGATGTCCTCCACTGTTCCTTTGAACTTTTGTTCTTCCACAGCACCCTCATGAATTGCATCAAGTGGCTGGGTCTCAAACATCCATTTTTTCTCATCAACACCGCCTTTCTGGGCTTCCTCAAGTGAGATCCCTCTAATGATTTGCACATCAGCTCCTTTATTAATGTGGTCCAAGGGTTGAGTTTCAAAAAGCCAACGCGCGGTTTTAAATTCACTGCTTTGGATTTCCTCTCTACAGATTGATTTGATTTCATGGATTTTCCCACTTCTATCCCTAATTGCGCAACAGGGATCTGCTTGAAAGAGTTTGATGGTTTTCTTTACATCTCCTTTATTCTCCTGGAGTTCTGATTTGAGTGTTAAAAAGTGCTGGTCTTCAACAGAGCAGCAGCGGCCTAAAGCCTCCAGTGGTTTGGGTTCAAACAGGAGGCGTGTACCTCTCACATCTCCCTTCTGAACGGGTTCCTTCAGTACGACCTCCACGATTTCCTCATTCTCCATCTTTGTCTTACTGATTGAATCTAGGGGCTGTGTCTCAAACAACCAGGTGGACGTGCGAACATCTCCTTTTATTACACCTGGCCTCTCTCCCGCTGATGTGTGTTGACCATCAAACACTGAATGCTCAAACAAAGAGGATTTGCCCCTCACATCCCCACCTTGAAGATTTTCCTCATTGAGAAGTTTTTTAGTTTCATGTGGGTCTCCAATATTGTCAAGAGTCCAGTTCTCAAATATCCAGCGCATGGACTGGACTTCTCCCTGATATGCTGTGTCTCCTGCTTGGGGATTTATTGCATCTATTAGTTCATCATCTACATCATCAAGATTCATCTTTAATTCAGGATGAATGTGTTTAAAAAGACGCTTCAGTTCACTTTTCTGTCGATGCTGATAGAACTCAGAGAAGGTTTCTTTTGGAGGTGGTACGGGGAGAAAGTTCTGGCTTTGATCCTTTTGAAGTGATTCCAGAACTTGAGGTCTTGGTAAAGGAGGTGGAGGAGGAGGAAAATCATCATCTCCACTGGAGACATCTGTCACTTTTATCTGTTTGGCTTTTTCTGCCATCTTGGATGCAAAGAAGTATGAAGTCTCAAGTTACTCTCCACAACACAATGAATTAAATTGTCATTATGGTAAACTCTTAATTAAGACACTGTTCAAATAAAAATGTTAGTATTATTAAGCTTAAAAGCCATACTTTACCTTGTTTTTGAGTTTAGCTGGAACAGCTGATTTAGTTCACTGCACACATATTCATGTGAGGTTTGACTTCATTTATGATGGTTTTCAGCCTTGTTAGTAGAAAATTCATGTTCCACAACAAATACAGTTTCATTTCCAAACATTTTTTAAAACAAAAAAAGTTTGAAAAAATAGGAACAAGAATATTTTCCGGAATATGATCCACAGCGACCACAACAAAACGGCAGCTATAATGCCAACTAAATGCAGGAATATCATAAAATGTATTAAGCTACAAAGACTATAAACTCAAAAGATGTTCATGCTGTGCCTTTTAGATATATGAAGTAGAGCCCGACCGATATATCGGCCGGCCGATATTATCGGCCGATATAAGCTAATTGCATTTAAATCGGCATCTGCATTTATAACGGCCGATGAAACATGAGAAACAGAGTCTCATGCTTCACTCATGTTATGAGTGTTGCATAGTGTGCCCACCAGAGGGAGCTCTGCAGCTCCAGAGTTAACAACAGCGCCAGAAGTCCACTACAGAAGAAAGCGATCAACTGTTTTGACGGTGAGTCTGTCGTTCGTCATGTGAAATGATTGTAGATTTAGTTCATACCCTGTATATAAAAACTGTGTGGTAGTTCTAGCTAACGGTCCTATCATTATTACTTCTAAATATTCTGTAACATCACTTACAGCCGCTAATGCATTGCTATATTAGATTAGCCACAAAGCTAATACCATGTTTATCAGTGGAAGAGCGCGAACGTTAATAGGAGGTCAAACTATAACGTTAGCGTTTAACTTATTCTTATTCTATTGCGGTGTGTTTCCCACATAATGACCGCGTAATTGGGCCTTTCACACAGTACGCGGTATGCATGGCGCTTGCCGCTGGGCTCAGCGTTGCTCTTCAGATACAACGCGATTTGCGCTGCACTATGGCATAGGCGGAGTTTTAAAAACGTTTAGCGGGAGCTCTTTCATAGTCTGTTCCTCCTCCTTTCGGTCAGCAGCAAACATGTATCTGTCCCGTTGTAAGAAGCGAGCGATAGCGCTAGTCCTGCTGATGAGAATTAAGAGAGAAGCAAGGAAGAAGAGGCTACCCTCAGGTCCAGAGAACAATTTGGTGAATTCAGGCTGGTTACGTTACTCTAACGCTAATATAGCTTCCTTTTTAGCAGGCCCCTTAAATGCTTGCTATTAACTTGTTTGAAGGTGGTTCTTCTCAAAATTGACAGCGGTGTGTTCATGACACTAACGTTAACCATTCAACTTCGAATTGATTCCGTAATCTTCCGGTAATATTAGGCAAGACGATGTTTTGATTCAGACTGCACAAAGAGAAGAGGAGAAGATATACGGGTCTGTTGTGAATGTGTCTGTGAGAGCAAATATAGTGTAGTTACAGTAACTACAGTAGGTGCGTCAGAAATGATTAAACCAGAGGGGACATAAATGTGAGCTGAACAAGCGCTTTTTTTTTTTTTTTTACATATTGTTTCAAAGCAGCTTTACAGACATAACAGGAAAATGTTGAAATAATATTGTTAAATATAAGTAGGTAATACCTATTGCTTGACAAATAAAAATATATATATATTTCTCATTTTTGCCTATGTAGGAGATCCCAGTTTATTATTATTATAATTCTAATGATGACATGAGTAATGATACATGGTGATATTATTAATACACATGCTTATTCTTTCTCCGTCTCTCTTTCTGCCTACAGATGGCTGAAAAAGGTGAATGCTGTAGCAGCAAAGTGTGGGACTACTTCTGCAAATACTTTAACTTTAGTATTATAATTTATTTACAGTACACACACAGGCTGTTAAAACCAGCTTCAACTGGAAGAAAGTAAAAGTGTTAAATGTTTAAAACCAGACTGTTTTTTGATCATTAAAAAATATATACTTTTGATGTGCAATTGTTTAGTCATTGAGACTGTAATCTAAGGCTTTTTTTTTAACATAGTCCATTCTGGAAAATGGTTTATACAGCCCACATACATAGAACAGGCAGATATTTTGCTATTGAATGTTGTGTAAATGCAGTTTATAGGAAATGGGTCTAATATCCAGATTATTTTTTTAAATCAAAATATCGGCTTATAAATCGGCTCTTTTCGAGTTAATATCGGCATCGGCATAGGCCCCCAAAAATCCATATCGGTCGGGCTCTAATATGAAGTCTACTTTCACAGTATCACAAATTCTGTCATTAACAAGGCTACATTTTTACAACATCACTGTTACCATGGCTTTGATTTTGATTTAATTATAATGGTAACATATCCTGCCTGTGTGGAAATATTGTAATAAAGCATTGCTAAATGAGTTCTTGTTACATACACACACACACACACACACACACATATATATATATATATATACATACACCAAGACAGTCACTGTGTAATTTCCATTATATTTGTTTCTAAATAAGTAACACAGCATCTATTAGAATTAGTCATTAGTCACACAGCAGGCTTACATAATGATCAAGACTTAAAGTCAGCTTGAACTGTTGGTCATACCTTGCTCTGTTGTTTCTTCTTTCCGCTTGAAATTGAGTGCTCCTGGAACACACTACCCTGAAAAAGTTTAATTATTAATTGTTTAATTATTCCTGCTCATTTTACATAGAAGACACTCATGACTTAATTTGCATGAAGCGGTTTTAACAACACATTACTTTAGTGACTTCCTAACAAGAGACATGTACTATAAAAAGAGCATGTACCAGACTTCACAGCAATGCATGCATGTGTGTGATTCAGTCTGAGCACTTGACCTCATAGATGCCTGTGTGTTGTGAGTGATATGACCGATGCAGTGAGCACTCACTTGCTGTTCGATATATCCCGAGGAGTCTGCAGCTGCTACCTTTGAGAGGTAAAGGGCAGATCTGTCTTTCACGCTCGGTATAGGAGAGGATGTGTACTTAGGTTTCTGGTCTTGATAGGAGGCAGATTCTTTCTTGAAATGTTTCTTATCTAATTTACAGAAAAAAAACAAAAATTGTTTTAAAACTACAGTCAGAAATTATTTATAAACTAAAAAATAATGACTCCTATTGCGTATGCAACTTTATTATTGGTATCTATATAATTAAATATACAAACCCGATTCCAAAAAAGTTGGGACACTGTACAAATTGGGAGTAAAAAGGGAATGGAATAATTTACAAATCTCATAAACTTATATTTTATTCACAATAGAATATAAATAACATATCAAATGTTGAAAGTGAGACATTTCAAAATGTCATGCCAAATATTGGCTCATTTTGGATTTCATGAGAGCTACACATTCCAAAAGTTGGGACAGGTAGCAATAAGAGGCCGGAAAAGTTAAATGTACATATAAGGAACAGGTGGAGGACCAATTTGCAACTTATTAAATCAATTGGCAACATGATTGGGTAGAAGAAGAGCCTTTCAGAGTGGCAGTGTCTCTCAGAAGTCAAGATGGTCAGAGGATCACCAATTCCCCCAATGCTGCGGCGAAAAATAGTGTAGCAATATCAAAAAGGAGTTTCTCAGAGAAAAATTGCAAAGAGTTTGAAGTTATCATCATCTGCAGTGCATAATATCATCCAAAGATTCAGAAAATCTGTGACAATCTCTGTGGGTAAGGGTTAAGGCCAGAAAACCGTACTGGATGCCCTTGATCTTCGGGCCCTTAGACAGCACTGCATCACATTCAGGAATGCTACTGTAATGGAAATCACAACATGGGCTCAGGGATACATCCAGAAAACATTGTCGGTGAACACAATCCACCGTGCCATTCGTCGTTGCCAGTTAAAAAAGAAACCATATCTAAACATGATCCAGAAGCGCAGCCATTTTCTCTGGGCCAAGGCTCATTTAAAATGGACTGTGGAAAACTGTTCTGTGGTCAGACAAATCAAAATTTGATGTTTTTTTTTGGAAAACTGGGATGCCATGTCATCCGGACTAAAGAGGACAAGGACAACCCAAGTTGTTATCAGCGCTCAGTTCAGAAGCCTGCAATCTCTGATTGTATGGGGTCGCATGAGTGTGTGTGGCATGGCCATCTTACACATCTGGAAAGGCACCATCAATGCTGAAAGGTATATCCAAGTTCTAGAATAACATATGCTCCCATCCAGACGTCGTCTCTTTCAGGGAAGACCTTGCATTTTCCAACATGACAATGCCAGACCACATACTGCATCAATTACAACATCATGGCTGCGTAGAAGAAGGATCCGGGTACTGAAATGGCCATCCTGCAGTCCAGATCTTTCACCCACAGAAAATATTTGGCGCATCATAAAGAGGAAGATGTGACAAAGAAGACCTAAGACAGTTGAGCAACTAGAAGCCTGTATTAGACAAGAATGGGACAACATTCCTATTCCTAAACTTGAGCAACTTGTCTCCTCAGTCCCCAGACGTTTGCAGACTGTTATAAAAAGAAGAGGGGATGCCACACAGTGGTAAACATGGCCTTGTCCCAACTTTTTTGAGATGTGTTGATGCCATGAAATTTAAAATCAACTTATTTTTCCCTTAAAATTATACATTTTCTCAGTTTAAACATTTGATACGTCATCTATGTTGTATTCTGAATAAAATATTGAAATTTGAAATTTCCACATCATTGAATTCTGTTTTTATTCACAATTTGTAAAGTGTCCCAACTTTTTTGGAATTGGGTTTGTATATCATTAATTATTATGACATGTTTGTCATTGTTTTATTTGACTTGTTTTTGGAATAAGAATTTATGGATTTTATAGTCGAATATCTGAAGCAGAAATGGTATCTGTGCCATTGTATCTAAGCAGATTTTGTCATCATTTTATGTTCATAAAAATAAATAAAAATCAAACCCAAGGCTTTTAAAACATTTTTGTGTTAGACAGTAATTCAAAAGTATGCTAGAAATAAGACAAGTGTGACATGACCCAATTCCTTGGCCATTTAGTGTCTCTGATAGTGGTGTATATATAGACTGAGGCTGGTGTTGGTATGCTTTTATCTGTGTGCTATTATTATACTTCAAGGACCTTTGGAAACTATTTAGCGCCACAGATACAATAAGAATGTGTAATTGCAAAATATTTGGAATAGATTTTTTTTTTAATTACATTTGCTACAGTCAGTTGTCTTTATATCTCTCAGATATGCTATTACAATTTGATTGTATTTCTTAGCATGACCTTCAACTAAACAAAAAAAGTGGCCTTTATGCCATTGTAAAATGGCAAAAGAAAGTCAGTCATGTCAGCCCAATCCTGACCCTTTTTTAAGGTTTCACATTCTCAGAGGACAAAACACTCTTGGACAAATCTTCCCTGAATCATCCTTCTGATCTTAGCCTTTTCTTTTTTTTTACCATGGGAAATGTAAATTTTTGCTAGCATCGCTGATGCTTTTTTTTATATTATTTTATTTTTTGGATCGGTGTCCAAAACAATACTTTATGGTGGTAAAATAGCTATTATAATGATAATGGTTATTTAGCAGACACCAGAAGTTTTTTCTTCTGTATTAGTCTGCTTGGTGTGACCTGAAATTTCTGAATGCTGAATTAGAGTAGATCATTTGTGATTCTTGATGATGATGTAATTATGGTTTGGAGCAGCAGAAGAGCACATCAAATTATTGTAAAAGCTGCTGTAAGCTTGATCAAAACAAAAGCTTTCCCTGTGAGGCCAGGAGCACTAGAGGCAGCACAGGTCTGTCAGCTGTATTCACGCATACCTCTGTTTTTCACACTGTAAGCTCTCATGGGACAAAAGAACAGGACCCATCACTGGCGCCACTCACGAGTCCGGGCTTAAAACGTTTGCATAGCTGGATGAGCACACAGAATAACAGGGCCACACAATACTGGGGTCTCGCTAGTCGTTACTGTTTAGCAAAGAGAGATATCATCAAGCTGTCTACAAGCCTGAATATTGTGCTCTCTGGTTTGTTAAAAATGCATTCAGTCAAATTATTACATTTCTAAGAAGCAGCAGCAGCAGAACATTTAGCTTAAGGATTTAAATGAAAACACTGCGTGTAAAGGTTATGTAAAATTTCATTTGATATTTGTGATAAAAATGCCAGCTTGCATTTCCATTAAGCCTAATCTGACATAAAGGGTGTTATCAAGGAATTATAATGTATGGTTATGGACAAGATCAAAGGCCTCTGTTGAGTTAAACAGTGACCTTCTCTCCCTGATTACTTTTTTCATTTAAAATTTAATTTACATGAAATGATCTACACATTTATCTGTGATACAGTTTATTAGATGATGAAGTCAGCTCTCATTCACAGCTATTCAGAAGCAGGAATGGAGGACACAGCTATTAGCGTCCAAAAATGTGAGTGCTTTTGTGTTGCTGACAGCTGTCCAAATTATTGTGATATGAGCTTGGTATTTATTCACTTCAGCTGCCTTCCTTAGTTTCCTGTGAGCACTCAAAGGTCTTGTTGAAACCACAACAACTTAAAACCATGACTTAAAATAGGGCAGTATTGACAAAGGCATGTTTAACTTTATGATATTAACCACAATATTCAACAACAAGATTTCAGGTGGTATTTACACTTCTGTTTAAAAGTCTGAGGTTGGTAAGATAAAAAAGAAAGAAAGAAAGAAAGAAATTAATACTTTTATTCAACAGGTATGCATTACTTTAACAAAAGTAAAGAGTCTTTTATTGTTACGAAAGACATTTTTTTTTACAGACTTCCCATTCATCAAATGGAAAAAAAGTTTTATGGTTTCCACAAAAATATGAACTGTTTTCAACATTGATGTTTCTTGAGCAAATCAGCATATTAGAATAATTTCTGAAGGATCATGTGACACTAAAGACTGGAGTAATGACTGTTGAAAATTATTTTTTTTCCTCACAGGAAGAAATTACATTTGAAAATATATTGAGATAGAAAGAGATGGTAATAATTTATAACAATATTACTATTTTAACAGTAGTTTTTGTTAAATAAATGGAGCCTTGGTCAGCAAAAGATACTATTTTTTTTTTTTATCTCACCGACTCCACAAACTTTTGAATGTTAATGTGTGTATATATTTGTTACTTTAACATCGTGTTTTTAGAGCTCAGGTTAAATAAGTAACTGCCTTTATTTTTTTTACTTGGGGTTAATTATTATACATTTTAGATGATTGTCATTACATCATAAGACATGCAGCCTGACATCAGTGGATCATTCGAAATTTGCATTTAAAACGACAACATGACTGTTCTGGTATAATTAAGGAACAGTTCCCAAATCCAAATTTAATTGACAATATTTTAAATTATGTTATATTTAGTTTATATAAATAAAATGCATTTGAATTTCTGCTATTCACAGGCGTCTTGTCCACACTGATTACTGTACTCACAGAGTGAATGGCTGGTTCCTGATAGCAGGTCTTACTGCCTTTAAAGCCTCAGTCTTGTATATATTTCCGCAGGTTTGTGTGTCTCTGTGAGTGTTCGTCTGACTCTGAGGCTGTCTGTAGTGCTAGTCCTGTCTCACTCTGTCCCTTTCTAATGGCTGACAGCTGATTTTTATCACTGCTCACTGCGGAGAAGTGATGAGGCCAGCCTGCTATTTTGGAAGCAGCATGGGCGGTACTCCACACGCCTGAGTCAATCAGGGCTTCTGGAAGTGACTGGGGCACAGGGAACCCCCTTGAGCATAATTCCCACATTAGTCTAGATATCCTTCCTAATGCCATCAGATGTTTAAAAGGTACTGAAATTTTAATTTCAGTGGCTTTTTGGTTGACTGTTCAGAAAGATTCTCATTTAACATTTCTATTTTTAACTGTTTATGAAATAAAATCCTAAAACTGAACACTGCTAATAGGAACGTCATGCCCAGTGACGTTTGATGGTGTCGACAGAGCTTGCTAATACATCTCAAAATAATAATGAGGCATTGAATAAAGCCATAAATGTACGTGTGAGGATTAATACTTATGAATTGTTGAAAAAGAGATAATGGCGATAATGACACGGTTCTGTTGAAGTTACATTAAGCTTTAACCTCTTAACTGTCACTCACTTTTTTGAACATAGACTTGAAAGTGCATGATCCAAACCTAAATTTGTTACATGATTTTGATGTACCATTTTCATGGTCATGCAATGTTTCATTTTAAAATAGGTTTCAAAGGATGAATTTTGAGATTTTAACTTTTCAAGTGATGTATAATTTCTGATGATTTCTAAAGTGTGATAGAGAAAAAGGCAACAAAGAGGTGCACTCTTGCCATAAATGAATCTATTACTTTTTCAACATAATTTTTAACAAAAAAGATTGGTAAAATATCTATTTAAGAATCCTAGACATTTCCAACGATATATAGTTTGTCATGATTAGATTAGGATTTAATTGTAATATAGTGAAGTAAACGTAGGGGCCCACTGAGGGGACGGGTGACAGTTAACAGGTTTTAATATAGTGTCTATGTGTTTTGGGGAATATTGTGGATAAGACTATAATATACAGAACTTGTGGTGTTATTTTAAGATATTGTATAAAGTGGTCCTGAAAATTGTTTGGACACTTAACTCAAACTTCGTTTGTAAAAGAGTGACTGTATTAAGTCAGTTCGCACAGTTCATCACATTAACATTAATATGTTCTACATATATAAATATACTTAAAAAAAAAACTTTTCTATTTTTGCAAAGTTGCTCATGTTATTTTTCTTTAAAATAAATGTGTATTAATTATAATTCAATTATATGAAAAAAAATGCTTACATAACCTAAACTGTATATTTATATTACTAATTTTGTATTAATAATCTATTGTTCTGGGTATGTTAAATCCAAAGACACATCACTTCTACACACACTTTCTCTCTACTCTATTTCTATTCTATCTACTTGTTTTATTATTATTTATTAAACAACTTGACCCTCTAACACTAGCTCAATGTATTCTATCTCTTTTCAATCTACATTTTATTCTTTTTTATTTATTATTAAAAAAAAACTTCCTACATGTACTGCATTAGACTTACCAGGACTTGTCATTTGTTTTTTTTGTCATTGACTTTTGTTGTTTTAATTGCTTCTATTACCATCATTTTTAAGTTGCTTTCGATTAAAGCAACTGCTTAATTATTAAATGTAAATGTAATAAAATTACATTCTTACTTTGTTCAAGGGACAGTTCACCCAAAAATTCTGTCATCAACTGCCCACAAATTGTTCTAAACTTGTATGACTTTCCATCTTATGTTGCACACAAAAGAAGATTTGAAGAAAGGAAGAATGTTCGGAACCAAACAGTTGACGGTAGCCATTGACTTTCTAGTGTTTTTTCCATACTATGGAAGTCAGTGGCTACCGTTTGGTTACCAACATTTCTCAAAACATCTTCCTTTGTGTTCAGCAGAAGAAAGAAACTCATACACGTCATACCTTTTTGGGTGAACTATTCGAATAAAAGTGGTTTAACTATGTCTAAAATACATTTATGACCACTATATGACAGTAAAACACCATTGTAGGCAGAGCGTTTTTTTCTTCTTCAATTAAAGACACTGATCAGCCCAGTCCAAAGTGTTACTCAAGCGTTATGAATGTAAGGTCTGTGGCATAACTGTCACTGTATACAGTATTTTATGTCTCCTGAATGCACTGTACACATACTTACGTGTCCTCACATTCAGTCCTGCTCTCGGCCCTCACTGAAAACCTGTGAAATATGACTCACTCTTTGTAGACAGGATTTTGTCTATGTGACGTTAAGTTGAAACTATTCTGTTAGGATTATTTGAGGAATATTTTTTAACACAGACACAGCTGGCATCGCATGCTTGTGTAGGAAGACTTTAGATGCCAAGGTTTTGTCTCATATAGTGCATAAAGTTCACATGACCTTTGACCTCACGGTTACTGCCTACATCACAGCTGAGCTAAGAAGAAATAACTGGCAAATATATTCTCCCTCATTTACACTAGTTGTACAAATAATTATGTGTATTTATAATGTGTTAGTCAACTTACCATTCGGTCCAGTGTAGGATCGGGTGACACATCCAGGAACCACACTGATTGTCTTTCTTCTCATTGGCTCATTGAAGGTTTTTTCTTTCTATCAAGGTAATCAAATATATGTTTTATTATATATTATAATAGTATATAAAAAATATAAAAATATATTAAGTTATATTCATATTTATTATAATAATAGTAATATAATTACTTGTTGTTTTATCCTATTTTAGACGGTTAGGACAGGTTAACAATAGATTTTTAAGATAAAATATACATAGTGTTAGTATTAAGGCATTGTTGATTTATTGTTTTTATCTTTTTTTGTTATTATTAAAAACGTGTGAATTCATATTGAATTAAATCCAAACCCTGTTTGACTTCTTAGGACAGAGTATAAATAATAATAGTGATTTATGATGATGATAATAATAATAATATTACTAAAAATATTAAAAATTTTAAAAAATAATATTAGAAGATTAGCATATTTTGTATCTCTTTTTTAAAGTGTGTCAGCTCCTATTGAATAGACTCTGAAACAGTTAAGTATTGTTTATATACTAATTGAATTAGCTTTTTTTTAAATATGTTAATTTTCATTTTGTAAAAATGTGTATTTATGTTTAATGTGCTTTTACTTTATTAATATATAGTTCAGTTTTAATTTTTACTTCCAGTTAATTTCAGTGCTTCAACTTAAACTTTTTTTTTAAATCTTTTTTTATAGTTTCATTTTCATTTTATTTCAGATTTATGTCAATTAACAAAAATGTTTTGAATAGATTTAGTTTTAGTTATAGTTAATGATAATAACCCTGGGCTGAACACATCATTTAGCGATGAAATTAGGAGAAAAGCATACATGTTGCTTTCCTGAGTCAAGATCGTCCATGTTTTACAAACACAGACAGAAATAAAACATGACGTGACTGTTACACACACCTGATGAGCCTTGTCCTTTTTGGCGCTGGTGACAGTAGTAGCACCAGAATAGACTTTCTCCCACCCCGTCGGTGCCTCCCTCCACTGTGAGGTACTGGGAATCACTGGGCTGCTTTTGGTCTGCGGTGTGACGTTGAGCCGAGGGCTGCTTGCATATTTCTTTGACTCAGACAAGACCCTCTGAGCTGTAGGGCCCATCAGGTCTGGCTGGGGCAGCATGTCCATTGAAATACTTCTGGACAAAGTGTTATTTGTCCCACTGAGGGACTCGTATCTCCTCCAGAGATTTTCAACTTTATTCTCTTCATGGTTTGATCTTCTCAGGCCAGATGACTGTGGGATACAGAGATCTATGTATGCCGCAATTGATTGAGAGTATTGCTATTCCACTTATTATACAATCAATCAAAGAGATTTTACCTTGGAACATGCCTCTTCTCTGTCGATATCTGTGAGATCCACACAGCTCTCATACCTAACAAAACAACCAGGTTTAGGAAATAAACTTCAAGGAACAGGTGGAATATTGTAGATAGAACATGGTAGTCAGCATATTTACCTTTCAACAAGCTGGGAAACAGGTGTCCTTCTGTCCCAAAACCATGAACTATGACCTCCAGAGAGGCTCTTAAGAGACTGGCTTCTTCTCAAGGTTAAGCTCATCTTAATGGAGAAAATAAATCAGTAAGTAAATCAAACACAAAACAGTTATTTTAACTTTGAATTAACAAACTTTTATACTACGAATGCTTGAATCTGATTGGTTGAAGAATGTGTGAGCAGTTATTTTCAGCAAAGGCCATGGCTAAAGTAGTTCCAGGCAGGCCTTGACTGCATTATATGTTATGCCAAAGGATTTCAGTATTTCAAAGGTCTTTACAACCTATAACAGCAAAAGAACCAAAACCCACAACGACACTGACCAAGCATTTAATATAGCATTAATTTCTAATAATTCAACGACAAGTCTTCAATTAGTAAATGTATATAAACAATCATTTTCAAGTATTTGTTTGTATTTACTTTTTTTATTTTATTTTTGTTTTGTTTTATAGTTATATCCATAAAATATATCATGCTTTTGTTTAAATGCTCTATATTTTAGCAATTTTTAAACACCGTAGGTTACAGGATGAAGACAAATAAAAATATCATACTCTTTATTATTTTTACATTTATTTCCTAATCTAATTCAAACAGCTGTGATAAATATAACAATAAATACAAAAAAAGGAAAATATTTTAAAATATATAAATAAATCTTGAAAATAATTGTTAATCCAGTTTAACACAGCACCAGTAAACCAGTGTGTAAATGACTTTGGTCACATGATCCACCTGCTTGTCAGCCCTTCTCTCATCTGACTCAGTTAATGTTTATCATTCATATGCTTTGTTACATTACACATTGAAAGCTTTGCTGTATTGTGCAGTTTTAACAAAATACGCACAAATAGCAAAAGAAAATTGAGATTTTTTTAAAAATCATGCACACAGGAATACAATTAAAATGAATAGAAGAAATATCCGAAACATCAATCAGAATCAAAACACTATACAGTTACTGCAGTTCATTTAATATGACTAAACGCTCATTACACTAAATTTGGGTAATTTGCCTATTTATGAGCCTAAATATGACTTTAAGCACCCCCCCCCCCCCCCAAAAAAAAAAAAAACGAACTGAGGATATAGATCTTTAGCTAGAGAGTTACCTTGAGTGATCAGTCTTGCGCTCCTCATTTCCTTCTGTTTCGCCGTGCAGTGTGAACTGGAGCATAACTCACAAGACACTCCTGTCACACAGGCCAAAGTCCCTCATTTACAGCCTGACCTCTGGTGTCCGGAAAACTCACTTATTTCTCACCAAATCTCACATGAAGGTAAAATAAAGGCGTAAAATGGGTCTTTTATACATTGCGTTTACAGTACTGATAATTATGTTTACTAATAAGTAGAGCATTAAAAGAATGGTTATAATATGATGACAGCTTCCTTGCATGTTAGCATACTGATATTCAAATGTAAACTCATTAGCTCATCAACAAGAGGGTTTCAAGTTATGGCTGTCTGTTCGATGTTAGTCTAGACAAAACACTTGAGCAATGTAAAGGTTAGTATGCACTTACTGAGGTCATGTGTGCTCTGGACATCATCTTACTATTCACAGACAGTGAATGAATGAATGCCTAACATTGTTCAGCACCTTCTGGATGCTGATCTATGGACTTTGAGATCCTAAACTCCAGAAACAGAATGGTACAACAGAATTTGACTACAGGCAACCTCTTTTGTGGAAAAACAGAAATTTTATCTAATGTAGCCTACATTTTCTATTAGATGTAATAGGCCTATTCATGCTGTTCAAATAAATGTACAGAACAGCCAACAGTCAAGACTTACAAGCGCTCTCCCTTCATGTATCTCTACAAACGTCTATGATTTCTTCAAAACGTCTCTGTTGCTCACTGCCATATGCTAGTCAATATTATGTCGCTTATTCACCACTAGATGGCGATCTCGTTCCCATAAATTTGTAATTATTTAAGACGCTGCATTACTGAATCATAGGTACATGACGTCATTATATGTGTGTGTGTGTGTGTGTGTTTACATACACTTAGCTCTTACACGTGTCGACAGTTTAAGTGTTGTTTTCTGTTTGTACAACAAAAGGAATGCTTTTGAAGAAACTACAAGGCTGACCATGGCTATCAGGTTCTAAAAAAAGTTATATACAATATGTATTTATGACTGTTAAACATGATGTGGAGAAAAAAAGTTACACGGAGGAGACTACTGTGCTTTTAACTAGTGCTTTGAGCAAAAACGAAGTGTTTTTTATTTTACTGTTTTAGAATTGTTACACATTCTTTTTGTGCTTAATCAGGCCTATTTTTGCTCTTTCTAATGCTGAACTTTCATAATGATATTTCACTTTGCTTTTCTTTACAAGAACTCAAATCCTCATTTTCGCTTTGTCATTCTTTCATACACGTCGACTGAACATCCTCGGTCCTCATTTCTGCCCTATTTGGACACATCCTTCCGCTTCAGACAGTCGCTTTTCCCATAGTGACGTCAAAGCAACGTAAGAGGATGAATGTGTTAATATGTCACATTTATATAGTGAATGATGTGGGGGAGGATAACAATGAAAGCCCTAATGGCGTTATTGGTCATCTCTCTTTCTGGTGCTTTATGAATAACTATTGCGGCACAATAATTATTAATAAATAAAGACAGGAAAATAAAGTTCTGTTTTAAAAAGAAATGAAGGGCATTTGAATTACAAAGGATTCGATTTTTTTAATGACTGTCATTACATTCTCGGGCATTTGAAAATTTGATTTTTTTTTTTTTTTTTGCTGTCGGTCTTGAATTGCACATTATCTACTCTTTCTTTGTCTACAGCTTTACAAAGATCTTGATCTCAGTGAATGAAATGAGAAAGGTGTACTGTACTTCCAAACCTATGTGTAGCACTACAGCAAACTTTTTTTATAGAGAGCTATACTTAGAAACAGGTTAAACCCAAGAGAATCCTCTGCAGCACAATGTGAATTACTGGAGCAGAAGTGTGTGTCTCTCTGTGTGAGGAGAGATTCAGCTTTTCATTTTCCACAATAGTTAATGCAAGTGACCACTGACACAAGAAAGGGATATGTTTTAAGACAATACTTATGACTTAAAAACATAAGAAGTTTAAAGCTGCTTTCCTTACCCTTTTCTTACCATGTAGGGCTGCAGATTGAGTAGGACACACCTGGTGCACTGAATTGACATGGCAACACAAGCAAAAGTGCAAACAAAGAGTCTTTAAGAGTTCAGCCTGTCTATTCAGATGGATAGATAAACACCACTGGAACATAACCATAGCTGTTGCTGCTGAAATGCCCAAACACAAAGGCTCTGCCATTAGATTTGCATTTCACATTTAAATCTGTATTCAGATCCCACCTGTATCTATCAGTCATTTGATTAGAGATCTTTACATTTCCATTGCCTCAAGTCATAAATAAATAAAACATATGGAAATGTGAAACTCAGTATTGCATGCTGATTTAGTGTTGTGAAGTCCAGAAGCAGTCTACGGCACCTTTCATAGACTCCCACTATGACAGAAGAGATCAGCAAAGCGGATGTGACTGAATTCAGTGAAGGGTGAGAAATTACTGTAGGAGCTTTTTGTGCCGACAGCTTTGTAAAGTTTGCCTTGTATGTAGGCCACTTCTTGAAAGAAAGTGGGCCACAAGTGCTAGTGGCAGCAACCTGAGGGGGGGGGGGATGTAGGTTAACTATTACACAACAGCCGATTGCCTCAGTGAAGGGGGATAGATTGAGAACAATCAGCATATTTTGACAGTTTAAACACAGTTTAGAAAAAAATTATTTGTGACAGATGGTTATGAAGTAGTATATAACAGGAAAAATGACTGTGATGATATCAGTGATGATAACATTAATGATAAGAGATTTTTAGAAGAGAAAATCAGAAACGTCTGTGAATCTCAGTTATGATGTACAATGCTGGCTAGTTGATGCTCAATATGATTTATATTTAAAGTTTTTTTTTTACAGTCAATGTACAGTCAGCTGACTATTTTCACAAAGTAAACAGTGTGTTATTGAATCTTAATATTTGCATATTATCAAAGGATAAATCACAAAATAAATCACACAAATTTTTTTATTTATTTTGTGAGATAATAGTCAAATGGAAAAAAAACCCCAAAACAAAATAAATTATTTATTATTGAGCAGAATTTATTTGGCTGTAATAGTCAGTTGACTGTACATTATCCAGCCTATTACACTGCTATTAACCCAATAAATGAATACATTTGTGGACATTATTCATTTTAATTTAAATACATTTTTAAATATTACCAGTACGTTATCTTAAAGGGGTCATATGATGTTGCTAAAAAGAACATTATTTTGTGTAATAAAATGTGTATATGGGGTTTAAGGTAAAACAACAAACAAACAAAAATAATTATTTTCCACATACTGTACATTATTGTTTCTCCTTCGGTTTGTCCCGCCTTTCTGAAACACGTCTGAAAAGCGAGGCGTGCTCTGATTGGCCAGCTATCCAGTGTACTGTGATTGGCTGAATGCCTCAAGCGTGTGACAGAAGTGTTACGACCCTTACCATACTGTGATGCATGTCAGAACAACAGCGCTACAAGACTAAAACAATAAAACCCATTAAAAAACGAGCCATTTGTTGCATCCAGTTGGGACATAATTACGGATTGACCTATGCTGTGTTTTTACGCATTGCATTGAATTGCATTGTGCCACGGAAACATAAAACCATGTCTGCGTTTGTGATCGGAGGAATGACAAACAACAAGTGTACTCTACACTGCTCAAAACTCGTGTTTGAATCATCAGTGGCAAATCCTTTACATATGTTAACATACTTTCAGACTGTGTCAGAACAGCTGACATTGTAGTCTTCTCTCCCAGGATCAGGAAACTGTTTTTGAACAGTGTTGTAAATACAAATTAACCACTGATTTCTAGTTGTGTCCTCTTTTGGAAGACCAAAAAAGTAGTTTCACTTTCACAATGAAATGGCGTCTCCACAACATGGAAGCAGCAACAATACTACAGTGAGAATCAAAGTTATGCCTTCTTTCTTTGCGTGAACATCTGGGCAGCGTTATGCAAATCTTCCCACATCGTGACAGACATGTGGGGGCGTGGACAAGTCTTAACTTTTATAACAAATATCTCTTTGGATTTGAGACTTTAGTCTTTGCAACTTTACAGATCTTCTTTATGCACCGAGAGCTTTAACCTCCAAAGAGAAAGGAAAAATTAAAATGGCATCATTCGACCACTTTAAAGTTTCCACTAAGAAAAAATTGTTCAGTGTACAAAGGAATCAGCCTGGCAACAAGATTACAGTTAAATTAATATTAATAAGTTGTGTTTATTGGTACAGCAGTTGCTAACTGTTTGTATGAAACAAGAGAGTGAGTTTGTGGAGTGATGTGAGAAACATGAAAGTAGCTCCAGTTTTGTGACTGTTGTAGAGTGTTGACATGGACGATGGTGAATATTAAGGCTGGAGTACACTACACAACTTACAATTCTGGGCATCATATACTTACTGACTTTGTAAAAATAGTCACAGATTACAAACTGACTATTATGCACTAAACAACTGAAGATCTCACACTATCAGACATTAAAGTTATTCAGATCACATCAAACTCTCACAGAAACGTGCACCTTGTTATAGGAGACTCGTGACAAAAGGAAACAACGTGTGAAATCGGCTGAAAATATCAAACATGTTTGATTTCCTCTGACTGGATCGAATCATATCATAAAAAATCAGGGTCTATGACCATCATACACTACAAGATTATCTACGAAATCTGTTAACTCAAATCTGCAGACTAGCACTGACTTTCGTCAACTGGTGTCAATTTATCCAAACTGTAAATTGCTGGAAAATCGGCGCAAAATTCGTGTAGTGTCTTTAGGAAATATCAGACCACTGGATGATGTGACTGACCAATCAGAATCAATTGTTCCAGAGAGCTTTTACACAAATATTTGAATATAAATATTAAATATTATTTGCTCTGGATGACCTATCTCATTGGATGAAGAAATAATCAAATTCTGTTTTTGTCCAGTGTGTTATTCTCAGATGTACAGTTTGTGAGCTTACCTTCTCTCCATTAGCACTCTTACTCTGCATACAGAGTTTATGGTCCATAATTTGAATCGATTTGCTTATGTTGTGCAGTGTCTGTGGTATGCACTAAAAATAAGTTGTACAGAAACACAACTTAACCTACATCGCATTTCACTTGTGGTCCACTGTTCTCAGTATAGTTAATAATAACCACAATATATTTCATACAAAACATTGAACCCTTCAGCAGATGGATGTGTTATATCTGAAAGCTCATTCCCCAGTGTATTGTTAACATGTTTTAACCTGCTTTTTAAGCATCTGTGGTTCTTTTGTATGTCTGTCTTACCACCAGCTTAGAAGGAGGGGCTGATGGGTGATATGTGCACTGTGGTTTCACTACCCAACAGATGGAAAATCATTGAGGTGATACAGTCAGTGTCATGTGTGTGCAAGAAGGAGAGAGAAAGAAGAGGAAGGCACAAAGATGTTACCATCTGCCTCTGAAACCATGATGCCCAAGATGTCTCCTGTGATGGATGTTTCACAGAGTCATTGCCATGGAGAGGCTCTGTCCAGGGAGTGTTTCTCTAGTGATAGGCTGAGTGGCTGGAGCAGCAGTCTTTTGTTTTTCTCCTCTGCCTTTTGTCTGACCTCTATCATTGGCTGTCTTTTCTTTGTCAGCATAAGCTGGAACAGGCTTCATTAGAGAGAGAGAAAAAAAGGAAAAGATCCATTAATGCATTTGTAGAAATCATCAGGTTAAATAAATATCAGAGAGACTGGGGCTAGTTGTCACAAAATATTTTAACTTTTCTAAAGACTGTAAGTCCAATTTACGCAAATGTGTGTGTGTGTGTGTGCATTTTTAGTATTTATATATGAGGGAATTTCTCATAGAGATCAAATCGGGCATGTCATCATATTTTAAATGGGATACATCATTGTAGAATTAATTACACAAGTTGTAAATTACAATATTTGTTAGTCAGTGGAAAGATGTGTTGTTATATTGTGCATTTTTTCTGTTTCATGAGTTTCATGATTTCTTCTGTACTGTTTAAATTATGTTGAAAAAAGCTGTTATTGACCATTTTGTTTGTGACATCATGCCCCAATATACTGGGCAATATTTATTCGACAAACTGTATTTTTTCCAGTCCAATAACAGTTGAAATGTTCAATACTTGTAGTCAAGACATTAAGATTTACTTCTACACTGCACATTTATTTTCTAAGTTGTAAATAAAACTGTTTTAAAATAATGTACTTTTTCAGTCTTCGAAATTTCATGCACTTGAATGTGTTTCCTGCTGTTTCTTTGTAAGTACAATTTTTGAGAAATTTTCTAACAATTTTTAAGTGAAACCTGTTTGTAAATACTACACTAATTTTCAGTGCAAATAGAAACTGATTTCAACAATAATCCTATCACTAACCCCAGTCTCTATTTTACATGTCTAAGGCAATCGTATAGATTTTTGGTATCATTAAATAGTAGTCATGACATATTAACTGTCATATGCTTTTCACTAATGGTTGATTCCTAAAATAAGCCCAATTGCTCACACAGTATTTTATCAGAAAGAACTTTTATCAGACGATGACACAGAACACTGACTTCCTCAATTTTCAAGGGTTCACTAAGAGAAAACAAAACCAGACCTTGGCTGGATTATCGTATTATCTAAGAACGCTTTCTAAAACATGTTGATACTGCTGAACGATGAGCTCTTTGTGGGTGTATCACGCAAACCAAACTAAGGACATCCATCCTCGTGTGGTGGGCAGCTGAATGATTTGGCGTGGTGTTGGCTGGTCAGGGTAGGTTTTCCTCATTGGCAAGTTTGTTTGGCCAGTTCCGTCGTGACTGACTGTTCTTTACCCAAGCGTCACGACTGCTGTTTTTGTCCTTACTGTTTACGTCAGGCAGTGTGGGGGGAGTTTTCCACTGACGAACACACACAACTCAACAACAGCTGATCTCACTGTACTGTACGTGCACCGAGAGCAAAGAAAGGGGACGTTGGTGCTATCGTGATAACTTTTCAAGCATCGTATGGTCGTCTCTTCCACCCATGATATACGGATACACAACCGCTGGGTGAGTGTTTGTTTTTGTTTTAGGTGCTTGTAGATTTCTCGCAAGACGTTATTTGACATAAAACGCTCCCAAAAGGCGAACTCAGTAATACAAGTAATAAGCTAAGGGGTTCAATCACCAATTGTTACCGTGGAACCTATAGTTTGTTGCAATGTGGTCATTTTACGTCCCTGAATAAATAAAGCATGACCGCGAGAAAGTCCTCTGCGGAAGTTCAGCAGCTGCTGAATTTTAAAGTGCTGGTGCGTGAAAAAGTAGCTTTTGCTGTTTACACAGGCGCTCTGCTTAGACTTTTAAGTTTTTATTAACTTGATACACGAATCATCATTAAAATAAAACGGAGTTTTTATTAGAATTTTAATAAAATATGTTTTAAAATTTGTGCTGTTTGAAAAGCATAGTGCACAGTTTAGGGTTATATGAAAGATAATGATTGGCTTTATGCACCTGCAGTGTCATGGAATTAGATCCTCATGAATGATTTAAGAGAAAGATGCTTACAAGGCCAATCCAAGTTATAGTGTGTTTTTGACTACTTTTTTGTTTTGTTTTGTTTAATAAGCTATCATTATCTATATTCCCTCAATAATATACAGTATTATCTTGTTTTGAACGACACTGTAGCTAGCAGCACCAGTTATAAAATGTAAAAAAAACAACAAAGAACAGACACTGTCCTCTTTACTTGTATTCACACTATTTTAAAAATACATGCTGCTTAAAGTCTTCACTTTGCTGCATAGAAAAGGTGAGAAAAAGTCTAGTTGGTTTTGTCTGCTATAGACCAGAGTGATAACCTATTTTTCCACCTGACATCTGTCTGCTTTCCCCTTTCACAGTCTGCGAGCTCCACCTCCTCCTTCTGTTTACATTCTAACATTCACATGCTCATTTGCATAGTTGTAGTCTGGCCAGTTGACACTGTTTTTTGTTCAGTTGTTATCGTATGTTAGGCCTATGTTCTTGTAATATGCTGCCCTCCTGTCTTACACATTCACTACCCTACATAAACACTCCCACGTCACATACTGTACACAAAGGATGCAATGAATAATTGAATGAACTTGAAGTCTGGTGTCTGCACACTTTTAAGAGATCACTATCACTTTGTCACAGCTAGAGGAAGCCATAAATCACATGTGTCACTGCACCTATTCTGCATTTCTGTTGAAATTTGATTTACATGCTACAAACACTTTTACTATTATGTGCAACACAAAGTGCCATTTATCTCATGAAGCAATAACCTTCTACACAGTTGAATTTGGTGGCATCTGGGATTACAGTGCAGGTGTTTACACAACACTGTCCAAAGAAAGCCAGACCTGTGTGAAAAGAGGTGAGAGAGAGTTAAGGTTGTCCAGGATACAGGCAGTTTGCACAGGGGCACATAGTGTTCTTGGTATATGAGCCATTTGTGTGGGTTGGGCTTGACTAGATGCACTTGGAACAAGAACCAGGTGATCTGTGATGCAGATTGCTCCGTTCTGCGGTGTGAGGTAGTGTTGTTCTGTCATCCGAGGTACACAGAGTTCTCTGTGTGTATGTGCTAGCGTGTGATTTCTTTCCAGCGCACACCCACTAAAGCAGAAAAACTTCAGTAGAATATATGATTTGTGCTATGGTTTCCTCTTTTGTTTCTTTTTGCACTCAGCGTGTACTTGTAAGTGCTTTCATAAGCTTTGTAATGGAGCTTGGCATTTGCTGTCGTACTTTTGGAGGATTCTGCAATAAAAACAAGTATCAAGTTACAAATTTGGTCATGCAGTTTAGCCCGTTTGGGACGTTAAGCTGTGCTGAATGTCTTAACATTTTGTTCTTGAAGAACTCCAAACATCTGAGGAATGTTAATGACTCCAGAGGGAAATAGAAGGAACCATTGATTCCCTCAAGACTTATCATTGCTTCTATAATGCACACTTCTGTGTTTGCATTCACTTTGCGTAATATTATTAATAACAATGATCATTTCCCTGAGAAAGCTCCATGGGCTTGTGATTCAGTAGTAGTTCAAGTTAAGTTTTGTCTTACTGGGGAACCTGTTAAACAGGCTTTTGTCCAGAGTGAAGATGTGAATCTTCAGTACTAGCCTGAACAAGAGAGAGGTGTCCAGTTGCTGCTGGTTAGGATTTGTATGCTAATGGTTACTGAATCACCACAAATACTAATTTCAGACTTGGTGCACGGCCAAAAATGTGATCTCATTTTATAACCCAGTAATTAAGAAAAAAATGCATTCAAAAATACATTTAAATGCTATTTATATATATAGTACTTTAACTTTTTTAACTTCTGATTTTAATTTCATTTTAATAGGGACAGAAATGTCAGGGAGATAAAACTGTCCTGGTATCTTAATAAAAAAATATGTTATTACAAGAGTTGTATCTTTATCTTTATGTAGTTTGGTATAATCTTTTATTATTGCATTTTTTTCACTACTTTTTAAAATTATGAAAACCATTTTTCTGCCAAATCATGTCATGTAGTGCACTCATAAATTACATTTATTTATTAGTTATATGTATTAATAATTTTAGATTTTTGTAAAAAAAAAAAATATTTTTATATATACCCTAAAATATATAGTTTAATAACTATTATATATTTCAAAACAGGTTTCACAAAATTAAAAATAATAAATGCCCCTTAAAAAAAAAAAAAAAAAAAAAAAAAAATATATATATATATATAGATAGATAGATAGATAGATAGAAAATGATAAAGATTTGTAACCTGAATTTGTTCAGAGATTTGTACATTCAAAATGTAATTAAAGTGTATCATGTTACAGCTTGTTATTAAATATACTGCTATTTTTTAGAATCATTAAATATAAATTTTTACAAAAACGAACATGAATACACAGAATTCATTTCTAAGAACTTGGCACATAAACTAGATAAAAATTTTTTTTTCTCATTATCAACAAACATGTTCCATCGACGCATTTGCTTAAATTTTTCCTATATAATTTGACAGATCACCATGGCTACATCACAGCGTGGGGGTTTAAAGAGGAAATATGGTTTCCCAGATGAAGATGCCATTTACTCCTCCTCATCCCCCTCATCACACTCTGATTGGGACTCTGATGAAGACAGCCCCCAAAGTGATAGCATGGACTTTGTGCCTGTTGGCTCTTTCTCTTCAAGCCATCGAATGCCAAGTAAGTCATGCATAGTACCATATGTACCACAATGCATTTTTCAAATCATGCAAAGCAGCACACTTGTGTTTTTAAACACACATAAGGAGGGGTCTTGTTATCTAACCTCAGTGTTATTGTGCAAAGCACTAGATAAGAAGAGAAACTGACAGTTATAACATTGTTTATCAGGAGATGTTGTGCACAGTCACCCCAAGTCATTTTAAAACCACAAACCTCAATGTAAGCTCAACAATTATTAAGCTATAATCAGTTACACCATCTTGACCGGGACAGAGCATATCTATTGTGTAAGTGTTTACTTTTGCAGGTTGTACAATGAGATTATATTGTCTGTCTATGTGCCTGGACATGCCTGTGTGTTTTTCATTTTTGATTCGCGTGATTCATAGTATGTAAAGTGCTGCAAATAAAGCTGATTTCTACTACTGTGCAAACACATCTGAAGTCTTTCCTCAGGCCATTATCCTCATTTATAGAGAGGGAAACTGCTATTGCAAAAAAACAAACAAACACATAAATTAAATAAGTAATGGTACTGAATGTTTCTAAACTTTGCACTCTTGAAGAAAGTTTTTTTTCCTTTTAATACTGCATATGAAAAATGGCAAGACCTCTGTTGTAATTCCCTTCATGTTTCATTAGGCCTCTCTAGTGTTGAGTTCAGGTTACTTCTTAACAAATCTGACTCAGCTGCCCTCTAGTGGAAACAATCACCATAAAATAAACACATTTATATTTATGTTTTTATCCAGAGCAACTTACAAAGAGGAACAAATGCAATTTGTTACAAAGACAGTATGCATAATATACAGTGTCAGGTTTATAAGACAACTAGATTAGGAAATGCAAATAAGAAAAAAAAGTATGATTTTTTTGTGAAAGTGAATTGGTTTAAAGGTTTGGGGTGAACAAGTGCTTGCAGAAGAGGTCTTTAGTTGCTTCTTGAAAGATGCAACTGTCTCTCAATCCTGCCTCAAGGCCTGTGCTGTCCAGCTATCATCCATCTTCAGACATGTTGCTTTAATTAAGATATTTTGGGGAAATCCGTGAGCTTTCTGACCCTCCATAAACGGCAAAGCAACTGAAATGTTTACAGGCCCAGAAACATTGTCAAAATAGTCCATGTGACATCAGTGTTCAACTGTAATTTTACGAAGCTTATCGAGAGTATCACAATGAATCGTGTGCATTCCTCTGCTCATAAACAAGGTGTAGCTCATGCGTTGTGGTTCTTTGATAACGGCGAAGGAATGGACCCAGAGGAGAAGAATTGTTCAATAAAGGTTTTTTTTTTTTTTTGTGCACAAAAAGTATTCTCATAGCGTCGTAAAATTATGGTTAAACTCCCTACGAGGGACTTATGGGTTTAGAATGCCATGAGAGTAAGTAATTAATGACAGAATTTTTTTTTTGGGTGAACTAACCCTTTAAATACAGGTTAACCAGCCAGGGCTTCTAGACACATACAAGAAAAAAAGAACCTTCCTGCTTAGAGCTGCCACACACTAGTTAAAATGTATTTCAGTATAAAATTTTATTTTACTTGCTAGTATGTTACCGTATTTAGTTTATTATATTTATTATATTATATTGACTGAATAGGTCCCATAGGGAACATGGGAAAATTTAGTGTCGATCAAATTGATGGTCTCAATTAACGAAGCTTATTGACGGTTTAAAGCATGTTATCATTCAACATCACAGCGTAAAGACTTTCCACTAATGTAAATCAGTATTTACATAGTCTTATATAAGTAAATTTATCTCTGTCATGCAAGTGTCCCACATTGTCATGCAAAATCACATCTGCTGTCCTGCATTAACCAAAGGGTCATTCTATGCAGTGGCACTCCTGACAGCCAGTGTCAAAGCCTTACATTTTGATTCAAGAAGCCACTGGAAGTCAGTGGAGTGAGATGATAATTGATCCATATGATATCTTTGTTCTTAGTTTCATCCATCCTGAAGAAGACAAAACTTACTCAATCCAAAGGCAGTGTTCGGTTTGGCCTGGTCACAGTGTTCCTTTTCCAGCGCTGTCAGGGTTTCAGCAGTGTGCCCAGTCATGGCGGCTGCACACTGGGCATGGTTAGGTGGCACACTGCCTGCCAGCAGTTCACCCTGGTGGAGCACGCCGAGGAGCAGCAGTGCTTGCGAATGGAGAGGCTACGTGAGCAACACCAAGAGGAGAAGCTGGAGGCATTGAGACAGAAGGTGAGTTGGTTATTTTGTTAGGAGTTTTATTTGTGGCTTGTCTTCTTACAATATCTTTTTTTTATAGCTGATCATCAGTGGGACTCTCACAGTGTCAGAAGCAGCCAGGTTGACCGTGAACGACATCCCAGATGAGGATACTGATCTCAGTTGCGCGAAGCTGAAAGATATGGGATCCCTCCGTCCCTGCTCTTCCAAGCGGAGGCGTGCATTATTGAGAGCAGCAGGAGTGGTGCGCATCGACCGGGAGGAGAAGAGACAGCTGCAGGAGCTGAGGCGGTGGAGGGAAGACTGTGGATGCCACTGCCAGGGCTTCTGTGAGCCGGAGACCTGTGCCTGCAGCCAGGCTGGCATCAAGTGCCAAGTAATAAGAAATGCATGAACTACTGTTTTTTTTCTATTTATATATATATTTCTATTCATGGTGGTGCAGTTGTAATATTGATCTTTGACATATTATTGCTCAAAATATTCTGCACTGACTAGCAGACATTCAGTGGAATTTGAAGCTCACAAAGGCTGCAATTTCTCAATCAAAAATAAAGTTAAAAGTCAGATTGTGAAATATAATTACAGTTTAAAATAAAATAAAGTGCATCAAAAAATGCTTAACATTTTTAAGAAAACCATGATACTTTTTTCAGGATTCTTCAATGTATCCTTTAAAGAAAAAGCAGCACTTATTTGAAATATAATTTTATAATATTATAAATACTACCTCTTTTTATAAATTTTATGCATCCTAGCTAAATAAAACTATTAATTTCTTTCAAAAAATACTTACCTACACTGAACCTTTGAATGGTAGTGTATTTAAGAACAATTTTGTGATCGCTTGTGAGATTACTGGGGTCATATTCTCAAGAGAAAAAAATAGATCTCATGAATGTTCTTTCCTATGGCCAGCAACAACTGTATTATAAGAACTAAAGTATTGTGTTTTTTCATCTGTCAACAGATGGATCGCTCCAACTTTCCCTGTGGATGTTCAAAGGAATGCTGTGGGAATCCCGCAGGCCGAATCATATTCAACTCCAGTCGTGTACGGAGCCACTACATCCACACACACATGAAGCTGGAGCTGGAAAAGAGGCTCCACGATGACAACAGACTGATCTCCACTGAACAACAATCAGCAGCGAGGAACAGAGCCATTACAGTTCCTTTAGAAAACAACTCTCCCTCATTCCTCCTGAGTTCAGAGCTCTGCAGGCAGGGGGACAACAGCTGGAGCAGTGACATGACTGACACTTCCTGCTCTTCTTCTCTGAGCCTGGACTCTGAGACGGACCGAAAGCCTTCCTCAGAGCGACCCACACTGGATATGGATGGCAGAGGACTCACTCACATACTCCGTTTTTCTGATTCTGATGGAGAAGGATGTCCATACATTACAGATTATAATCTGTCCACTGAAGTCACTGGTGGCACATCCACGAAGGAAAGCAACACCAGTAAATCTAAACTGGAGTATCTGGATGAAAATGCTAATCAGGCCAGCATGGAATGCGTTGACGATCCATTTGATATCCCTAATACTCCTTCTGCATCTCCGGATCACACTATGAACTGTTACATGGACCTCAGTCTGTCCTCAGACTCAGACACTGATCTGGTCTTTTTTGACACTTTCCATGAGTACGGTCCAAGCCGCAATCATTTTAAAGTGTATAGTCATCTGGACTACATGTCACCGCTCCAGTTCCCCCGCTGTCCCAGTCCTGCTCTATTTGAGGACTCAGGAGTCAGTCTTCTGGAGTCTCTCGTAGGAATTTCTTAATAGTGATCAGAGCAGCTCAGTATTTTTTACTTTTGATGTTTTAAAGCCAAATGTGCATTGTTAATTTGCAATTGTACAGTATGAATAAATCTCATTTACTATGAGAAAAATGGTGGACGACATGAATATAGTCCTAGTATATTTTGTATATTTGAATATAGTAACTATTCACGATCACAGTGTAAATACAGTTAAAAACCTCTCGGTGTGAAGTATCATGAGGAGTAATATGTCAATTTCAACTGTTGCCAAAAGTCTTGGAGAGTTTGTATGTAAGATTTTATATTTATAATTCATAAACTAAAAGCTTAATTACCATTTAATAAGGTATCAAACTAACTCTTCATCAGTAAATAATGTTTTACTGTTAAATGTTTACTTATAAAAGCCCTTGCATATTTATTTATCAGTTTTGTTTTGCTTTAAATGATCATGTTTGCGAATCAACATTTTTATTTTTGTGTAGCAAAGTAAATGCATTTGTGACAGTGTTTCAAATGAGTAAGCTTTTTATAAATGTCAATATTTTATTATCATATTTCATGTTTGTCTTTTCAAGAGCCATCATGCCTTTTCATTTAGAAGGAAATTTATTTTTATTTAAATTTTAAGGAATTACTTGTAATATATAAAAATGAATGCTGAATTCGCTTAAGTGGTATGCCTGCTTTGTATTTACTTCAGTGAATGTTTTTGAACATTTCAAGATGTGTCCAGCTTTTGTTTCTTCTTATGTGGAATAACTCATCTCAATAAAACTAATTTCACAAAACCAGTGAGAAATACTGATTTACATGGAAGAAACGGACACTCGACGAATTACAGTATTTGGTTTTATGTAGGTATTATTTATTCTTCCAAAAATTAACTTAAATTAGAGGTTTGATAAATCTTCACACTGATACTTTGAAAATGACTGGCTTTTAGGCTTTCTGTTGTTCTGGAAGCCCCACAGGAGGGCCTCAGTAAACATCAGAAGTAGCTTCAAGAAGTCTAAAAATAATTGAAAATGTATGTAAGTTTTTGTTGCTTTGTCAAAACAAGTCATTAGAAATAATAATAATAGTACAATTAAGAATTATTTAGGATGTGTGAAGAAAAAAATGTAAATACACTGTATTTAATTATATTACATATTTTGTATAATTATGCAGTTTAGCCGAACAATTTATTTTTGCTAAATTGAGATTGTTTTAGCCAACAAATATTTAAAAAAATAACGTACCGAGGTTGAAAAATCCATACACTGTATAAAAACCATAGACTGATAAAAACACGGAAAAAAATCCTTTGATCGTTTTCATCATGTTCAATTGCTCTCCCCTGCCTCGACGGACAACATGGCCACGATGTGTCTGGGTCGTTGATTTCGGAACGCTACACAAAACATTGAAAAACATCGAAACCCTTAAGAGCAATGGGTTTAACACTGAGCAGTGGTGGACCTGAGGGGGGAGCAGAAGGATATCATGTCCATGGAGTAAATAACCTTTTTGGTGACTTTGTTAGCTTTCCGTGCTAGCTGTGTTTTACATGAAGTTCTCATGTCCGCATTGCTTTAGGCTTTGACAGATATGCACTGAGAGAAAACATTCGTGTTTTCTTATTTCGTGCTGAAATGTTCTGTTAAATAACCAACTGTGTCAGATTTAGTATATTTGTCTACGCTATTAACATCTGTGGAAGCCTTTTCAATGTTTTAAAATGATGCTTGCAAAGTGGCAACGACAAATGTAAGGAAATTGTTATTAACGTACAGTTACTTTTGTACTGTAAATTTGAAAACTTCGAAAACGCCTTATTTATTTTAGTATTTGTGATTTCTTACGTTAAAAAGTGTTTGCACAGTTTTGGAACAATGTCGTGGTCAGTCACGTTAATCCAACAGCTCTAGATTTAGGAGTAACTATATAAGCGTAGCCGCCACGTCACTGAATAAACTCATAAGGTGCGTCCCAAATCGCGCACTTATGCACTATTCTATGACGTTTCGTAGTATAAATAGTGCGAGTAACGTTACTGTGTTAATACTGAAATTAACAAAACAAGTGCACTTTAAATAACAAGAAAAAACGAAGTGTGGAATGTTGAACACTTCATGTACTCAACTGCCGCAATAACATAGTTAAGGGGGAGGGGCTATCAGACTCCGTTTATGAATTACAAAATAACCGTGTATAAATCATAGTGCATACGTACACAGTGTATAAGTGGATAGTGTTTAGTGCGTCATTTGGGACGCACGCAGCTATATTCTCAGATACACATTCGATGGATGTTATTAAACGTCCCAGAATACACAACGTGTACAACATAAATAAGTATGAATTGAAATGCATTTGAGGTAAAAAAAAAAAAAAAAAATTCTGAAATTCCTAATCTGATTGGATTTTGTTCTCTGCAGTGATTAACTTTTATTCCTTTACAGATTCAAGAGGATTCACCAGCGGTGAAAGCTGGTTTGGAGCCCTTTTTCGATTTCATCATATCCATTGGCAATAATCGTCTTGTAAGTTTGTATTTATAAAACCATTGTTGGTTATTCTGGTAATCTTGAACATTTAATACAAAGATTTGTCTATGTCACACAAGTAGAAACCAACAAATAATTAGATTTACATGTCAAGAATGTCCTAATTAATATTCTAATGTTTTCATAAAATGTTTGATTATGCAGACTTCATGTAAACATTTTCAAATGCCCTACAAGTAATTCTTTGTCTAGGCAAAATGACATCTGTTCACAGTTTATTTTATTTGATGTATAACTAGCTCTATCTCTAGTTAATCTACACTGTGTAAGATTTAACACCGCAATCCGGTAGTGTTTGTGTAGTAGCTAAAAAATCCAACAACTATTTAAAAAAAAAAGATAATTTAACTAGTTTTAAGTGGTCAGTTACATTCAAATAATCCCTGAAATGGACAAGCATGTTCTTGAATATTGGACTATGGTGATATTCCAAATGTGCATGAATTGTGTAAACATGATTGAAACCAGTTGTCATAACCTTAAACCATTTTTCCACTTTCAAGAAATCTGTGTAAGACCGCATTATATCCGGTCATGTGAAAATTTTATTCAGGATATACACTTTATCTCCCATATTTTCCAAAGAGATGATGAAAGTTCATGTCTTGGATTAAAGACTTGGTTTTGATGTGCATGTAAAAGTGGTCACAGTTTCTTTGATTCTAATGGGTCACGTGCTATCTGAACCAGAACCAGGAGAATGATATGCTCAAGGACCTTCTCAAGGCTAATGTGGAGAAACCGGTGAAGATGGAAGTGTATAGCACAAAGACCATGAGGATCCGAGAAGTGGAAGTGGTTCCCAGCAACATGTGGGGTGGTCAAGGACTTCTGGGAGCCAGTGTCCGCTTCTGTACCTTTCAAGGAGCCAATGAAAATGTTTGGCATGTTCTCGTAAGTAATCCTTGCATTCTTAAAGTATTTCGGCTTCTTGTTGGACTGTTCTCTTTATTCTCTGTGTGTACCGTATTTTTCGGACTATAAGTCGCATCAGTCCAAAAATACGTCATGATGAGGGAAAAACATATATAGGTCGCACTGGACTATAAGTCGCATTTATTTAGAACAAAGAACCAAGAGAAAACATTACCGTCTACAGCCGCGAGAGGGCGCTCTATGCTGCTCAGTGTAGGCTCAGTGGTTCATGTCTCTTAGTTCATTTCTCTTGGTTCATGTCAAATTAATTTTGATAAATAAGTCGCACCTGACTATAAGTCGCAGGACCAGCCAAACTATGAAAAAAGTGCGACTTATAGTCCGGAAAATACGGTAATTATTTTGCTTGCTTTGGTTTTAGGATGTGGATCCAAATTCGCCAGCAGCATTGGCCGGACTCCAGGAACATTCAGATTTCATTGTTGGAGCTGACCAGGTTATCCAAGATGTAAGATGTGAATTATTTAATGAATGCTTGATTGCGATTCGGGAGAAAACAAATCTGTGCATGCAAGTTATTCACAATCAAGCAATGTTTTGATTTCCCAACAGTCAGAGGATTTCTTCTCTCTGATTGAAGCCCACGAGGGGAAACCACTGAAGCTGCTGGTCTACAATACAGAGACCGATAAATGCAGGGAGGTGGTTGTCACACCAAATGGTGCCTGGGGGGGAGAAGGCAGGTAATAACTCTGTTATAGAAGATCTGAATCAGCCATTATTATGAGGAAACGATTCGCACAATTGCCTCCTCCAGTGCTTGTGTGCATTTCATGATAATGATTTCGCCTTTGTAGCCTTGGCTGTGGCATTGGATATGGCTACCTGCACCGAATCCCAGCACGACCTGACAGCCCAAAGTCTGAAAGAGTCAGTCCAAAATCTTCTCCTGTGGTAGGAACGCCAGAGCAAGAACCTCCTACAAATGGATTTACAGAGGTTATTATTTTAATGTGATATCATATTACTTAAGGAATAGTTTACCCAGAATTATGTTGTCATTAACTTACCTGTATGTCTTTCTTTCTATGTGCGACACAAAATTAGATAATTAAAAAAATATATTTATATCTTTAGTCCATACAGTGAAAGTAAATGTGTTCCACAGAAGAAAGTAGGGCTGCACAATTTGTGGGAAAAACAATACTTTTTCCCTGATAAAAAAAAAAAACAGGTCTTCTGTGCTTGTTTGTCAGATAGCACAATTTGTCCCAAATGTTAGGATTATACACTGAACAAAATTATGAACACAACACTTTTGTTTTTGCCCCCATTTTTAATGAGCTGAACTCAAAGATCTAAGACTTTTTCTATGTACACAAAAGGCCTATTTCTTTCAAATATTGTTCACAAATCTGCCTAAATCTGTGTTAGTGAGCACTTCTGCTTTGTTGAGATAATCCATCCTTCTCACAGGTGTGGCATATCAAGATGCTGATTAGACAGCATGATTATTGCACATGTGTGCCTTAGGCTGGCCACAATGAAAGACCACTCTTAAATGTGCAATTTTACTGTATCGGAGGGTCCAGGGGGTCCAAAAACCAGTCAGTATCTGGTGTGACCACCATTTGCCTCACGCAGTACAACACACCTGTGAGGAGGATGGATTATCTCGGCTAAGGAGAAGTGCTCACTAACACAGATTTAGACAGATTTGTGAACAATATCTGAGAGGAATAGGCCTTTTGTGTACATAGAAAAAGTCTTTGAAAGATCTTTGAATTCAGCTCATGAAAAATGGGGGGCAAAAACAAAAGTGTTGGATTTTTAATTTTGTTCAGTATATATATCAATATAGATAAATAATAAATAAAATAAGAAATAATAAATATTACTTTTGCAACTATAATATTAGTGCTAATATATAGTCTATTTTATTAAAAAAAATGTTTGTGATCTCAGTTGTATTTTGATTAATTGTGCAGCCCTAGAAGAAAGAAATGCAAGCAGGTTCAAAACGATATGAGGGTGTGTAAATGATGACAGAATGTTCAACTATGGTTTGTGTTTTTGGTAGATACGTACAACAACATAACTGAAATGTATATCTTCAGGTGTCCTTAATGGCATCTAGTCAGTCAACGAGTGGCTTAGATCTTGATACCCCACTGCCACCTCCCATTCAGAGAGTCATGGATCCTGGTAAGGCATCAAAATATGTGCTTCATCTAGAACAACAATCATGAAAAGACATTGTAATTTATCAAAGCAATGGTTCCTCCAGGTTTCTCGGATCAGTCAGAAGTGGCCATGATGAATTCGGAGGTGGCAGACCGACTGGACCTATCCGCTTCTTCCATTGACATGACAAACACATCCCTAGCTGTCCGAGAGGACATTGACGTATCGGTTGTCGGTGAGGCCACCTTGCTTAATTTAGATGAAAGGAATTCAATCTGTGAGTCCAAGTCTTGGTGGTAAAATGTGCAAAATGTCTCTTTTGCAGAGGAGCTTCAAGACAGTGAGGTTCCTCGTCGTAACCCTGAGGAGCAAAATACAGAGGAGTATCCTGCTGTGGATTTCAGTTCTATTTCACCACCTTCAGATGTTTCTCCTCCCCTTTCTCTCCCACACCCTCTTTTCCCAAATTTGCCTCTTGATCATAGCATGCCCACAGACATGGCATCTTTGATGAATTCTTCAATCCCATCTCTCGACTCTTCTGTGCCTCTTATAGACATCTCTTCCCTGCACATTGACCCCGCCACCCTTCATCTGGAGTCATCTGCCCCACCTGCAGAATATCCCGTGCAGTCGAACGAGTCCTCACCTTTCCCCTCAGAAATTGATGGTGTCAGTCAGGGCTTTTCTGATGTGCCACAGTCTCTGAAGAGCAGCTTGTCTGAGGGCACAGCAGACTTGATGTCTTTTGATTCCCATTGTGCACATGTCAAAGATGAAGCTGCTCCTCAGTAGTGTCACTACCAAGCACTACCTTTTCGCAGTTGCTCGACAATCATCAGGTGTGTGTTTTAATGGCTTTGTTACTGTTAGAGTCAGGTATTGGGAAATTGGTATTGAGTGTTTTTTTTTTTTTTTAAATGGTTGCGTGCAATTTACGTTTTATTTTGCGTCTAGTAGTCATGATGATTGTAGGTCGCTGGAATGTATGTAGGGGATTGTTTTAAATTGTGTAAATCTTAATTTAGAAGATAATGTTGTGTTACTTAATTGAAACCTGTTTATATAGCTTGATTAATTAAAACTACTTAGATTCCTCTACAAGTTTTAAATCCTACAAAAAGTTGAAAGTAGCACCTAAAGTTTGTTTGAAATATATTTGTAGCATTTATTTAGCTATGACAACAAACACTCATGGATTGCTGTGTTAAACTGAACACAGTGTAGGATAAATACATAGAGCTAATGAAAAAAACACACAAAGGATCTTTAGAACACTGTGACAAAATAAATAATTTTGTCTAGGAAAAGCATACATTTTTGGCTTTGTTACATATTTTGGAACCTATTTGGGTTTTATTTTGTGTTGTGGGAATGTTTTAACAAAGTACAGATATTTAGTACTGGGCAAGGGTTTTGTATTTGTTTAGTTTAGCACACTACAATCTTCCTGGCTAATTATATTTTTGAAATTATGTTGATGTGATTTTAGAAATTTTCAACCAAAATATTTAATTGAAATCTTTGCTACTTAGTCTTCATTCATAGCGATTTATGTGTACTTCAGGATGAAAAGTGTAATATTTATGTTTCAAGTTTTGTTGAGGAAAGTTAACACTAGAGAAATGTTGCTACAGTAAAATGTGCTTTTCACGTCATTTATTCATCTATGCAAATAGAGGTATTGTATAAATGCCAATGGAATTTCTGTTAATATTTATATCTGATATAATCTATGCCACGTTTAAGAATAGTGTCATACACAGGACTTAATTTTTCCTGTTTTGTTGTTGGGAGAGCTAAATAATACCATACCTTTTTGAGCTTAAGTTCTTGGTCATTATTTTTAAAAGAGTTTTAGCCTTGAACAAAGTCTTTATATGTACAAGCAAAGAGATTCCTGATGACATCTCTGCATTGACATGATAATGGTGACATGGTTGAGGAGACGATGTTTTAAGTTTGAATTTTTAGGGAAAAATGTATAGGATATCAAGTTTTAAATCCTACAAAAAGTTGAAAGTAGCACCTAAAATCTTTATTTAATTATAAAAAATGTATAGGATACCTGTTCTTCCAAGTGTGAACACCACTGTATATTTTTGTATTGTAAAGCTACTGATGCGCAACATGATATTCAAGTAAAAAGAAAATGGTCTACTGTATATGCAAACTGTATTCTTTGGGTTCCTGGGAAAATGTCAGATTGAAAAACACTGGAAAAATCTACAGCAATAAAAGATCTGAAATATAAATCGTTAGTGCTGTGTTTTGTGTTGTAGCCTATACTTTGATTTAGGTTACATAAAGTAAATATCAAAGGGATAGTTCACCACAAAATGAAATTTGTCATCATATACTCACCCTCATGTCGTTCCAAGTTCCAAACCTGTATGATTATTTCTTCTGTGGAACATGAAGATATTCTGAAGAATGATGGTATCCAAATGAGCAAAGTTTTGGTGACCCTTCCCTTCGCTGTGTGCAGACTTCTCTGAACATATCCACAGAAGAAATCAGATTTGAAATCGCTCAGAGGCTGAGTAAATTATAGTATGATTTTTAGGTCAACTGTCACTTTAATAATGTATCCAAGAGTGTTGTTAAGCAAATAAATCACACATTGACTTTCTGGCTAACTTTCATGAGGTAAGCTGTAGGCTGTAAGTGGCTATTTTAGTTTTCACATAACAATGGTATTGTGAAAGGAAGAGCGGTTGCACTTTATTTTACAGTACGTGTACTTACATGTACTTATAGTGTACTTACAGTGTATTTATCTAATAAAGTTCTGGTAATACGAGGTAACTACATGGGGTAGAGTTGGTTTAGGGGTAGGTTCATGGTTAGTATATCTAGTTATTACATAGTTATTGTAATTACTATAATAAGTACATAGTATGTAACGTTACATGAGGAACAGGACTGTAAAATAAAGTGAAGTAATTCACTACCTGAAGAGCTCTAAAGGAAACGCAGGTTTCAAAACAATTACAGTTTGCAGGTTTTGGATGAATCACTAGCTGTGTACAATCGTGATCACAGGTAGGATACTTGTGAAAACTGTCCAACGCCGATTAAATCAGTAAAAGAGACTCGAGCTGCACAAACGTGTCTTTGTGATGTGAAGTCATGTGATGTCATCCTCCTCACTGTATAATGGGGAGTTTAGGATGTCGGAGAGTCCGATGGCACAGCACGAGCGCTGCATGAGAGTTTAATAATATGTTCCAGTCCAGGACGGGGACCAACAACCCCCCGTTTAAAAAAAAAGAGTATCAGCGCTGTCGAGCAGCTTCAGTGACCTCTGCCTGTGTCTGACCCTCTCTCAAGGGTCTTAAACAGTTACAGCAGGCTGATCTCGCGCTGTGAGGCGGAGCACAGAATGCCACAGTTACGCGGCCTCCTCATCACACTTTTATTTGTTGAGGTGAGTAACACAGCATTTTACTACTTTTTACATTTTTATTTAGAAGTATGTTTATTTTATTTGAATTAAGTTTACAAAAACATGTTAGTTTTGTACTAAACTTTGATATTGTTTCTATTTATAATTCACATTTTGTCGCCATGCATCTGCTCCGTCAGTCTCTGACAAAAATGTATTATATTTTCCACACACATACACACTGTCCATCTAGCACACAGCATTGTTTATTGTTCTTTTCCAGGACTCAGACAAGAAGCTCTTATAGTTTATTTTCCATGATATCAGATGTAGGCTATTCTTCAACTGTCACAAAATAATAAAAACACCATTGTCATAATATGTGATCCTGGACTACAAAACAAGTCATAAGGGTCAGTTTTTTTATTTTTTTAAATTTAGATTTATACATAATCTGAACGCTGGATACTATTTGAAAATCTTGAATTGAGAAAATCGCCTTAAAAATTGTACAAATGAAGGCTTAGCAATGCATATTACTAACCACTAATTAAGTTTTGATATATTTACGGTAGGAAATGTACAGAATATCTTAATTTTTTTTGCCATTAAAGGAAAATCTATAATTTTGACCCTTACAATGTTTTGTTGGCTATTGCTACTAAAATGTCCCAGCACCTTGTGACTCGCTTTGTGGTCCAGGGGACATATGGTTTCATTTCAAAGAACACGAAATGAAAAAGGTTTGCCATTTTGCCACTTATTTTTATTTTCTATTTGTGCAGTGTTTAATCTTGTGTAAGGTGGAGCATAAACAGGGTGATGTGAGGTAAAATAGATCAATATTTTCAGTACTTTCTGTTTTTTAATTACTGGAAACTATTTTAAACAGTAGTCTCGAAAGTATTTGACATGCATCAACTGGCCAGACAAGAAAAACAAGAAAGAAGAGCGGCGACACAAGTGCAGTCTCAATTTATCTGACATCAAACAATGCTGCTGTTTCTTCCTCTTTTCAGAATAAATTTCTAAGTTTCAGCTTACATGTTTATTGCCTTGTTCTTTCATGCATATGAGACTTTATTTATAAAACCATCTCTTCATTTGCAGGCAGTTGCTGAAAAAAAGTACTGTTGGTACTTTGAAGGAGATTACCCTGTGTACTTTGTGTAAGTATAGTAGATAAAATAGAATTAAACAGGGCCGTTGTGTATTTAAAGAAGGAAACAAGAAGCTGGAAAACTAGGTCTCAGACTAGCTACCCTGATCTTAATCGAAAGCTCACACCTTTCCACGTTGCTCTTAATAGTTTCAACAGAACAGTGGTTAAAGGATTCATTCAGATGCACAGAGGAAAAAAGAGAATTCCTTAGCTCAGAAACTTTCCCCCCTTTTAATGGTTTCAATAAGAGTAATTAATCACAAGCGCTTCCGTACAGCCAGCCACTGACATACGCCACAGGAGGTGAGGTACGAACAATTTCGTCTTCACACCAAAAGCACAGATGAATTCTCCTGCAGCCGCAGCAGACAGTACGTCACGCTTCTTAATCACATTTCATTCAAAAGAACACATTCATCATCAAGTTTGCTTTTACTCACAAGTCATTTGTGCAGCAACATATACTAGGCTTTATCTTAAAATATTATCTGAATGAAAATGTCAAACTAACTATACATCTGTAGATGGTGGTCCTTGCCTTATTGTGATATAAGACTTCTTTTTTTAATTGTAGCTAAATTAATCCTTTTTTTTTAAATCTTGATTTTTTAAGAAGTCTCTTATGCTCACTAAGGCTGCATTTATTTGATTAAAAATACAGTAAAAACAGTAATATTATGAACTGGTTTCAAAATTTAAATTAACATATTTTAAAGCATTAATTTATTCCTGTAATGACAAAGCTGAATTTTCAGCAGCTATTACTCCAGACCTTAGAGTCACATGATCTTTCAGAAATTCTAATATACTGATTCGGTGCTCAAGAAACATTTCGTATTGTTATTAATGTTGAAAACAGTTGAGCGGCTAAACATTTTTATGGAAACTTTGATGCATTTATTTTTCGTGATACGTTGATGAATAGAAAGAATTTATCTGAAATAAAAATCTTTTGTACCATCAAAAAAGCTCTTCACTGACACTTCTGATAAATTTACCACATCCTTCCTTGCTGACCCTGAATTTCTGAAGGACGATTATGTCTGTCCTAGATGCAAGACATATGAAGACTGCTGTGGCACACAATGCTGTGTTCGAGCCCTTTCTGTTCAGAGAATATGGTATTTCTGGTCAGTATTATTATTTTTTCATTCAAGTTGTACTTGGCTCAAAGGGTGGACTGGAACATCCGTTTATTTCCCAAACTGTTTGTCCTATGCAAGTTTCCATATAATATTCTCACTGTGAGACGACGCTGAGCCACTGTGCTGAACTGGATTGGAATTGAAGTGATTTTAAGGGCTGTTTTTAATTGGTCTGTAGGCTGCTGCTGATAATTGGCATTTTGTGCTGCTGCAGTACTGGATACTTCATTCGCAGACGTGTCCACCCTTACCCTCCACCCGACAGACCTGAGTTTAACGTGGCCTTCACCAGACAGCCCATCATATCACCAGGTAATCTTGCCCTACGCCTTCGCCATACATAAATGACATGCAGCTTTCACGTGGTCTCATCCGCTGTGTGTGTACTGTTTCTATGTGTTGGTAGGATTGCGTCAGGCTGGCTTTCACAATTATGGAGACTCAGAGACTGCAGTCATTTCCACCGTCTACCAAGTGCAGACCCACCCTGGTCACGTGACTGCAGTGTATTCAGCCGTTCCGTCCCACTACAGACAGCCCCCTCCTTCCTATGATCAGGTCATGCAGGACTCACAGAAGAAATAAACAGACCCTTAGCACAGTGACTTTTTCTGACTCTATCTGTGAGGTGAAAGAAACAGAAGAAGCTCAACAACTCAGGCATGACTGCAGGAGAACAAGTACAAGTACAAAAACAAGAAGTTTTTCTCAGTACACAAGACTGCTGGAGGTTTTAGGTTCCTCATCTGTGGCTACAGTAAAAGTGCGCTTAGTTTTCAATGTCAGGACTTAAGAATATGTTTATAAGCATAACGGGTTAAACAATAGCTTTCACATTAAAGGCAGAGCAGATCAGTTTAACAATAGTAACAATAGACTCAACAAACTACTTTATATTTTATACTTTTATATCGTTCACTTCTAAAAAGATTTATTTTGATACAGAAACAGAGTGTTCTGACATTAATAAATATGTGTATTTGTCCCATATAAAGGGCCTGAATGCTTATTAAAATGTTATTGATTGAAATACACTGCATGCATTTTTAAAATCCCACTCATCATCACCCATAACCCTAATAAAGTTTAAAAAAAATTTAAAACGTACTTTTATCTTTGCCTGTTTTACATATTTTTATAGAACCCGAAAGTGAACCAAGAAAACACCAGCACCAGCCTGAACCACTGATACAAGACAGGATGGATCCATGCTTTGCTTAAACCAGTCCTCTATTGTCCATTTTTTGTTGTTGTTTTTCATTTATTCAGTGGTTTAGCAGATATTTCTTGGTTGGCTGCTTGGCTCGTTCAGAAAGTACATATTTAGAAAAAGGTATGGAACAGCTTTGTTTGATACATTGGAATTTTTTTTGAAATAATATTAATAACATAATATTATTAATGTATTAACTAATTCTAAGTATTAACTAATCATAAGTATTATTAATACATACTATTAATACAAATACGTACAATATTATTACTTAATACAAATAATTTGTTTCATATATAACTATTATTATTTTCAACCTATTTTCTATCTTGATTCATGTCATTCATTCGTCAACATTTTTGTTTCCGTTACATTGGTAACCGCTCGTTACCACCACAAGGTGGCGCTGTAAAGCAACACTCTCCAGTTTATTCTACCCCTTTATTTTCAGGTCTAAGCATTACTAGCACTTGCCCGTTGTGCGTTGAGGAAAATCGTCGTGAAATCATCATTTGTTCCTCAGTTGGCCTTGTTTGGAAAAGGACATAACACGAATTTTCTCTTCAAGGCATCGAAGTCAAACCTTGAGTCTGCCAGACCGTTATATACAGAGCAGTTCTGAATACTGCCCTACTGGGTTCAGGAAAGATTTACAAAAATACCTGAGGGTGTTCAAGGTAAAACAAAAAGCTAAAGAAAAATTATGCATGTGAACAATGGCCTGAAGGGTCAGATCTGAGATTGTGTTTGATCGAGAGCTGCATTTTTCAGCCCCTCAAGACCTCCAGACATTATTGAAGTTATGCTTGAAAAAATCATTCCTTACGCAGCTGTGCATTTTGTAGCAGCAGTGAGAGAGTCTCTTCTGAGGTGAGATCAAGCATGGCAGCCGTGGCAGACCTGTCCATATTCAACTTTTCAGTCGTGACATAAATATTAAAATATGTTCTTTCACAACAATAATTCAGTAATTCCTGCAAAGGCCTTGTGAATGCCACTAAACGAAAAATAATGAAACCATCTCATCCAATTCGTCCCTGATAGCTTCCATTGAATTATAAAAAAAAGACAAGCATGTCATGTTCTTAAACTCTGTGGCCCAACAGGGTCTGGCTGGGAAGAGTTCAAGGATACAGGTTGCTTTTCAGTACAGACATGTGTCTTCAGATGCATGGGAGTGAAGAAAGTATGAAACGTGCTTCGAACCACATTTCCTGCAGGTCACATCACTTGTGCCCTCTGAAGCAGACAGTGCAACCTTTGTTTGACCTTCAGCTCCTCTCACTTATTTATAATGCAGACTTCATAAAAAATTTGAACACAAACGAGTGCAGAGTTGTCCACGGTCCAGAATGTGGAAGAGTTCAGTCTCTTCACTTTCTAAACACATACAGCACACAATAAATGTAAAGTGGGCTCTGAGAACAGACATGGCATGAAATGTGTCTTAAATCTACAAATGTTCTAGATGAAACAACCAAGGAAAGTTTTAAGAAATGTATTCAGCACTTTGTCTGATTCTTGCTTACCTGCTTGTCACTACAACTGTAATACTTCATTCAAGTTAATTAGATTATTATATATATATTTTTAAGTTTGCAAAGAAAAAAAAAGAAAAAATGCCAAAAAAAAAGTGTCATGTACATGTATATATACACAACATGTATATGGTAGTCAGGAACCAAGTGTAAGCACGGTACGTGAAGCAGTGTTCTCAAGGATAAAACGTGCTGTTTCTTTTGGCCGTGAGATCCATCTGTTCTTCTCCTGAATTTTCCCCTCACCTGATTGCTGTATTGTGTTAAAGTCAGGGGCGTAGCCTTCATTTCAGAAGTGAGGGGGAAAGAAATATCAAATCTGATACCAAGTTTTATTTTTCTTATCTCTTACTTTTAATTGGTTGAGAAATCAAATAGGCCTACACTGCTTTGCAATAACCAATAATTTTTTTATTTATTTTTTCACCTTACTTCAAATATGAATGAACCTTACACTGCACGAGAGTGTTCGAGCTTCATAATGATCAAATCGCCTCGTTTCAGAGATTAATAAAACGTCAGGTCATGCACAGACTACCTTTTCTCCCTGAATTTAAATTCAGATTTATTCACACTGGTCCTTGAAAACCTCTATTTGAACACACTCTGCCTGAAAATTACGAGTAAGATTTTTTTTAAAACACATCTGTATATTCTAAGCCTATGGCTGTGAAAAAAGCAGCAGGTGGACGTTTAACAAATAGTGAAGAAAGAACAAACGAGTTCGTAGACTTGCAACAGCCATTAACCCCACATAATCCTTCAGAAATCATTTTAATATGCTGATTTGGCACTTGATAAACATTTCAAGATTCTAAAGTCTAAAATAACTGAATATATTTCAATAAGATTTTGTGTTAAAAAAAAAATTAAAGATTGATCAGTTTAAGGGATCCTTGCTGAATAAAAGTACTGACTTTTTCTATGTGGGCTTTTATGCGTAATCCCAGTGGTTCAAAAAAAGGGTGGCAAAAATCCAAATTGGCATCTTTGGAAATCATTTGTTCTCAGTTTTCAGTTATACTACAGATATACTGTACATACAAGAACACTGAAGAGACAACGTGGTGCACTGAAGCATTCAATAAATACACCAAATTCTCCAAGGTAAAATAAGTACCTATTTATGAATTTCAAATGTACAAGTTTAACACTGAAAAACAAAAAGAGATATCCAGTACCATTTGAGCGTTCATGTCATCATCCATTAACAGTGATTTATCTGACACTTCCTCAATCTGTCTGGCGAACACTCCACTCTAAATGATAACATAAGACTCAAAACATCTTTCTCATTTACAGAGATTGCCAAGCGTTTCAAACATTAGTTATAGCGCTGGAATACTATCATCATCGGCAATTTCTTCAATAAAACAAATAAAACATACAAACATTTCTCATTGCAAGCACTTTGTACAAATCAATGTCGTGTCTAAATGAACAAACCCTTATGTACACTGAGGTAAATTATCATATTTGTCCAAAGGTATGCTCTGACATGAGTTATATTTTAAATGATGTTTCAGTTCTTGTAAGAAGCTTCAATGTCATCAAAATCCCACACTGCATTTACACCAACCACAGAGTAGGGACTCGTTATAAAAAGGCTTCTGGAATGACTAAAACACAAAGGAAACTGACTGTGAATAACACATTTTGTCTGCAGATAAACCATAACCCTGGAATGAACAAAGAAGAACAAAGGTATGACGTTTAAAATGCAGAAAATAGTTGCAAATACAGATTCATTCTGGTTTTCGGGGACTGGAAATACCAATAATTTGTGACTTTGCAGAAATCTTTATAAAATCGAGGCACTTGTATTGCATCATGCACTGAAGAACAGTGAGATTGCATATCATAGTGTAAGTATTCCTGACTGCATCCCACATCATTTCCTGCCTTTCTGAGCAGGAACTCATTCATTCATCGAGTTCATGCCCCTGTGGGTTGCAGAACAGTTTGGTGCTATTGTTGTAGTGTGACCCCCTTTTAAGCTCAAATTGAAAATACTGAATACCTCCCTTTCTTCATGCACTCAATACTTTCCCCCTGGGTCATTACACAGAACTTAATTTCTGAATTTATATGTTTTGCCTCTTTGTATGGATGAATTACTTGGATTGTTACCAACATATTTCATGTCAACAGTACCTTTAGAAATATATTTACTGAGAAAAATGGTGATGTGTTTAATAATTATTTTACTCGCTGTATATAAAATGTGTAATCTGACTCTTTAGTTGAAGTAAATGAACACAAAAAACAACAAGAACAAAAAAAAATTAAACACTAAGAAAACTGATTCGTTCGAAAATGTCTGAGCTGGTGAGGTTATGAATATCTAGAGAAATCTAGACATTTGTTTCATTCTTTGACTGTAATGTTCTGAAGGCTGCTGGTGATTGTTGGCATTGTGTTTCTAACAGAAATCCAGAGTGATGGGGAGTTATGAAAAAAATCTGTCATCAATTATTCATTTCAAACCTGTACGCCTTTTGTTCATCTTTGACACAAATAAGGATATGTTTATTAAAACTAAATTCTATTTAGTCCATTTTGCTGCAACTATGACACTTCACAAAGCTCAATGACTTTGTTAAAAAATGCTCATGAATCAAGCAATGTAATTCAAGTCTTTTGTAAAGACAAAATCGCTTTTTATAAAGAACAACACAATGAATTTCTTTTAAACCTGGTCATGAACCCTTTAAACTTTTGGTTACATGGACCTTCAAAGGAGGCACTGGAATCTCTCAGATTTCATTAAAAAGATTGAAATATGTCTTATTTTTCGTCTTTAAGTATTTACATCTTATTAGTTTGAAATGACATGAGGGTGAGTAATTGATGACGATTTTCATTTCTTGGTGAAGGATCCCTTTAAAGTAGCCTGGTTAACATCTTCAGATCCTCATCTTCAAACAGTGTCTTTGGTACACAGAGATTCCCTCCTGACTGGACTGTTAAAAAACACCCCAGAAGATATTTTCGGTTTTATATCTGGCTGTCCAAATAAAAACAGTTTTCTTTCAAATGTCTACTGACTGTCTAAAAAGTTTTGAGATCACATTCATTGACTTTTAGCAGTCGTACCTTACAACTTTGAAAAAAAAAAACAATGATTGAAGGAGCACTTATTGCTTAGCTTGACCAAATACAGACACACAGAGTTACATGATACATCCACGAGATTCACGCAGCTCAAAGACTAGTGCTTAACTATATGCATGAGGACACAATCAATATGGTGATCTGAATGAATCCGGCTCCATTTACAGCAAAACTGGATAAGTCAACCAGAGGAACATGTACAGGTTATATACACCAAGCTAAATACAATAGATAGGTCATAGTTAGTGTCTTTCTGAGCTACATATATCCATGTTTTCTTAAAGGGATAGTTCACCAAAAAATTCTGTCAATAATTACTCCTCATGCCGGTCCAAACCCATAAGAGCTTCGTTCATCTTCAGAACACAAATTAAGATATTTTTGATGAAATCTGAGAGCTCTCTGACCCTCTGTTGACAGCAAGGATCCTACCATCAAACCACAGAAATGCAGTAAGGACATCGTTAAAACGGTTCACGTGACATCAGTCGGGACAGTCCTCCGCCATTATCGACGCATGCGCGTGTTGCTGCTGACGCACACTTCACCTTGTTCATAAGTAGAGGAAAACAATGCGCATGTGTCGATAATGGTGGAAGACTGTCCCAGAAGAGAAGAAATCCTTGAATAAAGTCATCATTTGTTTTCTTTGCGCACAAAAATATTCTCGTAGCTTTATTAAATTATGGAACCACTGATGGAACCATATTTAACAATGTCCTTACTATGTTTCTGTGGCTTGATTGTGGCAGGACCCTTGCTGTCTATGCAGGTTGAGAAAGCTCTTGGATTTCATCTAAAATGTATTAATTTGTGTTCTGAAGAGGAACGAAGGTGTTACGGGACTTATGAGGGTAAGTAATCATTGTCAGAATTTTCATTTTTGGGTGAACTAACCCTGAACGTGCATGAATGAAAACTGTAAATGCTACAGAAAAATATAATCGAATTGCGACAAAGCACAGTCCATTCAAATGTGCATAAAATCATACACATTCTTATTACAGTTACATAGATGTGCTGTAGCTGAGGCGGCCTTTGTACAAATGGCTTTGATGACTAACCCAGTTTTCTGGCTGGTCCCTTCAGGCTCGCTCTTGGTCTCTGGAAAGAGAGTACGGTGAAGTCGCAATCCACATTATGAAACCACTTCCACATAATCAGGTGACTCTTTGGAGTTGCTGCTACAGCAATCAGCAGAATATTATTCTTTTTACTTTCAGTGTTTTCTTCAACTGATGAGTTGTTTGCAAACGAGTGCTTTGTGTAAATCCAATGGCAGTTTTAAAGAGACGTAGTGACTTGATACCTACAAAGATCTTACTTACCTACTTTTTTTTTTTTTTACCAAAGATGGTAAACAGGACTGTTTCAGAGCAGTGGCACTTCCTGGGACAAACACTGCAGCATGTCATTATGTACAGTATTTGTTTCTGTGTTAATCTACACGTGAATATACGAGCATACAAGCAAATCAGATATGTACATCTACAGACAACAGGCTATATACAGAAACAAGTCCAAAAGGCTCAAGTCCAGTTTGAAAAGCACATCAATGACACCGAATGGCCATCTGTGGTTGTTGTTTGGTGACTCACCGGATGAAGCATGGCTGGTAAAGTTTATCTGAGGTGTTCTTGCATGATGAGGAGGTCTCTGTTCATGGTCATACAACAGTGAAACAGCACCAATCCTTTTTGGTCCCTCGATATTCCTGATTGAAGTAAACCTCCACACCGGATGTAGGTAACGCGCTGTCCTCTCTAGATGCGTGGAGGGAGAGGACAGGCAGTGTAAAGATGATGAGAGTTGTGCTTTAGATCTTGATTCCTTCTTGCTGACTGAGCTGGGATAGAGACTTTTTTACACGGAGCGCGGTGAGGCGAGCACCTCCGTTGGCATACCAGCATTCCCTCATGATCTTTGCCATCACACGCAGGGCCTGCAGGCAGGAGGAGACAGATGCTATCACAGGTATAATTATTATGCTAAACACATTCCCTAATCTTCTTTTGCATCTCTTGCGTAAATGCACAGAAAGAATGACTTCTAAAACTACTGAGCTTTACCAGTCATATATATATTGCAGTTACCAATCATTTAATCATTTGGCATTGGTGAAAGCTGGGTAATCTTTGTGTGCGTCCATATGCATTGAAAAAGTACTAGTCATGAGTGAGCAAGTCACCGCTAAATCATTTTGGGGGGGATGTCTTTGCGATCGCGACATCAAAATGAACTGGGAATTGTTACTATAATGACAATTTAGAAATTTACATCAGCCTATTTACTGTTGTTGATACGACTTCATGTTTTTAAAGATAAATATTCATGAGAGTATTGATAACTAATACGCAAACTATATAAACAGTTATTTTTGTCAATTGAAATAAAGCTGGAATTAATATACACATTCAAATAAGAAAATAAAATTGCCTTGGTAACTGAATAAAGCTAATTAAAATAAAATAAGCTGAAGTACTAAAATGATCAAAATTTTAATAGAATGAAAAAATAGAAAAACTACAAAAAGGCGAAAGCACATTACAATAACGAAAATGAAAGAAATCACTAAAAATTTAAAATTTTAAGTTTAATTTAAAATATTATTAAATGCGATAATAGTATATAAATAAAAATGTTGATATTATCACCATAGTTTTGTTGTAAAAAAATAATAATAATGGAACTAAAAACATGTATTATTGGTTAACATGAGGTTGAATTGATTGTAAGGGAAATGTGTTGGAACCATACGCTAAACAACAAATTTATCCTTTTTCCAGCAGGCATACATATTTTTTATGTTCCAACTGACATTCGTATTACAAAACAGTGATATTTATATGACAAAAATACACTTAGAATCACTACAGTGACAACATAAAACTGGAACAAAATTATTCTAAATTAATGCTTTCAAACTATATACTGTATGTGTGTGTATTTATATATATATATAAATAATAAATATACAAAGAACACGCATATATTATGCAAACAAAAAACTTATTTTGGATGCGATTAATTGTTTGACATCACTATTCTAAATACAACTAAAAAAGCACTCTAGTTGATGTAAATTAAATTTTCATACTGAATATAATAAAATGTCCCTTCAACATAGCAGTCACTTTAGGTAAAAGCTAAAGTAAGAAGCTATGACCCCAATGAACTAAAGCACTTCTGAATAACCCTCTTTATAAAGCAATGTTGTAATTTCTCAACTCAAGTCATCTGGCTCCTCAAACTGTTTATTTCAAGATCCATTGTCTCGCTTGTCAATTTTATGACCCTATACACTATATAGGTTCTTCAAGTGATGCCACAGAAGAATCATTTTTGGTTCCACAAAGAACCATCTTTAAAGAACCATCTCTTTCTTTCTTCTTTTTTATAATCTGAAAAACATTGTATATAGCTGCTTTTGAAAATGCTAGACATTCAGCTGTGTTTTTAATGCAGAGAGCATGAAGCATTTGCTATGGCCTTCTCTCGTCCTTTTTATCACACATTAATGTCTAGACAGCTCTTTCTATTAAACACACCTGCACACACAGAAAACGCTCCAAACAAACTTTAACTCAGGTGAACTCTGAGTTTGATAAGCTTTTGAAACAGATGAACCTTCAGAAGGAAATTCATGTGAATCAGCACTTAGAAAGAGTGTGGCGCGCTGGTTCTTTGGGTCTCATCAGGACTGAATGTCAGAGTGTCATCTTAATTACACTGTCAGTATTTAACAAAAACGATGAGCAATCAGCTACATGTCACATCCAAAATCAAAAAAAGTGTTATTAATTATATTTTTTGACTGGGCACAGCATTCATCCTTGCAAACCCAAGCAAGTCTACTTCAGAAACATGAAAATAAAGTTCCTCTAAAGTAGGGGTGGGTGATCAGATGATTTTATATTGTAATCGATCTCAAAGTTGGAGATGGTGACTCTTTGGGCCATATTTTAACGATCTAAATGCAAAGTGTAAAGCGCATGGCCCAGGTGCACTCAGGGCATGTCCAAATCCACTTTTGCTATTTTAACGACGGAAAAACGGTTGGCGCGCCCGGGCACATGGTCTAAACACATTGGCGCTATTCTCTTAATGAGTAATGGGTGTTTTTTTTGGGCGTAACGTGCAATAAACCAATTAGAGTCTCATCTTCCATTCCCTTTAAGAGCCAGTTGCACTCGTGCCATGATGGATTTGCTGTTTACATGGCGGAATTTGGCAAGCGCAAAGAGATGAAACGGAGCTGCTCATGTGCGAGCAAATAGCCTAATTCTGATACATGCGATGACTATCCATGATCTTATGCATTGCAATCCTTTATTTTTTTATATTTGGCATGTTTGTGTGCTGCTGTGCGTCCCTGTGTTTAATAAGCAGTGTGTACACTCTTTAAATAACAAAGAAAACCATTGCACCAGACTTTATACCAGGTTTGAGTTGGTCTATGGCGCAGTCTATTTTCAGCTCCTTAAAATAGTATTGAACCAGCAATGCGCCTGAACACACCTCTTTTTTAGACCAGCACACCAATGGGTGCAAAAATGAGCGCATATGCATTTGTTAATTAAACGACTTGGTGCTGGACGGGAAATTCCGAAACTAGCAAACACACTTTGCGCCGAGTGTATGATAGGGCTCTATATGTCCTTTTAATAATGTTACAATAACAGCTATTAGTGAATGGCTGCACTCCCTGGCCACATTATATCATGTGTCTTTCATGTGTCCTGAAATATTTGAAAAACAATTTAATATAAGCTAGGGCTGGGCTATTTTTTTTTATTTTATCAGTTAATTTGAATTTAATGTTTTGCCATGATTTAATTTTTTAGAAATCGAGGAATCGCAATTTTGAATAGTAATATTACCAAACATTAGAATTAAGACCCTTTGATAATATGCCAATGAAAACAGTAAAGAGAAAAGAACGATCTAACTGCATGTTGGCGCATATGATTAACCGCTCGTGTGACGCACTCATATCGCTAGGTACCATTCACACAGAATGCGCTTTTGTGTTGACAAAGAAGCGACGTGGGCAGTGAAAAAGAAAAACAAGCAACAAGATAAGAGTAATATTCTTTTACCTTGAGCGTCACATTTTAAGAATGCCATTTCATGCATGAGATGCTGCAAGAGACGTGAGTGCAAAAGTCAAACGCGTGTAAGTTTACCTGGAAAAGCAGCACAATGGAAAAAAACCCTGTAAAGAACTAGGCCTGTATGTCGATATTTTATGTTTGCATCATGGTGATAAGCTGAAAGCTGCTGTTCATTTTTTTTACAGAAGATTTATAGTTAATAATAATCTTTTTTTAAGCATTTTCCTTATTATTTCTTAACATGTAATATGTATAAGACATGTTTGTACAAGATGTAGTTGCAGTTCATGCATCTTTTCTGTAAAGATATTAATGAAGGAGGGTTAATGAAGAAAAAGTTACTTGACCGGTGTTGGTGCTATTTTTTGTTGTTGTCTTTTTTTCTCTGTCACATATTTCATTAATTATCATAAATTACATATCATTTGAAAACTTAAAACCTCAAAATCCATCCTGTGAAAACCAATTTGAAATTGGACATTGCGTCACCGTGGAAATGGTACTTTAATATCTTAAGGCAGTCTCCTTCCCCTTAGTGGGTGGAGTTAGGTGTCATATTGCAAAATGTATTATGGTCTTTAAGAATCAAAACTTTTTATAATCTTAGACAAAATACATAATATTGATATTTAGACATTTGTTATTTAGACAAAAATTTAGACAAAAATTGAGTTTTGATGGCAGCCTGTGGCTGTTTGTGGTATAACGCCTTAAATAAAAATACAATATATATATTTTTTTATCAACTTCAAATTTGGAACATAACTTATTTAGACATATGGCTTTCATTTTATAGCAATTTTGGATTCAAAAATATTTAGAAAAACATGTATTTTATATCAAATAAAATAAAAATGATACAGTGAATTTGTTTTACAGTAAATTTTAACTTTTTAAACTTTTTAATACTTAAAATATTTTGAGATGATCAATCCACTTCTGCAATAATCTGCAGATTTCCTTCTTTAAAAAGAGTCCAACATTAGGTCTTTATTCCAAAGCGTCCATGAACTATAACTATTTAAGTCTGATTAGTGCACTTTGTATATTTAAAAATTGGAGGTGGCATTTAAAGGGTTAAATCATGTTGTAGTTAAATTTTCGAGCTGACTAGTTAGAAATTAAAAATATATATATATTTTTTATTTTTATTTTTTGTATATATATTAAAGATTTACTTTTGGTGTTTTGCTTTTATTATGATACAACAAGAAGCAAAGCGGAAGAGAGAGAGAGTTGGGGGTGGAGGTGCGGATCAGGAAAGGTCCTCAATCAGAGATTCGAACTGTGGACGTGTGTAACTCAACAGCATTATATTTCGGTGTACTTGCCCACTAGGCTATCACGCCATGAATCAAATTTTAATTGCAGTTAATTCTAACATTTTAATTCTCGAAATTCTGAAAATGCTAATCAAGCTAAACTGATCATTGTGCTGCATTAAGTTCCTTTACTGTAAATCGGTGTGCTCCCTAACATCAGAATCAGTGAAGCCTTGAAAAGTGCCAGTCGTAAAATACAGTGTATATGTGGATCATGACTGTTCCCTAAGGAGCTTTTAGTAAGCTTAAAGACGGAACAGAACAAGGACAAGTAAAATATACTTGGGGTTTCAGGCAAGCTCCCAAATGGTCAAATATCAACATCAATGTATGTGTGAAGCACTAACTACAAGAAGCATGTTACTGCAGCTAATGGAAGCGTAAACAATTATTAACTCCGTGGGGTAATTACTTTTTCCACACAGGGTGTAATAGAACTTTCTTCATAAATGACAAATCTACTGTGTTTTTCATTCTCAAATGGTCACATTTATTCATTAATTTCAGTGTTGTTACTGTTAAAGGAGGCCTATTATGCAAAATTCACTTTTATGAGGTATTTGCACACTGATGTGTATCCACAGTTTATGTAAACCATCCTTTTTACTTTTTTCATATGTAAGAATGTATTGGTTTGTGTTTTTAATATATGAACTCAATATTAAAGGTTTTTAAACTAAAGTGCCTTTTAAATTCCTTGTTAGCTAACGGCTTTGTCCTGTTTACTAACTCAAGTCTACTGAAGATATAAATACTCATACATGCATATAAATACAGTTGCAGTGCAGATGCAGCAGCAACTTGCTCATGAATGTTGCTCTCGATATGTCCTCCGATATGGTGGACAGCTTACGCATATCGACCCATAGAAACAGCCGCTAATAGGTCATCTACCTATACATATTTATGGGGACAAGACCTGTCCATGACTGGGGAAAATCTGCCATAGCATAGACCCTGCTTTGCAAACGATGGCTATTAAAATGCAGGACTTGCACAGAAGTTGATTCTCAAAAATGGATCAATACCAACTGTCGTGGTCCAACTTCATATTCAGCACACACAAGAACCTCACTTTCTATTTTGTTCATGTTTTCAAATCACCTTTCTGAATGTGCTTGTTAACACAAGTGCTATGTTGTTATTTTAATTTTGATCACAAAAAAGCTCACCATCTGTATAATTCATAAACACCTTAATTGCTTCTTAAAAATAAGTAACGACATAGCTCTAGTCTCTGAATACAGTCAGAGACAATGGTAACTTTAGCCAATTAGCCATACAGTGAGCTAACAAGCACTTTCAGAAAGGCCATTTACAAACTTTCACAAAAATACAGTGCGGTACTTGCATGTTTTGGATATGAAGTTGGAACACAAACAGTTGGTATCGATCCATTTCGAATATCTGAAGCATGAGCTGTAAAGGCTCCGCCCTGTTCTGGAAGAGGGAGGGGGTTAGCAGTTCATTTGCATTTAAAGAGACACACTCAAAAACAACATGTTTTTGCACCTAAAAGGGTAATTCTATGGTATAATAAATGATCCGTGTGGTATTTTGAGCTGAGACTTCACAGACGCATTGTGGGGATACCTGGGACTTAATAATATGTCCCCTTAAACTAAAACTAGGTTTTTATTAACTGAAATCAATCTGAAACAAGATAAGAATTACATGAAAAACTTGCTGGAAATTAAAAATGTTGCCTTAGCAGCTAACTTAAATTAGTTTAAACTGGAGTACTAAAATGATAAAACCTGAAATAAATCCAAATTAAAGCTAAAAGGAAATAAAAACTAATAAAAATCACAAAAGCCTATAAAATTTAAATGAATTTTTTTTTTTCAAAATATATAAACAATAAAAATGTATAAATAAAAATAACACTAAGGGGGTTGGTTGAAGGTCTGATGGCATTCAGTGTAAACATTTGATAACAATTAAGATGATCAGATAGGGACCAAACATTTTTTTCACAGCATGGGTCCCAGTATTTAATCCAGAATGTCATTTTAGGTCTGATTTAATAAGCTTGTAGCTCTGCATCTGCTCCCCCACCCAAAAAAACACTCACAAAATGTGAAAATCAGAAAACAGCCTTTTAATATTGGGCAGCACTATCATGAAATGTGTCTTTTACATTTGCAAGCTGTGATAGCTCTGCAGACGCTTAGTTAGATTAGAGGCTTTTTACAACTGCAAATTGGATGTAATCGAATCTTCCCTTTCACAGCAGTGAAAAACGCTTCAAGATAGAGTGAAAACAGAGTGCCACCTCCAATTAAGATGATTGTGTAGAACAAATGCTTGAAGAAATCATAGGAAAAGCTATTTAATATGGATCAACAAGATGAAAATGGGTACTTTGGGGCAAATAGATCATCTACAAACAAAATCATCCACAGAAAAAGGAATAAAGCTGAAAAAGCACTCACCTCGCAGCTCTGCCACCTGTTAGGGATGTTGGCACGAAGCTTTTGGTCACACACTACCTGCTTCATGTCCTCTATTGATGGATCAGATGGTACAAGGTCATAGTAGGGCAGCTGGTAGTCCTCATGTATGCCTGAAAAGAGAATGTAGCCCACAAAATAATATTTATATACACTGTTACAATAAAAGAGTATTGTATCTAATATGTTACAGAAAGTAAGTCCAAAAACCTGAAATCAATCTGGGATAAGTTATAATTAGTGGTGTCAAACAATTAATCACATCCAAAATAAAAGAGTTTGTTTACATAATATATGTGTGTGTGTGCTGTGTATATTTATTATGTACATATAAATACACACACATTTGTATATATTTAAAAAATATTGACATGTATATAGATTTATATTCTTATATTTTATATTATACATAAATATATGTAATATATAAAAATATTTTTTTCTTAAATATATGTATTTATTTATACATAACATACACAGTATGCACACATATTATGTAAACAAAAACTTATTTTGGATGCGATTAATCATTTGACAGCACTAATTATAATACAATATAACATATTACACATTAATTATATTCTAATCAGATAATAATAATAATTAGAAAATTTTTTATGCAATTGTTTTTTAATTAAACTACATTAAAAAAATCCAGTCATTATCATAATTTATCACAGTGTCGTACCTCCAATTGAACACCTGCGAGCAATTTCCCAAAACACCAGACCCAAGGCATAGATGTCTGCCCTTTTAAAAGACTCAAAGTGCTTCATGTTAATAGTGTCATCCAGCACCTCAGGGGCCATATACCTGTGAACATGACAGATGACATTAGAACATTATTTACACCCTTAACTTTATTTCTACGCTTGTTCATTTTGACAAACTTTACAAAACAACCTGCAGGAATGAACTACACATTTTCTGTGAAGAGCATGACTTTCGGTGAAATATGCAGCAATTTTCTGGGAAACATACTGTAATCAAGAAAATTAAGTATTACAGTCAAATGAATACAGCGATAAATCTCATTAGATAGTGGTTACAAAAGATAGTTTCAGCAAAAAAAAAAAAAAAAAGATGGCTGTGAAAATAAATGCATTTTTTTAAAAAATCCTTTTGATCTTTCAACAAGTTCATTTTGGCCAAAATTATTGACAGCCAATTATGACAACGTCCTTTCCCCAAGATAACAGCTCTGAGTTTTCTTCTATAATGCCTGAAGAGTTTAAAGGAACACCTGACAAGAGATCAGAGATCATTCCTTCATACAGAATCTCTCCAGATCCGTCAGATTCACAGCTCCATGTTGGTGCTTCTTCTCTTCAGTTCACCACACTCATTTTCTACAGGGTTCAGGTCAGAGGTCTGGGACGGCCATGGCAGTTCATTTTGTGTACAGTGACCCATTTTTGTGTTGATTTTGATGTTTGTTGTCCTGTTGTAAGATCCAACCACAGACACATTATGCGATTTCTAACAGAGGCAGTCAGGATTAGATTTTTGATCTTTTGGTGTTTGATAGAATTAAGATGCAATGTATCTGAACAAGATGTCCAGGACCTCCAGCAGAAAAACTGGCCCACAACATTAAAGATCCAGCAGTATATTTAACCCTGGACATGGGGTACTTTTTATCCCTGTTTGAACTAAACCCATCTGATGGGTTTGCTGCTGAAAAGCTATTTTTTTAGTTTCGTCTAACCATAGAAGCCAGTGCCATTTGTAGTTCCAGTCGTGTCTGAAACTGAACATGCTGGAGTTTGTTTCTAGTTGAGCGAGGATCATTTTTCTTGATTCCCTCCTGAACAACATGTGGTGATGGAGGGGCTTTTTGATTATTTTTTTACTCCAAGGCTCAACTAATCTCTGCAATTCTCCAGCTGTGATCTTTGGAGAGTCTTTAGCCACTCAAACTCTCCTCCTCAGCCTGCATTAGGATGATATAGACACACGTCCTCTTCCAGGTAGATTTGTAACATCTTTAGTTGATTGGAACCCCTTATTTATTGCAATGATAGTGGAAATAGGGATTTTCAATGCTCTAGCTCTTTTCTTACAGTCACTTTCTATTTTGTGAAGCTCAACAATCTTGTTCTGCACATCAGAACTATATTATTTGGTTTTACTCCTTGCGATGGATGATTAAGGGGTATTGGGCCTTTTTGTTCTTTATATTTATAATCCTGTGGAACAGGAAGTCATGGCTGGACAATTTCATGCTCCTAGTCACCCTGGTGTGTTACTTTTTTTTTTTTTTAAATATCAATGGTAATATAATTCAGAGATATTTTACTCAAAATAATTTCTAGGGGGGCCAATAATTGTGGCCAACATGCATTGGAGAAGAACAATAATTTCATCATGAGATTTCCTCCCCACTTTCAATTGTTTTACTTCAATGAAAGGTTAGATTTTTGTGAATTTTCTGAATGAAAGATCAAAAGGTTAAACACTGCAGATTTATTTTCACAGCCGCCTTTGCTCATATTTACCAAGGGTGCCTGCCAATATTAGTGGAGGACACTGTACGGTATATATATGTATATATATATATATATATATATATAAACCTAGTGGGGAAAAGCAATTTTAGCTAATCAAAATCCACAATTCTCAGAGCAAATGAACCGATCAATCCATATTCAGCTGTCCTGCCACTGTAATGCAATAAATCCCATCGTAAATTGGAATGGACTGGCTATACAGAGCACCAGAACTTCAAATTTTGAGGCCGTCCCATTTAAAATATTAAAAAATTGCATCACCGATTATTTGCGACCTGCAATTGTCTGTCAAAATTACAGGTAACTTCTCTTATTATCACTAACACAATTATATAAATAAATAATGATTGTTGGTGAGTTTTTGCTGCAAATCAACACAAACATTGCTGCAGATATCACCAAAATGAGAAAAAATAATAATATATATATTCAAATTCAGTCATTTTGGGCTGCAAAAATCAGAAAAAAGTCTGCAAAATGGTATTTTGGGAATGAAAGGTGACACTTTGGTTTAACATTTAACTTTATCTTTGGATAATTTAATGTAAATGTTAATGTGCTTTAAAGGGTTAGTTCACCCAGATAGCAAATTTATGTAATTAATAACTTACCCTCATGTTGTTTCAAACCCGTAAGACCTCCGTTTATCTTTGGAACACAGTTTAAGATATTTTAGATTTAGTCCGAGAGCTCTCAGTCCCTCCATTGAAGCTGTGTGAACGGTATACTGTCCATGTCCAGAAAGGTAAGAAAAACATCATCAAAGTAGTCCATGTGACATCAGAGGGTCGGTTAGAATATTTTGAAGCAACGAAAATAAATTTTGGTCCAAAAATAGCAAAAAATATGACTGTATTCAGCATTGTCTTCTCTTCCGTGTCTGTTGTGAGAGAGAGTTACAATCAAAGCAGTCTGGATATCCGGTTTACAAACGAATCATTCAGTTCACCAAATTAAACTGAATCGTTTTAAACGGTTCGCATCTCTAATACGCATTAATCCAAAAAATTACTTAAGCTGTTACCTTTTTTAATGTGGCTGACACTCCCTCGGAGTTCAAACAAACCAATATCCCGGAGTAATTCATGTACTCAAACAGTACACTGACTGAACTGCTGTGAAGAGAGAACTGAAGAGGAACACCGAGCTGAGCCAGATAACGAACAAAACATTGACTCATTCACCGGTCAAGAACCGTTTCTGTCAGACGTGTCCGATTCGTGAACCGAGGAGCTGATGATACTGCGCATGTGTGATTCAGCGTGAAGCAGGCCGACACACAGGGCATCTGAACTGAACTGATTCTTTTGGTGATTGATTCTGAACTGATTCTGTGCTAGTGTTATGAGCGCGGGTAAACCGAAGGCTTGAATCAAGGGCAATCATCGCCAATGACGCCATTATACGTCGAGCGCAAAAGAACCGGTGAACCGTATTCTTCAACCGGTTTATTGAATCGAACTGTCCGAAAGAACTACTGGTGATCCGAAAACCGATGCAACCGGTTCTTCACTCGTAAACGAGTCAGTCTATTGTTCGCTATCTGGCTCGGCTCGGTGTTCATCTTCAGTTCTCTCTTCACAGCAGTTCAGTCAGTGTACTGTTTGAGTACATGAATTACTCTGGGATATTGGTTTGTTTTAACTCCGAAGGAGTGTCAGCCACATAAAAAAAGTTAACAGCTTAAGTCATTTGTGGATTAATGCGTATTAGAGATGCGAACCGTTTAAAATGATTCAGTTCGATTTGGTGAACTGAATGATTCGTTCGCGAACCGGATATCCAGACTGCTTTGTTTTGAACTCTCTCTCACAACAGACACGGAAGAGAAGACAATGCTGAATAAAGTCGTCGTTTTTGCTATTTTTTGGACCAAAATGTATTTTCGATGCTTCAAAAAATTCTAACCGACCCTCTGATGTCACATGGACTACTTTGATGATGTTTTTCTTACCTTTCTGGACATGGACAGTATACCGTTCACACAGCTTCAATGGAGGGACTGAGAGCTCTCGGACTAAATCTAAAATATCTTAAACTGTGTTCCAAAGATAAACGGAGGTTTTACAGGTTTGAAACAACATTAGGGTAAGTTATTAATTACATAAATTTGCTATCTGGGTGAACTAACCCTTTAAGGCAGGAAATCCATAGACTAACATTAGAAAAGGGTAAAAAAAATAGGGTCCTGCTTTATATTTTATATTAGGTCTGGTCCTTAACTACTATGTACTTACATCAAAAAAACAAGTACAATGAACTTATTATGTTCATACTGTATTGCAAGACACCTTTGCTGCTATTGAGGTGGGATATGAGTAAGGTTAGGGATAACAGTGTTATTATAAATGTAATTACAGAAATTGATTACAAATCTAATTACATGCAGGTATTTTATAAGATATAAGTGCAATGTTAAACATGTACGGTATGTACACAATAAGAGCACTGTATCAAATGATCAGTTTAAATTATGTATACAGTATAAGGCCACCTAACATAAAGTGTATTTTACATATAAAATATAAACATATAAACTTGTTGGATAATATGGCAGATGGCAACAGTTGCTAAGGTAGGCTTGCTGAAGGGGGAGCTTAAACAGTTCAGCTGCTGTGGGTGTATTGTGGCTTGTACAGTGGCCTAAAACACAGGCTTCCTTTGAAAACCATTAAGACAGAGGTAGATGACATCACTCAAGTGAGCCCTAGGGGGACAGAAGACTGTGAGGAAGCACTTTGACATTCAAAAATCACATTCCGTTATCATCAAAACAGGACATGGTAGTAGTGGGAGTTGCATACTGGAATATATGAATGTCGGTGTGTGGGTGTCACAGTCTGTCACACTTAGCAGTAGTCTAGGTAAGTGTGTTTTTGTGTGTGTGCATGTAGTGTCCAGGGGATATAGAAGAGAATGGGTGCACCGCTGAGAGCTTCTAGCAGTAGATTCGATGTCACACTCTTGTGGTAACAACAGGAGGAGTAGCGTCCCTACAGCACTGTCCTTCACAGCACACATCTCAAGATCTCAGGCCTGTTGAGGGGGTCCGAGAAGTGTGGTTCCACTCTCAAAGTTTCGGTAGAAGCTGTTTTTAGACTAATGAGAAACTTTTGAGTTCTGAAACTTGCAGGATGTTTTTTTTATCAGACCTCTTAAATGTGTCAAAATATCAAGGAAATTTTGGTTTCTCAGTAAACTTTAAATATATGTGTATATCGGTATAAAAATGTGCATATAAGTAGACAAAAATTTTATTTGGACGAATCACGCCATTTTTGTGTGATTAATTGCAATTAATCGCACACATATCATGAAATTAAGCACACAGCATTTATCTTGTTTAACCAGGGCTCCAGACCAAAATCAATTCAGTTCAAATCAATTAGGTAGCCATTGGCTCCTATGAGAAACAAAATTAGGTACCAAATTATTTTAATAGGTGCCACAGAATAAACATAATTATTATTTTTTTAAACACTTGAACATTTCAGTCATAATGTCGTGTTTATGTATCATCTTTTCTTGTCCTTATCAGCATTTTATTCCATCTTGTAGATGTCCTGAAAAATAATGTTCACTTAAAGTGGGAACTAAATGTCTGTAAACTAAACTATATACAGTCACAAAGAATTGTTTATTACAGAGAATTTACTTTACCATAACTATGTCAGCATCACTTGGCCATTGAGTGTAGTTTGGGCTCCTCGTCAATGCATCCTTTAAATGTTGTCACATGTTTTTCAAACTTCCAGTCTGTTTTTTATTAGTAAAATGCTATTTTATAGGAGGTGTTTAATTTTATCTTTATCATGTACACCACAGGTTAAGTAAAAATAAAGCGAATAATTTAGCGCATATTTAGCAAAATGCTTCTCTTTATAGCTGTTTTTCTTCTTCTAGGTGACTAATGAGTTTATGGACACCTAATGGTTATTCTGTGGTAAATGTATTGTTATTTGCCATTATTTCATTTTTACACAATTTCTGCGGTCTGAAACAATGAATGAGCAATGAATGAGCAAAGACATTTCAGTAAGTTGTACTGTAGGCTATATTATAAAACAGCCTACCTTTTGATGTCCATTCATATTTATTTCATACTATAATAGTAAAGAAAATGATATGAAAGGTTCGCGTGATGCCACAACTGATGTGTCGCCAGCGCTGGTTTTCAGCAGAGATGAGGACTGTTTTTCCACTAAACTTTGATGAACATTGTCTCAGTTATATCAACATAACAAAAGTTGTGATCACCAAACAATCAGGGAAAAAGGCATTAAATTGAAGTTTTTAAATCATAACATAATCTCAGCAAAACTGTCACTCGCAAATTAATATTTTTGGTTACAGTCTGGATCCCTGGCTGATCTAAAATATGATCATGCAGAATAAGGCATTAATATGTGCTTTAGAAGTACTAATAAACAGCAAAAATGCTAGCAATAGTCAAAGTGTTACTATATATATATATATATATATATATATATATATATATATGACCTTGAAAAACAGTCATGATACCATATATTTATGATATATTTTTTATGTCATTTTGTTTTTCATTTCTAAATATTAAGCAGGAAAGCAGTTTTTTGCCATTCTTTTCTAGATTCCTTTTGAGATTTCATTATACTTTTATTAAAGAATGTTGTAAACAAGTCATTTTTGTATTAATTGCTTTTTAATATGAAAAAATAAATACAAATATATAACTTTACATAAAAGAAATCAAAAGATAATAATAAATAAAATCAAATAATAATTATTATATTAATATTTAAAGCATACTACTTAAATAAGGTCTTCTTTTCCAAGAAATGTATTGTTTTGTCATTGAAGGTTTATCATAGATTATGTGTAATCAAGGTTTAATTGCATTTTGAACAAACTTAGCAAAAAAAAAAAAAAAAAAAAACCTTATTGACCTGTCTACAACAGCTTCTATTTGGTTGTGAGTGGGTAAAGGGACAAAGGGTGCTTGTTATGTCACTTCCTTTTTTATTTCTGGACTTTTCTTACCCTCTACTTCACAGAACAATCCAGAGTAGACAGGGAAGAAGGTGTGAGAGCAACAAACAGGCGCAAAGTGCTTTCATACGAAACGGCTCACATTAGCGCCTGACTCCCTCTCTTTCAGATCTCACACAAGCTGTAATCATTGGGTGTTTCACAAAATCAATATTCCCAGGAACACAAAGCCCTCAGCTCAAGCAAACACTCCAGTTAGGAGCCGTATCGCTGTGCAATGGAATACAAATGTGGGAGAGCGTGTGTCTGTTGACTGGATCGAGACATGTCGCTGTGAATGCTGCAGAGTGACGAATTACTGACCTTTTAGTGCCCACTCTGTGGTTGGGTGCAATATCAATTGTGTCTGTGGCTGAGTCGTGGCGCACAGCCATTCCAAGGTCAGCAATGCAGCAGGTACCATTCTTCTTCACTAAGATGTTTTTGGATTTCAGATCACGATGGGCAATTGCAGGCTTACCTGAGGATTGAACATAAAACAGTACACCATGAAACACGACTTCTATTTGATTGTGGGCGGTCTCTTTCATCTGGAGTTTTCTTTAACAGCAATACATTTAGTTAGTCCCTTTATTTTCATCTACTTGACTGCATATAAAACATCACAACTATGTTTTGTGGGAACTTGTGTTACAAAAGAGTATTTCTTTGAAAATCTGTGCATTTTCATGTAAATATGGCTATGTTTCAGGAAGGATAAAAGAAAAGTGATCTGTGTATTGATACTCACCCTGAGTGCCTACAATCTCCATATGTAGATGAACCAGACCACTGGCAGTGGAGAGAGACAGCTTGATCATGCCCTCTACTGTGACCGTGTACCTGTTCAGGTAGTCAAAGAGCGAGCCGTGCTCATGGTAATCAGAAACCAGCCACAGCTGAGTCCACGTGCCGTTATCTAAGATGCACAGAGAGAGAAAACACTGAATGCTCTGCGCTTTGAGGGATAAAAGAGTGTAAGCATATGTGCTTTAAACTTCTATCAACATCTGGCAGCTTTTAAGTTTCTTTATAGGAAAATATTTTCATGAATTTGGCTGAATACTTTTTTGAGTGGCTTTTTTGATGTTTTTAATTGAAGTGAATGGCATAACTAAAATGGTTACGAATTATTATTTGATTAAAGTTGCTTAAAGATGCTTATTATTTACTAAAAAAACTATTAGATTTGTGAATGGACACAGCCACCACTGATATAAGGACAGTTCCATTAAAAAATGACATTTCTTTCATCGTTTACTCACTCTCATGTTGTTCCAATCATGTATGAAATCTTTCTTCTGTTGAACACGAGTTATTCTAAAGAATGTTGGGAACCAAACAGTTGACAGTAGCCTCTGACTTCCTTTGTATTCTTTTCTGTACTACTGTATGGAAGTCAATGGCTACCACTACTGTACCTGTTTGTTTACCCATATTTTTCAAAATATCTTTTCATTTTTTTTATGTTCTAAACTCATACAGGTTTGGAAGAACTTGAGGGATGAGAAAATGCTGACAGAATTTTAGTTTTTGGGTGAACTATCCTTTTAATTGGCTAAGCAGGTAGTCTTATCACTTTTCTGGTCCATTTGACCAAAACATTTAAGTGACTTTTTCCATTATCTTCCATTGTTTCTAATTACTGTTAAGGGAGTTTAACAAATACTTTTAAGGATTAGTTCACCCAAAAATGATTTATGACTTCATTATTTACGCACCCTCATGTCATTCCAAACCCTAAGACCTTCATTCATCTTCAGAACACAAATTAAGATATTTTTGATGAAATCCGAGAACTTTCTGTCCCTTCATAGACAGCTATGCAACTACCACATTCGAGGCCCAGAAAGGTGGTAAAGACATTGTTAAAATGTGATGCCATGAGACGTCAGTGGTTTAATCATATCATATTTTATGAAGTTATGAGAAATTTTTGCATGCAAAGAAAACAAAACTTAAATGTGGTACTCGTGAATGCATGTCGAAAACAGACAAAAACGAAAACAGAAAATAAAATTGTTGAATAAAGTCATTATTTGTGTTTTTTTGCGCATATGAAGTATTAAAAAAATTACCTAAAAAATAAAGACTAATAATAATTGAAATCAAAGCTACAAATATTTTTTTAGAAAATTGTACAGAAAATTGTACATGATTTTTTGAAATAATTATTTGCACAACTTTTCCAGGCCTGGAAATCACAACTTTTTAAAATTCCATGATATCCTTTCAGAACCCCTGAGTGTTAAAAACACTATATATAGTAGAATTGACTGAAGGCGCCACAAATAGAGATGTGTAACACTACCCACCTAAACACACACACACACATTGGAAAGCAAAGTTCAACTTAATGGAACTGAACTGCTTTCAGTGATGTCTGACCTTTGTTGTCTGCAGCAATAAAGCCCAGGATGTTCTCATGACGAAGCATGACAGTCTGGTAGATTTCCGCCTCACGGAACCAAGAGCGCTCCTCTCTGGAGGAGAAGATCTTTACTGCCACCTCCTCTCCACGCCAACGGCCCCTCCACACCTCTCCAAAACGGCCCTTCCCTATGCTCTCCTGGAGGATGATGGTCCTGGCAATGGTCCTCTGCACTAGCAGCGGCAAACCTATAGAAGACAAGAAACGGCAGTGAGGTAATTCCATTTTAGTCTGACAAATCATACTTCATACACTGCTTGGTAAATATTTTTTTCAGAATACACAACAATGTCTACTTGTAAAAGGAGAAAGATGCCTATTGCCCTTATAATGGTGTAATCACAGCCTCTGCCAGTAGTGGGGTAACAGAGCCATGCAGAGCAGCCAAACCTTGAACCTTTGAAATATACTATGCACAATGTTTGATATGAGATCATGACAGTCATCCAGAAGCTAAAAAACAAATATTCCATCTGACGCACTGCCAAATGTACAGTGTTTCTTGGCTTGGACAAAACAAAATCATCATAGCTTCTGGACTCAAATCCTTGACTAAAGATAAAGACTTTAGTCATTCCAAATTCCAGCTTGGCATGAGGCTCATAGCACACAGAAAGCATTAAACTGTCAATTTACACATCCTCAATAGTTCCCAAGGGGCTTTGAAAACAAAGTTATGGAAAATGAAATTGGCTTGAGCGTACTTTGGGGTTTATGATGGGTATTACAACAAAACAACCTGTGAACATATAAATTACCAGGGAATTTGCTGATTTGATGAGAATCTTTGCATAGTAAGTGACATAGAAAAATGGTCAGCCCAAATCTTAGAAAACAGGGGAAACAACAAGAAGTTATTAATAGTATGGTCTGTAAAATACCTGAGCCTGATCCAGAAGTGGTCATGTCATAGATGAGGTCCTTCAGTGTGGTGCCGTCAGCAAGGAATGGGTGGTCCTTAGTGGGGTCTTCCTCATTTGGCACACGATGGTGGATGATGAAGCGATTATGGCACATGTAGAAGAGAAGCACCAGCATGAAGCTCAGCACGCAGATGGGGATGGCAATAACCGCGGCTAAGGCTATAGGACTCAGAGTGTCAATTTCAGCATCAGGCAACTCTGAAACCGGAAGAAGCAAAACACATGCTTTGTAGGCTGCAAACTAGTGGACCCAATCAAGGAGAAGATGTACGGCATTGACATATTTTAGTTTAAAGTACCAGAAGTACCACTACACATCACACTACAGCACTGGTCACACTCAAACCATTTTCTAGCCAATACACCAAAAGAAAACAAAAATCAACCTTGCTACATTTTAATAGGCAGGGCCGGCTTTGCCGACAGGCGACACAGGCTGCCGCCTGGGATGGGGGCGCAAAATTGCAGAATTAAAAAAAAAAAAGTTAATTAAATTGCATTGCTCAGCACCGGGAGTGCGCGAAAACATCTGACAGCTAACATCTGACGCTTTAAATGATGGGGTTAAAGCCCCCCCCCCCCCCCCCCCCCCGGCGGTTGTAGGCTATAAATGATCATATATATATATATATATATATATATATATAATCTTATACGCCGTATACCCACTCTTTGTGTAAATAGCCCACAATCTTTTCTAACTTTGCCAAACCTAAAATGAAAACACTATAACTGCTTTTCCTTGAGGTGAGATCTCTCGCCTTCGGCACCAAATAACCTAGAGCCGGCCCTGTTAATAGGCACCACAAGATAGAGATAGAGAGAAGATGTTCTTTTGACTTTTGCATCGCATAGTTCTGGGAACTTAGTTCTGGGACTCTCCAGCAGGGTAGTTCCTAGAGAAAAAATTTCTCCTTCGGGCCATTTTCCTGGTTGTATTCACACCGGGAGCAGGAACTTTGGCCCTGTCCCAAATGGAACACTTCATGTGCACTTTTGGTTTTGCGGACTTACAATGGACGCCGCATATATGTGTCCATTTATTCCACAAGACTGAAGGGTGTCCCATTTGTCATTTTAGCTTTCAGAATAGTGCTCGCGAGTGCCCCCTTTGTGGCTGCTATGGGCCCTCGATACGCACTTCTGCCGAGCCCGCACTGAAGCGAGCGCCGCAGCAGACTTCTACTCGACAGTCAAAGTTGCATAACGTCACAAAAGTGTGGACTCAGAGGAAGACTGCGGGGGTGCCATTTGGGACAGGGCCATTGAGGCAGCTGACAGCTGCATCTTTAATTTGCGTAATTTACACATGTCAACAACAGGTGAATGGAGAACACCATATATCTGAGCTGTTTTTGTTTTATGTTGTAAAATGTAAATGCACAATTTATGCAACTGAAAGAGCAAAAAGTTGGGCTATAAGAGACAAAATCTCCTGACAACTTGCAGTGTTACACATCTGGGGTGAAAAAATAACACAACACTGCAGACAACAGGCCATTATCGCTGTATTCCATGTTCATGGAGTAAGTATTTTTTACATAGCTTATTATAAAAATGGAAGGCAGCATCGCATCGCGTAAACATAAAACCATGTCTGCATTTGTGATTGGGGAAACAACAAAAAACCAGTGCTACTCTACACTGCTCAAAACTTGCGCTTGAATAGACCCCTTAATCGCCTACGTCACTGTGACGTCACTGCTCTAGCTGGAGGCAAAACATAAGGCAGAACTCATAGCAGGTGCACTAAAAGTTAGAGGTTTTGACTTTAAAATGTCTTCTTGATGTGTTTTTGGCTGCCAGAATAGAAGGAACAGCACTTTTGTTTCAAAACTAAAGTTTTGCCAGATCCCGGCAGACATTCTTTCACAGAAATCAAGAAGACAATTGTGGTTGAATGCAATACGCCGTACAGACTGGACGGAGATGATAATAAATAATGCTTGTGTTTGCAGTGCACACTGCAGTTCCGATGGATCTGCATTTACCTCCTTTCAGGATTTCCTACAACAGTTCCGGGCAGTTTTCGATCATCCTAAGGAGGGAAAAGGAGCTGGAGATCGCTTATTGGAGTTGTCACAAGGCAGAATGACGGCGGCGGATTATGCTCTACGATTTCGCACTCTGGCTGCACAAACTAACTGGGTGAGCGACACATTAAAAGTACTCTTCTGCAAGGGGCTCAATTATGATCTGCAAACGGAACCAGCATGCAGAGACGAGGGCAGAGATCTCAACAGCTTCATCAAACTGACCATATCCATTGATAATCTGCAACGTGCCCGGCGACCCAACTCCCGTCGCACTGAGCATTCAGCACCCTTGCCCTCTCAGGAATCTACTGAACCCATGCAGGACAATACTTACCACTTATCTACGGAGGAAAGAAATCGACGTATGTCCAATAGGTTATGCATGTATTGTGGACTGCCTGGCCATCAACGCAACCACTGCCCCACTCGTACCTCTACCTTCTCCCAACGCTCGGTGAGTACTCCTCTCACTTCCATGTGTGATACCCAGAGTGTAAGCATTCCCGTTGAGTTTTGGATTAACAACAGACAAGTTATCACCTCTGCCTTACTCGATTCCGGGGCTGCAGGCAATTTCCTTTCTGAAGAGTTTGCTCAGAGGTGTAACATTCAACTCATTCCATGCTCTACCTCTCTCTCAGTGGAGACAATAGATGGTCGTCCACTGGGTTCAGGATCCATCACTCACCTCACCCGCAAAGTCATAATGGCGGCTGGCTTACTGCACAAGGAGAGGATCCAATTCTACATCTTTCCCACATCTCACACACCCATGATTCTTGGATTACCCTGGCTACGTCTGCATAACCCCCAGATCTCATGGAGAGAGGGTCAAGTGGTGAAGTGGAGCAATTACTGTCAACAGAACTGTCTTTCCCTGGTCAAACCTATTCCTGTCTGTTCCGTGTCACTTACCTCCGTTCAAGAGTCCATTCCCGATCTGCCAGAGGAATACGCAGATCTTCTGGAGGCCTTCAGTAAGAAACAAGCCAACACCTTACCTCCTCATCGCAAATATGACTGTGCCATCGATCTTCTGCCAGGGCATTCTCCTCCAAAGGGTCGCATCTTCCCACTGTCTCAACCAGAGTCAGATGCCATGAAGGATTACATCAAGGGGGAGCTCCAGAAAGGGTTCATCAGACCATCCACATCCCCTGCTTCATCCGGGTTCTTCTTCGTAAAAAAGAAGGATGGTGGCCTCCGTCCCTGCATCGATTATCGTGGACTAAATGAAATGACGGTAAAATACCGATACCCGCTTCTGTTGGTTCCTTCAGCCCTCGAACAACTTCGCACTGCCCAATACTACACCAAACTGGACCTGAGGTGCGCCTATAATCTCATTCGCATCAGGGAGGGAGATGAATGGAAGACCGCCTTCTCCACTACCACTGGACACTATGAGTATCTTGTGATGCCGTTCGGACTGGCTAATAGTCCATCTGTATTTCAATCATTTATTAACGAGGTTTTCAGAGACATGCTGAACATATCTGTGATCGTATACATCGATGATATCCTGATCTTCTCTAACACCCTTCCTGAACACATACAACACGTCCGAGCAGTTCTCCAACGCCTCATTCAATACCAGTTGTACGCCCAGGCTGAGAAATGCGAATTCCATACAACTTCCACCACTTTCCTAGGGTACATCATCAGTCCAGGAGGAGTAGCCATGGACGAAAAGAAGGTCAACGCCGTGCTCAACTGGCCTGAACCCACAACCCTCAAGGAACTGCAACGATTTCTGGGATTCGCAAACTTTTATAGAAGATTCATTTGGAACTTCAGCACTGTTGTCGCCCCGCTCACCTCACTGGTCAAGAAGGGAACTCATCGACTCCAATGGTCAGATTCCACTCACAAAGCTTTCCAAACCCTGAAACAACGATTTAGTAACGCGCCCATCCTCTGTCACCCTGACCCCTCATTGCCCTTCATTGTCGAGGTGGACGCATCCAACACAGACATTGGAGCTATCCTGTCACAATGCCCAGATCCTGCCGCTAAACTTCATACATGTGCCTTCTATTCTAGGAAACTCAACTCGGCAGAGCGCAACTACAGTGTCGGGGATCGGGAACTTCTTGCCATGAAGGCAGCCTTTGAGGAGTGGAGGCACTGGCTAGAGGGAGCCACACATCCATTCACTGTACTAACAGATCACAAGAACCTGGAGTACTTACGCACAGCCAAACGCCTGAATCCCTGCTCAAGCCCGCTGCTGGTCCCAGAGACGAGGGAGAGGGGAGGTCCCGTGCACAGGCCCCTCAACCCATCATCATAGAGGGCGAGGAGGCGTACCAAGTCCAGGAATTACTCGATTCCAGACGTCGGGGCAGAATTCTACAGTATCTGGTCGACTGGGAGGGGTACGGTCCAGAGGAACGCTCATGGGTAAACTCTGAGGACATCCTAGATCCCAGTCTCATCGATGAGTTTCATCGTTTACACCCTGGAAAACCGGCCCCTCGACCCCGTGGTAGACCCCGACGTCGTGGGCCTCCTCGCGCCAGGAGTCGCTCGCAGGGGGGGGGGGGGGGGGGGCTCTGTCACGGAGACGAACCCCGTGATGCCAGCAGAGGGCACCCTCACCTGAATACTGACACACACGCATCCATTCACTCACTTACACTGACAACACTACATTTCCCATAAGCCCCGTCCTTGGACACTGATCACCTGCACAGGTGCCAATCATCAAGACTGTGCATATAAGCTGGACTTTCACAGTCGTTTGACGCGAAGTCTTGATTTGCTGTGTCTGTCATTTCTGAGCGTTATACCCGTGTTTGATTTCCTGTTACTGATTCTGTCTGTTATCTTCTACGTACCTTTGCTGCCTGCCTACCGACCCCTTGCTTGTTACTGGATTTTGATTCTCTGATCTTCCCACGCTGTTGATATTGCTGGTTCCGACCATTGCCTGTACGACTACGAGTCTTTACAATAAAGCCTGCATTATGGATCCCATGTCGTGTTCTGGATCATTACAATATCAGGGAAAACTAGAATTAAAAGTTAGTGAACTAACTTTGATGTTGGCTTGGCCATCTTGGCCATGGGGCAAAAGAGCCACAGTACTTGTGTGCCCAACATTCTTGAGTTGCCCTGCTGCCAAAAAAAAAAAAATAATACCATAAAAAAATACACCTGCAACAGTCGTTTTCCATGGTCCCTTGCTGTTTTCCTTTTTAATAAAAAGCCTAGGCTATGATAACAGCTAGGACTGGGTTGTCTAGCTGAATGCGAAATAAGTCATGCAAAAACTATAATCTCCTAAATACCATTCAATTTGATCTTATTTTAATAGTACTGACAACATATTTAAGTTATCACACAGTACTGAAAAATTAAAGAAGGGACACTATATATAGTATACTTCGGCGAGTCAAGAGCTAAACAAAAAGTCCTGTTTCATTACAAAATACTGTACTTTTATAAACTTTATACTATCACCACAAAATTTTAATTTATATTTATTAAAAAAAATATATTTCATAAAACTGAAACTTAAATATATTATTTCTATAGGCTATACAAAAAAGAAAAGAAAAAAGACTAAATAATAAGGCTGAATAAGCTGATCTATAGCATGTTAAATGGTGGTTGCCTGTCTATGAATGGTACACCCCTCTAAGCTCACAGAAGTGGTTTGACCCAAGTCCTCAGCAGCCAATGACATTGACCCGTTCAAATTGATTTTTAATGCGTACTTCACGTGTATTGCACGTGTATTTAACGAGTATTTAACATGTGAAATACACGTTAAATACGCCTGATTTTTCACGTGTTGTCTACACGTGAAATACACGTATTTAACGTGTTGTTGACGCGTTAAAATTCACGTGTATTTGACCCTCTTGGCCTTCCATATTTGACCCTCTTGGCCTTCCATACACATTAGACATAATGAAGGGAGACGTGAAAAAAGGACATTGCGTTGTTTTGATATGGATTACGTTATCACAGAATATTTGTTGGGCAGCACTTGTTTAGTTTAAAAGTAGACATGTCAAGCTTTCTATAGATATATCTCTCATGCCTCTTCGTTGAGTATTCACGGAGTTACAGTTCATTTTAATGACGTGTTTGTAAATGAAGATCAGCGCAGACAAAGGCTGCAGACAGCACACCTTGTTTGTTATCTTTATTTTATAAGTGCACAAAGTTTTGTTGTTATTATGTTTGTATCCAAAAAAAAAGTAGACCCTTTACAGATTCGATTGATGTATTGCTCTTATCTGTATGATTAAAACTGAAGGTGTAATTTAAGTAATTTTCGGGTATATCAGGAGAAAATGACTCAAAACGCGTATATGCGTTAATCGACTCCAGAGGGTTTTAAAAGGCTGTCGTGACTTTTTTTCCTTCCAGTATTCATAAGCTGTATCACGCTGTCAAATTCTATTTCATTTTGCACACATAAACAGCTCAAAAACACCTGAAATCTGCTCTTGTTGTGTTCTAATGGGTGGATTAGTGCATTCGCTGTGATATTATTTTTGGAAGCTCTTAAAAAATATAAAAATGCTTTTATTCTGAGCTCGTAGTGATAACTGGGCTGGCTGATGAAGCGCTCATTTCTCTCTCGTCTTTCTCTCTGTTCTTTGGCCAGAGACATAATTTATTAATGAGATCTGACCCGGTAATAATAACATATGTTGGTTTAGCTTGTCAATGTGAATGAAATGTGTATTTATTTGTCCGATCTCGCCCCGAGACGCGGCTGTCATGTGACTTTTTTTTCCTTCGCGATGTCAAATATTGCATTTTGCACACATACACGGCTCAAAAAACCCTGGATTTTGCTCTTGTTGTGTTCTAATGGGTGGATTGTGTGCATTCGGAGTAATATTGTATTTTAAGAAGCTCTTAAAAAATATATAAATGACTTTACCATGTTGTGCAGCGCCAATCAATCTATGTGACTTTCTGTCGGGTATTTCGACATATTTTGTATTTATTTGCTGTCGGTACATAAGCAAGAAGACTTTTCTCTGCTTGCTCCCTGAACACCAGAACACTGCGGTGCTGAATTGAGCTCTTTCGCTTTTCGCTCTTTTTTTCTGTTTATTTAAACTGCGATTTGTATTTGTTCGTTCAGGTGCAGGAGGACGTGAACGTCCTGAAGGAGAGCTCGGTTCAGTGTTGCTGTTCGCGAGACGCGGCTCTCTCAGGCAAGAAACCGAACACAGCGCGAGTCACCAGCTGCTCAGTTCAGCTTTCCCGCATCGCGGGGCTGAAGCCAATTTGATGTGTTGAATGCTCGGAGCACGTTATAAAACGTATTCTTAAAATACACATTTCTGTTTTAATAAATGCTCATATTAAATCATAGCATAACACATAAGTAGGTACAAAAATAATCAGTGATGCATATGTGACCATTTTGGTTGCAGTGTAGTTCCCTGCTTTGTTGTGCAGCGCCGATCATTCGCTGTGACCTTCAGCCTGAGAGAGAAAATCTCACAAGCACATATAAACACTCATTTCCGTGTGCATAATATATTCTTCTAATTGTTTTGTGCTGTTTCGCTGGAGTGTTTTAATGTGAAAGGCTGTAAATTCTCTATGTGGACTTCAAGTGTTCAGAGAATACATCGCGAGCTCGCGGGCAGTTGGGTGCCGTGAATATATCATGTTATTACTTTAAACAGTTCAGAAACATCTGAATTTAGCTCTTGGTGTGTTCTAACGGGTAGATTGCGTGAAATCGCCGATATAATTTAATTTAAAAAGGTCTTAAATAAGAATAAATTCGCTCGTTGTGAGCTCCGTGGAGACTGAGCTGCCTGAGCTGACCAGCCGTGATTCTTCTCTCGTCTTTCTGACTGCTCTCTGCCCAGAAATCAATTATTAATGAGCCCTGACCCCTGTAATAATCAGATATGTTGGTTTAGCTTGTCAGTTTGAGGGAAATTGTATTAATTACTTGTATTGACCGATTTAAAAGTGAAATTAAACCAGACTCTGGGTATTGCAACAGTAGGGACGCGATTTTTCTCAGACAATGTAAGTCTATGGGTAATGTATTAAACATTTAAAAATTAATTAAAAAAAAACTTTAAGTCTGATCACTCTGAAAAGATATAGCACACACCACCGCTCTATCCCGCAGGTGTCTGCCGAGTTTGGGGCTTGTGGCTTTAAAGTCCTAGGAGGAGTAGCGTTTAGAATCTTTTAGTCTCAGAAAAATAATAATAATAAAAAAAAGAAGTTTAAATAGCATAACAGTATGTTGGCTTTGCCAAGCCAACATAAATAATAATCTATGCATATGAACTGGTGTGTTGGTTTTATCTAGTAAATCAGCAAGTTTCTGTTTTATAGGTGAAAAGTCGCCAACCTTCAGCGCACTAGCTAGTTTAAATGTTAAACAAACATACAGCGATAGATGTGTGTGCCATCCTTTGAATGGTCTCTTAAAATAATACACATTGCTAATCATAGTTAGCCCAGCGATAGGTTACATTAGAAAATAAGCCTTGACAAAATTCCTCAAACCACCCGAAAGTAATTCATATGGCCGTATGGTATACAGGTCAGGTAGCCTGCTTCCATCCGCGAGAGTTAATTTACAAAAATAGCTGTCACTGTCCTGCAGAGTCAATGACTGTACATATTCGGACAGTTCCGAACCTTCTTCTGTATCCATGTTTAATAATCCCCCCTAAAACGTTTTAGTTTACGCTTGTCAACATTGCATCCGTGCCTCTTTTTGCCTCCAGCTAAGCCCCACCCACCCAGAGACGTTGCAATGTTTACAAACTTTTAAGGGGTCTACAGTCGTGGCCAAATGTTTTGAGAATTACATAAATATTCGTTTTCAAAAAGTTTGCTGCTAAACTGCCTTTAGATCTTTGTTTCAGTTGTTTCTGTGATGTACTGAAATATAATTACAAGCACTTCATACGTTTCAAAGGCTTTTATCGACAATTACATGACATTTATGCAAAGAGTCAGTATTTGCAGTGTTGGCCCTTCTTTTTAAGGACCTCTGCAATTCGACTGGGCATGCTCTCAATCAACGTCTGGGCCAAATCCTGACTGATAGCAACCCATTCTTTCATAATCACTTCTTGGATTTTGTCAGAATTAGTGGGTTTTTGTTTGTCCACCCGCCTCTTGAGGATTGACCACAAGTTCTCAATGGGATTAAGATCTGGAGAGTTTCCAGGCCATGGACCCAAAATTTCAACATTCTGGTCCTCTTTAGGAGACGATCCTGGCACTTGCTGGACTTTCTTGGACACCCTGAAGCCTTCTTTACAAGAATTGAACCTCTTTCCTTGAAGTTCTTGATGATCCTAGAAATTATTGATTTAGGTGCAATCTTAGTAGCCACAATATCCTTGCCTGTGAAGCCATTTTTATGCAACGCAATGATGGCTGCACGCGTTTCTTTGCAGGTCACCATGGTTAACAATGGAAGAACAATGATTTCAAGCATCACCCTCCTTTTAACATGTCAAGTCTGCCATTCTAACCCAATCAGCCTGACATAATGATCTCCAGCCTTGTGCTCGTCAACATTCTCACCTGAGTTAACAAGACGATTACTGAAATGATCTCAGCAGGTCCTTTAGTGACAGCAATAAAATGCAGTGGAAAGGTTTTTTTGGGATTAAGTTAATTTTCATGGCAAAGAAGGACTATGCAATTCATCCTATCACTCTTCATAACATTCTGGAGTATATGCAAATTGCTATTATAAAAACTTAAGCAGCAACTTTTCCAATTTCCAATATTTATGTAATTCTAAAAACTTTTGGCCACGACTGTATAGTCTGTGGCAACTTCTATAAATATGAAAACATACTTACAGGCTGTGAGTCAGAACAGCCGGTATTGTAGTCTACTCTCCCAAATTCAGGAAACAATCTTCCGTAAAATGCGTTGCACACATCTGAATATTGTTGTTGAACTGTTCTGGAACAGTGTTGTAAATATAACTTAACCACTGATTTCTAGTTGTGTCCTTTTGGAAGACCAAACAAGCAGCTTCGCTTACACAATGAAACACACTTCTTTCTTTCTTTGTGTGAACACTTGGGCAGTGTTATGCAAATCTTCCCACAGAGTGACATAGACATGAGGGCGCGTGTTTAAATTAGGAGGGCCTGGACATGTGTTAACTTTTATAAAGAACATCTCTTTGGGTTTGAGACTTTAGTTTTTGCAACTTTAGGAACTTATCTATTCACAAACAGTTTGTAACACTCAAAAGAGAGAGAAAAAAAACTTGAAATCGCATCAATGTCCCCTTCAAGACTTATTTAGTCTACATATAAAATATTTGTTTAAATATTTTGTGTTTATTTTGTGTGCATATCGTCAGTAAAGCCGGTTATCTAATCAGCGGTAAATTCCATCAGGTGCGTGATTTCATATAGAGCAGCTGTTACTACACAGAGCCGTTGTTAACTGAGAAGATGCGCCAATAAACGCTGAAAATGAACGTGGATTTGCGCAGCTTCTCAGTTAACAACGGCTCTGTGTAGTAACAGCTGCTCTATGTGAAATCACGCACCTGATGGAATTTACAGCTGATTAGAGAACCAGCTTTACTGATGAGATGCGCATAATGATCGGCCGATCGTGATCGGCTCACCCCAAATATATATATATATGCAACTCTTCCTCCTTCTCCGTGCAAGCGCAACAAGACCACGTCTCCTTTTTTTGTGTATTCATGTGGATGGAGGTTAGTCAAAAAAATGGTTTTAGTGACGTCATTACTGCAGGAACTAGAGGGCATGTAGTACAAATGGGTCGTTTTTTGTAGGCGAATTCTGTTAAATAAAATATCTCGCTTGGCATTGAACTTTGAGCTTTAGAATTTTACAGATATTATTTATACTCTAACAACAACATTACACACTAACTAAAGTTTAAAACATGGGATCACGAAGAACGGGACCTTTAACTTGAGTGCACTCCACCTGTGCTAATTAGGCTAAGTATCTGACTTCTCCCGAACCTTGTTAATAAAACATCATAAAGTACGAAGGGACCTCCACAAGCATAAATTAAAATTTTTTAAAATTAATGTGTAACCCTGGACCACAAAACCAAAAACGAAATTGAGATTCATTCATCATCGGAAAGCTGAATAAATAAGCTTTCCAATGATGTATAGTTTATAAGGATCCATATTTGTCTGAGATACAACTATTAGAAAATCTGGAATCTGAGAGTGCAAAAAAATCAAAATACTGAGAAAATTGCCTTTGAATTTGTCAAAATGAATTCTTAGCAATGCATATTACAATGCATATTACTAATCAAACATTTTTTGATATATTTACAGTAGGAAATTTGTAAAATATCTTCATGGAAAATGATCTTTAGTTAATATCCTAATTGTCATGATCCTGTCATTGAACTTCCATTTATTCACCACCAGAGGACATCATTCACAACACAGACTCTCACACTATACATACAGTACACCCTGGACTACATTTGCCATGCTCCATTGCACCAATCACATTCACCTGATAACAATCACACCATGCATCTGAGACCAATCACACACACACAACACAATCATCAGACACACTTTATAAGCATTGGACTTCCCTCTCACACACTGTATTGTTCTGCATATATTCTTCTCCTTGTGATAGCGGTGATAGCAAGCCATTCCGTGTTTGTATTCATAGTCTTGTTTTAGTTTCTTGTTTTCATAGTCTTGTGTCAGTTTATAGGTTTCATAGTCTAGTCTTTTCCTTGCTCTGCCCTCCTTCTCGTGATTTGAGCCGTTTGCTCTGGTTACTGGATATTGTTCGCTTGTCCTAGAATTATTCTTGTCTTGCCCTCTATATACCTGTTTGCCATTGTTTGACCCATGCTTGTTATGACCATGCCTCTGTCCAATAAAAGCTTGCACATGGATCTGCACGTCTCACATCTCGTCAGCTCCGTTACACTAATGATTTTTGGCATAAAAGAAAAACCTATAATTTTGGCCCACACAATGTTTTTTTGGCTATTGCTAAAAATATACCCCAGCAATTTAAGACTGGTTTTGTGGTCCAGGGTCACATATTAGTAATTCAGTCATTCATTTCTGGTGCACTACTGCAGGCTAAGTTTCAAATCACAATTTATTTTAATCGAAACATGGCTAAAACTAATGAAACAAATTAAGCAACAGAGCTGGCTTGAAAGAGCCAAGCACTTATGTCTCTATCATCATTGCGAAGTGGAGAGCATGAGAGCTATATATTCTTTACCAAATGTCTCTATCTGTGACGCAAGAGCCAGTGTGCACTCCAAGGTCAGCATCTTTCATACAAGTGATATGGAAATGTATTGACACATTGGGTCTTGTGTCTGTGAGCTCAAGGTAAAAAAAAAAATACAAAAAAGATTTAATCAAGCATTGTACAGTCAACGAGACACCAGATCTGAAGACATTATAAAAGCACTATACAGCAATACACTATAATTCAAGTATGAAGTTATAGAGACTCAATCTTTGAAGAACATATTGTTCTCTCACCTGGGTTGACCTTTGGGTTCTTGTTGCACATGTGTGTGTCACAGCAAAACGGATGTTTGCCGTTGTTGGAGGGGGCGCATTGGAAAGGCCTGTCCCGTGGGTATAGATCATCCTGCTGAATGCACTGACTCTCCTGGGCCACAAATTGTCCGGCAGACTTTGCAATGACAGCAAAACACAGGCCAGTTGTGTTGCATGTCCGATTTACACATCGCTCACAATAGCACAGCAATCCTGATTCAGAAAAGAGAGATAAAGAGACCCTAGCTTAGGACACATTTAAATAGTTATCTTGTTAAAGAAAAAACGCCACCGTTTTTTCCATATTCTACTTTGTTCTTCCCTCAACTTAAAAGAGTTGATACGTACCTCTCTGATCTCAGTGTGTGCACCCAATCACTGGAGCATGCGGCACCACTATGCTGTCATTTAGCTTAGCTCCATTCATTCCTTAGAAATGAATTCCTAAGGATAAGAATCCCTTCGTTTAGTTTGTGTTACCATACTTACTTGTGTAACTATTCATGTAACCATCTTTAAATAGGGAAAACATGGACGTGTTTGGTAGCTTCTAAATTAATTCCTGTTTGGATCCTAAGGAATGAATTGCGCTAAGCTAAAGGCTAGCATGGTGGCTCCAGGCACTACAGTGATTGAGTGCACGCACTTGAGGCATACAGCCAATCAGAACGCACTGGACAGCTGGCCAATTAGCGTACACCTTGCTTTTCAGAACGATGAGCTTTGTAAAAATCGTCGCATTTCAGAAAGGCGGGGCATAGAGGATTAACTATAATGTACATTATGTGGAAAATAATGTTATTTTTGTTTGTTTTTTTTTACCTTAAACCACATAAACACATTGCATTACACCATAAACACACACAAACATTATTTAAGCAACGTCATATGACCCCTTTAAGATTAGGATGTTCACTACCACAAAAGAAAAAAATACTTTAATTCCACAAGGACATGTTTAATTGATCATTTATAATGTTACAAAGATGTTCTATTTCAAATAAATTATGTTCTTAAGCATAAGAGACTTCTTTCAAAAACACAGAAAAATCTTACCAACCCTAAATATTTGAGCAGAAGTGAAGTCAAATGTATAACAGAACACTGGGACTGGTCACTTGTCATCTCATTCACTCAAATATACAGTTTTATACTGTGATAAATTAATCTTTTGAAGTACAGATATGTCATGTAGTCTCTCAATATTTCAGTAAGATTGTACACTGTTTGTCATACCAATAAAATATTACATTTCAAACTCAACACAAGGTCATAAAAACATTGGGCATAATAAATAGAAAAAAAAAAAAAAAAAATTCTAAATAGTCAGGCTGCCAACTGCAGTTTTTCAAAAATCTATCATGCCATTATCAACACTTCCAAAGAGCTAAATCAGTACAGACACAAGTTATCCAGAATTGCTAATGCACATCTAAAGTTTGAAACCACATTTAGTAATGTATTAAATAAATATTCTTTGTTGCCTACACAAATCCATGTTGTCAAACTGTAAACAAGACCTAAACTCAACATCAGTTCAAATCAGTGAGCATGTCCTAATAACTGGGTTACACAGGAAGAGAAGACGGTCAGCGTAGCTCCCAGACGCCGTCTGAAGCCTAGTGCTGTGGAGATTCAAGGACACAAACCTGCAGAGACAGCATAGGCCAAACCTCGAGCAGCCACAGGCCTCAATTAAACCAGTGTGTGAATTCAGACTGAAATAAACTTAGAGATGCAATAAACCTGTTTTCCTGAAAGGAACCATTGGGTTTGGTTTGTTTCATGGCTTTGGAGAAATCTCTGTTTATTTATTTATTTTTGTTCACACAGAAGAAGTCAATGGGGTCCAATGCTGTTTGGACTTGAGGGTAAGTAAATGCTAAGAGATTTTCAATTTTACAGTTTGCATTGTAGAACAGTCAGAGAACTAACATTACATTTACAGACTGGCTTCAATCATATCACATCTGTATGCCTCCTCTTGCGCACTTCCCCATAGACTGTTGCTTTCATCAACTTTATCTCTTGATGCAATTTTCCATGCCTCTAAAATGGCTGATAAGTTCCTTAACTCAAGGCAACAAAGACCATCTAGATAAAAATCAGAGGCAGAGCTGGATAAAAGCACAATGGTCTCTTGAGACAAATGCAGTTAAAAATCAATGTTAAAGTCTTTGCACAGGCTGTATACAGTATTAACAGCTAGTGTCACTTTGTTTTATTCATGAGAATGTAAGAATGTACGTTCCTCATTGGTGTATTTCATATGATGTTCACTATTATGACAAATGTGGTCTCTGGTTAATGTTGAAATGAATCCTATTTACCGAAGTTCATGTCATTAAACTAACTTGAACCATACCTTGTAATAATCTTTTTATTAAAAAAGAAAATCCACCTGTAAATGACAAAGATTATCCTTGAGAGAGTCATGTTCTCAATGTTTTTAGGAATATCTTGCACTTCTCTACTGTTTATAAACCTTTCAGTTAATTACAGTGCAATTTTGTTAATTGGTTGACAATATCTCTTCTGCTTGCTAAAAAGAATCAAGATGCAGATAATAGCATGTTTAGAAAAAAAACAGCAGGAGAGAATACAAATACATCAGTGGTAATTGGACCACCATCCTAAAATTTCATGAAATGGAAAAATAGACAAGGACTGGCATTTAAGAGAGATAGGAAAAGATCCAATGGACATAGAAACTCTAAAGGGACAGTTACCACAAAAACAATTAGGTTATAGTGGTAAGAAAAGGATTAGTGGTTTATCTGCATAAACTGGTCATAAAACACAATGTGCTCAAGCTAACAACATACAGTTATAATCTTTCTTGTTTTTAACACATCCCATTAAACATTCACAGTGCTGCGGAAATTATGTGAACTTTGTTATAGTGTTGTCAAAAGACCCGGTACTTCGGTACCAAGTCGGTACTAAAAAAATGAAAATGTGACGGTACCAGGTTTCTTTAAGTAGTACCGGTGGTACCGAGGTCCCGTTCAAACACGGTTCTTGACGCATACAGCGATATGATTACCGCGAAGCAGAAGACGCGGACGGAATCTCAAAATCTAGTCATGAAAATGAAACTTACATTTTAATATGGACAGTCACGGAATTTGTCAAAGTTAGCATAAATGAATCAAATCAAATCTCCATATGGACCAGTATTTTTAAACGTTAAGCCGCAAAAGTTGGTTGAAATCTGAATCCTGCATGTTCTGCGTGTCTCTGTGTGAATGAATGAATGGCAGAGACGTGCGGGTTTGTTTACTACATAGCAACCCTCTAAATTGCGAGTAGCTACACCACTCGCATATGCTACTAAATCTTCCTTCTGGCGACTAAATGATTTCTAATATTAGCCAATGGCTAATAAATTCTCAGATTTTACTCGCCATTGTGTGAGTTGGAGGCTAAGTATAAGTTTAGCTCAGATATATGTTCACTCGCCGAACACTCTCTGACTGAGCGCTTTAAAGTTTCACTCTCAGTCAGGCGATCTGTGTGATTCAGTGCAACTCAATGGATGCAAAGCGCACCTGTGTTTAATGTACCTCTAGTGTGAAGGCGCACAGATCGCTGTCGCTTTCTCTCACACACACGCAGAAACCGAGAGAGAGAATTGACGCACTACATTTAAACTATTCTTGGTTGTATTTTCCTGTCAAAATAGTGGCATATCTATGGAAATCTTCAGCTTTTAAGAATAGCTGGGTTTTCCGATAACGTTAGTGTGTGGAGTTAATGCGCAAATGGCAATCTCATTGGCTGGCCCTCACCTATTATCGTTCGTTTTGATTTCAGCAAATCAGTTCGAGCGAATGCACAAAACCTGATTTATATTCATGAATCCAGCAGCTAATTAATCCTTTAAGCCTTTAGTGTGTTTTTATAGTTCTTCTTTTTAGAATTCGTATCAATATTATCTTATCAGTATTCTTGTTAGTTTTTCTCACCTCCCTTTTTTTTACAGAATCACTGAATGACAAAAAAAGCACCACCACCATTCCAGTTAAAATGTTCAGTTAAATTGACTAATATGCATTTAAACATGGTTATCAAGTTTACTTCTAATTACTTAAGTTCTAATTATATATCAGTCTGGCGAGTAAACTAAAATATTTAATGGCCAATGGCGATTCAATTGCAGAGGTGTCCGTAGAGGGTTGCATAGACTGAAGCACGTGACATTTGCAGTAATTTCAGCATCTGCCATCTCAATGAGGACATAAATACATAAAGAACATCACCAGAACTGTTCGGAGTCACTTCACAAGCATTTTACCGTTTCATTTTTAGTAAAACCAGTGTCAGTTTAAAGATATTCACGGTAACCCGTCAAATAAAATGAATTTTATTTACAAAATTTATTCTTATTATGTAAAATGCATTTAAATTACTTATGTAAAATGAATTCTTATTATTCCAAGCATATTTTATAATATATAATCCTATTTATTATTTGATTATTTAAATCTCCTGTTTAAAAAGATGCACTATAGTTGTATATAATTATACGCGATTTAGGCTATGTAGCCTATATATCCGTTTATAATACACATTTTAAAACACATTTTATTGCATACCCACTGCTACCATAATGAAGACCCATTTAGAATATTTGTGTGCTTTTCTTCTCTTTCTGCTCCCAGTTGCTGTGAACAATTATGAAGTATTATTATTTTAAATACTTTCCAGCATTTCAGAAGTAAATATGTATGCAAATTACACCGAAGTACAACAGTAAACATACCTTACAGTGTTCGGGAGTGCTCAAAAAGGGTTTAAGCACTATATTTTGAATCGATTTCTTCTTTTAAACTCAGAGATGTGGATTCAGAGGACAATTAAATTACCACACAACCTCTGTGTTTGTCGTCTGGATTTTTACGGGGGTGGTGAGAGAAAAACACTGACATCCTGGATTTGGACAGCAATTAAATCACAGACTAACCCCTGTAAATAGTGAAAATCACTTATGTCTCCCTGAGAAACAATTACAGTCCGAAAAGGGCTTAAGAGACACATGCAAAATATTTTCACGAGGACTGGAATTGGGAACCGCTGGGCTACATCATTTGTCATTCACCAGCGAGAAAACTTTAAAAGTACTACAATACCAGGAAGAAAGACCGGGTTGTTGATGTTTGTCTGCCATTCTAGCTCTGTCTGCACAGCGTGCGTGAAGGCACTGATAACGTATTCTGTCTGTGCAAACAGGGTGCTTAGAGGTATGAAGATACATACGGTGACAGGCAGACCTGCTGCTAAAAACGCGCTTAGGAGGAGGCGCTCAGGAGAGTTCTAACAGTTCAGACATTGTGTGAATCGATATAAAAATATAAATATTTAGATATCGATATAAATACTGTTTAGTTTCTTGCACAGACTCATCGTTTTGTGTCTTTACACATCAATGTATCGTCACAAGCCGCAGGGTTTAATTTGGTTTAGTTTGTGTATGTTTTTTGTTTTGTTTTATTGTTTGTTTTAGCTGTGATTCCCATCCACTTACATTATAAGACTGATAAACTGCAACAGTTTGCATTAAAAAACTAGGTTTGTGTTCTACTGAAGAAACAAAGTCACCTTCATCTTGGATGCCCTGGGCTAAGCAGATAAACATCACATTTTCATTTTTGGGTGAACTATCCCTTTAACCTAAACAACAAAACCATAAAACAGTGTAAATTTTGAAAACGGCAAAAAAAAAAAAAAATTTACCTTATTAATTATTCATGCCCAAGTACATGGTGGGAACAACGGGATCATGACTTTGATATTTACTTAAACAATCTTTGTCAAAATAATAATCAATTTAAAGTAAAATATATTTATACGTTCAAACTTTAAATTCTACAAGCTTAAATGGAGTACTAATATTGAATTTTCAGTTTTTTTTATTCTTGCCTGAATTAATTATTTAATGTAGAAATTAAATTAGTTTTTCTGTAGTATTTAATATTAATATATTAAAATATTAAAGTAATATTTAACAATTATATAAGCCTATACCTAAAAAAACACGACAAATAGGTGGTTTTTGCCAGACCAGGGTATCTGTAGGATATTCAAGATCATATTTAAGACTTTTTAAGTAGAGCTCGACCGATATATCATTCAGCGGTTAGTATCAGTCGAAATGAGTCTGTCACAGATATATCGATATCAGCAAATATGCCACCAAAGTGAACTTTTTTACATTTTATTTTTAATTTTTCACAGAACATATAACACAGATTAAATGCTTCTGAATGGTGTAATTAGTTTTTTCAAGGTAGAGTGTGCTCCATTGTTTTCTTCTGGCAATCCAGTGTAGTGTAGAAATGTACGGATGAGCTCAAACTTCACCCAAGTCTGCTGCTTCAAATTATCTACCCACACCTATTTTTGATCATCACATTACAATTTTAATTCTTAGTTTTGCATGATGAAATGATGAAAAGATGGTTCATTTATAACTATTATATTTTGTTGCGTAGCGCCGCTTGCGTCCGGTGTAGAATAGAACCCATTATAATCAGTGATGTTGTCTACAATGGATGCAGTAAACTGATGCCTCATTCTATTGCTGACACAAAGTTCAAATTGATTTCAATGGTCGCTTTGTCACGTCCTGTTGAGTTGCACACACAGTGTCAGCATAGTTAGTCAGTAAAGTCAGTAACGTAGGAGATTGAAAAGTTAGTATCTTTCTGCAGTCCAATAGACAGCAGTGCGGTGGTGGCTTGAGTCTGTTGAATGGTGATTTAACGCTAAGTTTTCACCTAGTTGGGGAGACCCAATGCTAAGTTAATAAACAACAATGTCCCCGTCTCTTACTCATTTAATGAGCTTATCATATTTGTTTGCTATATTAGTAGGGCCCTATGATTTCTGGATGGAACATGGATGGAATCGTGGAATCCACTCATAAAAACGGAATTTACTGTATAACGTGGAATTTCATGGATTTTTGTCTTAATTTTTGATTAATAAATGAAAAACAGATCACTACATTTATATGGAGACTGTGTCTGTGAATACTAAACTGCAAAAAGGCGATTTAAATACGAATGTTCCACATGTTCATTGGATAACCAGAAAATACACAACAAAGAAAAAAAAAATTATTATTAAATATTTTTCATTATTATTATTATTCATTTTAGATATTTACATTTGGAAAAGCTGTGCTTCCTGCATAAACCTGCCCCTGTTGGTTTGGCAGTAGCTTGCTTGCCCTACACAGTTACCTTGTTTAATTTCTTAATTCAAGTTGTATATATTTTGTTCTATTTGTTTTATTTAAGTTTTTTATAAGTGAAGTTTACTTTTAAGTGCACCGATGTCAGACTCATTTTGAATCATAAAGTCTATTGTTAAATTGTTAAATACCCTGCTTCTACTACATAGGCCTATGTTTGTCACATCATTATAAGTGTTTGATCACCACATTTGAGTAATCATTGCAAAAAATGTGTTGTGTTCTGTTTATGTAGGCTATACTGTATTCTATATACACTACCAGTCAAAAGTTTGGACACACGAATGGGGATGTATAATATAGCCTACTACTAGAATATCGTTATTGGCATCGGCCCTCAAATAACCCATATTGGTTGAGCTCTATTTTTAAGACCTTTTAAAAAAAAAAAAACATGCACAAACAAAATTAAAATGACTGAAAAAAACATGATTTAAAGTTTAGATACAGGTCTTCACAAAAAGTTTTATAAAATTATTAACTTAACATTTAAGCATTTAAATAATCTCTTGAAGAAAACAAAGGCAAAAGTCTCAATTATCATATGAATTTAAACAATTATCAATCAATAGTATTTTAATTAAAATATAAATATGTTACTATCTAAATGTAATTGTTTACATCTTTATAAAGCATTATCTTGTCAATACACTAATTCACATTTACAACATAAAACATAGGATGATCACATTGATCTGAACAAAAACAGATCTTGGCTGTTTGAAAAATGCAAATTCAATATATAAATCAGATTTTATTGGCTTAAGAACACTTGTGAAATAGCACTTTTATGATTATTTTCATTTTTTTTCTTCTAATTTTAGAGCTTAACAGCCTCAGTCCTCATTCACTGTATTGGAAAGAGCAGCCAGAATTTTCTGGTAAATCATGAGAATGTTTTATTTTTTTTGGTAAACCATCCCTTTAAATCTAACTTGAACTCTTGAAGTTCTGAGAAGATACTGGTATTGACACAGAAACAACAGCATTTGGCATGTTTACTACAGCAAGTCACAGAACAAACATTCTTAAGAAAATAGTTCAAGTTGAAAAAATATATATACACACTGTTTAGTTTTAATTTAAAAAAAAAAGTCTTACAAGGAAGTACCATTTTGCTAATTAAAAATTTAAATCTAAATAGCACCTCATCTGACAAAGCAGTTTTGTTGACCTTACTGCAAAAACCCCATGTAATGTTTCTAACTTAGAAATTTTACATCAAGCAAAGTTCCAATTAAATGATTCCCTCAGAGAAGAGATAAGGAGCAGAAAGTCGAACAAAGTGTTTCACTCTGTGCCCACTGGGGTCATTACGTATGCAGTATATGCTGCGAGTTGTCACAGTCATTCCTCTGAATGAAGTTGTAAGTGTAACCAATTTCAAAAGATTGTTTTGGGTTTACTTGTTACTGATAAACCCATGACATGAAATAGTTTTTTGTCCATCGCCATACTTACAACGCATCCACAGAAAAAAAGGGAAATAATTACTTCTGTCTCTTAGCAACTAGTTACAGCACATTGCTGAACCCACTGCTTTCAGTTACCTTTAAAAATCCCATTACGCACCCAGAGCCTCCACCCATACAGCCACCTCACCTCAATGTACCACAGAAATGAAGCATGATAAAATTAGTATATGTATATAGTATATAGTATATGTAATGTATGCATGTAATTTATTAACATATAATAATATCATATCTTAGATTTGTAATATCTGGTCTTCCCTATTTCCACTCTGTTCATTGGATCAGCAGTGATGATTATTCAAATGTACTAAAAAACAACACAAGATGAAGAGCTCATGTTAAGGCTGGGTGTCTCTTTACTCACTGGAAATTCTTAAGGCTAGAAAAAAGGAAGTGGGCATGTCCAGACAGCACAGACTAGACCACAGCCTTGTCAGTGTAATGAGTAATAAACGAGTACACTGGCATTTCTATTAGCGGCCTACTTAACACTAAATTCAAACATGCTTTTGTTTTGAATGACTGGAAAGATCTGATCAGATTTGTAGACTAGACCACTTAGAAGTTAGAATAAAGAAATAAAATAAGTCCTCTGTAACATCTTAACATCTCAGCACTCTAAATAGACATAGGCTCATTAAACCAATAAATAGACCAATGCACTAGGGCTGCAACTAACGATTATTTTGATAATCGATTAATCTGTCGATTATTTTTACGATTAATCAATTAATCGGTTTATGTACTTATATTTTAGTTTTTTCCATTTTTTTTTCCCCAAGTAAATTATTAATAAATGGTCTTTATCATTCAGCATAGATTTAAGAGATTTTAACCATTTTGCACTGTCATATCCTCATCAAAAATATACCTGGAGTTGTTTTATTGTGTTAGTAATCCTTTGTCGAACTCTTCTGCAATCAGAACACTGACCCATACTCTAGCAAATTTCACAAGGAGATTTCAAATAATGTTTTCACCATGGCAGTTCTTAGAGCTCCTAAAGTAGTTTAACATCCCGAACAAAGCTTATTAAGGAATCTTTCAGAACATATTTTCACGAAGAATAAGGATAAAACAGAATAAAATTGCAGTGCATTGTATTTTATTATATACTGGGAAAAAGCTTTATAGCTTTTGCTGTGAAATTGTAAACAATCCTTCAAAAAAAGTGCCAATGGCATGAAACCTGAATGGAACTCACAATTTAAAGTAAAATCCATCAGAAGGTTGTCCAGAAAAAAAAATAGGACACACACAAAAAACCTGCTGTGTGAAAAAGAGCAGTGAATAATACTTAGAAAAAAAAGTGCATTTCAAATATCTACATTTACCTCTCTCATTCAGTCATAATTAGGCTGCACGACTGAATTTTGAACTGGTAAACGACAAACTGATCACAGAACATGTTTGTAAAGCTTTAAATGTTAACTGTTAAAAAGCAATGTTAGCAGCTTTTACAACTAAACATTTGCAAACAACATTGTACTGGAGAATCTGCACAAATGAAAGTCTTAGGGGCCGTTCACAAATCGCGCCTAAAACGCGTGGAAAACGCTAGGCGCACCGCTTTCTCCTTCTTTCCAAAGCGCTCGCGCAGAAGCGCCCCTGAGGCCTTTGCTAAGCAACCATGACGTGTTCTCTCCTTGAAGACGCGGAAATTTCAGCAAAGGATAAATGGATTTGCAGCTCAAAAAATCGCTTGCAGTAGCTCTGCTACTAAATTTATTTCAAAATGGAAATCCATATACAACTATGATCAGCTGTTCCTTTCATCTTGACTGAGCTTTTAACGTTGTTACGGGAAAGGATGAAGCTGATTGGTTAGTTCTTGTCACATGACCCGCGGTGCGGTTGCTGCATTCTGAAAAGTTGAAATGTTTTTAACTCGATGCGGTGCGGTGTTGGAAATAACGAACTTGAGCGCGCAAAAGACGCGATATGTGAACGTCCCCTTAAACAGTGCAGTAGTGCAGAGTTTACAGGTTACTCTTCTTTTTTAAAGGCTCAATGTAAAGTACTCCCACATGGCTGCAGAGACGCTGTTCGGGAAGCACGTGACATAAAACAAGGCCAGCTATTGGCTATTCGCTACTTCTCCTGTTGTACTGGCTGAGTAAAACCTCCGGTGGCTCATTACTGCCACACTTTGGTCACCGCAGATTTGCTTACGGCAAATAAAAGTTATTTAGCAACGAATCGATGACTAAATTAGTTGACAACTATTTTAATAATCGATTTTAATCGATTAAATGGATTCGTTGTTTCAGCTCTACAATGCACCAATAAAAACGAGTCGTTTTTAACAAATTAAATTAAGATAAATTTTTAATTAAGATATTTGGCAATAACGAAATTAAGATAAAGGCTCAGTCGGATTTGCTTCGCCACTAGCAGCTGACTTTTAATAAAAGAATAATGCCAACATTAGCGTAAATACTCTGTCCACATTATGCATTTAAGACTCAATGAATATTTAGTTATCATTTGAAAAACCTTTACTCACAGAGATTAGGATAAGCCTACATGTTTTTTTGGAGGAAAATTATTGAATCCACTGTAGATGGCTTCAGCGCGTTCCTGCACTCACTGATGGTGCGTCCAGCAATATAACCCACTGGCTCATTATACTCATTATAAACATGATCAAAACTTTTCCACACCTCAGACTTTGCTTTAGTTGCTGGTGCAACCAAAACGTAATCGCCAGAGGCAAGCCTTCGTTTCACCTACTCAGCATAGGCTACATTTTCGCATCTTTCTTGCACTAATCGAAACACATCACATGACCGTTCATTTACCTCGCAAACCGGAGCGCAAGCCCGAGCCCGCGTAAGATGATATAGATTAAGCCCGACCCCATCGGGTCCCGTCGGGTTCGTGCAAAGGTCTTCAGCTCTAGTAAGGCAATTTTCTGTCCTGTTTATAACCGCCCTCATCAGAACCCTCTGTTTGAATAGGCATGGCAGATTGTAGACCCTGAAGTACACGTCCGCCACTATGATTGGCTAACAGTTGTGTATGTTTGACAGCATACATCCTTCGTAGATGGACGCTGATGAGACTTAGGTCAAAAACATAAATACTCAGTACATATCAAACCATCTGTAATAAGAGACAAAGCAACAGTGACCATATAATAAAAATAGTTACTTTCACTTGACTTGTGTGGTGCAACATTAATGTCAGATCCAATATAGTTGGCACAGCATCGTATTTTAGTTTCAATCTTTTTGAAAATCCTGCATCAAATGTTGCTTTGTTTGTAATTATATCTGCGTTAAAATATTTGTTAATATATATATATATATATATATATATATATATATATATATATATATATATACATAATATAATATAATATATATTATAAAATATTTTATTGTTTGGTTTCTGTGTAGACCCGCGTCTGCCTCTCTTATTTACATTACATGCGTGAATCAGTGGGCGGGGCTAAAAACATGCAGCGATGTAGAAGCAGGCATTCATTTTCTTCTGCGGAGGCGATAAGCAATACTAATCATAGTCATTTTGCCAGACTGGATTCAATATGAGCTGTTTTAAGACGAATTAAAACATTTTGAGTTCTGAAACTTACAGGATGTTTTTATAGTACATGACCTCTTTAAGCTATTTTTTTTTCAGCAAGGTGTGTAATAATTTAAAGCTATAACGTAACTATAACGTGGTAATTACTAAATTTGGCTTTGTAGTATCAGAGGACAGTTTAAAGCTCTAAACACATTTCCTTAGTCATACGCACATTGAGCTTGTCTGGAGGACGGAGTCAGACATCCTAAGCTGCCAAGTTTGGAGAAAATTACACAGACGAGGCTGCGTCCAAGCCAGTCGCCTGCTGTGAGTCACACTCAGAAAGACACTGTGGCCAGCAGCAAAACGTCACCTACTTAATTTAGATTACCCCAACAAACGGACACTCGATTCCTCTACCACAAAACCAAAACAAACAATGATTGGAGGAATGTGATCAAAAAATGGACAGAAAAAAATACTACTTAGAACATGTGACACACAGCAGCCACAACAGCACTTATGTTTTATTATTATTATTTTTTTATTCAAAACATTCCCAAACGCATTAACTGAATTATCACTTTTAAAGTTTATGGTGATCTATTGGGCAATGGTCAAAGTAACTTAATAATGTAATCTATTAACTATACATAAAAAAAAAATGTCTGTTTACTTAACATATGGGTGACATGCCATATGTTAAGGAAACAGACATATTTTTAATAAGACTGAGTTCATATTTAATGTGAATTTAACAAGTTAATGGTAGTGTTGTCATGGTACCAAAATTTCAGTATTCGGTACCGATACCAGTGAAAATGCACGGTTCTTGGGACCAATTTCGGTACCAAAGCAAAACACAAAAATATGCTAATTAAAAAAATAAATAACTTTTTAGCACTAAAAATAAAACCAATGCCATTCTTTATACTTATTTACAATTGTGTTTAAAGTTTTTCTACAAGTTATATAATTATGAAAAACAGTAAACAAGTTTCACCCAAATTTAATTTGTCTTTTAATTTATGGAATTTAAACACATTTTATTTTTGGTAAATAAAGGGGATTTGCTATTAAAATTAAAACATGGAAGAAATATTGTGATTTATTTCTTTAAAAAATAAAGTTTTATAATTTTTTTCAACAGTAGTAGCAGTATCACATACATTTTACTAAATAATAGTAATATTTCTAGCACAATGCCTTTATGTAAAAATTTACTTTTAGGCCTAATGAATGCATATTTGTAGAGATCGACCAATATGGGTTTTTCTATAGCCGATGCCGATGCCGATGTTTAGAGGTCAGAGTCAGCCGATGGCCGATATGTGCTGCCGATTTTTAGGGCCGATATCTTGAAGTTTTCCCCTTCATTTGCATGCTAAAATGAAACACTAATAATAAGTGGATGCACAACATTTCTAAACTTATCATCATTTATTGAGCACTGACTTGAACCATCTCTCGAATCTTAATTTTGTGCACTGCACGGTATTAAAATAAAAAATGTATCCAAAGTTAACCAAACAAAATCAATAAACTGACCAAGTATTAAATATATAAAACAGGTAATATATATATATAAAGTCAATCATTTGCATTAAAGTTTTAGAGCATTTATCAAGTAGAATTTTTCAAATTTGTTGGAACATAAATGTAAACTTAAATATACATTTAAATAAATACAATTTTAGAAATAAAAATCAATTAAACTGAAAAATATAAAAAAATAAATATATAAAAAATAAATAACAGTAGTGCTGCAAACACACTAGCAACCAGCAACATTTGTGTTTGGTATAAATGACACAGAACATCTAAAGTGCATTCTAATTTCAAACTTACATCGCAGTCTGTTCATTATTAAAATAAAGTACAGTCAACCAAACATTTAAAAGGTTACACTGGTCAGTTTAAATAGACCGTATACTGGTCCACTCTGCTGTTATTCCAAGGACGTTTTTGCTCATGTGTAGAGGATGATCTTTCCGTCTAGTTTACATTAAATAAATAAAAAATATTATAGTTTAACATTCAGATGCATTGCGAATATGGAAACATTTGGATATGTGCAGAACGAGACGTGAGCAATAACCTCCAAATACATCTAGTCAAACCCGCGCTCGCTCGTCCTCGTATGGATCGGATCATTTTTCGGATCAGCAAAAAAAAAAAAAGGCCAAGACAAATAAACATACGTTTTGTCTTTTTTTAATTAACATTAAATTATTAAATTAGAATATATGAAATCAACTTAAAGTGCACATAATATCTTCTTTTTAACATAATAGCCCGACTTCTCATTTTCCAGTGTGCTGTGATGAAGTGAGCAGTTATCGTCACAGAGCTCTCCGTCCCCCTGGACGTCCACCCTTCTGTCGTGTGCGCAACAGAGGATGCTCGGGATAGTTCATCCCGATAGTCATCATTCATCATTATATCTGACAGGGAATCCAAAATGAGCGGGGCGTTCAAGCTCCTCCGTTCCTCCGCTCGCCATTACCACTGAGTGTCAGGGTTTGGGTAGAGGGATGAGGCGAGGACTCAATGATGCAGAGAGAACGGCTCTTTAATAGTAGTAATAATAAAATAAACAAACAAAAACTACCCCGTAGGGGAAAACAGACTAAACTTGACTGGCAAGGCGAGGCAAGGCAAGACACGATGTGCACAGACAAATGTTTGACGACGAACTAGCAACCAGACTGCAAACACAAGGACAATTAATAGGGAGCTAATGAGGAGGATAACGAGGGAACACATGTGGGGAAAATTACATCAATAATCAGGTAACAAGATGGGTGGGGTCAAGACAATTGACGAGAGCACATGGCACATAGGAACTAAGACAAAAGCCATGTGCTCACACAAAACAAAAAAACACAAGCACATGGCCAGCAAACCAATCACTAGCCATGTGCTTGAATAGACACAAACACGCAGCTAATGAGCAAGCTCATAAACCGCGTGTTCACACGAGACGGCACGCAACAAGTAAAAACTAAGCCGCGCACTCACATGAAAACAATGACATGAGGAGAGTATCAGGGCTCTGTCACAAAACCATGAATAACACTAGACTGGAGTGACAGAACCCTGACACTAGCCCCCCTCAAAAGGAACACCCAAAAACAAAACAGGAACATGACAGCACAGGCATGGCAACACAAGCACGGTACAAAACAGAACACAAGACATGGAAATCAAAAAACAGACAAAATAGGGGAGGGAGGGAAGGGAGCCCAGTCAACTAGCAGGAAAACGCAAACAGTTATTAAAAGGGACCAGGGAGGGGCGGGAGGGTTGAGCCAAGGAGACTCAGGCAGTCCAGGAGTCCCAGCAGTGGGCCAGGGTGGAGCCGGAGAGATGAGCCAGCGAGGATCTGGCCTAACAGGAACCCAGGCAGACCACCAGGGCGGAGCCGGAGGAACGAGCCAGCGAGGATCTGGCCTAACAGGAACCCGGGCAGACCAGCAGGGCAGAACCAGTGGGAGAGACCAAGAGGACTCCGGCTTAACAGAAACCCCAGCAGATAGGAAGGGCAAAACCGGCAAGGCACTCATCAAGGGCAGAGCCGGCATCAGGGCAGGGAGCTTAGACAGAGCCGCCGGCAGGGCAAGGGGCTTGGGCGGCACCGGAAGGGCAAGGGGCTTGGGCGGCGCCGGCAGGGCAAGGGGCTTGGGCATGACTGGATTGGCCTCCAGGCCAGCAGTGGGCTCCTGAATGGCCACCGGGCCATGAGGGATGGAGGAAGCCTTTCTCCTCCTCCTCCTCCGTCTCCGAGACTGGGGCAGTGCAATGTCGTCGGCCACTACTGGGGGCGCTGCAGCCTCATCCGGCACCTCTGGGGGTGCTGCAGCCTCATCCGGCACCCCTGGGGGCGCTGCAGCCTCATCCGGCACCCCTGGGGGCGCTGCAGCCTCATCAGGCACCTCTGGCATTGGCGGGGCAGAGCCATTCCTCTTCTTTCCCCTCCTCCGCCTACGAGAGTGAGGTGCTGCAGTCTCTCCGGCCACCTCTAGGGGTTCTGCAATTTCACAAGTCACCTCTGGGGGTACTGCAGCTCCTTCATCAACCATGGGGGGAACTGCAGCTTTGACGGGCACCACAGGCAGCACTGCAGCCTCCTTAGCTGGGGAAAGTGCCACGAACTCCACAAATTCCCCAAACAACAGGTGGTCCAGCCCCCTCATTCCCCACCAGCTGAGAGGCTCATCAAGGGCATAATTGAAGAGGTCCTTGAGGGCCGCATCATTAAACTCCAATCCCTCTGCAGTACCACTGAACTCCAGGGCAAAATCCCTCACACCAGTCCCTTGTTGATGGAGCGAGATCAAGGTCTTAAACTGGAGCATGCGCTGGTAGTGGGGGCTGGTGGACGGTGCAAACCCTTCTTCCGCTGAGTCCTCATACTGGCTAGTTCGTACTGTCAGGGTTTGGGTAGAGGGATGAGGCGAGGACTCAATGATGCAGAGAGAAGGGCTCTTTAATAGTAGTAATAATAAAATAAACAAACAAAAACTACCCCGTAGGGGAAAACAGACTAAACTTGACTGGCAAGGCGAGGCAAGGCAAAGCAAGACACGATGTGCACAGACAAATGTTTGACGACGAACTAGCAACCAGACTGCAAACACAAGGACAATAAATAGGGAGCTAATGAGGAGGATAACGAGGGAACACATGTGGGGAAAATTACATCAATAATCAGGTAACAAGATGGGTAGGGTCAAGACAATTGACGAGAGCACATGGCACATAGGAACTAAGACAAAAGCCATGTGCTCACACAAAACAAAAAAACACAAGCACATGGCCAGCAAACCAATCACTAGCCATGTGCTTGAATAGACACAAACACGCAGCTAATGAGCAAGCTCATAAACCACGTGTTCACACGAGACGGCACGCAGCAAGTAAAAACTAAGCCGCGCACTCACATGAAAACAATGACATGAGGAGAGTATCAGGGCTCTGTCAAAAAACCATGAATAACACTAGACTGGAGTGACAGAACCCTGACACTGAGTGTGGACTGAACATGTGCAACTTTTTTTTTTTATAAATCAATCCGGGGGTCACGTGTGTGCCGAACCGATGATATTGATCAATGATGATCCGTTGCACCACTACTATAGTGTGTCATTTGAAAACATTGCAGTTGCGTTTTAAAATACAACAACAAGCACCACGAAACCATTTAAAGAGGCGCATTCAGCGGTCTTCCTTGATGGGAAACAGTCAAGAAAGTAAAATTATCTCCAACGTATGGCGTGCTCTCTTCATTTTATCAAATGATCATAATCACATCTATTAATTTTATAGTCCTGCTACTAGCATTTTATTCAGACTAAAACCCCTTTAATTCGGGTGAGAAAGCTTTTTTTCCAAGTGGCTTTTGCACATAATACTAATACCGCTGCAGACGCATTTTGCAGCATTAAGGTAATTAATTGATCATTAATTTAAACGACGATCGATCATGGAAATTATCGAATATTGACATCCCTAAATACAAATGAGTTGGATGGAAAACTGGTTATTGTCTGCATCAAACCATGCTTCCGAACAAATGTCATTCACCATTCTGGGCAGCTCCAGGACAGCCGTCTCTCCGAGCACGCTGCTGTCTGTGAGCGGGGCGGAGTAACGTCAGAGACAGTTTACTTTGGTAACGTCACGCTGCAGTGTTTGTTAGAGCTGTCAACTTCTCCACCCCATTTACAGAGTGAAATTCTCTGACTACCTTTATCTCCCAGGACTGTTGTTGAATCTTCCAAAACTTTTGGCTTGGGGTGCTTCACATGCTGCTGCAGCAGCACTTTCCACCGCACCAATAACAAGGGGCTGCCCGCCGACGTGCCTGACTTTAAATCGGCGCTACTAAACATGGATATCGGCCGATGCGGATATATTAAAAAATGACAAATATCGGCCCGATATATCGGCCGACCGATATATCGGTCGACCTCTAATAATTACTTAGAACCTGAAACAGTATTCTAAAGTGAAAATACAGGGAACCCATTAGTAATTAATAAATAGTTACAAATAATTCTGCAGGACTTATTTTGAACCTGAAACATTAGGCCTATTCTAAAGTGAAAATACTGCGAACCCATTAGTAATTAATAAAGAATTATTAGATAATTCCTCAAGAATTACTTAGAACCTGAAACAGTATTCTAAAGTGAAAACATAGGGAACCCATTAGTAATTAATAAATAATTATCAAATGATTCTGCAGGACTTATTTCAAACCTGAAACAGCAGGCCTATTCTAAAGTGAAATTATAGTGAACCCTTTAGTAATTAATAAAGAATTATCATATAATTCATATTTCATTCCATTTTAAAATGTATACTGCCCACATTTAAACTAATTTAACAAATATTTTATAATGAAAACGTAAACATTTAGAAGCAAACAAAATTATTATTTAATTTCCATTAATAAGTGGACTGTAACAAAGTTGCTACTGTAGTAGTACTTTTTACTTGTCCTTTTACTCAAGTAATTTTGAAAATGAACAGGCCTACTAAAAATTTTACTGGAGTAATATTTTATTGGGGTATCTGTACTTTTACTCATGTACTTGATTTGTGGGACACAGCCTGATTATTATAGTGATTATGTGCGTATAACTGTTCATTAGTAGTTACTTCATAGTTATTTTTCTTGAACCCTAACTAGTAGATAATTAATAGTAATTCTTCAGGAGGTATGACAGAATACATTAGTTATTGATTAGCTAACTGTTACTTAACACAATCACAAAATTATATTACATACTGATTAGTTAACACATCTTCCTTAGTAGTTAACAGTAGTGAGTTAAGTGTTAATGAATAATCACCTGTTAGTTCTTCAATAATTCCTTATTAGTTATGTAGTAAGTAAGAAACAGTATTCTAAAGTGTTACCGATTGGTCATTGCATTCATAAGCTCAACAGCATTGTGTGTGATTGGTTAATGCAGTGCTGTAAAACCGCGTCTGTCTCTGGTTCAGTGCCAACCAGCGAACAGAGATTTGACTTTTGCAGCTGATATGACATGCTGAAGTGTTATAATCACACCGGTGTGATTGTATCAAATATATACAATTATTTTTGTCTTTTGGAAGCTGCATTCAAAATCCACTTGGCTCAAAAATCTGAGGGGGCACTGTACTGGTTGTTAATCATTGGCTGTTAATTTGTTGACTGAAATGTTTTCTGGGAATTCAATTTCAGTTTATTTTCTGTTGTCTAAAGTCAATAACCTGCTCTGTAAACATTCACGTTGTCCCTCTGCTATTTTCACATGAGAGAATATGCTCAGGCATGCACGGATCTCTCTGTAAACCACAAACCAACCTTGGCTCTCTATGTCTTTCTCTTAGCAAAGGTTCACATCTGTCCATCAGTGGCAGTGTCCACAGAGGTTACTCATTAATCTTTTAACTGTGGTGTGTCTTTAGCTCAAAAAAGAAATCCTAACCCAGAGGGAGGGGCTTGGGAAAAAAGAAGAGGAAAAAATGGTCACATTTTTTTTGAGGAAAAAAAAACATATAAGTCGCACCGGACTATAAGTCGCATTTATTTAGACCCAAGAACCAATAGAAAACATTACCGTCTACAGCCGTGAGAGGGCGCTATATGATGCTTAGTGTAGGCTACAGGAGTACTGAGCAGCATCTCTGGCAGCATAGAGCGCCCTCTCGTGGCTGTAGACGGTAATTTTTTCTATTAGTTCATTTCTCTTGGTTCATGTCAAATTAATTTTGATAAATAAGCCGCACCTGACTATAATTCGCAGGACCAGCCAAACTATGAAAAAAGTGCGACTTATAGTCAGGAAAATACGGTACTGAATGAGCAGGACACGACATGAGTTCCTTGGACTGACTCAGAAATCTTCAGTCTAAATAAAGAATCTCAGAAAATATAAGTAGAGATTTACTGCAACTGTCCTAATGTCAGTCCAAAAATGATTCTAGTATCTTCAAAGGTCTTGTTAACACCTGAGACCTGATCCCAGGGCACCAAAAACAGCATACACTATTTCCTCCACTAAGAATTAAAAAAATTAATAAATATAAAAATAAAAATAAACTTGGGAGTAAAAAATATGTGTACTGTCAGCACCCTCTAGACCTTGTGTATGTAAAAGCATTTTGGTAACTCTGCAGGTGTAGTAACAATCCAAAGAAAATGAGTAAGACGTTCTTTACATTTACACACATTTCAAATAAAAATCTATGCTCAAATAACTTTACATGCAATTCATATAAACAATTGAAAAGGCATTAAAATGTTATGTTTGAAAAAGTAAAGACTGGTGATGGATGTGCTGTTTTGTAAGATGTTTCCCATGGGATTTTAGGCTGGATGGTGTGTATTTAATGTATTTCTCGGATCCTACAACTTTCAATTCCTGTGGGTTCTAAATTCAGAAATCTTATTACAGAGTTAAAGAAAACATTTAAATAAAGACTAGTCTCTGATGTGCACTCGACTTGTGAGAGTTGGCCTGGCAAGACTGTATAATGACAGACACTGCCAGACACATTTGGTAGTCAAACGGACCATTAGTTTGTGATTGACTCTGATGCCCATGCACTGATCTGTCCCATGCAGGTGTGCTATTGGAGGCAAGGACAAAACCATACTGAAATACCCAGAAAAAAAGAGGACTGTCCCACCGAATCCTGATAACAAAGATAACCCATGTTACCCTTGTGAATAATGCTGTGCATTTTATTTTTGAAATTTCAAAAGCTAAAGTCTAAAATGACTTTTTAATACTCCAAATAATCTGCATCAATGATTTTGTTAACAGGACATATCTAAACATTCTTAGAGCAAAACTCCATTAAACAGGGAAAAACAATCTGCTATAGTATAAGAACAATAAAAGGTCTAATCTATCAAGATATCTCTCAAAAATAACTTTTTATACCATTTTGACTCTTGTTTTATGGATATTCAAATACTGATTAATATTTTTTTTTTTAAGCAGAGGAATTGTATTGGCAAAGGCCACTTTCAACTGTATCAATACACAGTATCCTGTGTATTGATGGCAACATGCATATGAAAATTATATGCAGATGTGATGCAAAAAGAGCTGTTGCAAGCTCCCTATATGATAATTTCTGGTATTTTGGAGTAAGAAATAAGGCTTGTGCACAAAATCTCCCACAGGGATTTATGAAGTGTATTTTGTGCAATTTGTGGCATTCAGTACATTTTTATACATTTGAAAACATTTATTCAAAATCTGCAACTGCATACGCATACTTAGATGAAATTTATGCAAAGTTTTATACATGAGGCCATCTGAGTGATCTGATCACAGCTTATAAAGGGTCATGTTTTTTGTTTTATTAATTTATTGTTTATTTAATACAGTTTTTCAATATGTGTGCATTAAAAAGACAATTCCGGCAATAATAATGATGCTGAGTCAAATGAAGATAAAGATGTGTGTTCTCGCATCTGGAGTGTTTACTGAACCAATCAGATAAGAGTAAAACGAGAGTCAGCAAGAGCCTCATTTGATTAGCTGCAAGAAGAATGTCCCACCTTCCACTCACGCTTGCAAATCTGAAATCAGTGAGAGAATCGTGCCAAAAGTGCAAGCGCAAAGTTGCATAAATACATCGGGTTATTTGGGGAACATTTTTCCCTATGCACACAAGAAGTAATTTAGTCATTTGCAACAGTTTATTTTTTACACACACACACCTTGATTTTATGTGGTCAATCCGTTTTCCAGTTCTGGATACGATTGTTTTTGCTTGCAAAACGCTGGCTTACAATGCTTTTAGCTGTATTTGGGCGAAACAACAGTCCCAAAAGTGTAAGCGTGGAAAAATGGAAGTCAGAAGAATAAAGATCATATCTATTTTGCCTAAGCATGAAGTTGCAGTTTCATAATACATGAATTACACTTACAAAAAAAACACAGTAAAAGTGCAAATCTTTTTTTCTTGCACTAGAAACGTGATTTACAATTTTACAAATATATACTTGCGAATGCAAAATGTATTTACGCTTATGTACACTTTCACAAATCTTACCCTGCACATGCAAATCTTTTAGGCATCATTTTAACACCATACATTACTGCTTACATTTGGTACATGTGTATTAGACCACTTGTGATTTAATTTTATTAAGGGGACCCTTTTTACATCAATGTATCTTTCAATGTTTAAACAGCAATAAAAACTCTCAAATATAATTGAGGTACAAGAGAGCAGCAATAGAACAACAATGTGGCCTCATGTGTTTCAGACTGCCTATGGGTTTGGAGTAATCAAAACCCATTCATGTAGTGTTGTTAGAACATAATCTTCCAGAGCAGATATGAATGCAGTTTTCATAACAGGGTCTCTCACAAAGACAAATCTTTAGATGTGTGTGATTTAATGTGGTCCATCATGTACTTTATAATGATTACACATGACACATAAATAGACAAAGACCATACATTTTCATTTGTATCACACAGACACATTGATTCTGAATGCGTTTCTCACAGACTGGCAAAGGAGTATGCTTTAAAGGCTTATGCATTCAACTGTTTGAGAAAAGGAGCTTTGTGCTCGTGTATCCTACTTATCTCATTCGGCACAAATCCAAATATTTAATGTTTCTATATTTACTATCTGAATGCTAAACTTGTAATTTATTATGTAAATTATAGGCTTTGTACTTCAGTTCCAATGGTGACGGGCGGGCGTGCTGATGTTTGGTTCACTGTATTTTATTTAGATAAAGTACCAACTGTGTTGTCAAGTTAGCAATGCTGGAATTGATGTGTTTTATGTGTCTGTGTGTGTGTTTGTGTGCGTGCATGCCAACGCAATCACTTCAACTGTTTCCTTATACCATCAGAATAAACTTTAAACACTTATTGTCTTATTAATAATGCATCACTGTATAAAGGTCTGCTTTTATTTGTGTACACTCACAATGAAAACAAAACTCTGTGCTTTTGTAAAATAAAGAAAACAATTAGGATGTCGCTTTCTGCCATTTGAGTGTTCTTTCTGTGAACAAATTAAGCCTGTCACAGAATTGAACTGAAACTCAGCATATAGAGTTTTTTCCCCCTTGTTTATCTGTAAACTAAATCAAATATATTTCAAGAATGTATTTCTTGTATGTATATATGTGTTACGTTTATGAACTTTCTGTTTGCTTATTTGGTCTTCTTCCTGTCCTTGTTTTGTTAATTGATTATTCCCCACCTGTCTCCAGTTCCCTCATTACCTTCTGTGTGTTTAAATACCCGGTCTGTTCAGTTCTCCCTTGTCCGTGATTGAATGTGTATTGTAACCTAACCTGAATGTGCATCTATATGTAACTTAACCTATTTGTGTAATATAGTATATTGTCTGTTATTCTCCTTCGTTTTCTAGTAAACTCCTCATTTTGATCACCATCCTCCTCAAGCTCTTTAGTCTTTCGTTTAGCACACACCCTAATTGTAACAGAATCACGGACCTTAACAGTTTAGTTAGCGGCTTTTTTCTTTCTTTTTGGTTTGTTTTCTCCCTCTCCCGGAATGGCCATTCCAGCAGTCCGTCTCGTATTCTTGGAGCAACTGGACGGTTCGCTGGAGGACCATACCAGGGACTCCATCTCGATCTGGCGTGCCTTACCCTCTTCCCCGACCGCTCGCTCTCCAATTTCTACTACACCGGCCTGAGCGAGCGGTGTAAGGCACGCCTACCAGCGAACGGTCCCCGAGAGGATTTCGCCGCTTTCGTGGAGTGGGTGCTGGAGAAAAATGGATCTTCATAGACCATCTGCACCACCGAAGAGGATATCTCCAGCCCCACTCCCGACCCAGAGACCAGCCAGCCACCATCAAGCCGCACGGAGCCAGAGCCCACCACAGCCGCAGAGCCCGAGCCAATCACCGACAGGGTGCAGGACCTCGAGAGCGCGACTGACCAGGTGTGTGAGCCGGCAACACCATGCATCGTGGGAGTTTTAGTGGAGATCGAGGGCGTGGAGAAAAGCTCTGCCCACTCTTCTGCGACTGAGGGTGAGCTGTTTTCGGTCTCGGGAAATGATATGGAGCAACTTATGGATCTTATGGACTGGTCTATGGAGGTAATCCCTGAATTTCCTGTTTCTCCGCTGGTTCCGCCCAGCTCTGAATTTCCTGTTTCTCCGCTGGTTCCGCCCAGCTCTGAATTTTCTGTTTCTCCGCTGGTTCCGCCCAGCTATGAATTTTCTGTTTCTCCGCTGGTTCCGCCCAGCTCTGAATTTTCTGTGTCCCCGCTGGTTCCGCCCAGCTCTGAACTTTCTGCTTCTCCGCTGGTTCCGCCCAGCTCTGAATTTCCTGGGTCTCCTGTATTCCCTCCCAGCCTCCCTCTCCCACCTCCTCCTAGACCTGCCAGTTCCTCTGCTCCACTTCCGCTGGTTCCGTCCAGCCCTGATCCTCCTGTGTTTCCTCCCATCCTCCCGCTCTCTTCTCCTCCTAGACCAGCCAGTTCCTCGACCTCATCTCTGCTGGTGCCAGTCAGTCCCGCAGCTCACCCTCAGTCCGCACCATCGGGGCTCGATGGTTCGCCGCTGGACTTCCAGTCTCCAGCTCCGCCTTGGCGTGTGAATGCCCTGTCTCCGCCTCCAGCCTCCGAGCCCTGGACTCCTCCTCGGTCCTTCGACCCGGCGGCTCCGCCTTGGCTCTTAGCTCCCTCGTCTCCACCGTGGCCTGGCATCCCACCTGCTCCACCGGGCTCCCTCGTCCCTCCGGCTCCACCTTGGTCAGTTGTCGACCATCCGCCGCCTCGGGACTCCATTCCTCTGGCTACACCTCGTCACTCCATCCCTCCGGCTCTGTCAGGCTCCTCCTTCCCTCTGGTTCCACCTCCATCCTCAGTCACTCCGGCTCTGCAGCGGTCTTCCAGGGCCCCGCCTCCGCCTTGGTCGCCTGAGCCTTCTGCTCCAACCTAGGCTCCAGCTGTGCTGCTCCATCCTGGGCTCCTCACCCACCGGTGCAGTCTCCGCCTGTCGGCCCCCTGGTGTCGTCGGCCCCTTCTCCAGCATGGTTCCTCCCGCCGTCGACTCCACCATGGATCTCCATCCTGGCTGGTCTCTGGAGGACCATCTGGCTCCTCCTGCTCCGGGCTCCTCCCTGGCTCCTCCCTCCATCCACTCCGCCCTGGTTCCTACCTCCTTGCTCCCTCTTCGCCTGCCCCTTGCCTGCCCCACGCCCGCCTCCAGAACCCTCACCCTCCCTCCACTGGTATTCCTCTTGCGGTGCGAGGACGCACCGTTCCAGGAGGGGGTGATCTGTTAAGTTTATGAACTTTCTGTTTCCTTATTTGGTCTTCTTCCTGTCCTTGTTTTGTTAATTGATTATTCCCCACCTGTCTCCAGTTCCCTCATTACCTTCTGTGTGTTTAAATACCCGGTCTGTTCAGTTCTCCCTTGTCCGTGATTGAATGTGTATTGTAACCTAACCTCCTCAAGCTCTTTAGTCTTTTGTTTAGCACACACCCTAATTGTAACAATATGTACTGCAGATTATATATTTAACATGACATAATAATATTAGTACTTTCACATCTAGGTGGAATTATTATTTTTTTTACTACTGTACATTCAAAATAAATGAAAAGAAACTGATCATAGTATATAATTTTTTCTGTTGTACTGAAATCGTATCGAACTTTGACCCCCAAACAGAGGTGCGTACTGAACCACGACATTTGTGTATCGTTCCCCCCCCCAGTGCCAATAGAGAGAGAAAGCTAGCACAAATCTTGGCAGCAGCAGGTCGCAGCATCACTTAGATGCAGAAGAGAAGATTCAAAAAAGTTCAAGTAAAAAGTGTTTGATATTGCAGCACAATGAATAAAGGTTGCTGTGAGATCTAGTGAGATGCATTCAAATTCTGCACAGAATCTCTGTTATAAACAGATCATACAGCGCAGACGTAAAAAACCAGAAGCAGTAACACTTACTGTAACCATGGTGTTGTGGCAGAAATAGTCGAATGTCATTACATTATTACATTATCATTATCATTTCAGGGTTTGTACAGCCTTTTGAGAGAGAAATGCAAGCAATTTTCAATGACTTACAAGCATTTTACACAAATGATACCAGTACTAAATGATCTAACTTGAATGTTATGTTCAATGGGATGACCAAAATATACTGTGGTGAACAAACACTTAAAGGTTCCGTTCTTCGTGATCCCATGTTTTAAACTTTAGTTAGTGTGTAATGTTGTTGTTGTTGTTGTTAGAGTATAAATAATATCTGTAAAATTCTAAAGCTCAAAGTTCAATGCCAAGCGAGATATTTTATTTAACAGAATTCGCCTACAACAAACGACCTGTTTGGACTACATCCCTCTAGTTCCTGCAGTAATGACGTCACTAAAACAGTTTTTTGACTAACCTCCGCCCACATGAATACACAAAAAAGGGGGCATGGTCTTGGTGCGCTCCGACTGAGAAGAGGAAGAATTGCGTTTGTGTTTGTCGCCATGTCATCGAAACGCTATTATTTTCATCTCTGAGTCCAATCACCTTTGTTTGGGCTTCCCAGGGATGCTGTACTTCGAGATCAATGGTTACAATTTATGTTTAACTCGGTTCCCGAAAATTATAATCCACATGTAAAACTATGTGCAGCACATTTTGCTGAGGACAGCTCCCTCAATCTCAATCAGTTTAATGCCGGATTCGCACAAAGATTATTCTTGAAAGATGGAGCAGTTCCCTCTTTGTCTGGAGGAGGCGTTGTTTACGGACCACAACTGGTAAGTGTATTTTATTATTTAAGTTGGTGCGTTTAACAGTTTCTGTAACTTATTACATAAAGGGCAACACTGTTTAGCTTGTTAACTAAATGTTAGGGCTGTGCAAAAAAATCGAATGTGATTTTCATGCGCATCTCGTCAGTAAAAACGCTCCTGTGATTATAAGTACATTTTCAGCAGTTTTCAAAACAAATCCTGCCCACTTGCTTCTCAAAACTAAGCTGGTGTCGAATCACAACACAGAAACCGCTGGTACAATCAGAACATGTTACATATTTCTGAAGGAGGGACTTCATAGAACAAGGAAGTCATCAGCCCGTTTTTATGACAGTGAAAACAGCGGTATACAGATAGGTGAATTGTGTGAAAAATACTGTTTTTTTTTACACGCGAAACATGAACACATGTTATATTGCACACTGTAAACACAATCAAAGCTTCAAAAAAGCACGAAAAACGGGACCTTTAACGTAAAATAAAAAAATACCTCAAATCACCATTATAACCTGTAGATGGCAGCAGTGGAGCACTTATTGGCTTATTAGTCATTCATTTATACTTTTTCCTTTATATTTTGAAATTAAACAATCACTATTTAATATCAAATCATCAAGAAATCAGAGTTTCGCTCTTTTTTGTGTATGAAGTAAAAAACTTAATTGATTGCTTTGAAAAACAACGTTTTCTTCAATTTGCGACTAAATCACTTAAAGTTAGAACAATAATGGTACATTTAATAAGAGTACAATATATATACCTTTTATAGATTTTTCACATGCTACTGTTGTTAATAAAATTAATTTTTAATACATCTAATACACTCAAGCTTAGAAGTTTACTGTCAAATGTGTATAAACATGAAATAAACAAGAAATGAACGTCATATTATTAGTAGCTGCGCTTATTAATGCAAAACAATTGTCATTTTATCATATATATATTATCAAATAACTTATCAGTAATAGTTAAAATGGGGAAAATATGTGAATGATTGCATTGCAAGCTGATTTAAGGTATACCCCTAAATTTTCTGCTTGTGCTCCTAAAAGGTTTCAGTGCTCCTATTAAAAATAGTCTGGAGCCCTGTTATGTGGGATGTACTGTATGCACAGCGCACAAGCCTGTGAGAATATGCTGGTCTCGCAAGTTTGTTTACAGGAGCAAAGGAAGCAACATTTCCTTACTTTAGCAAAAGAAAACCATTTTCCTCTTGGCTTATATTGAAGGTTTTCTATACAAATCCTTGTTTTGTACTTCTTACTCATGACCAGCATTTTGTTTTGTTCTCTCTTCTGCACTTCGGAAAAAAAAAAAAACACCCACCGACTCCCATTCTAAGGCTGGGAAGAGCAAGGATAACTTTTAATATAACTCAGATTGGATTTGTCTGAAAGAAGAAAGTCATATACACCTAAGATGCTTTGAGGGCTGAACTTAAGGGTGAACTTACCCTTTAAGCTTTTTGGCACATTTTACATTCAAAAATGTAAATACACAATGTAAAATGACATTAAGCAATAATTTAATTTTTATTTAGGTAAAATCTGAATGACAATAAGAAAGCTGTGCTTTGGCTTGATAACTGAATGCACATGAAATTGATTGAAATGCCCTTAAACAACGAAAAAACATATGCTCTTAATGAGTGAAAAACATAAAAGGCATTTGTTGGTGTAAAAAGTAATGTAGCTGCTTTTCTAGTCAAAATACAAACAAGCCTCGACATGTTATCTCGTGATATATCACAAAATTTCAATGGGACTTGTTGTTTTCCTCGAAATCATTGCTGTGAGGTTTTGAAAGTGATGCATGAAGTGTCATTTGTATCCACGACAGATGCGTGTACTGAGAAAACGCCTCTGATCAAACAAACTGTTGCATCCATGACGTTCAATCATATTCAATTTACTTAACCAAAAATAATGGATGGAATATATCAGCTATCTCAGAACTGGTATTCTGTATCGCCTGTTAAGAATAGCCTGTGATATTGGTAAGGTACAGAAATAGTCCGATCTGTTATTACACCTCAAGTAAACATGTAAAACAGGTTTACTATCAGTTCATATAACTTGATGGCAGATGCATGGAATGCAGACTTTGATGTCACTCGTGCGTATCGTAAATGAACAAGAACCTGTCTGGGCTTTGCCCTAAAACATTTTGAATTGATAAATGAGTCGACAGGGAGTTTTTAATCGTCATATTATGAAAAACATCTATCGCCACAAAACACGTGCGAAACAGATGTGTAATGGAAACTGACTGAAGGTAAACTGCTGATCGCTAATGAAAGCAAATCTAGTCAACAGTTTCAGATGACTCAACATTTGATCTACAGGTTGTTATAAATGAACGGGAGCTTTGAAGTATGATAAATAAAATACTGTGTCGCGATATCCAAACCTCGCGCGGTGCTCCGATTGCATGCGCGAGCCACTACATCTCATCTCCCCGTCAAAAACCGCTCGCTAACTGTTGTGGATGTGACCGATGTCACAGCACGAAAATCAATAAACACTCATGCCAACGCACCTTCCAGTGACCTGCGCCATATTTGAACATACCTAGTGAACTAGTATTCTGAAAAAAGGAAACGAATAAAACTTGAGAAATGTAAAGCTAGGGGAAACTACGAGGTGTTACAGTCCCAAGACTTACCTCGCGCCTCCTGGGTAACCGTGAATATGAGTAAAGCCAGCAATATCGAGCGACTAAGTAATGTTCCCATGTCCATCGTGGTAGAGATCATTCTTTAGGACTGGTCAGTTTTTTCTCACACATTCAAGTAGTCATGTCTTTGCTTCGAAAAAGAGAGCGTTCTGATTGGTCAGCGCGGAGAACTATGCCCCACCCAAAGTTCACCCTTCCTCAGTTCAGCAGGGGAGTTCAGCTGTGCTTCTATGGAATCAGATTTGTGCCAAATAAAACGAACGCAACTTTTGTGAAAACGAACAAAAGAAATATATTGATAAATGAGAAGAACACTCTGAAAATAAAAACACTAATCTAAATAGCAAAAAAGTAACATCGTCTTCATATAAACTGCATTTTTTGTTGATTTCACTTACAGCTTCACATTTGCTGAAAGCAGTTTTGAATGCATTGCCAGCATTTTCGTTTTCGCTTTCCAAGTTTTTGTTTGCGCTTCACAAACTTACGTTCGCCATTCTGACACAAACCTCTCGTGAGGGCGGGCTTAACAGCGGCTCGCTCTTATTGGCTCGTGAGATTTTGATCGGCGGCTCATTGAACCGGAAGTAGTGATTTAGTGGCGCGGGCGCACGTGGACAGCTGTTAGAGGATATTAAAGAACATTAATGATAAAACACGCATATTTTCTACATCGGAAGAAGGAGAAGTATAGGTTTATTCGAGATGAGTAATCGGGAGGCTTGCGGAGCATCGTCAACATCCTCCTCGGCAGGACAGTGGAGGCAGCCTGAAGTAAGTTTGTGTAACTAATATTATATGTAGAAACTAGCATCAGCTACACATAACATCATAGTGCTGCTTAACCATTAGCTGGGCAAAACCAGCACGAGTCAGGGGTAGTGCTCGGGACAGTGTCCCAACTGTGGAACAAGTTTTTTTTTTTTTTTTTTTACATGATTAAAATAGAAAACGTATTTGAAATTGAAATGTGCCACAATATTAGTTTTTACTTTTCTTTTAAATAATGTACCCTCTGTGAGTTTAAGTGACTTATTTCAAAAACATTAAATGTTTCCAACTTTTGACAGGTACTTTAATGTACAAGAAATGGAGAGAGGAAAAAGGGAAATAAATTACTTTATTAAGCCTACCGTTTGTTCTAATTTGAATCTTATCTGTAAACTTGCAGTTTTCTAAAGCAGCAGTTATTTATAAACTGATTTTGTTTTTTAAAATGTCTTGAATGATTATTGTACTATATGATGTCTTTTAATGTCTTAAATGTATATTTTACTGCCCTAGATGGCGATACTCGGGATGAGGAGGCACTCTCTGTCCCACGGGTGAAGCAGTGGCTGACTCGTCAAGCACATGCACATGCACCTGCTTCTGTCAGAGAGACAAGCCTTTAAGCCTTTAAAACAGGTATGGGCAACTTCGGTCCTGGAGGGACACTGTCCTGCAGAGTTAAGCTCCAACCCTAATTAAACACACCTGAATAAGGCAATCAGTGTTTTCGGGATTACTAGATACATACAGGCAGGTGAGTTTTTATGAGGGCTGAAGCTAAACTCTGCAGGATAGTGGCCCTCCAGGACCGGAGTTGCCTATCCCTGCTTTAAAATAACTGTTGAGTTTGATCACACATGCATGCAGTGAATGCATGCACACAAGCCACTTTGCCATCCTATTGTCAGCGCATGCACCCAAACCATTATATTTCCCGCTGCACATCTGTCAGATTGTAATGAATTTAAAGAAATCATGAAAACAGCAGTGTAACATGGTGCTTGCTTTTTGTTTGTGTATATTTCAAAATGAACTTGAATTTCTAGACAATGTTCTTCCCAATAGTTTTAATTTCTTTTTGTAAATTCATATACTGTTCAACAACACTTGTTAATGATTTTACATGCTTTTGAATGGTTTACAATGTCTTAAATATTTTTGTTACAGTATTTTACCCCCCCCAAAAAAAAGTTCAAAATAAATGAATGGCAATTTAATGTGATATTCTAGCAAATTATTATACAACAGAAAATAAAAGACTCCTTGGCAAAAGATGTTTAAACACTCCAACAGATAGCGGTTTCTAATAATATCATCCATGCGCCAATAAATAACATTCGTAACGCCTTGCATTGCATGACTCTTCAGATAGGTGAAGCACAGGCTGACAGACACCGTGAGAAGGCACAAGATATCAAGATAAATAGGCAGCATAATGTTATGAAGCATTGGCCTGAACAACCCCGCAGATGCATCTGAACACAATCAGAGGGGATGCCCAGCAGTCAGAGATGCCTCCATTGTGATTTCAGGTGGGAGACTGTTTCAAAGAAAGAATTCAGCAGTCAACCAACTTCTGCCATCTTTCAAACCCGTGTGACTTTCACAAGTCAAATGTTAAATAGAGCACAATCTTTTGATGACATCAAGTGTCTGTAGATATAGTGCCCGGTCATTCAATGGTGATGTCAAAGGATTAATCAAGCCTTGCAGGCCAGTGAGTTTTTGGTCTGATAAAGTACAGTATATCTCTGGCAGCACCACACATTTACATTTAATAATTTAGCAGACGCTTTTTTCCAAAGTGACTTACAAAGGAGAACAATGTAAGCAATCAGATCAACAAGAGAACAACAACAGTATACAAGTGCCATGACAAGTCTCAGTCTAGTACAGAACACATAGCCAGTTTTTTTTTTAAGAATATGAAAGACAAGAAAAGAAAATGACACCATCATCCTCTGTGTCATTGGGAGCAGTTCCCTTTTGAAAAAGTTGCTCCAACATCTGAAAAAGAAACAATTAGGTAGTTTTACAATGCTAACTGCATTGAACTCACAAAATAACTATATTTAGTTTGATTTGTTGTTAAAGGATCTTACATAATCCCAAAGTAACCATATTCAAGTACATGAATAGGTCAAGAATGAAATCTTAAACTTTACTTCACGTCATTCCAATCTCATGTAACATAGGCCCTATTTACACAGCATTGAAATGAGTCTTGATCACTTTTACTTTAAGCAGGAAAGGGGATGTCATACCACTATGACAAAGAGTAGCTTCATGATGACAGTGCAAAGTGGAAAAGAAAGAAAGAATGATTAAAGTGTTTATTAATAGTTTAGAGCCATGCCAGCTACGCCGGCTATGATAATAATTAAAAATTATTTTATATACACAGAACAACATTAATTGGTTCAGTGCCTACCTGGCGAAGTGACACGTCTCGGTCCTGATAAGCAATATTAAAAAAAAGGATTAGATATTTGTTTTTGTATGGACAATCATGAAGATAGAATTGTTTTCTTAACCAGATTAACGACACGGCGTTATCATTAACGTAAATACAAAATAAGACGATTTCCAATTGAAGAAAGATCATTAAGAAACGTTGTGTTTCACATATCCATTGTAAACCTAATATATATGCCTAAGTAACGTTATAACTTAACATAACAAACTATCTAACTAAAGACCCAAATGTTGCATTCTGCACAGGAATAACACTTATACCCCGATGTTTTTACAATATTAGTTACACAAACTTACCTCAGGCTGCCTCGACTGTCCTGCCGAGGAGGATGTTGACGACGCTCCGCGAGCCTCCCGATTACTCATCTCGAATAAACCTATACTTCTCCTTCTTCCGATGTGGAAAATATCCGTGTTTTATCATTAATGTTCTTTAATATCCTCTAATTACCATCAGTGTAGATTTACAGCTCCCCACATGCGCCCGCGCCTCTAAAACACTACTTCCGGTTCAATGAGCCGCCGATCAAAATCTCACGAGCCAATAAGAGCGAGCCGCTGTTAAGCCCGCCCTCACAAGAGGTTTGTGTCAGAATGGCGAACGTAAATTTGTGAAGCGCAAACAAAAACTTGGAAAGTGAAAACGAAAATGCTGGTAACGCATTCAGCAAACTTGAAGCTGTAAGTGAAATCAACAAAAAATGCAGTTTATAAAAAGACGATGTTACATTTTTGCTATTTAGATTATTGTTTTTATTTTCAGAGTGTTTTTCTCATTTATAAATATAATTTTTTTTTTAAATATAATTGTTTTATTTGGCACAAATCTGATTCCATATGCTTCAAAACTACTGCGAATCTGTCCCGTAAATGTTGTTTGGAAATTGATCTTATCGTCCCAAATGCAGTTCTTGTGATCAGAGAGATCATGACATAATCATGGCAGGAATTTTACATAGGCTACGCAGCTGAAAAAACAACAACAGCCCTTAGATGGTTTTGGTCTCCATATTTACATAATATAATAACATGAAATTATGTTTCCTGTATGAATGCACTTAGGGTGTCTCTGTGCAGCATTCACAGTCTAAATGCATTTTTTTGTGCTTTAGGTTCAACATTTGTGCTTTCATGACACATATAATAGGAAATAAAAAGGGTTTGAATCATTATTGTCAACATACTGTCTCTCTATATATGGCCAGAAGTGAAAGAACTATATGACCTCTGAGTGAAATGAGCCAGGCCAGACACACAGCCTGAAGGAAGAGATTGATGAGAAGCTATTATCTGCAGTTAGTGGACTGCAGCAAACTTCTCTTTCCTGTTGGTCAGAGTGGAATTGAACTATCTGAATTAGACTGTGCTGCTGATGTACAAAACAGGTAATGACATGATGTGATGCAAAAGAAAGAGGCCAATGATGATTTATTATTAAGACTACGTTAAAAGTTGTTTAGATGCATTTTAGATAAACTTGGAAGTGAGGCTGCTTTGTATTTTAACATATATTTTAACACTAAAATATTATCTGTGTCAAGCTTTGCACTAAATCTTGTTAAAATCATTATACTGTACATTTAGTTTTTTCTTCTGCCCCCTTGTGACCTGATATTTACCAAAAGTGGGGGTTCAGTAAGATTTTGTTTTAAAAGAAATCAATGCATTTATTAAGCTTTGAATTGATTAAAGTATCAGTAGAGATATAGATATAGATAATGCTATAGAAATTTGATGTTTTTTAAACTTTCTATTCATCAAAGAATCCACAAAAATTCAACATTAGAATGATTCGTGACAGATTATGTGACTCTGAAGACTGGAGTAATTGCTGCTGAAAATACAGCTTTGCCAACACAGGAATACATTACATTTTTAAATATATTCATATAGAAAACAGTTATTTTAAATTGTAACAATATTTCACATTCTTACTGTATTTCTGATCAGAAACATTCAGCCTTGTGAACATGAGAGATTTCTTTCAAAAACATTGAAAAAATTGTACAGGCCCAAAACGTTTGAATGTTGTACATAGTCCTATTTACTTTGAGAAGAGACAGGTACATTGAATCTTAAGATCCTTTCTAAATGTGTGTGTATTGTTCTAAACTACAATAACAAAAGACAAGCACACTTATAAAACAAAACATTTATTCACTGAGCACCATTCAAATATGAAAAAAGGGGAATTCTTTATTACTGTTTCATACAAGAAGATAAACAACGCTGTTACTGACTTTCTAGTACGTCTTTCTAAATGTCATAGAAAGATTAAACAGTGATGAGTTATAATGTGGTTGTGGCCTCTGTACGTTTTTAGTTTTATGTGCGGCTTTTACATAACAAATTAGACTTTTTGCCTCTTTTAAATACTAGTGTAAATGCAAGTTCACAAAAAGGAGCTTTGTGGGTGTGAAAACTAAAACAAAACAAGAAATTATTAATACAGTGCATTTAAACAACTTCCGAAACTCCCTCATATGAACACAGCATATCCAAATATTGATGTCTTAATATTGGCATTTAATCTGATTAAAAATAAGCATTTTTTTATCTATCAACATTTGTGTTTACAAATTTGTAGTTAATACATTAAACACACACACACACACACACACACACACAAAACCTCTGTATTAGTCATTGTGAGGAGGGGCTTATGTCATCTGAGAAGGCACAGAGTAATGCAGTGAATTCATACAATAGATCTACTCTTGCTTGTTGATGTCTGGGTGAGGTATTCTTTGGTATTCTAATAGAACTCGGTGGATCGTTGATTGAACAGTATCAGTGGGTGATTTATACATATTTACATCATGCTCAGAGAAGAAGTGAAACATGATTGCAGTGCCATTTCCCCTGGCTTGTAATATCTCATAGGAGCTCTCTCCCTAATAAAAGAGTAGATTGGATATTATCCCCCAGCAGTCCAGCTACTGCTGCTCCCTACATCTGCATTACTTTACTTTAAAATTGTCAGCTTTCTAGTTCCTTCCAGGGTTCTGGATGTAGCTGTTCTCAATGCAAAGCACAATGAAGTGGTTTGAGCAGCTACGCGTGTTTTGCCCCAGCAGTCTGCCGGTCTGCAGAAGAGACACCTGTCCCGTCACCGCCATGTCACCAGTCCGCCAGGCCTCACAGTAGCTAGTTGTCATTCGGATGCCCGCGATATTTGAGCCGTGCCACACCACTTTCTGAGGCCTTGAGTCATAATAACATACCATATGTTAATTCAGGTTTGTTAATAATATAAGAAATAATATTAAATTTGATTAACCTGAATAGTTAAAATAGATGTACTGTAGAAATGTAGAAATTGTTTCCAGTTTCTGAGGTGTTGAGTCAGAGTAATATACAATTTATTAATTCATGCTTGTTCATATTAAAAGAAATATTCATGTAGATAACTTGAAAGGTTAAAATATATAGAAATGTAGAAATGTGTATTTTTCAGAATATAAGTCACATTTTTCCAGTTTCTGAGGCCTAGTAGCATACAATTTATTAATTCACATTTGTTCATAATATAAGAAATAACATTAATGTAGATAACTTGAAAGATTTAAATGAATGAGGAAATTAAGAAATTAATATTTTTCAGAATGTAAGTCACATTTTTCCAGCGTCTGAGGCCTTGAGCCATAGTTACATACAATTTGTTAATTGAAAGGTTAAAATTAGCGATTAATTGTTTTAAAATCACGATTAATCACATGATTTTCTGCGATAAATGGACTAAAGAAATAGATGTGTAAAACAATATATTGTGAGAGTGCCGTGTATTACCGCGTCCCATACGACTCAAAATAATAAACCACAAAGTTAACAAAACAATGCACTCCACTGTGATGAGAAAGTTAATTATCAGCCTTAATCAATTAATGCGTTAACTTGTTAATAACACGTTAACTTGCCCAGCTCTGGTTAAAATATATGTAGAAATGTAGATATGTATATTTTTCAGAATATAAGTTACATTTTTGAATTCGTATCTAAAAAAAACCGCCCACGGCAGTAAATATAACACTGATTGACAACACAGATTATAATTACATATACATAAAAATTTACATTTACATTATTTCCAAATGTGACATTAAAATGTGACTTAAACACCAATGTGACATTGACCTAGTGCTTAATTTTCAGAAAATAGGGTGACTAAGATTAATAACTGCTGTCACATATTCTTTGATTGTTCATTGATATATACCTAATATATTAAATATTGGAGCATTTAGAACCTTACTCAAAATGTTAGCAGACAAATTAATTTAATTCACAAAGGAAAAAGCTATTTACCAAGCTTGATCTGTCATGACATTTTGTCCATCAAAGGAATAAATCGGTGTAAGTGGATCAAAAACAGCCCCGTCGCCAGAGAACATAGCCATCCAGCTGCTGAAAAGCACATCTCCCTAGAGAGGGAAACACAAGAAGCTAAATTTAGACAGCTAAACCTAGGCAAACTACATGTATTGAGAGCTCACTGATCAAAAACACTTGATTCAAATCTACTGTTGCACGCATGCTCCTTTACATACTTTGAGGTTCACCACTGGCAAGCTGAAGCGGTCCCCTTTCCTGACGATGCTGGAAATGTCTTGTAGGTGAGAGGAGAGGAAAGCTCTGTAAGTGGATGTCAGGCCCCTGGCACGGGCTTGCTGGTAACACTGATAATCTGCCCCTCGGATTCCATGCATGTCCCCTGTGAATGGGGCATTGAGTGCCACCAGGTGCAACTGAGTAGATCAAAGGTCAAAGATCACGTCAAAGCGTGCACTTTTACATATCAATTATTTAGAAAGCAACAAGGTTAAGCAACCCTTACTGCTGGCGTTGAGTGCGAATTCTGTAGAAAAACATGGTAGTCTGGCAGGAAGCTCTTCAACTCCTGACATAAACATTAGATATTCACATCAGATATTAAGATACAGTATACACCATTATAAATGAAATTAGAGTTTGATTCTAGAATAATGTAACAATTCTCTTGGTTTTGATGAATGGTAGTAAACGAACAAAGATTCTAAGACAATACTGGGGATATCGGTACCAGATATCGGACAGATATTTTGTCATTTATGAGTACGATATTCAAGATTTAATTAGTTTGATTAACCTTTCTATAATCATTTCCTTAAAGTTAACTTAAAAAGTGAATTTGAAAACAATATATTTAATCTTTAGCAAATCTCGAACAGACTGTTTAATATTAATTTAAATGAAAACTAATACAAACGAGTTAAAATGTATATATTAGATTAAGAAAAAAATAACTGAAATGATTTAAAGCTAAACAGAATAAAAACCTAATAAAAATGACAAAATAGCATAAAAAAAACAAGAAACCAAAATTTGAATAAAACTCAAATGATAAAAATAAGAGCTAATTCAAAACATTTATTAATGCTATAATAATATACAAATTATACTAAAATAACACTGAATTTAAAATGTAAATTTTCTTTATACTGTATATTAAACTGTTGTGATGCCTAAACTCACTTGTAACATTTAAAATGACTGATTTTAAAATAGCATAGGATTTTATTATCAGCTGTGTATTAGTTATCTGTGTAATAATGACCAGTTTATCGGTATATCCCAAAATTTGAATATTGGTACATCCCCAGACTGCAGTATACGTTTCACTCATAACGCACCTGGCTATGAACTCTTGGTACACTGCGGTCGCTGGGTCTGCTCAGGCCTTGTGACAAAGCAGACGAGGAACTGTCTTGAGGAACTGGGATTAGCTCTCCTAGCTAACAAGACAGTTACACATCAGAAAACATTTGAATAGGCAGACAACAAGGAGCTAAGTTGCTCTTTTTGACTTTGGTTTTTAAGAGAAATGTAAAGAGTAGATACCTCTACTTTCTTCCAGCCCCCTTGTACCCTGATATACAGTTCACTCTTGTCTATAACATATGCCAGAGTCCCTTCCACAGCCTCATTGGTCTCTCTTATCAAGGTCTGAATGTTTTTAAATGTTCTCACCTGGGTGGCAAATTAAGCAGTCATAATCTAGACAAATAAAAAAAAAATGCAAGGTGCATTTATCCTTTTATGAGCTTGCTGAGTTTCGTTCCCTTTAACTTACAGGGTTTCCATTGCCAGGAGCACCAGGCGGCCCTTGAGGACCTGGAGGTCCAGGGAGACTCGCAGCTGAGACAGAAACAAGTAAAATAAAGCAATAAGCCCCAAGAGGCCGTGGTTTACAGTGAATTTATAACAACTAAGGGGCATTATAAAACCCCCTTAGCTGTTATAAATTCACTGTAAACCACGGCTTCACTGGGCTTATTGCTTTTATAAAATGGTTATTCCATATACATAGTAAGGTTTCACCGAATAAAACAGAGCAAATAATGTGTAATAATATAAATAAAAACAGTATTCTTCCACCAAACAATATAGATCCTCAGAAACAGTTGTGGTTTCAACAAAGTGGTTTCTGGGCAACACACAGAAGTAAACAAAGTTGTATTTTTTAGTGCAATTTACAACAGCTTTGACCACGGCTCAACCAATCAGAATCAAGGACTGGAACTGTCCGTTTTAAAACAGAATTTTGGTGCATTATTAAGTTGTTTGATTAGAAGTTTTAAGCCCTGATAAAGTTCCTCAAAATGACTCTGTTTAAGAATGCACTCTGCCTAGCCATTTAAAGTTAGGAAAAGTTATCTTTTTGCAGTCATGATAAAGAAGTTATTTGTTGTTACCAGAGCCATATGCAGATGGAGTGCCTGGTGGTCCAGGAAGTCCTGGTGGCCCCTGTGGTCCTGGAATTCCATAGCCAGGCAGTCCTGGAGGGCCCGGGGGACCAGTGTCTCCAGGAGGACCAACAATAGAGTCACCTTTCGGTCCCTAAAACACAATTGGGGCTGGAATGTGAAAAGACACACTTTCACTTAATAAAATGTACTGTATCATAAGAAGGATAGTCTCAGTTTATGTCTTTTTTTCAGATGACTCACCACAAGGCCTGTCCTCCCAGGCAGCCCCGGTGAGCCAGGCAAACCAGGATCCCCTTTTTCTCCCTTTTGCCCCTTGTAGCCATCATCACCTTTAGCACCCTTAATAGACACACACTCAACACTGTCAACAACAGCAATATCAGCCATAACATGAACAAAAATCATCGGTACATTCATGATTGCAGTCGGATGGTGGTGGGGGGTCCCCCTTGGTCTGTTTGCCACAGAGCCCCCTAAAGCGCGGGTGCCCTGTTGCGCCAGCGCCAGCTGCACTCCCCTAAGGACAGCTCTGATTGTGGCATAGCATGAATGCACCATTAAACACAAGAGTTTGTGCAAATTTTTTGTCCATTTTAAGTTTTGAGTGTGCTTACAGAATCTACACAAATGCTTAAGGTATTTTTAAATTAAATGTGAGATACTGAACAAGTGCTTACCATATGACCATGAGGAAACAAAGGCACTGTGAAGAAAGAAAACAAAGATCATTGTTGAGGTTTAGTCACTGGACTGTCTGTCAGTGCCATATAAACACGTAATGCAAATTTGTTTATATTCATAATACATAAAAATCAATGCAAAATGTGCCAGATCTAGCCAGAGTGAGTAATTTTAATCTGTAGTCCGACGGCACATTGATGAAAAAAGAAAAGTGAAACCACAATGACAATTTTATATATTTTAATTGTGACATGAGTCTATTGCATGGGTCCCTCTAAATACAAAAGAAAACAGGCTAAAAGTACTTCTTATCAGTGGTATATAGCAATCACTCTTTGTACCCATGTTCCTTCCTGTTATATGATTTATGTACTCCTTAAATATGCTAAGCGCAAAAGCATTAAGAACCTTAAAAACCATCATTAAATTAGGTAATTTAATCAATCAATTAGAGTTGCACAATCAATTACATAATCCATTACAATGCAGAGTTTTATAGGTAATTTCCCAAAATAAGGCATTTTTATTATACCTGCAGTTCCTGGCAACCCAGGCTTTCCCACATCACCCTTGTCCCCTTTGACTCCTAATGATAATCTTCCACTTCCTGTTTCAATTGGGAAAATATAATGAAATATAAAATATTATTAAAAATAATAGTTGAAAAAGCTGCTATATTTTAGATCTGCTACTTATACCTTGTTGTGAATTGTTGTTTACCTGTAAGACAAAATTGTTTTTTTTTAAATAAAATTTGATAACATTTTGGACAGAACAGAAGTGATAATATGAAATATTAAAAAGGAAATGAATATTCAGGAGTAAACGGTTATGTTAGTTTGGCATTTTAAAATGTACACACCATGGAAAATACCATAATACCATGAATTCACTGCTGAGCCCAACAAATGTTAGAGCTCATGCAACATGCTTTGGTGAGCTTAGGAGAGTGCCTCAGATGAGATGAGATACTGGGTTAAAAACCATGGACACACATTCCTTAATTTGCAAATAAAAGCATAAGGCAGGCATTATTCAGATATAAAAATAAATAAAATATTCCCTTTAATAAAATTTAATTAATATCTGTTTTCAAATCAAACCTGTTCTATGCTGTTTTTAAGACCATGAACCCAATCCAAAAGCACCTTAGAAAGCAAAGTAGGCGGTGCTAGTGTATTAGGGGGAGGGGCTGAGCCAGAAGGACATGCGCCACACCCAAAGCCAAACCACCAATAAGAGAATTTCACTCATTAACTTACTGGTATTTTGCAGTGTGGTCTAGGAGGAACTGGGAAAACTGTCTTTAGAGCAGAATCATTTCATGACTTTTGTGAAAATTGCATTTTAGGTTAAAGGACACTTTGATGCTCAATTTAATTTCCATATGCTGCAAATCTGATAAGAAGATAAACTTACTCCATTGAGACCAATTACTCGTCCTTGTGGCCCTGGAGGTCCAGGTGGACCCGGTGGACCCTTGAATACAGGTAAGCCATTTTATCTAATTAGGTGAAAACATGAAACATAATGGAAGCATCATGTCACAAAGAAAAAAATTTAACTTACAGGGGGGCCACTAGAATCTCCCTTGTCCCCTTTCCTTCCAGCTATTCCAGCCCTGCCCTGAAAGAAATTTAAGGGAGTTAATGGAAATAAGCATGAGATAGTGAGACTGTAAATAAACAGACACATTGTTTTATTTATTTTTTTACCGGTCGACCAGGAAGTCCATATTCTCCCTTTTGCCCAGGTGGTCCAATCGGCCCCTAAAGATTAAGGACAAACATACATATTCTCATCGGTTGAACTGTAAAAAAAAAAGGTTAGGGTTTGTTTAAATAATCATCACAAAATTTGTCTAAAAATGTTTTTATTTAATGAAAAATTTGCCTTAAACATTAAACAACTATTATTTTTAAGCCCCCCCCCCCCCCCCCCATTCTGAGGCATGAAATTGAGGAATTTGGGTCAGTACTGCTAATTAAACATTATTTTGCTGGGTGTGCTTTGTGCTGGCACCTTGGCTGGTTTAAGACTGTCATGGGTAAAAAAAGGTGACAATAAAACCGCCCGTAGGTGGCAGCAAATCCTTGTTTTAATAAATTATTTATTGAATAATTCGAATCAGACTATTCGTTCAAAATGGCTGATTCATTTTGAATGAAGTCAATGGACCGTTGAATAACTGGTTCAAATGATTAGTTCAAAAACAGATTCATTCAAGGAATAAAAACACCAAGTTGCTCTACACTGTTGTATAAAATTATTGGCATATTTATGTGCTGATATTCAGAAAAATACTTTGCTTGTTCAGTTAATATAAAACATAAAAACTTATACATGGCTATTTTTTCTTTCATTGCTTGAATTATAAGGCATTCTAACTGCTTTCTAATGGGCTTCATCGCGCAGAGAACACTTCTGGGGCCCATTTCACAAAAGAGGTTAAGTGAAAACTCTGAGTATGTTAACCCTGAAATGAGGGAAACTCTAGGTTTTCTGTTTCAGAATGGGAGGTTTGTCAAACCTGAGAAAGCAGGGTAAATCAAGCCCGTTTCTGATAGAGAGGTAACTTATACTCAGAGTCAGTTACCATAGTAACTTACTCTATGAACCTAACCTGGTCAGGAGCAGGTTTTCTTCGATAAACCCAGAGTTTCTTTCGGTCTCCTACCCTTTTTTAAACACTTCCTTAATGCACGCTGAGAAAATGCTCTTCTTACTAAGTTATATTTTCTTCTTTTTTTTTCCAGTACATATATAAAGAATACAAATTAAGATTGATTGATGAAGAAAATGATATAAGATACTTAGTTTGTTTCCTGGGGGGATCTAAATTAAGTGCATTTTACTTAAATAAAATTATATGCCAGTGTGGTAATAAGAATAATCTTAATGCAAATGGAAAACAAAATTATTCTGAGTGTCTATTACTAAGTGCAAATCTACTGTAGCTCGCCCTCCATCGACACATAAGGTTAAATATGACACATGTGAATAACGGATTTAATGGTGTAGGCAGTAATGTTTTGGGCACAGAAAACTAGCTTGTAACACGATTGATTGGGTTAGAGTCCGGCTTTTGCCAAGCTCGTTCATCTCACTTTTCCCATCACATGTCACATTAGAATTTATTTTCAATAAAAATGAACAAAATGTTCTAAAAGTGGAAGTAAAGTGCCTAACGAGTGTTTAATAATGATACAACTATTTATAATTGTAATAAATATAATAATTTATAATCTGTGATTATTGCATCCAGTTAATGTGTAACAATACTGAGGTGCACATGGGCCTAGTATGTATCTGCCAGTATAAAGTATAACTAGCATCTAATTATTATTTACACTTAGCCTGTTGCAAAGAACTGCTACTTTTACATGGTAAATAGAATATCACGATTTTCACTGTACATTTTTTTCTGTAAATAGCATCTAGAGCTACTTGCACTTAGCGTACTGTAAATAGGATCTATCGCTAAGAAAGTATATTAATTCCACTTAGTGTAAATAGCCACTGCCTTATTTTTCTTACTCTATTGGCAGATCATTTGTAAAATAAGAAAAATTCACTTAAAATATTACTAATATTATTATTTTTGTTGTTGCTGGATTTCTCTGTCTCTGTTGCCCCATCCCCCTTAGTTCAAACCAGGCATATTCTTAGATAGCTGTATTTATGCATGCATGTTTCAGTTTTTGTTTGAGAGATGCATCTTACCAATATCCCAGGCCTTCCAGAAGGGCCGATGTCTCCCTGCAAAGTACAATGATGTCAATGTCGATGTCAATTAGGGAACAACAAAAAGTTCAAGATCAAAAGTAGATGGTTCAACCTTCATTCCCTTCGGTCCTCTGGGCCCTCTCAGGCCTGGTATTACAGATCCATCAGCAGCTATAGATACACCTGGCTCCCCCTTTTCTCCCTATCAGACAATACAACAAATGATATTCCATGAAATGTATGTTGCTTTATGGCAATCTCGACCAAGTAGCTCTAATGTAGTATGTCATATACTGTATATGCAATGGGTGAAACATCTACTTCCTGTAAGCAAGGTGCTGTAAGCAATTTCAGCTATTTAACTAGGTTCTGCTAGCCTGAACACATAAGAGAGAGCGTGGGACTCTCTTTGGCAGTGTCTCTGGGCTGTCACAGACTTAGTCCTCAGGAGACCTATTTCAATGATCTCTGAGTTGGAAAGAACATTTTATGTGTGTTATTCAAAATAGCTTAGAGCACCTTTACATTAAGTAATCAGATGTGACAGCTAAATTACAGTGGTAAAGACAGCATTCAGATTTATGAATACTTGAAAATAAAATGAGCCCTCATTAGGAAATTTGTCATATCAATTGTGAGGCAATGATGGCAGAATTTGTGCTGCATTATTTGCAACAGGTTATTTCTGATCATGTTTTAAACCCATACCTTCAGTCCTGGAGGTCCTTGAATGCCAGGAAACCCAATTTCACCTTTTGGTCCTCTTGGGCCCTGAGCATTACAACAGTCAAGTTACTTCCACCATTATAACGGTTTGTTTGCCATTTTATAACCCCAAACACCAGAGTAAGCCCATTAAAAGCTTTACACAAAATCACATAAAATTTAAAAGAATAAGTTCAGCTTAGCCAGAGGCAATTTTAATGACCAGAAAAATTTTATTCTTTCTTTTTTTAAAAACTCAAAAACTCAAGGTAAGGTACTTACAATGGATGTGAATGGGGTTAATTATCAAAGTGGATTCATTTATTCATTCGGTTTATATCCACTTTTCATTGCCACATCAACACAACACTATAAACCATCTATACAACTCATTACACATGGAATGCAAAATATTTGTTAAGTGCTTCTATAAGTTTAGAAGCTTCATATTTCTGCTTTTTAATACTCCAAAAACTTAATTCACTGCCATTGTGAGTGTATCGATGTAACTTTTTTTAAAGGGAAAGGAAGTGATTGAACTTGCATTGAAATTGGAAGAATTTTGAGGAGAGAAGAATGTTCCAACCACCAAATTATGGATTATTTTATGACACTGTAAGGTAAACTGGCAAATTCATACACAGATAGATCATAAGATGAGACTGAACGTATAGTAAAACAACTATGAAGCTACGTTAATCCATCTCAAGTGGTCTAAAACATGGATTGCCTGACAATTTCTTGATTGATTGCATACCTATGCATAAATGGGCATGCAAATGTTATTGCTTGACGGTATTGCAAAACCAAAATTTTTCATTTTTATTTTACTTGGTTATCCAGAGTGTCTGTCTTTTAAATAAAAAATGGTCAAGCAAACTCTGTAGGACCACTCAGCAACATCTTGAAATAGTTTAAATGAATAAAGCAGACAGAAAATGAATGATATTCTTACAGGGAATCCTGCTCTGCCAGGCAAGCCTTCAGGGCCCTGCAACATGCACAACAAACACAAACACACAAACAAATGCACGCACGCACGCACACGCACACACACACACACACACACACACACAAGCAAAAAATCATCAGCAATGACATAGATGCGATGCATGATCAAAGAACAAACACATTCCAGATCATGCGGAAATGCCAGACATTTAGCAGCATTGTGCTGAGGGGTGGGAAAGATCTTGAAGATTTCCTTATCCTTAGAGCTGTGATTGCTCCTGTACACATTTCTTGCACAATTTAGATTAAAAGCTGACGTTTGAACTATACATGTTAAACATGCAGCATCTTAAAAAACTTTTCAGGGGAAAACAGTGCGTTGCTTTACGTACCATAGGGCCTGGAGCTCCTCTGATCTTAGTGAGGTTCAACTTGGCTGCAGTATCATTAAGAAGGAGCTGGAGGAAAAAATCATTATATTTTTTGCCTCTCAAGCAAAACATAGCAGCAAAGCAGTGTACCAGACTTTATACTTACATCCTGGAAGTTAATGGTCGGTCCAGGTGGGCCAGGGGGACCACGAGGCCCTGTTATGCTCAGTCCATCACGACCTCGCTCACCCTAAGTCACAATTAATACAGCAGTTTACAGCATATTCACACACAAAGTGTAATTAGTTTCATACAGTGTGCTTTCGGCTTGAGATGAATGCCATCATGCATTATTCATCACTTGGTGTGAATAATGTGGGTCATAACTACACATTACTGCTCAAAATATTATTAGATAAACAATGTAATACCTTCTCTCCTGGACTGCCCTGGTCCCCCTTTGGCCCCTGCTTACAGTAAGGTAACAACAGCAAAAACATTAAACATTTATTGTGCCACAGCTACTAAAGTCATTTTTGATCATTTGGACACTGCATAAAAATGTACCCATCACTTGCTAAAATACTTATTTAGTATTCAGGATTTCATTAATTGTACTATTTCAAAACCATTTTGAAACATGGAGTATACAGTATAATCTCTTTTCAGAGTACTTCAAGAATGCAAGAAAGCAAAAACTGACCCTGGCACCTGGTAAACCAGCTAATCCTGGTATTCCATCCTGTCCTGGCGATCCTGGTTCACCCTGGATAGAGCAGAGACATGGATCAGGAACCATATTCATTCCTATTCGGACGGTAACTGTTTTTCATTGGAAACCAGAAGTCATTTTGTAAATCCTTTTTGACCACTGACAAGCACCATACAGTTAAACGTGAGAATTTGCATGTGTTTTAAAAATAGACACCTTCATTACTGAAATGAAAATACTGTAAACCACATTTGAAATAGGCATTTATTATGGCAGCAACAGATATGCAGGGGAGTTAAAGTAAAAATAAAAATGTATTTTCTCCTGATTATTTTCATTTTATCATCAGTGTCTTTTTTTCCCAATAAAAAATATGTTTTAATAAAATAAATTAAAAATATGAACCGAGTAGCCAGGTCTTCTATAAATAATAGGATGCATTAACTTATTTCTACATTTTAAAAAAGACAGCTATCATTTTGAGATCCAAATGCATGACAGAAAACAATTTAAACCAACAGTGTATCCACTTTCCTATATTAAAATAGGATATTTAAATAAGTGATACTTACATTTGACTTTATTTTCTACTATTTAATTAAATATTATTGTATTAATTGTCCAAGCAACACATGACTGATCATCTGAGAAGAGCATTGTGGAATCACAAACTTTCTCCTAGAACATGAAGGTATCTTCATCCAAATACATACATTCTATCACTGAGGAGCCAGTCAGATTTATTTTACAGACATCAACATGACAGACAATTAAACCAACAGTCTATCACTTCCTATAAAATTTGTTATAAAATTGTGATATAAAACTCATTTTGGGTTTAGAAGGTATATATGTAACTATTTAGCGTGACTATAGTGGAATTTGACAAACCTTAACAGACAAACCGGTGGCTCCATCAGCACCAGGAGGTCCCTACAAAAAAAAAAAAAACAACAGAACAGGCATATTACTAAAATATAATATATTGTTAATTTACCCACACACAAACACACCTAACCATTAAACTGGAATGAATGAATTAATTAATTAATTAATTAATCAATCAATCAAAAGAAATATAAGCAGTTTGGCCATAAATTAATTGTATTCTAATACTACATTTTTCTATATGATCAAGTGACTAAATACAATAAAATTCATACTTAATATTTTAGAGGATAAACACACCTGAGGTCCTGGTGGGCCAGGTAGACCAGGAGGCCCCTTAAAAAAAACTCAGTTTAGGTCCATTCAACAAACAAATTTTGTGTGCACAAAGAAAATGAACTCATTCAAGGAAATGACGGTTAGGATCTTGATATGTGAATAGAATTTGAGGATGACATAATAGTAATGATGCTTTTGTACACTTACATGATAGCCTTTCGAAATTCCAGCTTCGAGAAACAATCTGCTTTCACCAGAACCCTCTAAATCCTGTCGGAATAAAACATCCCCTGTCCTTAGAATAATGAATAGAGAAGCAAGACCCACTCAAAAGCTTAAGAAAAAAATATTACTCTGAATGGATAAAATGGTGTGCTGACCCTGAAAAATATTGTTAGAAGAGTTTCTACCTCAAAGAATCAATATTATCTCAAAACCAATACAGTTCTCGTTTAAAGGGGTCATATGATGCGATTTAAATTTGTCCTTTCTCTTTGGAGTGTTACAATCTCTTGTTGCATAAAGAAGATCTGTAAGATTGCAAGGAGATAGTAAACCACTCCTACCTAAAACATCTCATTTAAACACGCCCCCACATGTCTACATCACGATGTGGGAAGATTTGCATAACACTGCCCAAATGTTCACAAAAAGGAATGAAGGCATAACTTTTATTTTCGCGATTGCAGCCATATTTTGGAGATGCTTAGTGTTTCGTAGTGAATACTAAACTACTTTGCTTGGCCTTCCAAAACAGTACACAGATAGAAATCAGTGGTTAAGTTGTATTTACAACACCGTTACAGAACAGTCCAACCTAAATATTCAAATATTCAGCACATTTTATGGAGGATGAGGACTTTTTCCTGTGAGAGTAGCCTACAATGCCAGTTTCTTTTTTTATAAAGTGGGGCACTTTTTTATAAAGTGGGGCAGTGTCAATTTTGCAAGGACAGTCTGGCGCTTCTGAATCACAGTCTATAAGTACGTTTTCTTATTTAAAGGATTTGCCACTGATTATTCAAACCCAAGTTTTGAGCAGTGTAGAATAGCGCTTGTTGTTTCTTGTTTCTCCAGATATGGTTTTATGTTTACACATTGATATATGCAACACGTATATGTCATTATAATCAGTAATTATGTCCCCACTGGATGCAACAAATGCCTCATTTGTAATGGGTTTTATTGGTTTTGTCTTGTCATACCAGGACACATAGCATCACAGTATGTTAAGGGGCGTAAGACTTCCGTCACATGCTTGAGGAATTGGGCCAATCACAACGCACTGGCTAATCAACATACACTTCGCTTTTCAGAACAATGAGCTTTGAAAAAATCAACATATTTCAGTAAGGCGGGGCATAGAGGAGAAACAATAATGTATATTATGTGGAAAATAATGTGTTTTTTTCCCCTTAAACCACATAAACACATTACATTACAAAATAATTTTCTTTTAAGCAACGTCATATGACCCCTTTTAGGATTTGATTTCCTTTTAAACTAAAATGATCCACTTTGAAAATTAAACATTTCATAACCAAGAATAAATTGGAAAACTTGAATGTGACCCTTAAATTGTCCTGTTTGTATCATGTGAATTTAGACTGTTTTGCTTTGGCCTTTGATTTGGAGCAAATTTCCTAATAATCATTCATTAAGTACAGGATCTACAAGCCTGGGCAAACCTGACCTGTATTTATTTATAGGGTTTCAAGAAACATTTGAGACCTGATTATCCATGTACCATTATGTTTCAGATGAATCCTTAGCATAGTCTCTTGTTGACCATAACGTCCTGCATTTAAATCCCAAAAAGATGGTTAACCACCAATGAGTCTCTAAAAACAGAAACATACTTTTTTTTCATACCTTCAAAGTGTCCACCATGAAGTTATTGCTTAAAGGTCCTGGTGGGCCAGGAGGACCAGGAATGCCAGGGGGTCCAGGTACACCCCTCGGTCCCATAGGACCAATATGGCCAGGGTCACCATTTTCACCCTTAAGAAGAAGAATGAAGCAAACAAATAAACAAAAAAAAGCACACAATTTGCATTAGTTCTGTTGCAAATTCTGTGTTAAATTCCTCATTTGATATTCCTGATTTACATAGTCAACCAATGTTAAAGGTGACCCCACCATTATTCATCCTAAATGTGCAGTTATAAACATGATACCTTAGGTCCAGAGGGCCCTCTCTTTCCTTGTTCACCCTGTGAAAGAAAATCAGCATTTTTAAGAATAACAATAGTTATATATATAAATATGAAGTTGAGAGAGTTCTTTCTTCAAGATGAGATCATTTTTGTACCTTTGCTCCTTTGGGTCCCTGTTGTCCAGTTAAGCCATCCTGACCAGGAGGCGCCTTTAAATGTCAAACACATTAAAATACTTGCTTCTGACATGTTTCAATACCATAACACATTATAAAAGTCAGCATCTATACAGACAAACTACATTAAATTACAAGTAGCATGCAAGTTTTTTATACAGTTGTGATATGTATATATGCATGGGTTGGACAAAATAATGTGAACAGTAATGGGAAATAGGCAATATTTCATTATTATGGTGTTTTTACCACCATTAGCGAAATAGTCTCTAGCTGAATATTGTCTATAAAAACATGTCAACTGCCAGTTCCTTTAGAGATCCTGAAGGATGGAATATGCTTCTCACTTTTCTGTCCTAAACTGCTCACAGTGGATTGATAAAAGTCAAGTCAGGTGATTTGTCTGGCCAGTGCAGATGAAAAATTTTATGACAAGTGTGACGAGTGGGGCGGGGCCGAGGGACGTGGGAATGAGGAGCGAGGCCGGTGGAGTGATTGGGAAATGAGCGACACCTGCGACCCACCACCTGTCTCGAGTCCCACGGAGGAAATGGAAGGATATAAAACTGGAGCGACGACAGTGAAGGACGAGAGAGGACCAGGCCTGGGCTTTATTTTATGTTTTGGTTTTTATTTGTGCGCATCAGTTGTCCGCGAGGCGCTGATGTGCTGTTTTGTGTTTATTTTGATTATTAAAGTTTCATTTTGATTGTCCGCCGGTTCCCGTCTCCTCCTTCCCGATGATTAGGAAGGTTTTTATTATTACAACAAGTTTTTTAAATTTAAATTAAAGTTTTTTTTTGTTTTTTTTTTGCATTTTCGCATTGGTATCTGTGATTCAAGTTTCAGCAATTGCAGCTCTTTCATGGATGCTGGCTTTGTGAAGTTGTGGAAAAGGCTGAATACTGAAGCTTGCTGTCACTTTGGTCTTTTTAGACCAATCCTTCTCAGCGCTTACATGTCCCCGTTATTCACTTTCAGTTTTCACCCACGTTTCTTCTTCATGGATGAAATCTTGCCATGCTACTGTATGTGCACTGCGTCTTAATAAAAAAGACTCTAGCTCTTAAAACACCAAACAAATGGACTGGCTAGGTTACAGATGCTCTTGCTAAACAAGCTTCCATGATTTTGTTCTAGCTGAATGTCTGAAAAGTCCATTTCACCCATGGCTTTTACTTCTGAACAAAATTTCTACAGTGAGATACAAACTAGAAAAGAGACGAGGAAAAGAAAAAAACAAAACAAAAGATAATTGCTAATTATATTAACCCCTATAATAATTTGCGTTCACATTAATTTGTCTTATCCCAGTATATAATTATGTTATGTCTAAGCATAATAAAATCGCCATTGCTGTTAGTGCAAGCAGACCGTTCAAAATAAAAAGACAGATTTTCTCCAACATTCAGAAAAAGGCAGCACAGTTTCAAGCTGTCCTGTATTGCAACCTGATGGTGAAATCGTGGCCTAGTGGTTAGAGAGTTTGACTCCAAACACTGTGGGTTCAAGTCTCGGCCGGCAATACCACGACTGAGGTACCCTTGAGCAAGGCACTGAACCCCCACCTGCTCCCCGGGCGCCGCAGCATAAATGGCTGCCCACTGCTCTGGGTGTGTGTTCACTGCTGTGTGTGTGCACTTTGGAGGGGTTAAATGCAGAGTATGGGTCACCATACTTGGCTGTATGTCACGTCATTTTCAGCCTGTACTGCTGTTGTTTTTCTTTCAAACTGCAAAAACTGTTACAGTTTTACTGAGAAACACCTTTGATGTTTGTTTGTATACCTCATTATTCCGCTACTATTAAATCTGTACTTCCCACATGAACTGAACCCCATCAAAAAAGATATCTAACAGCTTCTAAAGTATCTAACAACCCACTATTAGCTAAATGTCAAGGGTAAAGTATGATGTGAAACTATAGCACGTATTTGACTGGAGAAAATACATAAAAAAATATAATATAAAATATCTTAGTTTGCATTCATGCAAATGTTGAGAAGCAGATATTGTTGGAGAGAAAATGCTGTCTTTTCCAACCTACTGGTTCAGTGACCTGAACGAACCAGGGCAATGCCTGTCCTTTACCAAAACCTGAGCCAAACCCAGAGTCAGTGCCAGACCCACTAAACCAGTCCTCAAATAGCTGGGTAATCGAGAGAAGTAAGGAAGACAACACAAAATCAGCTTAAAAGCCGTGATACAACCATCACTTAGCAACACTGGGAAATCTTAGCAAGTGCATGATGGGGAATTAATTATTTATCTGTTGGTCTGAGTTACTTATAGTTTTACGTGGCTTCATTTCAAGTTGTTTGTGTGTATTAGGATTTATATGCAATATGAAATGACAGGGTCAACAGGAGAAGCAGGTGAAATGTATGAAATTTAAACTGAGTATCTCTTCAGCAGCTGATTTAAGTGACGACGGGGAAGTCGTGGCCTAATGGTTAGAGAGTCTGACTGGCAATCGAAAGGTTGTGAGTTTGAGTCTCGGGTCGGCAGGAATTGTAGGTGGGGGGAGTGCATGTACAGTTCTCTCTCCACCTTCAATACCACGACTTAGGTGCCCTTGAGCAAGGCACCGAACCCCCAACTGCTCCCCGGGCGCCGCAGCATAAATGGCTGCCCACTGCTCCGGGTGTGTGTTCACAGTGTGTGTGTGTATTATCACTGCTCTGTGTGTGTGCACTTCGGATGGGTTAAATGCAGAGCACAAATTCTGAGTATGGGTCACCATACTTGGCTGAATGTCACGTCACTTAACTGAAGAGAGACCATACTCACACGAAGTCCAGGTTGCCCATCTCTGCCATCCTTGCCAGGGGCACCTGGTGGTCCAGGCAGCAAAGCCCCATTAGGCCCAGGCGGGCCAGGTTTCCCTGGAGGCCCTGGAGGACCAGGTGGACCCTAGAATATGCCATTAACATTAATAGTGACATTCATTGACAACCTGAATTTTAAATGCCGTTAAATACAGTGTGTTCTATAAGAGTATTGTCAAAACACAGGCAGATTTACTCACCCTAAGACGTTCTGTATCAATGTCAACATCTTCAAATCCAGAGCCGAGAGCATCAAATCCAAACTGTCATTAAAAATTGAGACATGTTCTTAATAAACAGAGTGCACAGCATGGACAGTCTGAGCTGAATTACATTAGTTTCATAACTGACAAATTTTGGACCACCGACACGGTTGTTGATCTTACATAACTGAACCAACCTTGAACTCAAGATTAATAATGACTACTCTCTTTTTAGAGATGCTTTACAGCAGAATCTGAATTTATCTCACACTGCAACATCAGTCCCGTTATTTTCCTGTTTATCACTATGAAGCTGTATTGTATAGACTGCTTTATAAATAAATGTGACTTGACATCTTAATACATCAGATTTACAGTAGTCATGAAGATCGTGGGTATAAAGGAACATTCTTATCTCCAGACTTTGCATGAAAAATCATTGCTAAGACAGGCATATAAGATTCTAAACAATACAAAACACATTTTGAATCCAGAATTTGAAAGTTCAACATTGGAAAGGAGATTAAGAATACTGAAGTGCAGACTTAAGAGGTTCAGAAATTCATTCATTCCATCGGCAATGAAGTCACTAAATAGTGTTAAAATGAATTTGTATAGAGGTGTTTTATTGATGTGTGTTTTTATGTGTGTGTGTGTGTGCAATGTATTGTTTTAAGTGTGTGATGCAGTGGCTGTATATTGAGCCCAAGATTAATTTCCCCCGGGGAAAATAAAGTATACTTTAACCTTAGCCAAAGTAATCATCTAGAGAAACAGTGCAGTTACAAATCACATGCTTTGGAAACAAATGCATTTTCCTCCAATATGAAGTAATACTTAAAGCCACACAGTTTGTGCAATATACTTACTGGAACTTTAATTGGTTTGGATGGACCCGGTGGTCCGGGAGGCCCTGGTGGACCAGGCAGACCAACCCCAGGATCACCCTAAAAAGAGTTCAATAGGATGTAATACAAGCTTTTGCTTTTGAGCTTGAAAAAAGTTCTTGCTGTATTGAAGCACTGTGGATAATCACGTGTTTGGGTGGCAGCTCAACTGCACAATCCCTCACCTTTTCTCCTTTGACTCCAGATTCTCCAGGCAATCCTGGAAGTCCTGGAGGTCCTTTCTGCCCCTGCATTAAAGAGACATTGTATTAAGATCAATGGAGACAGATGTAAACATGAAGCCGTGAAATTCTATTACATTCTATCCTCCTTATTTTCAACTTGAAAGTAAATGATTTCCTCTGAATCTGATTCTTTAGCTTCTGTAGGTAATAACTAATAGAATAACAAAGTGCAGTAAAGTGCTATAAACCAGTGTGTTTATGATTGTGATCATTAAAATAATATAACAAATACCTGTCTGAAACATCAAGCAGCATAACAGACAAATAACTGGAAGTGGTTGATTCCTGAAGCACATTCAAGTTAAAAATGGCCAATGATTGCTCTTAAAAATAATTATTAAACTCAAATTCTCCAAATTAGACATAAAATGGGGTGTGAATACTAAGATATTGTGCAGTACAAAGCTGTTTGAATACAAAAGTAGTGTAAATGAAAAAAAAGTACAGAAGTACCATTTCTCCCCCCTACAATTGGTTTCTTACGTTGTTGTTTTTTTTAATACAAATTTAATATAATTTGGTTCACAAATTGCAGGAATCAAGTCTTACTTTTAATCAATTTAATGTAAGAAGACCAAAAAAGGAACCTGTGTGTTCTGAGCACTGCTAAGGTCATTTTTGGTAGCACATTATTACAGTCTTGTTCTGCGGGTACATGCAGCCTGTACATACTATGTACTTTTTGTAGTAATTACAATAACTGGGTTATAACTACTGTAGGTAACCCTGAACTTAACTGTAAGCCTAAACCTAACCCACAGGAAGTACAATGTAAGTACAGATAAGTGAAGTACTGTAAAATAAAGTGCTACCTAAACTTTTTGTTCTTGTAATTCGAAATAATCAAATATATCGTTTATTTTGAGTTCTGCCAAAAACAATTATTAAATTGACAATTGTAATATGTGCACAACAATGTTGATGCATCAACTAAAATGTGTGCAACACTGTACTGAAATGTACTGTCCTTCATCTGTACACATACCAGCATTTTAAAACTTTCCATATGTAAGCAAAGTATTACTCACTGGTTTTCCTTCTTCACCTTTGAGTCCCTGCAAAACATAGGCAAGAGATTAAAAAATTCTAGTTCACTCAGTCTGTACTGCTAGGACATGAAATGGTCAATGGTACTATGTCTAAAGACAAAAGGTTAGACTTAGTCTCAAAAAGACTAAGAATCATCATGAGGAAATAATCATACAGGTTGTCCATCTTTCCCTGGTCTGCCTTGTCTTCCTGGTGGACCCATTGGACCTTGAGGACCTCTCTGTTCAGGCTGACCCGAATGTGTGGATGGGAGAGATGGTCCAGGAGGGCCAGGGGGTCCCGGGGGGCCTGCCGGTCCAGGTTCTCCACGCTCCCCTTTTTGCCTCTGGCCAGAACCCTGATACAGTTCAAGAAGTAATATTATCTATAATTGAGTATGCAGGACTATTACATCTTTTTAACCATACTGCAAGAGCAGAAGTCAGTTAATTTAAAAAGAAGTATCTTTTACAACAGGAAATAAAGTGTAAAACTTACATCCCCTGTACTCTCCCCTGTTTCATCTGTTTTGTAAGTCCCTGAAACCAATATTAATATTAATTTGCTTAAATACTACAATCTCTATAATCAACATTCACGAAATAGATCAAATAAAGCATTTTTGGGGGGGTCTTTATTAAAGAATGTACTTTCACCTCTAAGCAGCCTTTCGTCTGTAGGGGTCACATGTCCCGAAAACTCCCCTTCATCCATGTCAGGGGACACAGTGGGCGGAGCTTGGAAAGGATAGGTGGGTCTATGTGTCTACAAGCAATACACATCAACATTGTTACAACATATTTTAGCTATAATAATATAAACTACACATCTGAATCTATTTAGTATTTTTATTTGTTGCTGTGGTTTAAAAAACTTCTCAACTTTGTTTGTCAAATGAACTCTTGTGCCCTAATTCTTTTTCCTAGAACTTTTACTAGAAATGTAATGCTTTACACATTGCTATCTGGACATCATTGCAATAACTTATTTAATCATTTCGATCTTTTAATAATATTATAGTTTTAATTCTGAACACTTGTTTCAAAAAAATTATACATGCATCTTAATGAATTACATCACAGTAGCTTTGCAACTGGTTTTCATGTCTCTTGTGACCAGTGGGTATTAATGTCACCCCTTCCATTACATGTTTTAGAGAGCCATGTTTGAATATATATTTGAATGCAATGCTATCATATTGCTTCAGTGTGTTATATACTGTATATAGTGTATTTTTTGGAGCGCAGCAACTCCATTAGAAAGAGCATTCTGCAGAAATATTGCTGTGTTCCAAGCAAGAAAGCAAAACATGCAGACATTCTTGGATGATTTACCACTTTAGCATTTAAAAATGCCTCTCTTTACATTTAAATTATTTAAACCCTTTTGATTCCTCTGAATACTGTAACTAAACACAACTCCCTAGAGGGAGAATCAATCGCTTTGTTCCTGTTTGGCATATATAAGTAAGCAATAATGTCAACAAGAAATAATTACATTGACTACAAACACACACACATAATGAGAAAAACAAATATGAAAATTACAAAATTTAAAACATGTATTATAAAGTTATTCATACACTACCAGTCAAGTGTTCGGTATCAGTACTGTTTTAAAACTGTTTATTCCTGAGACGACATACAGTACTTCAGTCTTCACATGATCCTTCAGAAATCATTGTAATATGATGATTTACTGCTTAAGAAACGTTTCTGATTATTATAAATTTTGAAAACAGTTGTGCTGCTTAATTATTGTGGAGACTTTTTCAGGATTGTTTGATGAATAATAGATAGATAGATAGATAGATAGATAGATAGATAGATAGATAGATAGATAGATAGATAGATAGATAGATAGATAGATAGATAGATAGATAGATAGATAGATAGATAGATAGATAGATAGATAGATAGATAGACAGATAGATAGATAGATATCGGTATAACACTAATACTTTTGGCTGTATGTCACATCACTTCACTCCACTATAATCTGTAAATGGCATAATGCTCCTGGATAATGTATGGCTTTAATAAAAGGCACATTTTAAAACAATTAGACAAATTTTCATAGCAAAACTATGTAACTGGATTGATAGATATATATTTTTTATTTATTTAATTTAATCAGGTTAATAGAAATGTAATGTAATGTGTGCAATGCTTTAGTCAAACCTTTTCTTTGTCTTCCCTCACATTTGTCTGACTGATTACTTCATGTCTCCCATGTTCTTCTTCATCATCATAATCACCATCACCACTTCTGTCCCCGGAGGCCTGCAACTGCAAAACATCACAAGAGTCAGGAGCGACTCCACCACAAGAGGGAGTGCCAGCCATACTACAACCATACCCAAACATACTTTTTGCTTTTAATCTACTATGACAAATTTGCTTCAAAAAACAGCCAAGGACAGTGTAATAATATTCTGAGACAGACAACACAAGCAAGACAGAGAATAATGAAAATGCGCTCACGCTGGGGTCATCCTCCTCACACTGCTCTTCCGCTGCCCTAGGGTCCGGTTTTATTACCAGCTGTTGAATAGACCCCTGACAGAATGAGATAGAAAGAGTAAGATTAAAAAAAAAAGTTTAGTTGTTCAGCCATTTAAAACTAAATCAAATTGTTCCTGTAGAAGATTGCTGTGTATATTTGCAGAATGCCAAGTGGTTAATCACACTGCAATCATGTTCATAAACAAGTGCTGCCTGGAGCTGGAAACTACTGTCAGGAGGAGATCTGTTCTGTTATTTTCATTCTAACAGCAGTAGACAGCATTCAGGAGTACAGCAGCACAGATTCTTCCAGCGCTCAGTGATGTGCCAGAAATGCTTATGGGAAGGTAATAAATTGTGTACAATTATCAGCAGGCTTTCAGATGAAGCACCTCCTACTTTACTCATTAGGATTTAATGGGTTCTTTTAGCCATGCTTTAATTCACGTACAGCTGGGATTTATGACGGCCATCAGCTGCTTTCATTATTAAAGGCATTAAGAAATGTCCTAATCCAAACAACCATAAAACAATGACAAACAAAACTCAGTTAGAACCATTACAGATAACACATATTAACACAATAACTTTCATCAGTATTACCGCTAAAGGGAGACGTGAAAGAACAAAAGCTCAACAAAAAAACTGACTCTATAAGAGAATACAACAGTAATTGCAAGTCTGAACCTGGAACCTTTGGGATTTTAGCCAGGTTTATATGTAGTATTATTTCTCTCTGTATGTGTGGTGAGCATGATTTCACCAAGTACAACATGTTCCTAGATCAACATCCTAATTGATCCTGGAAAAACATTCTAATCAACGAATCAGAATTGTGGGATGACTTTTCAGGAAATATCTGTTTTAGGCTTACAATCAGGGTTAGGTGCTTCTACATTTTTGTTAATAAGCTATAATTCCCCACTGATTTTAGGAATAAATTATGGGTAGGGTTAGGTTTAGGGCTAGGGATTGAGTTAAGTCTATATTTTTGGACAATAATGTTGATCTAGGATCATCAAAAGATGTTGATCCAGGAACATGTCTTATTTGGTAAAATCATGGCGACCCTGTATGTGTAGAATACTGTATGTGAGAGTTTCATTGTGAAGGAGGCCCTTCTAGCATTATGCCACTTAACACAAAGGATTCAACCTTCCTAAAGCCTTCTCCATGACAACAAGCCTCCCTAAACACATCACACCAACACATGAGACAAAATCGGTAGCCTATGCACCAACAATCGATTGAAATGTATTTGTCATAATTATGACTTCTTATCTCACAAGTTTTGACATTTTGTTTCCCAACTATGCATTTTTCCTAAGTACTAAACCACACTTTTTATGTCATTTTTTTATTTATTGAATAAAGTATGTATAATACTCAAAAAAGTATGTATAAAGTTGAATAATTCTGTACTATTTTTTCTAAATAAAATATAACATTCAACAAATATAAAAATAAAACTCTAAAATCAAAAAGTGAATTTAGCCTTCACAACGTTATAATGAATAGTATGATAAATTGATATTTACCATATTTTTCGGACTATAAGTCGCACCTGAGTATAAGTCGCATCAGTCCAAAAATATGTCATGATGAGGAAAAAAACATATATAAGTCGCACTGGACTATAAGTCGCATTTATTTAGAACCAAGAACCAAGAGAAAACATTACCATCTCCAGCCGCGAGAGGGCGCTCTATGTTTTCAGTGTAGACTACAGGAGCACTGAGCAGCATAGAGCGCCCTCTCGCGGCTGTAGACGGTAATGTTTTCTCTTGGTTCCTGTCTCTTAGTTCATTTCTCTTGGTTTATGTCAAATTAATTTTGATAAATAAGTCACACCTGACTATAAGTCACAGGACCATTCAAACTATGAAAAAAAGTCTGACTTATAGTCCGGAAAATACGGTAACCAAATGTTCTAAAGATTACATTTAATATGATTATTAATGTTTCTAAACAACCACTTTAAGTAAATGTTAGATTATAGTGAAGGCAATCTAAGCACATTGCCCCTTTTGAACAGTTTTTACTTGTTCACTCTTTCTTTTATCCAAGTAGCTGTGAATAACCTTGAGAAACTTTTAATCATTGATCAATGATAAATGCTAGAGCTGTCAAGGCGGATGTGAATTTCAGTGTGAGCCAGTCAATTTACTAAATGTGCATATGTTCAAGGCCCCAGGCACACATAAAATCATCTTAGTTACATATGTAACCCTGTATTTTTTAATTAGGTAAACATTTATATACAGTATATTTATAGTCAAAATCTGTCAGTAGGTTAGTTGTGTATAGGTTTATACTGTTTTACTAAATTGCTGTATGTCTGTATTTATGTAGCACCGTGGTCCTGTGAGGCATGACATTTCGTTCCACTGTATGTTCCCACATGTAGAGGAATGACAATAAAGCTCAAATTGACTTGACTTCCTTGAAGGAGGGAACAGTGATGTCACATCAGTGACTGACGAATTGGGATCTTGCTTAGCGAAATCATTCTACTTTGAGTGTAAACTAAACAAGCCAATGGACACTGGCATGCGATGATTGCATCCAGCAGCTGCAGATCACAGTGTGAGCATAAAAAGGCAGCAGGTGCAATGCAGTCCAGGCTTTGCTGAGGAGCTGAGGTGGTGTCTCCATTCCCTGCATCAGGGATCAAGGGTTACATACGTAACTGAGACATTCCCTTTCAGTCAGTCACTTTCAACGTCACATTTTTGACCGACAAATTAGGTTCCCCAAGAAGACCAGTCACTGTTGTTGTAGCACTACCCACTCAGTGAGATTGGATAACACTGGAAAAATGATTCGTACCACTTGGGACAGGAACGTTGCGGAAGCCCCATCGTTCCCAAAGGAGATTTCAGAAGCACTTACACATATGACCCACCGTTTAAGTGCATATGGACGATTAGAGGTGATTATAACCCTCTTGGAATTGGCAGAAGTCTGCCGGGGAAGCACAGGCTCTGAGGCTTTACCATGGACTTTACACATATGGGATCAATTTAGTCTCTACATATGGAACCCAGCCCTCTACTGGTTCTCAAGGATTCATCGAGTAAGGGCCTGGCACCGGATATTTTGCCACATCTGGCTGCCGAGGGGATGGAGGAGCTTGACACCTTGTTGGTTGATGTAGGCAACAGTTGCCATGTTGTCCGTTCGGACCAGCACGTGCTTGCCTCATAAGTGCCCTTTGAGACATTCAAGGCAAGGCACACTGCTAACAACTCTAGGCAACTGATATGCCAGTGCAGTTGGGAGCCAATCCATACCCCCCACACTGCATGCCCGTTGTACATGGCCCACCAACCAGTGGTAGAGGCATCCGTGTAAACCACAGCATGCTTAGAGACCTGTTCTAGGGGCACCCCAGTCTGGAGAAAAGCAAGGTGTGACCATGGGGTGAAGGTTTGGTGACAGGCTGGTGTAACTTGGACATTGTGATTGCCACGCTGCCACACCCGCCTTGGGACTCACCCATGAAGCCAGTGCTGAAGCGGTCTTATATGAGTGTAATGCTAATGCAGCTGCCATATGCCCCAGAAGTAACTGAAATTGTTTCGGTGGGACCGCTGTCCAGCCCATGAATGAATTCAAGCAGTTCAGCACCGACCGTGCACGTTCCTCTGTGAGGTGTGTTGTCTGTTCGACCAAATCCAACACCATACTGAGAAAAGAGATCCTCTGCATTGGGGAGAGTTTGCTCTTTTCCAAGTTGATCCGAAGGCCCAACCTGCTGAGGTGTGAAAGCACTAAGTCCCTGTGTGCACACAACTGATCCTGAGACTGAGCCAGTATGAGCCAGTCGTCAAGGTAGTTGAGAATGCGAAATCCCTGTTTTCTCAGGGAACAAGGGCTGCCTCTGCAACTTATGTGAAGACTCGGGGCGACTTGGACAGCCCAGAGGGCAGGACCTCGTACTGATTTGTTCTTCCTTCAAAAGCGAACTTCAGCAATGGTCTGTGGTGGGGAAGGATTGACACATGAAAGTATGCATCCTTCAGGACGATTGCTGCAAACCAGTCTCGGGGGTGGATGAAGGACCCAGTTCAAGACACGCAGATCCAAGATTGGATGTAACCCACCACCTTTCTTGGGTACAATGAAGTAAGGCCTGTAAAACAGCGTCCTCATATCGGCTGGAGGGACCGGCTCTATCACATCCTTTGTCAGTATAACTGCGACCTCTGCATGCAAGACAGGAGCATTAGCTGCCTTCACTGCTGTGAAGTGGATGCCACTGAACTTGGGAGGACGCCAGGCAAGCTTAATTTCATAGCTGAGGCTGATGGCCTGCAGAAGCCAGCAAGAAGGGCTGGGTAGTGATAGCCAGGCATTCAGATACTGTGCAAGCAGGACCAGCAGAACCACCACTGTACCAACAGTGGGGTAGTGAGGTGGAATGCAGGGACCCAACTCAGGTGGCTTGTGGGCGGACCTAAGAGGGGTCTGAGTGTGTGGTGCAATGCTTACCTGAATCCACAGTTTAGCAGAGGGTGCGTGAGTTGGGCATTTGTTGATGTGCTAGAACCACCCGCTGCTGCCTGCTGGCGATGGAGGAGGATAAGTGTGGTCCGGTGTTGGTTCATCCGTGACTCTCTATGCCCTTCTGGGATCCAGGGACAGAGACAACCGCTCTATCATCAAGATTTTTCAGATTCTCCACCCAGCCCTCCTCCAGGGGAGGGAGAAGTGCATTCTCATTCACTTGCTTGAGGCTACTGTGGATAAGGCACAGGAGTGGGGGTGGATGCAGGGGGCCACCCTTGGCAATGAGCAGGATGGGGCACTACAGCCAGTGGATGGGTGGAGGCAGCAGCTGCCTGCCGGGGCACAATGTCGGATTGCCTCAGTCTGCTCCTGTGCTGCCGAGAACTGCTGGGCCATGTTCTCGACTTTGTTGACGAAAAGGCTGGTCTGGGACACAGGGACCTTGAAGAACTGAACTTTGGTGTCTCTCATGTCAACCAGGCACAACCAGAGGTAATGCTCCAGGACCACAAGTGTGTACATTGCACAACCCATAGAACTTGCGGTGACCTTCCTCGCTCAGAGCACAAGATCAAGTTCGGAGCTCTTTTAAAACTTCTGGATTGTGACCACCCTTGTGCAGGTCCCTCAGTGCTTTAGCCTGAAGAATCTGCAGTAATGTTGTTGCGAGTAAGACCGTACAAGCATCGCCAGACAGACCAGAAGAGTACCTACAGACCTGGGAGGGGAGGCACAGTTCGACACAGCTGCATTTCAACTGACCACTCCACCAGGGGACTCCTGTATACCCCCTAGCTGCACCACCATCAAAAGTGGTCAGGGAGGAGCAGTAAGCAGGTCGGTTTCCGGCAGAGAAATGTGCCATCCACACTCTGGTAAGCCCATCATGCACTTCCTGGGAAGAATGGCACTGGTGTGAGGTGTTGAGAACCAGTGCTGACCACCCAGAACAACCAATTGTCCAACCTTGAGGGCTTGGGACATTGTGGAGGTCTCCACTCGAGCCCTACCCTCACGGTGGCCTGAGAAAGCATAGCCATTATTTCCGGATCCGATTCAGGCATTGCTACAGTCCTGGAAGCAGCAGCACAGCTGAATCTTCCTCTCCAGAAAGCTCCAGCTCACCCTCTGATGCAGCGATCGACATCCGGTCGTCGGGAGGAGCGCCAAAAGACACACCCATGAATACTCTTTTAGGGAAAAAGCTCTTTTAGCATGCTGAAGCACACAGGGGAGATGGCCGCCTGCAACACAAACAGGAGGTAGTGCAGACTGATGTGTGCAACCCACTCAACAAGGGAAAACCACCACCGCTAAAGCACCGTACCGCCAACACCAAGTGCTCTGAAAAGCTGAACTCGATCAGTCTTCTTCTCTCAGTAGAGTAGGCAGGAGCACAACGATGTGATTTCTCACCTTCGAAGCGAAAAAGCTGGTATGTGTTGCACCTGCTGCCTTTTTATGCTCACACTGTGATGATCAGCAGCAGCTGGATGCAATCATCGCATGCCAATGTCCATTGGCTTATTTAGTTTACTCTCAATGTAGATTGGTCTTTCTAAGCGAGATCCCAATTCATAGGTCACCGACGTGACATAGAGAGTGACCTAGTTAAAGGGAACAAATCATCTCATCAATAAATTAACACTACTTGAAAGCAAAGGATAAGGAAAATATGAATAAAAATTTGATAAATTTCAATATGGTTTCAGCTCTTCTGTTTTGTGAGGTGTTTAAACTTTGAACAATGAGTAATTTATTTGAGATATGAAAATTTTTTAAATAGTGACCTACCACAAATCTCTCCAGGCCAGTGCTGCCCGCATTTGCCACGAAGATTCCGGAGCCTTGCTCAAAGCTGAGGGGCTGCTGGCTTCTCTTCAGGGGGGCGCTGTGGTACTCCTCACAATCCATATAAAGCCGAACCTCCTCATGCTCAACCGTCAGCGTAAAGCGATTCCACTTCTGTGTCATATCAGTCACTTTAAAGGAAGCCACTTCCATGGTGTCTGCAAGCCCTGGTTCACTGTAATACAGTACAATCCTCTGGGTCTTATCCTCCACAGGCGTCAGGGCCAAGCCCAAGTGGACAATCCTCTGGGAGGGATCTGTGATGGCAAACAGAACCCCACCTCGAGAGTTGGAGGGCTTGACGGTCACAATAATGGCAAAGTCCATGAAGAAGGGCTCAGGTACAAAGGATTGGGTCAGTCGACCTACATTAGCATTAGGCCCAAAACTGTAAGCAGGGAAACCCTCATAGCCAGTGATGAAGGACACAGATGGAGGAAGAGGAACACCAACTAGTTCAGTCAGGACTAGGTGACCCCTGGACCCTCGCTCTAAAAAAAAAAAAAAAAAAACCAGTAACGGGGGGAATCATTAAAATGAAGGACAATATAAATCCCTTCCAACATTTATGAAAACATGTCTCTCATAACAATACATGAGCATACAGTCTAAAAACTTTCTGTGTTGCAATGAAGATCAGAAACGTATATGAATATAAAATGAATATAAAAAATAAATAATCCATTGTTTCAATTAATGTTTATTAAAGAAACTGTGCTCCAAAAAATATAAAAATAAAAAGTTCAACTTTTTGTAATTAATCACATACCCCCATGTTGTTCCAAACTCGTAAAAGCTTTGTTCGTCTTCGGAACACAATTTAAGATATTTTGGATGAAATAAGTGTGAAAAGCATCGTCAGAACAGTCCATCTGCCTGGACTAGCGCGGTTTACTTTCAAATCAATTTTTGAAAAAAAAAATGTATGCATTTTTGTAAGAAAAATATCCATAGTTAAAATGTAATAATTAATTTAAAGTAGCAGTCTCCTCTTGGCTTATATCGAAATCCTCTGACATTCTTCTTTACAAATCCTAATTTTGTACTTCTAATTAGTGACCGTTGTTTTGTTTCGATGTCTCCCCTTCGTTTCTGCATTTGTTACTTCTGAACGGTGTATGCGCAACGCCAACCTCCATGCGCCATCTGCCCAGAACTGCTTCCGTTTACAACAGTGAGCAAAAGCTAGATTAAATTTATTATTACTTTTTGAAAATGGTTATTTTTCTTAAAATGCATCGATTCACTACAGGAGGACTTTGTTCACCCCCCGGACCATTATGAGAGACTTTTAATTAAGTATGGGCACTTTTTATTTAACTTCTTTTGGACTGATGCACTGCAACACTGGCTGAGTGCTATTAAACAGCTTGAAAGATCAAAGACAGTTTTTAATATAACTCTGACTGCATTCATCTGAAAGAACAAAGTCATATACACTTAGGATGACTTGAGGGATATTAATTTATGAGCTAATTTTCATTTTTGGGTGAACTAATCCTTTATATTTCAATAAGGTGTTATCATACAGTCTCTTTGCAAATATTGTGAGATACATTTTAAATTTTTCCTTTTCTAAAATCTAGGAATTTATCTTAGTATGATAGTATTATTAGTTCATGTCAAAGTCAATGTCAAAGGGTCCTCAAATTGACAACATTCAGAAATGTTTGCTGTTTTAATCTAACATGATTCATAATGATAATAATGAGGTAAAATGCCAAATAAACTGCTCTACATGGCTTCAGGGCTTCTAGCAAATTCTCTGTTTTTTTGACAGCAGAGATTCATAACTCAGCCAAACATTCATTACAGCCGAGAGAGAACATTTCTCTTCATATAAAATTAATTACAGGTCACAGAAGTTTGTGCTGAAAATACACAGTAGTGCAAAACAACTAAATTTTTTAAGATTAGAAAAATAAATTATTATAGTATACTGCACACACAGTCATCACATTCAAATATCATGAAGAGAAAAACAGTAAAAGTGCATAAGTGTATAATACCTCTCTCCAGTTGGTCCATTAAAAAGATATATTATGAAATCTTCAAAGAAACTAAATACATTTACAGTCAGTGATAATGTTTGTGTCTTCACCAATGAAAATGGCTTTTCGCCATATTTTCATCCTCTCATTCTGACCAACACTCATATCACATTCATATGCACTGAAGAGACATTTACTTCAGTGACTGCATGAAATAATGGGATGAATGAGATATGGAAAAAGAAACAAATTAATTTCACAATATTTCTGCCTGTAATCAGCAGGTGGACCTGCAATTGATGCTCCATCAGTGACCCCAAATGTCCCTGCTCCTAATCCTATTATTATAATATCATGTGATAGGGATTTAGCATTATTCTCAGAGAAAAGTGGGCTCACCGAACACCACCAGGCTGATCTCTTTCACACAATGGCATAGCACAATTAGAAACCATTCAGAGTCAAGCAGCACTTAAATATCTGCCAGCGTCATGGGTGAACCATAATCTCAGTGATCCGAACACAAAGATAAAACCCAAATGACATTTAGATAAATTAAAATTAGTAAAACGGTAACTATACACATCTTACATATGTAAATCTCTCCTGCTGGAAAAACATATGGCAAAACAATATTTCGTAGTTCACTTTGGACATTCTGCTGACAATGAGAAGCTTTGCAACTACATGTCAACTTATTGTACTCACTGATAAAAATGATTCTGTGGTGAAGTAAACACTACAGAAAAATATATGTAACTGCTAAATGAAAAAGTTAGTTCAGCCAATAATAATAATAAAAACAATAAAAACAAAACAAAAAACAAAGTAAATTCTATATTGGTCACTTTAAAAGCATGGTTAATTTAGGTGCTAAATTAAGTCAGATTGCAAAAATATTGCAAAGTAAAAATACGTTTATGTGTTTTCAACACTGACAATACCAAATTAGCTTAATATAATGATTTCTGAAGGATCATGACACTCAACATGCTGAAACTTTAAAATGGGGTCAGTAAGATTTTTAAACAAAAGTCTCTTATGCTCACCAAGACTGAATTTATTTAATCAGAAAAACAGTAAAACATTAATCTTGTGAAATCTTATTTGAATTTAAAATAACTGTTTTCTTTTACAATGTATTTTAAAATGTAATTTTTTTTCTGTGATGGCAATGATGACATTATATTCAAAACCTCCTACTTTCCCTCATTCTGAGCCACACTCACCACTCTTCCACATTCTGAGAGGTTTCTTAGCCCTGGCTTTGCTGGATCCCTCTGTGGGCTGAGGAGGGGAGGCTGGGAAGACAGGGGCTGTGCTCTCCTCTGGTGCTGTAGTGGTGGGTGCAGGTGTAGTGACAGCAGGAGCAGGTGAGGTCGTCTCTGGGTTCCATAGAAACTTGAACCACTGGATCTGAGAGGAGACACTGACCAGGCTCAGGAGCACCAGAAAGGTCAGAGACAGCACCGGGGCCGCCATGCTGCTAAGCGCACGTCGTCCTCTGTTGCAATACCGTCAGAACACGCTATGTCGCTCCTCCTGCACGTCTCCTCTCTATACCCCCTAGGACCCCCTCTCTACCCCACGCACCACGCAGACTTTGGTATTCAGCAGGGCAGCCAAATATCCGATCATAATGGGATTCTCGAGCTCACACAGAGGGAGAATGCACAGCCTCTGACCCCAACCTCGGCCCCCTTCTTAAATACCCTCCACCAGTTACCACCTCTGACAAGGATTCAAAGCATTGATTTTACAACAGCGTGCAGCTATGAAATTTTAAAGCATGCTGAATGTTTTTCTTCAGCTTATAAGGACATGTACAGCCAAAGTAAAGACACACTGAGCAGCACATTTCCATAAGAAAGAATAAGGATGCTAGATGCATTTTCAGTGCAACTACAAATCAGTTCAGATAAGAAAAGTAATATAATAGAGCAGCGATGCAAGGTGTAAAAAGTGATGGTGAAATTAAAAATTTGTTTAGTAAGAATGCATTTAATTGATCAATAATGACAGTAAAGTTATTACAGATAAATTCTATTTCAAATAAATGCTGTTCTTTCTATTCATCAAGAATACTGGAAATAGTATCTCAGTTTCCAGAAATATATTAAACAGCACAAGTTTTTTCTGCATTGATATTATAAAAAAAGCGCTGCATCAGCACCAAATCAGCATTAAATCAGCAATCAGCACAAACGGCAAAAGTTTGGGGTCAGTAAGATTTTGTAATGTTTTTGAAAAATGCCTCTTATGCCAACCAAAGGCTGCATTTATTGATGAGAAATACTGTAAAAACAGTAATGTTGTGAAATCTTATTTAAATTGTAATGCTTTCTGTTACATTTTCAAATGTAATTCATTCCTATGATGACAAAGCTGAATTTTCAGCAGCCATTACTTCAGTCATACGATCCTTCAGAAATAATTTTAACATGCTTATTTGGTGTTCATAAAACATTTCTTACTACTACCAAATTTTAAAATAAGTTTCTGCTCAGTATATTTGTGGAAACCTTTTACAATTTTTTTCAGCATTATTTGACAAAGAGAAAGTTTCACTGAGCAGCATTAATTTGAAATATGAATATTTTGTAATCAGTGTTGTAATCAGGCATATTTACTTTTAAAAGTTATGCATTGAGCTATTGTGTTATTCCCTAGAAAAGTAACTAATTGTGTTAGTTACTTTTTATGGAAAGTAATGCTTTATGTTACTTTTATGTTACTTTTTTCTCATCTGGCATTCTTATCTGGCATTGATATAAAGATTTTTTTTTGGGCAAATTTAAAAGCCCTTTTACATCAAAAACTGACATGAATAAGCCTCAGGCTGATGGAATTCAAAAGGCTCAAACAAACCTTTCAGCTGTGCTTCCATTCTGGAATGCATGAAGAATAGGATGCAAAAGAAAAAAGTTTATCGCGTTCCTCTCAAATCACGAAAAAAACAAAAAAAAAAAAAAACAAATGTTATGTTTATCTAAAGTCATTTTTGCTTATTAGTATTCTTGAATTGGATCATTGAAGGTCAGCAACAAAGACACCAAAGGTAAATAAAATGGGAATAAATACATATAGGATTTTTGTGTTAACATTTAATCATTGCAGATTTGCATAATATTATATAGAGTTTGCTTTTCACAGTTTTTTATTTATTTTAAGAAATACTGGATCTGTTTTTGTGCGATTGAGATGAGCAAATGCCTATTCATATTTAATGTAGAAATACAGTAACAATGTTTACACAGCACACACAACACTTATTCCTGATTTATCTCAGTGGGGGGACAGGAGAGCTGTCAGTCTATAAATGGTTACTTATCTGAAAAAGAAACTTAAATATTTTCCTGTAAATTAAAAGAAATGTGTTACTTTACTAGTTGAAAAAAGTAATTATGTAACTCACATTACTTGTAATGCATTAGCACCAACAATGTTTGTAACACCATAAATGGCTTTAATGCCACTTTCGGTCAATTTAATGCACCCTTGCTGAAAAAAAAGCATTATTTCTTTCAAAACAAAACAATAAAACAAACAATAACAATAATCCCCAAAGGACCCCAAACTTTTAAACAGTAAAGTACTTTCAAAACATTAGCCTACGTTATGGAGTCAGAAAACTCTCAGAGGGCCGACTATGTTCTGGATGGCCTCCATGTTCAGGAACATTGGAAAACTAGGAGTTTGTGTTCTGCAAGCAGAGGGAAAAATCAGGGCATGGAAATGCTGAGCCAGATTCATCAGCCAAGACTCCACAGCTTGGTGATTATCAATACACTGACAAAGAGAGTCTGTTCTGATCCATAGAGTGACAGTGTGTGCTCGAGTATGATTGTTGCAGATTGTTTAGCGTTTAATTTACAACAGGCTTATTGGGAGAAAATAGGCTGTGTTTTACATAGAACAGAAGCACCAAAAGATACATTACCACTCAAAATAACAGTCCTTCTAATTTTGCATTCAATCTGTCAAACTAGAAGATGTTTAAAAAAAAACATCTTATTCAATATCTGTTACTTGCTGTAAATGCCCTTTAGTCATTAAATCCACTGAATATATGCTGCTTCATTTACCAATTGGATGCCTGTATAAATTCCTGTTCATCCCGTAAGCACTTGACTTCCTACTGTGTGTGGGCGCTTTAAAGTATAACTCTTACAGTACCCTGAAAATAAGAGTTTTAAGAGTGCAAAGGTAAAAAATAAGGAAGACAGAGGGTCAACTTGCTATAGAGTCTTGTGTAAACAAAAAGGAGCCCAAACTGTTAGCCTGTTATTTTAGGTTCAGGAGATCTTTGAGGCCCAAAGGTTAAGTAGGAGAGATGATGTTCCCATCCAACTGACCACATTACTCCCTTTTCTGTACCCCAGCAACATTTATAATTGGTTTATTGTCAAAATCCATCAGTTGTGCAATACTGTGGATTTCTTGTCTATTGAAAATCTCAATTAGCAGCCATGGCTTCCACCCAAGGGCATTATGCCTTATAAAGCAATTAGACAGCACTGTCCTCTTAATGCCAAAGCCTGAATTAAGAGTTAGACTCAAAAATAAAGGCTAGACACCTGATTTCCACTTGGTTTCTCTTACCAAAAAAGCTAGCATTATACAGAAAAAAAGTCTTAATAGTCAATTATTGCATTATTCAACCTCTCGGAGCACTTAAAGTAGTACTTAGACATTGCGATTTTGAATAATAAAATAAAAAAGAGAAAATAATAACTACTGATTCTAAAATCTAATTTTGGGAGAATTCTGTAAATGGATTAAAATGTTAACACTTTCAACAGTCTAACTAACTATGTGTTTCAGGACTTATGTGATTTTACAGTGATAACAGTGATCATCCAGCTCTCCCTAGTGGTGAGTTACAGAAACTCTACCACAGTGAAAAATCTACCATTTGTTCACTCAAACAGACTCACTAAAACGACAAAAAAAAATATATATATATTGTAGACCCCACCAACACAAATCCAGCAAAGACATGTAAACAAAGTGATTAGCCAACATGCTAAAACTTTGTTGCTAATTTTAAATCAAAACATCTTTCTTTATAAACTGTTGAAATACTCATATTATGAGTTTGAGCACTACACTGGCTCTACTATATGTGTGGTGGTCGACTGATTGGTTGTGAGTTCGTGTGAGGGCTTTAGTACTGAGGGATTAGCATCAGCGCTAGTGAGAGAACAGGAGCTGACAGTAGCCAGGCTTCAGTAATCAATTAGCAAAATGAAGGAGGCTTCGTGGGTGAACAAAAACAGTGCTTAGCCACATTAAATCAAAATCACACTCCAAAGGCTCTTCAGTAATGTCCGCACTTGGCAGCTTTTTCCTTTTTAGTGACTCCATGGGCTTTTACTCAAGGGCAGTAGCATACTTGATGTCAGACAATATTTTGTAGTCTGTAGTCTGATTAGTTGTTTACATCTTCATCTTCAACCATTTAAAAGCAGAAACCCCACAGTTACAACTCAGGAGGGCAAACTTTGTGAGCTGGCTGCTTGTGCGGTACAGAATACAAAAAGAAGACTGTAGTTTTACAAGACATTATTATAAAAATCTGGCTAAATTATAATAAATGGCGATTCTGTACAGTGACCTCAAATTTATGTGAACCTATTCACATTTCAAATGACTATGCATATAACAAACCACCATTTGCAAATCCTTTTTGGTATATATTTTTTCTTACAACTAACTTAACTTTTCTGAAACATTTTTGCAATGAATTTAAGCAACTGGTCAAGGTGATTTTTGAATGGAAGTATTAAATTGGTTCTTCTCAAGTTATCATAGAGAGTAATTATGGGTGTAGATTATGATATTAATTATGAACATGATCCACAATCCAAAATACTTTTGCCTTTGTAATTTTAATTAGACAAATCTATGTTTTAATATAGATAGATAGATAGATAGATAGATAGATAGATAGATAGATAAGCTAAGAAAAGAAAAGAAAAGAAAAGAATACAGTGACATTTATACATTTATACACCTAATTTCTGGGGACACTGTATATATATGGTAAATACACATAAAACAGAGCACAGGAAAATTTAAGCATGAACTGTAGTGGAAACAAGTAGCCAATGCATCCACCCATCTATTACAGTTACAGTAAATTCCTCCAAATATCCAAAGCCCCTTGCTTTGAGCAAACTACTTCACCTAAATCATTTGCTATAAGATGAACCTTTTATCAGGTACACAGGTAACTAGACCCCAGCAACATGGTCACCTCCACACCAAAGCGAGATCTTGCCAAATATTTTGGTGGCCTAGTTATCTATGGCTTGCAGCCATATGTATTTGTGGATGTTTTCTTTGGTAATATGACATAAAGCAGTGTGTGACATCACAGAAAGTAAATTTTTTTGAGCCAATCAGATTGAGCAGTTGGGTGGGAGGGAGGAGCTGTGTCCGAGTAGACAGTAGCCTAGTGTTTGCTCTTACTCAGGTCATTATAACCTCCTCACACCCCTATAAGAGCAGAGAGAAGCTTATACTCAATGCTGCTTCTGTGTAACATGTTTTCTTTATGGCATCAGCCCCCACCCGCTTTTTTCTTGTGATAGATATGAAAGTATGCACAGCTTTCTGCAGTATGTTGAGGGCAGGAAATGTTCAGTTTTATCCATCTTTACAGTGACTATTTGTATTACATTTGACTGCTTAATTTTCATCATGAAATAAATAACTTAAATGAAGGCCTATGGAACTAACTGTTGGTATAACATCAAAACATCACAGCTTTTACACAATTATCTGAATATGAACAGGAGTTCAGCATGAATGTGGCAACAGCAGGACATACTATACGTTATAACTACTTCTCTTAAGTACTGGTGAAGTCTGCAGGTAATGTTTTTAGGGAGTTTACCATGCTCATTGTAATGCAGAGTCCCTGAGGGTCTGTGATAGGCTTGACTCCTGGGAGGAGAATGATAGGAATGTCCAGGCCCCCATGTTCTGTCCAGCCTCAATCATTCAATCACCCACCTGGAGGTCACAGTTGACTGACAATGGAAGAAGAGACTCCCCAAAGTAATTATAAAACTGAATGGAGGACAGCAAGGCAAAGAATCTTCACAGAAAGAGTACAAGTTGTCCACGAAAGGTTTTTTGGGGTGATTGTGGATTTAAAATAATGTTAAATAAACCATAGTAAATTAACATAATGTTTTGATATGGGAAACAGGGTTTGTGACTGACCAAGACTGATGTTAATACCAGGTTTAAACTGGTTTTAGAAGCGAGTGCACATCATTACATGACCAAACGTTTTGTTAAATGTGAAATCGTCCCCTTGGAATTATAAGGTTCTATCTGCATTCAGAGTAGTTTTGAGATATTGAGATAGAACCTCATTGTTTTTTAAATAAAAATCCTATAATGTCTACAACATAAAAAAAAAAACTATCACATAATGTTAATAAGTTGTCACAGAATAACAATATGGGAATAACTCAATTTTGGCAAAAATGTCAGATAGAACATTATAATTCCAAGGGGACGAAATGTACTTGTTTAACTGTCAATAACATTTGCAAAACACCAAGTTAAGGTCTGTATGCGTTTTTTCGTGTTCATCATCCTTTACTATCAAAAGGCTTGCTACAGATGCAAAAACGCAGAAAATGTAACCTGATCTGAATTTTTTATGATGGACAAAAGTTTCAGAGGCAAGGTGTAAACGTGATTGACATATTGTAAGGTATTTATTTTTTAACGTACGGAATTTCAGACAAAAATTTTGAACTCCGTGTGCAATGACCTTTAATATTACAGTTGGTTTAAATGTGCATGACTTTGGATATTTGTGGTTTAATGTGAGAGTAAAGAAAAATCCAATGAGATTTGACAACCAACTGAATTAACATCATTAGAGGAGCAGAGTACTGACTATATCAACCAAAGAGAAACATACTTGTGGGTTCTGTGGAGGGTTACTTTCAAGAAGCAAGCAATTGTGCCCTTGAACAATGCTCTTAACTTAAAGCTTCAGACATACCAACCCGATCTCACAGCAATTCGTACATTTTTCACAAGGTGGCTTATTCGTACGAATTCGTACGACCACACTCGTACAAATTCATACGATTGTTGCCAAATCGTACGTATTTTACGAGTTGCACAATTCGTATGAATTTGTACAAATGACCTACACCTAACCCCGCCCCTAAACCTAACCGTCACTTGGGTTTAGACAAATCGTATAAAATCGTACGAGTGAGGTCGTACAAATTCATACGAATAAGCCACCTCGTAAAATACGTACGAATTGGTCGTGAGATAGCGTTGGACATACAGACAGAGAGACAGACAGAGAGATACACAGAGAGATAGATGGACAGACAGACAGACAGACAGACAATATATGGTTAGAGTAAAACCTTTATATAAATACATATATAAATAAATAACGATTCTTGAATTAGCAAAGAATAATAATTATTAATAACAGTAACATTAATAATAAGAGGGATATTAATATTATTATATTAATATTATTATTATTTAAGTATCGTTTACACTAAATAAATAAATAAATATTATTGGATAAGGCAGAATCTAAAAAATTCAAATCAAATTCTAATTAAACAAGAATTATTTTTATAGATAAACAACCAAATAATAATTATTAATGGAAATATATCATAATAATAAAAAATTATATATAATTATAAAAAAATATACATATATTTGTAGAAATTCTGCTCCCCATTGTGACTAAACCTACAAACACACTTGCAAAATCACATTATTATTAGACTCAAACAACTAAAGAATATACCACCACCTACATGCATACCTTTCTTTTCATGGTGATTATAGTGTGTCCAGGACTGACTGTCTGTAGAAATTAGGTAATCAAGCACACTGTTGACAAGCCCTAGTTACTAGTTAGGTGACACAGAACGAAAACAAAAACAGTGGACAATGGCTGTTCATTCAGACCATTCTCAAACTCAGTGTGACCCTGGTCTGGGGGCTGGAGGGCTGATGTGTTTTTTCCATGCTGTGGATTTTCCAATGTGTGTAATATATCACTGTAAGGCCTAAATGGATGTATTGTATATCAGAAAAACGGTGGAGCGGAACTTCCTGTACAACGATGATGTCACATTTAAGGTCAATGTGCTTTTCAGCATATTACAGTATCTGACTTGATGAAGGAAACAAAGGACAGATGCAACTAACTCATCTTAGGTGATCTGGTCAAATGCAGTGTTTTGTTAAGAAGGATCAAACCAGAGATTTTTATTTTGAGGAAAAAAATGGAGCCCACAGAACAAAGCTTGGCATGCATAAGCCACAGACCACAACAATGATCACATATCAATCAAAAATGGTAGATAAACAAAAAATTATATTTCACTTTCCACTTGAGTAAAAATGACACTTTCGATATGACAGCTTTGTTAAATGTAGAGGGGTTCCCAGACAGGTGTTCTCACAGTAGGGAAGAGCTTTAAGGTATTAGACTAATGTTAGCATTTGATTAAAGCTGAATTTGATTAATGCTGGTTTTTGGGGGTTCCTTCCTCCCAATATGAAGAATTCAGAAATAAAGTGACAACCGCAGAAAACATGAATCCATAAATTAGCTCATCAAATACAAAGAAAATCACACATAACCGCCCCCCCCCCCAAACATACAAATGACCATTTTTGCACCGCTTATAACATCAGTAACAAGGTAAAGTAACGTATGAGCAATGAGCAGTGCAGAAATGAATCACTGCAGCAGCTGAACCAACTTTCACTTCAATAATCTCCCTAAAAGATGCAAATCTCATGCTGAAAAGAATATGGTGATTAGTGGGAAAATGTCTATAGAGATCTGTTTTTGTCACTCAGATCGCTGATGGAGCGTTCAGAGTGTCTGATCGCTCCTCAGACAGTTTCAGTTCTGAAGCTGAGCTTCAAACACAACACATTAGATATTCAAAGTCTCTCCCAATTTTTTTTTTTTTGGTTCAAATACTACAAATACAGAATATGAAACAACTCAAATTATCTTTAAGGGACATCAGTGTTATTTCAAAGGTAAAGAGAAAACAGTATTTGGCTATCAGTATAACTAAAAAAAGGTAGACAGTTCCTAACAAATATTATATTACTACTATACAAGTACTTTTAACACTTACCTTCATTATAAGGCAAATGGGATTGATCAGCCCATAGGCTACAATGAGATAAACTTCTTTGTTTTTGAACAAGAACTAAATAGGTTTCGGATAAAGGCTGCCAGAAGAGAAGATCTAAACACTATTCAGCATAACCAGATGGGAAGAGAAATAGGTCAAATAAACCTGAATAAAATCCTGAACATCATCTTAGCGTTCACTTACTTTCACTCACAAAATAAGTGTAAGTTAAGCAGCTTATTTGAATATCCAAATTTTTTCCTAGTATTAATGTATTAATTCCTTTTTATATCTGAAGACTCAATCAAGTCAATGATCAGATTTTTTTCAATATTCAGAAAAATATACATATTTATGTATTCTATATATAAATTTATATATTTCTCTCTCTCTCTTTCTCTCTTTCTCACTCTCTATATATATTTATTCATTTATACAATTAATTGCTCAAATTTAACAAAGAAATGCTGTACTTTTGATCTTCCTGTTCATCAAAGAATCCTGAAACATGTATTATGATTTCCACAAAAAAACTAAGCAGCAAAACAGTTTTCAACATTGCTAATAATCAATGCTAATAATAACTGAAGACTGGCATAATGATGCTAAAAATTCAGCTTTGCATCATAGGAACAAATCACAATCTTAATAGAATAAAATAGAATGTTATCTTAAATAATAATATTTCACAATATAGCGTATACTAATTATACTTTTTACATTAAAAGCTGCAAACATTACAGCCAGTTGATGATATGGACTAATATGACCAACCAATGAGTGTTCACAAAACAAGATACAAAGTCAGACTGATGGAGCTCTTCAGGTCAGTGGAGAGCATCTCAAGTTACATGGCTGTCATGCTATTTGGATGATTGCCTTTTAAAGACAGTGAGCTCATTAACTAACCAGCAGAGAAAGGATATGAAGGATTGACTTTATTCGAACAGTTAATCCTTCAATTGTTGGCCACTCCAGACGTCTGAGCACATAATTGTGTTGAAAAATGCAGGCCGTGAAACTATTCCAAACTTTGAACAGCAATGTAAGCAGACACAACAATATTTCTAAAAGAGAGGTCGCCTGCCCGCTTCGATCTGTTCTGCTGGTGCCACCAAACAATGAACAACAACACTGGGGTCATCACACAACATGATGTTTACTGCATGTCACCTAATTCTGAATCTCTAGGCAGCCAAATCACACCTGATGACAAGCAGACACACTTTGCGCTTTATAAGGATGCTGTTAAATGGTTGGTAGAGCAGATGCACTATAACCTCTGCAAGCGATTCCTTAGGACTGACGCACACAGTTCCTTTAAACCTACACACAGCATTAAAAGAAACTCATAATACAAAGACAGTGTTTAGATAATCACAATGTCTAGGCCTGGAGGAGAGACCATTCGAATTTCACAGTGCATCTCCTCTACTCGTCCACTCATCAAAAATTTAATTTTGGGTTAAACAATCAAAAACACCAACTTTATAATATCATTTATAATCTATCAATTATATCAATAATATCAATTTTTGCTTTATAATATCATTTGAATATTGGATAAATACCTGAAATAGACATCTATTTAAATTTGAAATCACATGCACATATGAGATCAATAAAGTTATTCATCTCCAAGGTATTTTAAGATTATCTTAATCAGATTAGAAGTTTGCCAAGTGACCATAAGTGATCATGAGATCTACAAGTAAAGACCTTCATTAAAGTATAAAAAAGGGGGGTTTCATTTTAATAAATCAGCAATAAATATATCAAATCAAGCATGCATGGTGGCATACATACAAGTCAGTCAACATCTTACCTGTATACAACTCTGTCATGTTCTTTACAACACATAAAGGCCTATTGGTAAATATATTCTAAAAAATAATTAAAATAATAGTTTTCTATTTGAATATACTTTAAAAAAGGGATGCAAAGCTGAATTTTCAGCATCATTACTCCAGCCTTCAGTGTCACATGTAACATCAGTCTATCACATGATCATTTAGAAATCATTCTAATATTCTGATTTATTTTGAGTGTTGGAAACAGTTCTGCTGTCTAATATATTTGATAAAAGAATTCTAATAATATATATTCTAATAATATATTTTCTTTACTATCACTTTTTATCAATTTAACACATCCTTGCTGAATAAAAGTATTGATTTTATTTAAAAAAAGAAAGAAAAAAAATTACTGACCCCAAATTACTGACCAGTAGTGTATATTGTTATTACAAAATATTTATATTTTAAAAACATAGCTTCTTTTTTTTTTTTTTACTTTTTATTCATTAAAGTATCCTAAAAAAGTATCACATGTTCTGAAAAAATATTAAGCAGCAGAACTGTTTCCAACTTTGATAATGAATCATCATATTAGAATAATTTCTAAAGGATCATGTGATAATGATCCTAAAAATTCAGCTTTGCATCACAGAAATAAATGATAATTTAAAGTATAATACATTTAAAAACAATTATTTTAAATTGTAATAATATATCACAATATTACATTTTTTTCTGTATTTTTGATCAAATAAATGCAGGCTTGATGAGCAGAAGAAACATCTTTCAAAAACATTAAAAATAGTAATGTTTCCAAACTTTTGGTCTGTACTGTATATATATATATATATATATATATATCTCAGCAAGTGTTGTATTTTCCTATTCACACGCAAAACTACTTTGTCAAATAAAATTTACGAGAAGATATTGTAGAAAAAAACCTGTTTAAATTTAAGTAAAATGTGGTATTGAATGTGACTAAATCAACCAAAATACATACTGTACAGGTTCAATTAAAGTTATATTGTATGGGTCACATCACAGAAATAGCTCCTAATATAACTGTATTTTAGGCTACTCACTTTTTAAATACTTTTGCAAAATTCGTTTTGCATTTCAGTGCAACCGTGTGGCGTACATCATTTCAATACACTAACAATAGTTGACTTAAAAGTGTTTTAAATATTTAAAAGCATTCACCTACCTTCCATCACATGAAGCGCAGATGAGCGATAAATCAAGGCGAGATGCACACCGACGAGCCACGACAGGAGCCTAAACCAATGCAGTGATGTTAGACGCAGAAACACTACAACATATGAATAACTGTTGGCATGATGAATTATCTGTTCATCCCATTCACTTACCAAAGTTTCATTTTCCTCAGCAGTTTGAGCATAAGATTAGTGGAATATAAAACGTGTATATCAACACTTCCTCCAGAGTGTTGTCAAGCACTCTCTCTCTGTGTGTCCTCTCTCACTTCTCTCCTCCTGACTGACTCTCCGGTCTCTCACTTCAGACTGACTGAACAAAGACTGCCTCAGTCTCAGCACTAAACAGCGCTACAGACTGCTGAAATCTGACCCCGAAAAATCTCTGAGAAACGACGATCTCCACTCTTTCAAATCCGTTTTAGTGCAGTGACCCCATAAACAGCTCGGCTGTTCAATCCCTCAACAAGTATGTTTTTTTTTTTGTCTTTTTTTAATCATCATTGGCTGTGAGTTACAGCACAAGCCGGGGTTGCCTACGAATTCTCTTATGTTGTATTGTCATTTATTGAGACGAAATTTGAAATATGTTGTATTCTTGTAAAAAAAAAAAAAGGAGAGAATATCCCCACAATACACTGTAGGGAAAGAAAACGCGCAGTTAAAGCAAGCTACTGTCGCGTTAAAACTGGATGCCACCTTGTAAACCAAACTGGAAAGCTAGTTTTTGTTGCTGACTTGCTAACAAACAGTTACTGTTGTAGAACGAAGTTTTTCACCAAGACTCCATTCAAAAGAAAGAAAGAAAGAAAGAAAGAAATTTTATAGTGAAGTATTTTTTTCTGTTAAAATAAATGTTGTCTATTTTAATATATTTCTAGATATAATGTTTTGTAGATGGCAAAGCTTATCAGCAGTCTATCTATCTATCTATCTATCTATCTATCTATCTATCTATCTATCTATCTATCTATCTGAAATCTGAAAGGTCTGAAAAATCTGAAAAATTAATTAACTTCCAGGTAAATTTGACGACTGATAACTGATATTAATATAATATTCAGAAAATACTGGGGCACCATGATCAGATTTAGCAAGCTTAATGTTTGTGTTCACCTTTTACATTTCCCATTTTGATTTATGAATGTTAATATTACTGTATTTTCCATCAACATGAAAGAACAAATAACCAAGGAGATGTAAACAGTCCTATCAATCCAGTTGTCTTTCCACCATTTTTAAGCTAAAATGATTTCCTCTTTATTCCCTGGTGCTTTTTAAGACAAGAGTACATGCTTAGGGACAAAAGACTGTGAAGATGAAGAATCCATGTTCCACACTGAGCAAACTCCTGAGAGACCTACTTAAAGTATTGAAGAATAACATCCACGAAGGACCACCTGGGAGGCAAAAGCCTTGTTTGACTTTCACCAGGGGGCTTTTAAACCCCATCCTGTCCCTTCAGAGACTTGCATAACTGTCTTAAGGCATTCATACTTCTCCCTGAAACAATGCAACAAATCAGGGGCACAGATCAGACAAAACGTCTTCAGAACTCTTTGGTCCTGAACAAAAGATTCTGCTCCACAAGAGTCCTTCTTATTCTTCATCAGCATTCGCTCCCTGTTATCATCATGAGAGTCCTCACCCCGGTCTATTAAAGCTCTCATATTTCAGCCCAAAAAAGTCTACACGATGAAGCCTTTTGTTAAGGTGAGAAATTAATGGGTGGTTCTTGTCAACAACCTGCAATTAGCTGGTCTTGAAATGATAATGGTCTAATGGGAAATACTCTGAAATGCTGGAGAATGCAGATGACCTGACATACCCCAGCAATTATTATTATTATTATTATTATTAATAATAATAATTATTATAGAACTCATGCTCTCCAATTTATAAAGTCAAGTTTCAGGTAATGTGCAACACCAATGGACGGTAGACCAATAAAGACTCAAATATACAACATGACTTTTAAAATCTGAGCAGATTTTAACATTAGGCAATTAGCATCGACTCTTCCAGCTGTAAATTGGAGTAAAAATCCGGGCAAAAATTGTGTAGGGTATTCCTGCCTTAACTAAGAGAATAAACAAGATTTTACCAGCGATCAGATCAGTATAGTGGGGAACATTTAATTCATCCACAATACTGAATTTGTACTTACCCAAGTTAATGAATATTTTATACGTTAGTGGAGCAACATGTGAGAGTAGGTCTCAAAGGAGTGGTCAGTTCCTGGACTTGTTATAGAAAACTCTTGTTTTCCTCAGATATACAAACAAATACTGCCGGATGTGTTTCCCAGCCTCCTGATGGCTCAACAGACTAACATGAGATTGTTTAAACGTTTCGTGATGTTGTTGAAATTTCTATGATCAACTTCCACATCTTCAAAGTCTCTCATCTAAACATGGGAAACAGCTGCCTCTCTTATTCTCATCAGTCTTTACTGACTTACTTGACCGAGCTGCTATTTAAAGCTTTGACAGGCTTTTTTCAGTTCTCAAGAGTGATATTTATTACCTTCAGAAACTCATCGAAATTGAAATCTCATTAAGTCTTGTAAACGGATGCCAGAGATAATTAGGTATTTGATGTTGACATCATAACCCCTTGTTCTCCTGACACATGCACACAAACACACACATACGGTGGGTTTTTATTTTCAGTATTTTCTATCCCCTTACCCCCACGCAAAACTTTCAGCTATTTAGATTTTAAAAAAAGAAAATTCTACTAATCATATATATTAACCTTTATCACTAAATGTTTATGATTTATGAAGACATTAAAGGCAGGGTAGGTAATAAATGTATAAACAACTTTCTTCCAAATTTGTTTAAACTTTCTATATATATCAATGCATAATTAAAATGTAAGTACTCTGATAAAAAGAGTATAAAAATCGAGTGACTCTAGGCCGTTTAATCTGTATTAAACACAGCTCATTATTTCCATTTTGGGACGAAACATAGGATTGGCTTAGGCGACTGTCACCCTCTCGCAACCATGGCAACCATCCTTTTGCCACACATGACCTGCCCACTTGCGCGTGCACGTTTGATTTGAGGAATTCAAGAGGCACGGATCCTAGGAATACCAAAACAATGGCAGAAACAGCAAGCAAAATTCACAGTACCGGCCTATGCAGTTAGTGAAGGCAAACCAGGCAAAAAAAGGAAGACAGTAACAGTACAAGAAAAGGCAATGAACAAAAAGTCTTTGGATAAACAAAGAAATAAAACGCGAGTTAATATTGGCGTGGCTTTCCAGCGATGGCGAGAACTGAGGGAACTCAAGGGGCTGAAAAGTGACTCCTTGATGGCTTTATTTCTGCTGGACAGGTAAATCTTTCTTTTTGTATTTTGATCATACATATTTTTTTGTTTATTTTTTCATGAAGCATGTGTCATTAGCACACGTAGCTGCGTAATATAGCTAACATAACATTACTTATCGAGCCGTAGTAGAGACGATAAAGCCCAGAAGGGAGGGGGTGGAGTGAATGGAAATAATGAGCTGTCTTTAAAACAATCGTGAGAGGTCTACAGACACTCGATTTTTATACTTTCTTTTTCAGAGTACTTAAATTTTAATTATGTATTGATATATAAATAAAGTTTAAACAAATTTGGAAAAAAAGTTTTTTATACATTTTTTTACCTACCCTGCCTTTAAGTTGCTTTTAGTATGTTTTCTCAATTTCATAATTTTTTCATGTCTAGGGGTCAGTAAGATTTATTTATAGATTTTCTAGATTATTTAAAATATTTATTCAGCAAAGAAATACAACATTAAAGGCATTTATCATTTTATCATTATCAAACATGAAACATGAAAAAATCAACATCAACATATCAAACATGAAAAAACTTAACGACCCTAAACTTTTACATTGTAAAGTCTGTGAAATGTATTTTAACAGACTCTATGGAAGCATTATGTAATTTATTTTCTTTTCATGCAACCAGAGCCTCTCTAATGGTATGCAACCTAAACTGCACATATCATTTCAAGGAAACCTTCAGAAACACTGCGATGCTGTTGTACTGATGTATCTATGTTGTACCATGCTGCTTAAACATCTAGCACAAAGAACACGACTACATGGTCAACTACTGTAGCTTTACTGTTAAACTGAATCTAGTCCATCTGTAGCACCAAACCATCACAATCTTACCTGGACCACTTGATGGCTGACTTTTTCAGCATGGCAGCTTCACATTAAGACATGTTGTGTACCGCCACACTGTTTATTGCTATAGTAACCAAAATAATATTATAAGTTTAGAAGAGGGAACAGACTCTGCATTCACGGGACTGGAAACACTGACACAGTGTGACCCGAGAGGAATTTCATTTGGTGGGATGTGATTGTATTAGCTGCATGAAGGCTGCGTAGGCAATGCTAGTGCTGGTAAGGATGTCAATTATACAAAATACTGACCTCACACTTTTCAGCATGCACCATTTATTACAGTATGTAGTCTATAATCACGGAGAAGACCTTGTGCCTTACTAATTGTGGATAAATCTGAAAGAGTGGTCTTGATTTACAATCTAAAATGGAAATTATGTCAAGACATCCTGATTTAATCCTGAAGACATCTGATTGAATCAGAGCAATTGAGGAACTTGACATGACACAGTTTCCAAAGAATGTTCATTTTTCTCCCTGAGGTTCACTTACGGTGAATAGCGTATGTGTGCCAAAAAACATTTAATATTTAGTTTTATATTTTCCACCCTCTCTCTGACCTTTTAATAGGCTTTTTTTGCCAGTGTTTCTTTAAAACATTTATGTAAACTTCCTCTTTACATGAGAAATAAGATTTGCCCTTTCTGACTCTCGCTTCTCAATAACATGATTTTTATCATGGTCTAATGGTGGCTTTGGAATGATTAGTCACATGGTCTTTTTACAGCTCAGTTGATTGGCTAGAATAGGTTTTTTATTTTCTAGATTTTTTTAATGCTATTTTTTATAGATAGGACAGTATATGGACAGGAAGTGATTAAGAAGTTTTAATTAAAAAAGTTAAAATTTTCATAATGCATTGAACTAATTTAATTTAAGTAGACATCATTCATTATTTATATGGTCGTATTTATAACAGGCTTTTATTAAGAACTTTTTCAATGCATAGGGCTTTTGACTTAACTTACATGGTTCTTATATTGCTGTTACATTTATAGATTCAAAATGCAGGTTCTTCAGAGTATTTGTGTCTGGGTTGTTTAAGGGCTTCTTCGGGTCAAAAAAGACCGAAACCATGTACGTTTTAAATTGTTTAATTTTTTTGCTTCATCGGAGGGGGATGAAACTTGGTGACTTTTGTTGTATTACCTATGTGAACACACAAAAAAATCAAGGAGATGATTCTGATATGTTAAAGGGTCGTAAAAAAAAAAGTCACACTTAGCTTCCTACGGGTCAAAAATGACCCACATAGGAAATGAATGGGAAATACAAGAAAATAGGAAAACTCAGAGAAACTTTTGGTGGTACTAACTACAGATCAGCCACTGTGCAGAAAAAAAGTGTACAGCAATGAAGGGGTGACACTCTAAAACATCAAGAGTGCAAATAAGACACCCTCCCCCCCACACACACACACCCACACACACAAACACACACACACACAGAGAAATTAACTGGTAAGACTGAAACAGCAAATTTTGCTATATTTTACTATATAATCATAATAACTCCAAAACTATAGCAAGGAGAGTCAAAAGGTAGGTATCGTTTGAAAGAACTCTTTTTAAATTTTTCAAAAATATAAATTAGATTACATTTAGACATTGTCCTGCAGAGAAATTGCGGATAAAAGACAAAATATATATATAATTTGTATTATGATTTTGCATATCTTTCTTATTTGTCATGGAATAACTCAGGAAGGAAATAAGGTAGGAGGAAAATTCTTTTTTAGTGAAGTCCCCCTACATGTTAGCTGCATCTGGATAAAAAATAATAATAATTTGGATAAAGGAATCAAAAGTTACAGCATTTGGAACAGAGATAGCCTTTTTGTACAGTCTTTGACGCCCCCTCATGGGCAATTGTTTCTCCATGAAGAATATCTAGTCATAAAAGCAATAGATTATGTTAATTTTAGGCTCATTGTAATTGTAATAATATGCTGTAAAAAATGAAGTGCCATTTTCAATGATCTGTGAATGTTTCATGAGCTGTATGATGTTTTTGACACATTGCAGTACATTATTTTATAGATTATGAAAAAAAAAGAAATTGTATTTATCACCAAATAACTCAGCAATACTTAAGATTTTTTCAAAGTGGATACATTCACTGTAAAGGTCATACCCTAAGCTTTCAAATGACATCAACTTTGTGTTAATCAAGGCAATATTTTTGAAAAATATGGTAATGAATATTTTCGCAGCTAGGTGGCGCCTGCTGGCGGTACACTCGGTTTTAGAGGGATTACTCAGCACTCGTTAAGAGTTAATAAATGTGATTAGATGCATTAAAAAGCTGAGATCCTAAGCTTTAAAATGATATATAGATTGTGTTGTTCCATTCAGTGGTTGCTTAGTAATTCGATTTTTTTTCTTTCCAAATGGGAATAAAAAAAATAAATAAAAAAAAGCTATGGCAGCCTATAGGCGGTTACAGGACATTACACACATTTATTATATTTTAAAGCCACTGGATGGCGCTCTTCTCACTTGAATTTTTTTTTATTTTAGGCCTGCACTCTATTTTGATGTGCAATGGTGCATTTATTGAAAAAAAATTAAAATTAAAATAAAATAAAAATATATATATTAATTCTAATGGAAAAAATTGCTCATAAAAAATATATAATTAATGCAAAGTATCATAAAAATCTTTAAAAATTCTAAATAATATACAAAAAATATTATTGAACAAAAATATATTTGATTGGTTTTCCTGGGAAAAAAAAAGTTACATTTTTAAGGCTTCGGTCTTTTTTGACCCGGAGGAAGCTAAGTGTAACCCATTTACGAAGAAGCCCAGAGGGTTAAATCACCAACACATTTTTCACATAAAACGTTCTTTTTCAATGGCTCTAGTCTGTAAAATGCTCTTTAGCTCTATTTGTGACTTATTTTTAGGACTATATTCCACCTACTTTCTTCCCATGGATGAAAGAGATGGATTGTCATGATGTTCTGACTAGGAGGAAAAGTAATTAATGCCAGAGCTAGTGTGTTTACCCTGTTTAAAGCTTTAAGATCTCTAGTGTGACATTGACTTGACACTTACACAATATCTTTGCTCTTTCTCAAGAAGATCAAAGAAAAGAGGAGATAGGCAAAGGGAATGTAGGCTAAGATTCCCACCTTCTTTCTAGCCTTTTCTTTCCCTTTAAAACTTAACTTTATATATATATAGTATATATAAATGGCATTCAGTGTTTTAGCACTGATATGGACCTACTAATTAATATAATTATAAACAAACTAATAATTATTCAAATTATAATATTAAGAAGTAACACAAATACTCTGTCTCTTGTATGAATGAGAGTCAAATTTTGCTAAATATATGTGACATGATCATTAAATCATTTTTAGTTTCCAGGGTGAAAAGCTACAGAGGCTTTTGCCCCAAGGAGCCATCACAAAACATTTGTATCCTGCTGTGAACGAAACAACCCATTATGTTAAGAGCACATCTCCAGTCTATGGAAAAAGACAGAAAAAGTGGATGTGGATTCCTCAATGAAACAAAATAAAAATGACTGGGCTAAAAAAAAAAAATCACAAGCATCAATTTTTAACCATATTTAAAATAATTTTATTTCATTGCGTATTATGACCATATTGCCCAACAAATATATTGACATTTTTAACTTTGTATTTGTTTTTCTGTTTTTGTTTTTTAAGTAAGAAAGCCCTATTGCTAAAAAACTATGTTAAATATATAACTTTAATCATTTTATGTGAGGGCAGGTGAGATAAAAAAAAAATAGCTCTGGATACAGTGTTTTTATATTAGTGTGCAGTGGGACAAGCGCTATAACTGTGAGCTATTGAGATTAGTCATTCCAAATCACAAGATGAGAAAACTTGCCATGGGAATAAACTCAAAATAGAGCCTCATGTGAAACAACAGAGGCATATTAAGCTTGTAGTTAGGGTATTACAAGGTAAAGGGAATAGTTATTCCCCAAATTTCTTATATTCTTTCATGGGCAGAATTCTTTGGTATGTATAAACAATATTTTGTGGTTACAATAAAATCCTAATGTTCAGGACTGTTCAGTGGTAATGGAGAGCAAAAATAAATCTTTAAATATAATAAAAGAAAAAGCAATACCTTTCATTGATCCAACTAAGAACAAAAAAGCTTTAAAAAACTATTTTTATCTGACATGTAAGTCGCACATTTTTGTTTTGTAGTTTATAATGCATTTAAAAAAATGTTTTATTATTTTGTTATTGTCTATCCTTTTTATTTGTTAATGATTGTATTACTGTTTGTATACTGTTTTTGAGTACTGGTAACACACACACACACAGTCTGGTCAGCTATCCTTGTTGGGACTGTCCATAGGCGTAATGGTTTTTATACTGTACAAACAGTATTTTCTATCGCCCTACACCAACCCTACACCTAAACCTACCACTCAGTTTAAGTCCCCCCACCATGACACAAGTCCCCATGAGTCTGTGTGTATTCAGGTTTAAGTCCCCACCAGGATATATAAATGTGCACACACACACGGAAGTAATGGTTTGTTTCTTGGAGATCCATTAAACCTATTCACAGTTCTACCTTAAATGGTACAAGGTTTACATCCAAGGATATAAAAATATTTAGTGCTTCAAAAACTTTACTCAGATAGCAGTGTTGAGTACTCGAGACTCGGAATTGATCTCAAGACCATATTTTAATTTTACCCTTAACTGATAATATTTTTTAAACCTATAAAGTAAATAAAATACGGTGTAATGTGTAATATTTACAATGATCTATTTACAGAAATGCAATATAATATACATAACTATGTTTTCAGAGGTGTATAAAGACCTTTCTTAATGAACCTTTATGTTTTTATTACCTTAAATTGAGCTATTTCTATCTACATACACCGTGGGTTACCTAACATGGAAGTCGCCATCATGTTTGTACAGTAGCCCTAAATGGACAAACTGCTCTACAGAGCGCGTTTTGTCACTTTGTTGTTTTTGCGAATAAAACACTGACACAATGATGAACAAGTACATTAACATTCACAATAACATTGATTTATTGAATAATTAAGTAAATATAATTCCTTGATTTACCTTTGTAAAGAAATCTCATTGCTCTCTGCTTTCTTTACCGACGACATCTTTACCTGTGTTTGCCAGCTTAGCTTCTCTAAGGGAGGGGTGAGCGGGAGACTGTGCCTTTGGTTGCAATTCGCAACCTCACCACTAGATGCCACTAAAAATTACACAGTGCACCTTTAATTTCTCATGTGTTGACATTCTCTTTTTCAGTTTAAATTTAGTGCATAAATTCTATATCAATACTTCAAATGATGCAAAACAATTTTTTGGAAACATTTTGTCGAGAAAAGAGACTTTAAGGCAAATAAATGTGGTGTCACATGGAAGAATTAGCCTATAGGCAGCGTCCATGTTCATGATGTTGCTCACATTTAATCACAGTTTCCCATTAAAAATATTAAATTGCATCTAAAATTATTTTATATTTGTTAAAAAAAAATACAAGTTACCTCTCAAACATATTTATCTTAATTTGACATTCCTTTAGTAGCCTAGTACGTTTACATTATTTTTCACTGTGCACTGCTCAGTTTAAATAGCCTGTAGTCCATGCATTCAGCATGACTACACGATAGGCTATTTGCATAAGGCGATCTGATTAGCTGACACCTCCTTTGGCACTTGAAAAGTTGAGAAATTTTCTACTTCTGCCGCAAGCAATGCCAGTGACGTGATGCCAACAGACCCACAATTCAGTTTGGCAAAGCATGACTTCACCTATACAAAGAAAATGTGATGTGTTAACGCAGATGCCCCATGTGAATGTATCGCCCAATACTCCATTTGTGGTCACATGAGAGTAAGACATTATTAAAAACTACTCTAAATATTACTTTATTTGTGTACATTCACAATAAAAACACAACATTGTGCTTTTGTAAAAAAAAGGAAACAAACAGGATGCAGCTTTCTCAAGAGTGTATAAGAAAAATGAGCCGAAATTCTGCATTTAGGCTGCTAAATGTTGCATTTTTTTTCTTTAGTTTTGTTAATTTATTATTTAGAAAAATATATTTTGCATATACAGTAGGCCTATTTATGACGTGACATGACCACGTGAATCCTCATGTTCTTTTGTTTCAGCTGCTTTTTGAGTGTATAAAATGAATCCTAGGAAAACAAATTTAAGTATTTTTATTAGGCCACAGACACATATAAATTCAAATGTAATTTAATTGTAATTTAACAATCTTGTCAGTTAATAATGGCTTAATGACATCGGTTGTTGGTTAGAAGAAATAAAAATAACCAAAATAAACATTTCCTCTAAAAGTTCATCAGAAAAATAATGATAGGCTAATACAACTGCACCTATTTATGAATAATACTTGATGATCAAGTATCTAAATAGTCTATATCAAAGTACAAAAAAAACAAACAAAAAAAACCCTCATGACACTTGTTAAAAAATGTTTATACAGGCCTATACAATTTAATAATAGGCTATATAATTCAGTTTTGTTTCAACCGAAAGAACATATATAATTGTGCAGTAGGTAAAATGATGTGGAAACATCTCAAGGTCAATAAAAAAAAACACACACAAAAAACAAAACTTATAGAGCAATTAGTTTTTAAAGGGATGATGTCATAACGCACACCATTTTATCGGTAAAAGGCCAGTTGGATAGAAACTGGCTGCAGACAGCAATTTCCGCAAAGATTTTTTTTTTTTACGTGTATTCTCTGTTGTTAACATAACAGCACAAAAACTGGATGGAAACTTGATGACTGCAAAAATGCTACATATTAAACATTAAGGGGAAAATTAGTATTGAAAAAAATACTAACAGGCTTCAACCATATAATTGGCTGGTGATATAATCATGATTTTACACTTACTGCAAAGTGAGCAATACTGATATCAAAACAAAAATCGTATGAATCTTACTAACATCACAGTGTATAAAGCTCAGCAGAAGAATGTGATGAGATACACAAATATATGCATTTAATACATATAAATTACAAGCACTTCATTTCAAACACTGTCCCTTGTAGTCATATGACTCAGCAATGCAACAGCTGATGTCACTCTCTTCAAGCTTTATGGTCTTTGGCCTGTCTTTACTTAAATGATTATTAAAGACCACATCCTAGGTCCCCATTTCCTCTTGGTATTAAAATGTGTTTGTCGAGGCAATCAACTCTTTAACTGAAAAGAAAATGAGTGCGTTTACATGCATGCTCTTAAGCCGATTATGCTTAAGTCGAAAACGCACTCGGTCATGTAAATGCAGTAACCGGTTTTCTTTTATCGGAGTAAGGTCATAAACGGCGTTAAGCAACCGGTAAACAAACCGGTCGCAACAGGTCGTTTTTTGCCTCTTACTCCGATTTCGCACGGCATGTAAACAATATATCCAGCTTTCTGTCTGCTTATTGAAGTGCACATGTGTGATACGTGACAGGAACGCATCATTAGTGCCGATTTAAGCGCATCTAGGCCGAGCAAACATCTTGCAGTAAGGAAAGAAGGAAATATATCACAAAAGCAGACCTTTTCATTAATCAGAAAATGATAAAAATGTGTTCTCATCTTGTGCAGCAGAAGTAGAAGTGGTTCAGTCACAATGTTTCATTTATAATTGCATGAGAGGATAATATATGAGCTGTAAGTTTCCCGACATGTTGCAAGCTTAATTTAACATCACAACTGACAAATGTATGGAATACTTGGGAGTCAGATACGCAAATGAGTATTTTTTGACATCACTACAGGGAAATAATCTGATTTATTAATAAAGTCATGTAAACGCTGCTTACTTGCGTTGTCAGGTTATTAATGTGCACGTAAACGGGGAAAACTGTTTATAACCTGATATTTGTGATTTATCAGCTTACTGGTTTGCATGTAAACATGCTCAATGAGAAGAATCCTCTTAGATCCTCAAATGTGTTGTGCTGGCCTGCAGCTGGAGTGCTATTGCCTGTCCTGAGTCCGTACAGTATCTGTGCAGCTTTGGACAATCTCTCCTCATAGAAATATTCTCCTCAGTGTCTGTCTCTGCATGATGCTATGAGTAAATGGTGATGACCTCCCTGCTGCTACCTCGGACCAGCAGCACCCGGTCCAATCCTTCTGTGAGGACCTCCAAGAACTCCATGTCTGACCTCAGAGTGAAGGAGAAGTGTGCAGAGATGCTCTATATGAAGGTGACATTTAAGTAGTAAATCTCTTCTAATTAAGCTCTAAGTCGGAAAGAAAATGACAGACCATGTTATAAAGATTCTTTCCATTACGTATCACAGCCCCGTTTTAATCAAACATGCAACTGTCTGCATTCAGCTGATGAAAGGATACAATTCTCGTCTCCGCCCTTGTTTTTGGGTGGTCCTGGCATATTCAGCAGCACCAGTTGGGCTCCCTTAGATTTTTTGACTACAACCTCATTCAGCTTGACTGCAGTGTGCATTCTTCTCACGTTAGTCTGATCCCTGTGAAAAATTCATTCATTCACATTTAGCATTAAGACTTAGCTGTTAGAGCTTTGGGAAACATGAACAATAGTATATCAGTTGTACATAATATATGAAAGATAAAAAAACAACTGAATATGCACATGAATGTAAAGTAGAACATCAATCACAATTTACTATTCAGATGATGACATCACCATCAGTGACATTTTTAATGGTGAGCATTAGGACAGTAGATTTCTTCTTTACGCTTAACTGAGATAAAAAATAAATCATAAAATACCTTACCATACTTTTACATACATTAACACATTTGAAGTAATATTTTTAAAATGGTTTTGAAAAGAAGTACCTAACCAAGGCTGCATGTATTTGATCAAAAATAGATAAAAACTGTTATACTGTTATAATAATATTGCCATTTTAAATAACAGTTTTTAAAAAATATATTTAAAGTGTAATTGATTCCTGTGATGGCAAAGCTGAATTTTGCTGAATACACACACACACACACGGTGAAACCATGTTTTTTCTCCCTTTAAAATTGAACCACATTTTTGTTTTGCATTTATTTGAACAAAGCATTTATTTAAAAAATATATATTTTTAATAACGGTAAAGGTTTTTACAATTAGTTTTGATCAGTTTAATGCTTCTTGCTAAATAATAGTATTAATTTCTTTAAGAAAAATATCTTACTGACTCCAAACATTTCTATATTAGTGTATGTTTGGAGTTAGTAGTATATATATCTGAAGAATTAACTGGTAATGTACTGCAGCTTTAGTAGAGATTCATACTTTATTGTTTACTACATTATGAAATGAGTGAATATATTTTATTGTATTTCCTTAAAAATGCTTTGAAACATGATGGGGATCCATTGCTCAAAGGCTGATATATTAAACTTATATTCTTAAAGACAGTGCAGGATTCAAGGTTGAGAGATAGAGAACTTTTTTCAAAATTATCCTTATCTTTGCAAAGGATTACAAAAAAGAACCATCTACTTTGCTAGATAACAGAATTATCCATAAGCCCTAGATGAATGAAATGTAAAATTAATGTACAATTCATCCATATGTTAAACGTTAAGTATGCGTTAATAGCCAGAAACAGATGTCAACAGCATCAATAAACAAGACAACATAAAAACATGTTACACCCTAATACAACTAATGGCTAATATTCTGCAGCTTAGCACTAAAAATATATAATATATATATAAAAAAATATATATATAATATATTACATATATATATATATATAATACATACCATTTCAAGCAAGCGCAGAGTTAGCGTTGAAACACATACAAACAGAAACATCTATGTCACAATGCTTCATGCTGACACATGCCATGACTGTGACTCACACTGACTTAAGCAGGCCACACACAGAGACACACACCAATTCATGCCGCATGTTTAGTGTGACACACATGCAACACATCCTGTTTATATCTACTACTGTAACACAGACCAGACAACTAATGAAGACGCTTGCACAAAAGTCAAAGAAACTTACAGATTCTCCCACTCTCTGGAAGGACAAAACAAAATTTCTTAGCATGAAAGAAGCCAAACTTTTTTTATTTTGAAACATGATAAAACAGATTCAGATGAAATGCAAAATTTACTTTTTACTGATTAACGGTCTTTATTGAACTTACGGTTTCATATTGAAGATATCCCGCACAGTCATGTGAGCCTCCCGATGGCGGTTTCTCTCACCAATCAGCTTTTCTTTAGTCCAGGTCATATGGACTCGGTCAGAAGTTGGTGTGACCTTGTCGTTCAGAGTGGCATGTGACTTAGTGTTCCTGTCATGAATCAGCTGAGCCTGAAAGAGCAAGACACACCCTGATTACAACAACAAACTTCATTAATGTTCACTGAAAATGCCATTGGATAGCAGACTGGCAGGACCTAGATAGACAAACTTTGTTAAAAGACCCACTGAAAAGATCAGCAGGGGCCAAGGAAATTTCCTTGGTGGTCCAGGCTGGTTTATGCTGGTTTGGTGTGCTTGCTGATCAAGGTGGTTGACCAGGAAGGCCTTACTGGATAAGCTACCACCAGCACATCAGTTATGCTGATCTTTTAAGCAGGGAATGAATGTTGTGGGCATGTTGCAATATCCACAAACAGAAACAAACTATGGATTAGTAACTAGACTGACCACGGAGTAAATAACCAAAAACTCTTCAATACATAACACAAAAGTAAGCAAACAAATACACTACTGTTCAAAAGTTTGGTGTCAGTATGATAAATAAAAAATGTAATACTTCTTATCAGACAGGATGCACTAAATCGATCTAAAGTGATACTAAAAGAGATCTATAATGTTCCATATTGTCTCTCTTCTGCTTTGAACATATTTGTCTTAAGAATTATAAAAAAAAATTTAATCACATTTTTAAAATGTGATTTAAATCAAATCAAAAAATTAAAATTAAATTAAAATTAAAATCACATTTTTATAAATATAAGAAATTTATATAATATTATATTATTAGCATTAGTAATTAAGACACGTTTTTTGAGCACTTATGTATTATATTATAATGATTTCTGAAGGATCGTGTGACACTAGTAAAGACTGGAGTAATGTTTCTGAAAATGTAGCTATGCATAACAGGAATAAATTACATTTTAAAATATATTCAAATAGAAAATTTATTTATTATTAAAATTCGAACAAAACCCCAAACTTTTGAATGGTAGCGTAGTTTGATTAAATAAATCTTACAATAAAGAAGAAGAATTAGTGGAGTTGCAAACATTTTCACTCAAAACTCAGTATCGAGACACTCTCATGCTCCATAATGACATGCAGACATGCTGTAAATAAATGAAAGCATTACATTTTCAGTGCCACAGTCATTTCATTGCCATGTTATGCTTATTGCTAAATAATTCCAAAATTTTCATAGCATAATTACAGCTGCAAATGGCAGCCATTGGTGAAAGCTGTGGCTCTGTCACGTCTCACAGTGTGAAGGGATTACTGCTTTTCCACAGGGGCTTTCCACAGTGTCAGAGATGGTGCCCAACCTGGAACTGCGCTTTTACATACAAAAATGACCAGTGATGTTAGTGTGCACAACTCCCACAGCTCCAGCTCAGGTACCAGTCACAGTGGAAAAGAGATTGTTTGGATGGAATGGTTCAGGAGAGGGTGACAGGATGGTTATCTGGTGCTAGTAGCATTGACAGAGAGTAAACATTTAGGATCAGTAAGAGGTAAACCCCTGAGATACCTCCTCGTCCAGAATTATAGTTGGCACTTGAAACTTGTTGCTTTGAGTTGGTTTCTCTCTGCAGGGCTTCCTCCTAATGGAATTCCGGGATTCATCTGAGATGCTTTGAATCTGGCAGTCGCCACATAGAAAATAATCCAAAATTGTTAAGTAGGAGGAAGAGGCCTCATGTAAAACAGAGTCCTAACAACTGAATCGAAAACTTATGACTCTGCATGTGTATTGACTGCAAACAAATTGATTTTTACCCCATACAGTCCCATAATAACAAGCAATAAGAAAAGAATGGATTGCCAGATAAATAATACCTCTCTCTCTCGTTCCGTTTTAGAAAGCTGCATCTGCTTCAGCATTTGAGAGCGTTGCTCCATCACAAGCGTCTTCTCATAGGTGAAGGCCGAAATATCGCCTGCATGCTACAAAGAAAGTTACAATTAAAAGTTAAATTCCAGTATCTTGCAAACTTTTCACCACACATAATACTATACAATACTATACAATACTGTACTATACTATACATATATTTTATTTATCAAAATGGGTTTAATTTATTAAAAGGTAAACCGATTAATTATTAGGGATTTCATAGACTAGTCGAGTAGTCGTGTGATCGACTACTTCAACCACTAGTCGGCGCTCTCGGAAACAATCAACTACTCAAGCATGCATTAACCATAATACATGCACAGAATTTGCTAGTACGACGTGAATTTTAGAACTACAATATTGCGTGTAGCTGTTACTTTCTATGACTTTATCTATGTTGCATGTAAAATGAACATATTTAATGTAATAATTAGGGGTGTGCCTGAAGCCGAATACCTTATTCAGAATGGCATGGATAATGGCTTCAAAAAGAATATTGGACAAGGAATAATTTTGCTTGAATATTCGGCTGAGGCTGGCACAGTCTGGTGTTTGTTAGATAATGGTTGAGCCTGGGGTTCAGCGCAATATTTTACACAGACCTCTAAAGTTACGCAATAGAGTGTGATGTGAATGAATGCAAACTTTATGAATGAAAAGAGGGCAAATCAAACACCGCATTGCTGTTGCCTCGCCGTGCATCTCTCAGAAATCAAAGCTTGGCTTGAGTAATATCACCTATAATAATACATCATAAACATTCTATTATTTTTATATATTTAAAAGGCAAATGATTTAAACCTTAGGCTACGATATGATACGAATGAATGGAATAAGCACAGCACGCTCACCAATCAAACTCTCAAAAACCAAACCAGTTCTCTCTCAAGAGTAGGCCAATAATCAACTTAGATACATATACATTTTCTACTTTGTGTACATGTTTGCATCTTTATCTTTTGCTGGTTTGCGTGGCACACGCACTTTTGTTTAGTGAAGTTCAAAAAAAGACTCGCTTAAAGAGTTCTGCGCAATGAAAATGGGCGCACTGAATTGATTCAGTCGTGTTAAAATGATCACTAAACATTTGTCATAATATCTCTCTGCTTGCATGATAAATATATTTTTAGAAATTAATCATTTTAGTTTAACATGGCATACTTGTTCAGTGATAACTATGAAATAAAAAGATGTAGGATGTTCCACCTGGTTTTATAGGAATGCAGATATAAATACTTATGTGATTGTTACAGATACAAATACTGACTGTTACATGAAAATTTCAATATGTAATGTCATAATTATAAAGTTTACACAATTTACACTGAACAAAATTATGAACAATACTTTTGTTTTTGCCCCCCTTTTTAATGACCTGAACTCAAAGATCTAAGACTTTTTCTATGTACACAAAAGTCCTATTTCTCTCAAATATTGTTCACAAATCTGTCTAAATCGGTGTTATTGAGCACTTCTCCTTTGCAGAGATAATCCATCCTCCTCACTGGTGTGGCATATCAAGATTCTGATTAGACAGCATGGTTATTGCACAGGTGTGCCTTAGGCTGGCCACAATAATAGGCCACTCTAAAATGTGCAGTTTTACTGTATTGGGGGGTCCAGGGGGGTCAGAAAACCAGTCAGTGTCTGGTGTGTCCACCATTTGCCTCAAATTTGCATTCAAAATGCCATCAACAAAATGCACCTGTGTTAGTTGTCCACAACATACGCCTGCCCATACCACAACCCCACCGCCACCATGGGCCACGTGATCAACAACGTTGAGATCAACAATCCGCTCACCCACACGACACCATACACACTGTCTGCCATCTGCCCTGTACAATGAAAACCAGGATTCATCCGTGAAGAGAACACCTCTCCAAAGTGCCAGACTCCATCGAATGTGAGCATTTGCCCACTCAAGTCGGTTATGACGACTAACTGCAGTCAGGTCGAGACCCCAATGAGGATGAAGGTCATGCTGGTTTCTGACAGTTTGTGCAGAAATTCTTTGGTTATGCAAACCGATTGTTGCAGCAGCTGTCCGGGTGGCTGGTCTCAGATGATCTTGGAGATGAAGATGCTTGTAGTGGAGGTCCTGGGCTGGTATGGTTACACATGATCTGCAGTTGTGAGAACGGTTGGATGTACTGCCAAATTCTCTGAAGCGCCTTTAGAGGTGGCTTATGGTAGAGAATTTTTAATTCATGGGCAACAGCTCTGGTGGACATTCCTGCAGTCTGAATGCCAATTGTTTGGATTATCTCTGTAAAGGCCTTTTGTGTACATAGAAAAAGTCTTAGATCTTTGAGTTCAGCTCATGGAAAAGGGGGCCAAAACAAGTGTTGCGTTTATAATTTAGTTCAGTGTAAATATGTAATTGTTGCATCAGGCTATAAGAATTATTTCATGTCTTTTTATTTTCAGTAGCAAGAACCACGAGTAGTCGAGTAACTCGAGTATTTTTTAAATAAGAAATCGACCAGCAGAAATCAGTAGTCGTGCAACCCTTTTAATTAAAAAGATTTATTATTAAACCATTTTAATTTATTTTAAGGTAATCCAGATAAAAATTGTATCTCACCATTTCCACAACTTCCACCTTTGCATCAAGACGCAGATGGTACAAGAACATCTGTAGGTCTTTCTTCATCTGGATGCTGTTGTCATCTATCTGAGCCACTGTGAAGATCCTCATCTTACACCTTCTCCAAACCTATATGATTTCAGGGAGAGAAAAGCACTGTCTTGATAACTACTGGTAAAAAAAAAAGATCTGTTTTCTGTGTCAGACATTGTGTTACCTTGTGCTGGCGGAGCAGGAATGGAAGAAGCATGAGGAGACCACCATCATGGACAATCCACCAGACATCAATAGTACCCTCAGCTAACCGGTCCTGGTATGCGGGAAATTTATCGATGTTTTTAGCCACTAACAGGGCCTGGTGGGCAGCTGTTGTCTCTCTGACGGTGTCTTTGGGACAAATCATTTAAGTTTTTACTATTTTGTCAAACTGACTGATATTTACTTTACTGCACCGTTTTCACAAATACATTTCACAAACTGATCTAAAATGATGTGGAATTATTGTAATATTGCAGCGTTTTTGGAACTTTGAGACCTAAAGCCTACAAAAGTTATTATTATTATAATCTTCATTAACAATCCATGACCTCATTGCCTTAAGATGGTTATCTGACTTTATGGCAGCTTAGCATCAGAAAATGACACATACGCACCAATAAAGTTCTTCCAGGAGAGGGAGCTCTCGGCTTGTTTCCAGTTTGCGGGCCAGGCCATCAGCACTGAATTGTGTTTCATGCCACCCAGGCCTGCAGACTGGATCAGGTGAGAGAAACCATCCCGCTGGTTAGAGGACACCACCACATGACAGAAACCCTTTGTTTTCTCCTTTGCCATGGCTGCTTTGATATTCTGTGTAGAAGAAGAAGAAAAAAACAAGGTAATGTTAGTAAGTTGACAATGTTGAATAATTTTCAGTTTGACATTAAGTATTAAGTACTGACATAAGCTGAGATGCATACAAATGCTGTTAGAAAGGCAACATACATTTATGTTTAATCACTACTAACCCCTGAGCTTCATTTAACAAAATGACAAAAAAATTTACTTCAGTGATTCAAATTTGTTTTGTGACTGTCATACAATGTCTGCATAAGCCATAACTTATTACAAGGCCTTTCACTCTTGAGCAACCTGCAGTTACGTGTCTTACTCAAGGGCACAATGGTCATGGCTTGTTTTTTTGCAAGGTTTGAGCCAGCAACCCTTCTGTGAGATTTCTATGTGAATTCTATACTATATTCTTTGTGTACTATAAGCCCTAAATTGCCTAATTTGACAACATAAAATATTGCCAGCATTTTAGAATGGGGGCATTGTAGTTATGTAGAAAAGCCCTTGTTTGTTTTACTTTTTGTTTTTAACATTACATAATTATTATTTTTTTGCTGTATATACAGTATATATAATGAAAAACCTCTACATTTGGTATTGCATTTATTATTTTCTTGTGGTTATAAGTGGTTCTGAAAGGCAAGGTAAAAATTTTTTTTTTTGAAAAATTACTTTTTAAAAAAAATATTTTTTTCCCTTAACATTTGCTGCAAGTATTGGTACAGCAATTACTTCCCCTTGAATTCACTGGAATTGAGAAAGTGCCAGGGGTTCCCAAATGTTTTTGCCCAGAGATTTTAAGTTAATATTTCAAAACATTTAACAACACATTGACATGTTCATTATTATTATCATTATTAGTAGCAGAGGTATGTTTTAACTCAAATTATACCAATGGAGACACATTTATTATAGCTGTAAATTACAATTATACTGTAAAATAAAAAATATATATTTAATCATTTTAATAATGCACTGTGTTTCATTTATGAGCCACTGTTTGGGAAACCTTGCAATACGCAATAACTTCAAAGAATGCTATTTAGTTGTCAAAGCTAAAACCAAATTAGCTTTTCTATTAAAGACAAAGAAGCTTGGCTTTAACTGTATGTCTTTACCTTTTCAGAGAGCTTCGCATCTGCCTCACGAGCCATGTAGGTGCCCTCCAGCACTGAGCAGACGATGGTCAGGCCTTTCCCAGCCTTCAGCTGTGAGGTAAAGGAAAGCAGACGTGGATGTTTTACCCCCAAGTCAGAGTCCAACTTCAGGAGCACCAGCAGCTGAGGTCTGGAAGATGAGTTACATTTGAAATATTTGTTCTTAGATTCTGTCAAGTATGAAGAAGCTTGTACACAGCACTGGATTCTTCTGGATGCTCACCTCCAGTTCTTGGTGTGAGGTGGCGCCTCCTCCAATTTTATTAAGGCATATTGAGCTGCATTAAGGGATAATCCTCGAATCCCATCTCCCCATTCCTTCTCTGCCCTGAGGCGAAATAAAATGAAGAGTTAATATAGAACATTTTGCTTTAAAAAAAAAAAACGACGAATATTATGGACACTTGCTTACCCTCTGTATTCAATGTACTTGTAGATGCATCCAGAAAACAGTATGACAACCAAAGCATAATACCAAGATGAGACAAACATGAGGGACAGACTCAGGCTCATCCCAAGAAAAGAGAGGGACCTGCAGACATTTAAACAAATCCAATGGTGCAATTAATGGTAATTCACACAATCAAACATTAACTCAGACTGGTCCATTTTACCTCAATTTACATGCAGATGGAACTAATAGGTATTACACTACACTTGTTTGGTTAATGTAAAACCAATGTAACAGCATGAATTTGTAAGCAAGTAGGTTTCCTTTCTCTCCATTTTTGTTACCAATGGTTTTGGGGTTCCTTGCCACTGTTGCTTTTGTTGTATTGACCATTCTGACATTGTTGGATGTCAACTGGGCCGGTTGCATAAACTATTTATACTATTTTTTTATTCAAGGCTGGTCTTATGACATCACTGTTTTCTAAAGGACTGCTTTAAAGCTAAATTGATCTACTTTCATAACTGATACTCTTTACACAGTTATTAAATGGAACTGAATCAACACTGAACTGACCTCAGCTGAACAAAGACACTATTGTTTTTCTTAGAGCTGCTTTAGAGCAGAATTGATCTCTGTTTGCACTTTTGAATCATTATTTTCCTATTTATGCTAATAAAGCTGCTTTAAAGCAATCTGTATTGTATAAAGTGCAGTACAAATAAAGGTGACTTGACTTGTTGCTCTAATAATCATAAAGTGTTACTCACCAGTGGTAGAACTTGAATCTTGGCCTCCAGTTTGGGGTACGTAGAAGCGTTTGGACAGCACAGGCCAAGTTTACAAAAAGGTAACACATCAAGAAAAACCTGCAAAGTAGAAATTGGAAGCAGGGCTTTTATAGTTAACTACAACTAAAACAATTTGGTTATTGAAATAAAATAAATGTTAACTTTTTTTTTAATTTTTTTAATTTAGTTTAACTTCTGCTAAAATTGACCAAAATAACTAAATCTTAAACTGAAATAAAAATGGATAAAACCTACACTAAAAATCTTCCGGTTCAAAAACCTTTGACTTGTAAAGTTTTTACAGAATTCTCTTCTGCTCACCAAGCCTGCATTTATTTGATCAAAAATACAGCAAAAACAGTAATATTGTGAAATATTTTAACTATTTAAAATAACTGCCTTCTTTTTGAATATATTTGTTATAAATGTTATTTATTCCTGTGATCAAAGCCAAATTTTCAGCTACATTACTCCAGTCTTCAGAGTCACATGATCTTCAGAAATCATTCTAATATGATTATTTGCCATTCAAAAAACAATTATTATTATCAATATTATCAATATATAGTGGCGCCGGACCTGGTTATGTCACATAGTAAAGATGTGAAAGCAATGAGAACACACTCACATTGACAGGATGGGAGCAACATGATCCAGGGATCCAATGAGGATCCCAATCTCACAGATTGCTGCTGTTAGGAGTAAGGCCCAGGTTGGCTCACCATTAGATTTGCTATGACCAAACACCTACCAGTAAGAAGTAGGACATGTTAGTCTTCATAGTCAAGACAATTTTGTCAAGTGTTTTGCAAACTTTCACTAATTTCTTTCTATATATTTTTTGTAAGTAAGAACAATTCAAACAGAACTGTGCCTCAGGACATGTAAATGTGTCTTTATTTAATAAAATATCACAAAGGAAAGGATCAGAGCATGTTGTTACCTGTAAGAATGGCATGATGCCATCTCGAGCTATAGCCTGAAGGATCCTGGGAGCACCGGTGAGGCTCTGTAGCCCCGCACCACAACAGGAGAAAAATGAGCCAATCACAATCACCCATGAAGATGGCCAAGCTAATGTTGCAACAGCTAGAGTCCCTTTAACTGACTTGCCATACCTATTACGAAACCAAGCATGCAAAAACACGCAAAAACAGGAAGAATATTAAAACTGAACTGATTTAGCAAGCATTTTTGTAAACCACAGTTATTACCAAACAGCACTTACTTGTCTCGGAGTACAACACCTTCAATACATGCTCCGAATAACACCACACAGGAAAGGTCTGTTTAGCCAAATTAAGGTATTCATCTGACTTGTCAAATAATTCATTATAAAATTGTTTACGTAACTAACTGATTAAAATTATTTCCCAAGAGGCTTAGGTTTTTGCAGAAAGATACAGATAATGGAGGTGGTTGCAATAGCCATTATGGTCCCAGTGGGAATGGACCTCTGAGGGTCTCGAATATCTCCAGACCTGTTCGACCCAGCCATGATTCCTATGAAAATCAAGGGAAAAAAACATTTAATGCATACCTGCCAACCTTGAAGAAATTTTATGAGTACTACAACACCGCCCCCCCACCCCCACACGCACGTGAATGTATTCTCCACCGTTGCACACACACCTGTGAGAAACCTATGAGATAACTAACACTATAATACATATTATACACATAATATCCTTTCACTAATTAAGATTTATTAGTTACTCCATAACATATACAAGTAGACTATAAATGTTATACAATTACTGCAATCACTCCGAACATTTTGTACAGGAGGCATAGCCCATGGAAACTTCTTCCACCTGAAAATCTTGTCAGAAATAAAAGTAAACTGAGGACATTCTTTCTACAACCCGAATTCCGGAAAAGTTGGGACGTTTTTTAAATTTTAATAAAATGAAAACTAAAGGAATTTCAAATCACATGAGCCAATATTTTATTCACAATAGAACATAGATAACGTAGCAAATGTTTAAACTGAGAAATTTTACACTTTTATCCACTTAATTAGCTCATTTAAAATTGAATGCCTGCTACAGGTCTCAAAAAAGTTGGCACGGGGGCAACAAATGGCTAAAGAAGCAAGCAGTTTTGAAAAGATTCAGCTGGGAGAACATCTAGTGATTAATTAAGTTAATTGATATCAGGTCTGTAACATGATTAGCTATAAAAGCTTTGTCTTAGAGAAGCAGAGTCTCTCAGAAGTAAAGATGGGCAGAGGCTCTCCAATCTGTGAAAGACTGCGTAAAAAAATTGTGGAAAACTTTAAAAACAATGTTCCTCAACGTCAAATTGCAAAGGCTTTGCAAATCTCATCATCTACAGTGCATAACATCATCAAAAGATTCAGAGAAACTGGAGAAATCTCTGTGCGTAAGGGACAAGGCCGGAGACCTTTATTGGATGCCCGTGGTCTTCGGGCTCTCAGACGACACTGCATCACTCATCGGCATGATTGTGTCAATGACATTACTAAATGGGCCCAGGAATACTTTCAGAAACCACTGTCGGTAAACACAATCCGCCGTGCCATCAGCAGATGCCAACTAAAGCTCTATCATGCAAAAAGGAAGCCATATGTGAACATGGTCCAGAAGCGCCGTCGTGTCCTGTGGGCCAAGGCTCATTTAAAATGGACTATTTCAAAGTGGAATAGTGTTTTATGGTCAGACGAGTCCAAATTTGACATTCTTGTTGGAAATCACGGACGCCGTGTCCTCCGGGCTAAAGAGGAGGGAGACCTTCCAGCATGTTATCAGCGTTCAGTTCAAAAGCCAGCATCTCTGATGGTATGGGGGTGCATAAGTGCATACGGTATGGGCAGCTTGCATGTTTTGGAAGGCTCTGTGAATGCTGAAAGGTATATAAAGGTTTTAGAGCAACATATGCTTCCCTCCAAACAATGTCTATTTCAGGGAAGGCCTTGTTTATTTCAGCAGGACAATGCAAAACCACATACTGCAGCTATAACAACAGCATGGCTTCGTCGTAGAAGAGTCCGGGTGCTAACCTGGCCTGCCTGCAGTCCAGATCTTTCACCTATAGAGAACATTTGGTGCATCATTAAACGAAAAATACGTCAAAGACGACCACGAACTCTTCAGCAGCTGGAAATCTATATAAGGCAAGAATGGGACCAAATTCCAACAGCAAAACTCCAGCAACTCATAGCCTCAATGCCCAGACGTCTTCAAACTGTTTTGAAAAGAAAAGGAGATGCTACACCATGGTAAACATGCCCCCGTCCCAACTATTTTGAGACCTGTAGCAGAAACCAAAATTGAAATGAGCTCATTTTGTGCAAAAAATTGTAAACTTTCTCAGTTTAAACATTTGCTATGTTATCTATGTTCTATTGTGAATAAAATATTGGCTCATGTGATTTGAAAGTCTTTTAGTTTTCATTTTATTAAAATTTAAAAAACGTCCCAACTTTTCCGGAATTCGGGTTGTAAATAAATAAATCAAAATATTAATAAATGTGCAAAACCAGCAGTTATCAATATCAAAATCAGTTTGCTAAAAACAAACAAACTTTTTCATTGTTTAACTTGTTAAAGGTTGCAGATTTGGCTTTTTTTAAGTAGTGCATCAGTGAAAGTCTCTTTGTAACAAATGCTGCCTTTGGAGGCAATCATGACTTTTCTTGTCACCAGAGAACTAAACATCTCTGTGCTCATATTAATAGATTATTATTAATGTTGAAAAGAGCGGAGAATATATATATTTTTTTTTCAGGTTTTTTCGGGGGAATAAATTGAAAGAACAGCATTGTTTGTTACATTTGTTACAGTTACATTTATTTGTTACATTTATATTATTTACATCAAGCTTTTGAATGGTATAGTATTGCATATTGTTATTGAAACTTCATAATGTTTCACTTGATTATACATTTAGTCAGGAATTATAGTTTGGAAAAAGTCTAACTAGTAAAATGTTTACACGTTATGTGAAAACTAGTACAAGTATATAAATAAATAATACGAGACTTACTAATGTTTATTATCTCTGCTGAATAAATTGCTTCATTCTTTTTTTCTGAGGAAATCCAAATCTCAAATACTCAACCAAATCACATTTTGGGGTGAATTAGATCTTATTCCTCTCATCGCGAAGCAAACAGTAAAATAAAAATAAAAACTTTATTTCACATTAGAATCTGAAAAGAGCGTTCAGTGCGGGGGCTTTGTCGAATTAGAAGATAATGAAGGGAGATGTGAAAAACGGACATCGCTTTGTTTTCATATGGATTACTTTATCACAGAATATTTGTTTTCGGCAGCACTTGTTTAGTTTAAAAGTAGACATGTCAAGCTTTCTATAGATATCTCTCTTATGTCTCTTCGTTGAGTATTCACTGAGTTACAGTTCATTTTAATGACGTGTTTGTAAATGAATGTCAGCGCAAACAAAGGCTGCAGACAGCACACCTTGTTTGTTATCTTTATTTTATAAGTGCACAAAGTTTTGTTGTTATTATGTCTGTATACAAATAAAAGTAGACCCTTTAGAGGTTCGATTTTGCTCTTATCTGTATGATCAAAACTTAAAGTGTAATTGAAGTTCTTTTCGGGGTTATCAGGAGATGGGTCCCAGATGGAACCCAGCCTGGTTCATTACTCAAAACCACAATCATGGGTAAGACTGCCGACCTGACTGCTGTCCAGAAGGCCATCATTGACACCCTCAAGCGAGAGGGTAAGACACAGAAAGAAATTTCTGAACGAATAGGCTGTTCCCAGAGTGCTGTATCAAGGCACCTCATTGGGAAGTCTGTGGGAAGGAAAAAGTGTGGCAAAAAAACGCTGCACAACGAGAAGAGGTGACCGGACCCTGAGGAAGATTGTGGAGAAGGACTGATTCCAGACCTTGGGGGACCTGAGGAAGCAGTGTAACCTTTATCTTACGTTAATCACCACCTGGCCTGTCTAAAACCTTCTAGATTTTAAGCCATTCCACCACTTTTCTAACTGCCAACTAAGTTTGTGGATAGGAGGGGCAGGTGGGCGGCGGGTTAACATGCACCGCTCTGATTGGCCGAAAGCTTTTCACTCCACTTACGCGCTGTGGATCAGCGGCAGAATCAGCGTCATAGATTGCATAGAAACTGAAATCGGCGAAATGCGAGACGCAACAAAATGCGTACCTAGAGAGCAGCGAATCGTCGTACTTATGGGTCAAAATGCGTGCAGAGTACTAAAATTGTGTACATGTTGGCAGGTCTGTTTAATGCACTTTTTACACAGCAAATAGTTTAACTGAACTTTTCAGCATTGTTGTTCGTTTTTAAACCACACAGTTTTTTGTAGTAAAGCTATTTGATGTATTAGGCACAATGTCTTTCAATATATCAACAATTTTACACAATGTTACACAGAATCTCTCTTTTGACTTAGTTTCTTCTATATAATCAGCCAATAGTTTGCAATTCCATCTGAATCATTCTCACAGATCAATCACACTTTGAAACATTTGAAGAGGTTTCTCTCTCTACAAAACCTAATACCAAAAGAACAAAAAGAGCACTCGATGAAGTGAATATTTACCCAAAAACCACTGAAACTAAACCTGCAGATGAATCCTATCGTTTGTAATCGAAGAAGGTAAAAAAGTTCTGTCTTTAGTCATTTGTAGCCAAAACAATATTAAAAAAAAATAAATAAATACACAGAAGCACAGGTAACATTGTGAAGGGCTCATATACTGCTCACATTTTTGGCTTTTATAAACATTATTGTTTTTACATAACAAATGGAAAAGACAAACTGTAACTATAAACTAAACTGTCTATTTCAGACAGTGTCACACCCTACAACCTGCCACTCAAAATCCACACATAATGATGGACTTAAAGGCGTACTAGAGGATTGTAAAGATATTTCACTGGAACTTGATCTTCATTACATCCATTTTCTGTTTCTGTTCTGAGTTTGAATTCTTTATGCAATTATTTGTATTTGGCAGCAATTGTCATTTATGTATTCAGCTTACAGCTCTTGTTAGAGCGCTGACATTTTTGCTACAGTTACACTTGAAAAAAAAAATAATAATAATATTTTTTTTTTATGTAAAGCCTATGAAATATTATGAAACCAGATAGATTTAAATGAAAAATGTTGGCCTTCTAGTCACTTTTCCATGCTTCATGTCACTGTGGAGTTGATCATAATCATAATATGGTGATTTTGTCATTTTGGAACTTGAAATTCACCAGTCCTGCAAAAATTCACCTAAATGAAAGAAAAAAAGAAAGTCATACAGGTTTAAAATACCTGTAACTGAAGGAAAGTAGATTCCAACCAGAAGGGTGAAGAAGGTAGTGACATCATTGAGAACATAATATGGAGGCGGTTTTTTGTTATCTGAAGCTTGTTCTGAACTCTGTCCCTCCTGCTCCACTATGCCTTTGTATTGTCCATAGTGTCCCCACATGTTATCTAGGAGAAACATTATTACAGTAAAACACTGAGCAACCTAAATTGAAAACTTTGTCAAAATGCATCAGGTTATAAAACAAACAAACAAACAATTTAATTTTGTTATCATCATGAAATCTTGTGGTGTTCAACTAATTTGTAGTTAAATTATATTTGTATAGCTTGAAGTGTAATTTTATTTGAGTATTCACCTGATATGACCCCGCTGAGCAAGCCACGAACAGCTTGAATCTCTGTTAAATTGTTATGGGTGAAGTAATCATCACATGTTGCATTTTCAATGCCACCTATACAAAAAAGCTTCCACAGCTGGGTGGGGGTGGTCACGTTGTTGATGAGCTCTGTTTTGTCACACTTGTCAAACCTCGAATTTTGCAAGGTGCGGTTGCCTAGCAGACACACTCGATGTCTTGATGTACAAAAGAGACCAGAAATTAACTTGTGTTGAAATAGTATGAACCATCATATTCAATATATCGTAAATTTTTACATTGTAAATTAAGCTGTAGCATATTTTATTCAAATCCTAAGCCACATTTGTAGACCCATTTAGATAAAAAAAATTAATAATAATAAAATAAAAAATAAAATAAATGAAGTGTCCAGAAACTTGCAGATGCAGTTTTATTGTAATGTCACGCCAGGTAGCCCAGGCCAGAATCCTATATAGTTTTATCGTATATATACTGTCATTCATATATAACATCATGGCCATCCAATGTCATTCATTTTGAATTCACATTTAGTTATTTTGGTTTATTGTTCAAAATTTTATGTGAACAATATAATTTTTTTTTAAGACTAATTCCATGTCATGTTTCCAATTTAAATGTGATAAATTTGTACACTTGAACGCAGCATAATGTTTTATGTCCATGTAAAAAAATACAGCACTACTCACTGAGAATTGGGAGGCTTGATGGCAGATTGGATGACCCCTGCATAGATGGCCACAATTGACAGCATTACGCAGGACAGGAAGACCAAAGCCATCTTGTTGACATATTTCACTCCAACAAACACTACCAGAGTCATGATAACTAAACAGCATGTCCCATAAATGCGCATGTCATTTTGCATTCCAGTTGGCTCTTCAGTCTCTGCTTTAAACACAGCAGCATTGGGCATTATGTATGTCTGTATCAGGGCATGAAAGAAGAGAAAGGGTTATTGCTATCACACTGAGGATGCAGAAGCTAATATGATTTTTGAGGTTATGTCAAGAGCAATGAAAAGGTAAGTTAATGATAGAATCTGCTGACTTGTGTTAGTTCAGTGCTGACACAAGTTCTTCTGTAGAGATGAAAGAGTGCCGTTTTTGTTTGCAAGAAATTGTTAATGTTGGTCTGTAAGTTTTGACTCACCAAAAAGATTTCCATGGTTCCTAGTATGTACATAGAACCTGCAAATGTGGTGCCCAGGTAGACACACAAACCCACTGCACCTCCAAACTCTGGGCCTAATGCTCTGGAGATCATGTAGTATGAACCACCAGCTAAAGTGGGAAGAAAAGAGATTCACGTTGACTTAAAATCAATTATGGAGTCAATAATGATAAAAATATTATATAAAAGAGTGACATAGGAGATTGAAATCATACCAGGCACTACACCATTAGTGGCAATGGCACTCATTGAAATTGCAGTCAGCATAGTCTAGAGATAAGAAAAAAGACACATGTAAAACAGATATTTTGTTAAATTCCAGTTGAAAATATATGATCAAAAAGGCTTTAAGGATACCTCATATGGCCAAACATATGTAGACACCCAAAGACAAAAACCTATATACTTGATGCAAGGTTAGGATATTTTATTTCTATTGGCAATTAAAAAAGTTTTTCAATTTACTTTATTTTCTGTTAGAATTCACCTTTAGTTTGAATTGTTATAGATCTTTCTTTAAATATATTTTTTTATATTTCAGGGCTGCCAAAGCTATTTTAAACAGTATCTTTTAAAAATGTTTACCAACTGTGTGGATACATTTGTGGTACCAGTGAACACAGGACAATCTTAGCAAAGCAAATGAACAAATAAATAACCATTTTTGTTGTTGTTGTTGTTTTTACAACCAGTGATTTCCCAAAAGGTTTGCCATATTGAATGATCCCTGGTAAGTTTTTCTGATTCATGTTGATTGACAACAAACTGTCAGCTTCCTGCTACACACAGCGACATTTCTCTGTGTGTCTTGACATGTCTTGATACGCACGGGAGAATTACTTGTAGTTTCTTGTGAAATTCATTCAAACAGCTCTAAAATATAAATTGTCTTTACATAAAGGCATGTTTTATTTAATTTTTTTTACACACTCAAAGATTTCAAGTTTTATACTATACAAAAATATATATTTTTTTAATATGAATTGAATTACAACATAAAAGATTGTTTATTGCGGTCCTATTAGTTTTTATTAAGAAAAAAACAAAAACAAAAAGAAAACACTGTACCAGACTTTGAGTAATGCTAGTAAAGATGTTCCGCATCTGACTTGGTAAAAACAAATCTCAGAATGGTCTCAATTTCTGCATTGTCACAAACTGTTGGCACAAAGTCTGAAGCACATAGTTGTCTAGAATGTCAATGTGTAGAATCAACACCAAATCTGATAATTATAAGAAAGTGTTGTTGAAATACTTTTGGACATGTCAAGTTTTTCATTTCTTTGTGTGACAAAACTGTCAAATCTGGCAAAAAGGCATATTTTTATTAAGTGAGTGAAGAAATGGCTCCATGTTTCTTTTCCCACCTGGATACACTAGATCAATGAGTACAAAAAAAAAAAAGTGTTTTTTTTTTTTATTTGGAAAAAAAAAAAAAAAAAAAACTCACGCAAGAACAGCACATGAAGACGATAGCAAGGGCCTCCAAGATTCCCGCGGTACCCACTATCCATGTGAGCCGCAGAAAAAGAATCACACCCAGAATGTTCTGCATGCAGGGCAGGAACACACCTATAAATGTGCCCATCTGAGGGCCCTTCAAACAGATTGACACATAAAACGAAAACACTTCAGTTATGTAGGACAAACTGAGATAGCAGCAAAATGCTTGCAGGAGCTGTGAATTCAATGCGTTTGAAAGTCTTTTAACCATCTTTGTGCAAGGCAGTTTGCAGACTCACATTCACGGTGACCCTCTGAATCCCATCCTCACTCTCCGCCTCCTCATGCTCGACGGCCCCCTGGGTTATGTTGGTGTAGTTGGCCAGTTTGTTGAGGAGAGATGACACCATCGGTGTGCTGTCAATCTCATCCTGTGAGACATGGAGCAGCAAAATGATTTAAAATTGTATTTTAAAGACACTATATAAATAAGGTGAAGTATTTTATTTGAACAATGTTCTCAAACAGTGATAGCTGATGCACAAAGCTGAAATGGTTGGTTTTAAGCAGTTTGTTAGCCTACCTCATACAGAGCCATATTCTTGCCATAGATGCTGTCATCATGATCTGTACTTATTAAAGAGCTGGTTTCTCTGGGAGTCTCCTCACCTGGCAAATGAGAGAAAACACTAATACGGTTTAAATCGGAGAGGTTGATTTTTTGTTTAAAGGCTGGAATATGTTACACCATTTTTTTTAAAACTCCAAACACAACAAACTCGCACAGAAACAGGTACCTCATTGTTGTATAAGAAATGAAAATAAAAGCAATAAGCCCCGTGAAGCTGTGGTTTACAGTGAATTTATAACACCTAAGGTGCATTAGTTGTTATAAATTCACTGTAAACCACGGCTTCACGGGGCTTATTGCTTTTATAAAACGGTTATTCCATATAAGGAGTAAGGTTTCACAGAATAAAACAGAGCAAATAAAGTCCAATGATTTAAATAAAAACAGTATTCTTGCAACCAAACAATGTAGTTCCTTAGAAACAGTTGTGGTTCCAACAAAGTGGTTGCCAAAATACACAGAAGTAAACAATGGTGTTTATTTGTAGTGTAATTTACAACAGCTTTGAATGCGGCTCAACCAATTAGAATCAAGGACCGGAACTATTCGTTTTATAACAAAAATTCTAAAATCTACTCAAAATCTCAGTTATTTCGTCTAAATTTTCAGTGTTGTTAGCTTTGGACCAGACATAAGGTGTAAAAGTACAAAAAAAAATAATAAAAGTGAAAGCGTTAACTCAACTTGACAAGACATGTTTGTTCTTGTCTTGGGAAATCATGGCAAAACTCACATTTTCCACATAACTCATCTCTTATTTTAGTCTAAAAATATAATCGAACACTTTCATTTATTAGACACTAGGTTCATGTTATCATCTTTTAGATAACCCCAAAATTGTTTATGCCAGTATACTGTTTAATATGCCATTACTGTTCACATTCACCAAGCCAATATTTGCAGAAAACAAGCATGAAATATTTTTTATTTTTATATTTGAGACAATGAAATACAAACAGATCATCCAGGTCATTTTTTGTGTATCTAGAAGACACAACCTATGTTCCCTTAAACTATGTCTCATGACACGCTTTTTAATGTTTTAATCTGTTTATATTTTAAACCTTCACAACAGCAGATCTGTGAGCTGTCAACTGCACACCTCAGTCTTAATGTAAGAAACATATGTTGGCGGTAAAAAAGAAAGTGAAACATTACCAATGTATAGGCTATATATAGGTCAAACAAGCATTCTTCCAGTATGAGAAATTTCAAATGCTTAACATTAATTGAATAGATGGTTTAAAATCAGCTTACACTTGCCATTGTAATGATCTTTTGATAATGCATATCAATGAAATTCTAACTCACCTAATATCTTTAGATTCAAACCTTCTTCACAGTCCATGCTGAGAAGGAGACAAAACGTCTCTGATGGTCTGAGCAGTAAGAACGCTGTGCCTTAGGAAATTGCTGTACAGTCTAATGCCAGTCTGTTGAGTAACAGTTCAGTAGTCTTCACCTAGTCTTCTCGACTTGTTCCAAGCTATGCTAGACAAACTCATTAGGTCTGTGTGAAGAAGAGCAGCCTGTCTCTGTCTTCCAGCAGCCCTCCTACCTCTCATATCTGATCATCTCTTTCTCTATCTTCTTCACTCATGTTTATTCCAGTACAAGCTTTATGTAGGTGATATCAGCCTCTCCCTGCCCTCCAGTCTGTTTTGTCCTGTCCTCTCTGAGGTTCAAAAACAGCACCAGACTGGCTCTGTACTGTATTTCTTAAACCCTCTGTACTAGATCACTGACTGAGCGCGAGTCTTGAATGACTTCTCATCAAATCGAGGAGGGGAGGGGGATTACAGTAAAGGCTTATTCAAAACCAGTTATTCAGCTGAAAGAGAATATGTGCTGAAAGAAAAACTGAAATCCAGTTCATCAGCATGCTAGACCTCATTTGTGTAATTTCAGAAACATTTCAAAGCGAAACTTAAGGAGTGTGTCTGAAGTGGGTATAATATTATGATGATGATAAACATTTAGAGATACTTAACTAAATATTAGTTTTTAAGCAGTGACTGGACTGACTTAAGACTGGACATGGTGCTCCATTAAGGTACAGGTATATTGCTGCTGTTAGACAGACTGAGAAAGTTGGTTTTAAAGCTGTATTAGTAAACTGGCAAATATCTATTTCCCAGGCCTGTGCTGCCAAAGGATCTAATTTCACGTCTCTTTCCACAGTGAAAACAGAACAATAACAGAGGAGGTTCATTAAAAGCTTTCAAGGTTTCCGAAACATCCTTTTCCTGAGAATTCCCTCCGTGTGGTTTGTAAGTTGTGTTTATCATCCTGTACACATGCTAATTTTGTATATAAACAATGAAATCCCACAGGGACTAATTTGTGATGTTTTGGGAAAGCTCAGTTGGCATGCATTTACTGTATAAATACCGGATTTTAAAAGTATAAAAGATTTGGCCAAATATAACTATTAATAATAACTGTGTGTGTGTATATAATATATATATATATATATATATATATATATATATATATATATATTAAAGTGCAATTGATTCCACTGATATTTGTGATATGTATGGTGTAGTAACACCAGTTTTATTCAGATGCCAAAACTGAGCAAAAGTATACAATTTAGTGCAAATGTTATTTATGTCGCCAAAAGATAAGATGAAATTCTGACAGTTTTTCAGGTGAATTATATTTCATTCTAGACCTCCTAATAACACAAGATGGTATTAAATGCTTAGTTTTATGATCTCTGTATTTTGGCAATGCAACGATGATTGAGATACAAATGTTTCTATTTGAAATTCTATTTGATACTCGCAAAATTAATTTTCTTATAAAATGATGTACGGCTGATCAAATAAAAGTTGCTTTAGTCCAGTAAATGGTGAAACAATAAAAATGACAATTTATCTTATGTTTACTTTATAAAAAGCATTACATTTTTAAAGTGAAGCGACGTGATGTAACATACTGCCAAGTATGGTGACCCATACTCAGAATTCATGCTCTGCATTTAACCCATCCAAAGTGCACACACATACACTTTGAACACACACCCGGAGCAGTGGGCAACAATTTTTGCTGTGGCCCCCGGGGAGCAGTTGCTCAAGGGCAACTAAGTCATGGTATTGCCGGCCTGAGATTCGAACCCACAACCCTAGGGTTAGGAGTCAAACTCTAACCACTAGGCAGAACTTCCCCAAAACTTTATGAAGTTTTCACATTAACCCTTTCACGCATAGTGGTCACTACAGTGGACAGCTATTAAAAAAGCATTTTCTTGAATTTGCACGGGTTTTTATGGCAAAGTTGCACATCAATCTCTTCATTGGACCCTGGTGCATCATCCTATAAATTGAAACCAAGTGGCAAGCCTTTGTGTTTCGATTTTTCCCCCTCCAAACCAAGATGGCCAAGGGTCAGTCAGACATGCCAAGTTGCTCCAGAATATCCACCGATTCCTTCTATCCTAGGAGACTCTTGTAGGTAAAAAAAAATATTGCAGCATAAAGCAATATCTAATGAGTCATATCACAGTAAAATTTTCCAAGTTTTGATTTTAGATTGAGAGAAAACTCTGATTAATCACATGTCCACTGTAGTGGACGTCATGCATGCAATGGCTATATTTCAGCTACAATTCATAATTATAATGTGAATATTGTTTTTGAAATTTAAAACTTAAAAACTTGAAAATATGCATTGACTTTTTCTACTGTAAATAAATGTATTTGTATTATTAAAATGTAATTTTCATTGACATCGAAAAAAGTCATGTGACTACATAATGTATGACACTTGTAATGCATTACTTTACTTGTTAGATCAAAAAGTAATCTGATTTTATAATGCATGTTATTGTAATGCGTTTTTTTACTCATAACATCAAAAAGTAATCTGATTATGTAATGCATGTTACTTGTAATGCGTTTCCTTTCTCATAACATCAAAAAGTAATCTGATTATGTAATGTGCGCTATTGTAATGCGTTTTTTTACTCATAACATCAAAAAGTAATCTGATTACATAATGCATGTTACTTGTAATGCGTTTCTTTACTCGTTACATCAAAAAGTAATCTGATTAGGTAATGCACATTACTTGTAGTTAATTACTTGTTAGATCAAAAAGTAATCTGATTAGGTAATGCATGTTACTTGTAACACATTACTTTACTTGTAACATCAAAAAAGTAATCTGAATGGGTTATGCATGTTACTTGTAATGCGTTGCCCCCAACACTGATCATTTCAGATGAGATTGAAAAAACGTATCTCTAGGTTTTCTCAGAGGAGGGCTATGATAGAAATGTGCATGTCCATCTTGAACATAATCATAATTATCAGCTAATAAGGGTAAATCTCCATACTCTACCAAGTTAAGATTAACAATTTAATTGAGGTTCAACAAATAAAAAACAGATGCAATATGGATAAACAAATGATAAAGCTTGGCTTATTGAATATCAGATCCCTTTCTACGAAAACACTTTTTGTAAATAATATGATCACTGATCATAATATAGATGTACTCTGTTTGACAGAAACCTGGCTAAAACCTGATGATTACATTATTTTAAATGAGTCCACCCCCCAAGATTACTGTTATAAACATGAGCCGCGTCTAAAAGGCAAAGGTGGAGGTGTTGCTTCAACAACATATTTATAACAACATTTTCAGGATTTCTCAGAGGGCAGGCTTCAAGTATAACTCGTTTGAAGTAATGGTGCTTCATATAACATTATCCAGAGAAACAAATGTTAATGATAAATCCCCTGTTATGTTTGTACTGGCTACTGTATACAGGCCACCAGGGCACCATACAGACTTTATTAAAGAGTTTGGTGATTTTACATCCGAGTTAGTTCTGGCTGCAGATAAAGTCTTAATAGTTGGTGATTTTAATATCCATGTTGATAATGAAAAAGATGCATTGGGATCAGCATTTATAGACATTCTGAACTCTACTGGTGTTAGGCAACACGTTTCAGGACCTACTCATTGTCGAAATCATACTCTAGATTTAATACTGTCACATGGAATTGATGTTGATGGTGTTGAAATTATTCAGCCAAGTGATGATATCTCAGATCATTATTTAGTTCTGTGCAAACTTCATATAGCCAAAATTGTAAATTCTACTTCTTGTTACAAGTATGGAAGAACCATCACTTCTAACACAAAAGACTGCTTTTTAAGTTATCTTCCTGATGTAACCAAATTCCTTAGCATATCCAAAACCTCAGAACAACTTGATGATGTAACAGAAACTATGGACTCTCTCTTTTCTAGCACTTTAAATAAAGTTGCTCCTTTACGCTTAAGGAAGGTTAAGGAAAACAGTTTGACACCATGGTATAATGAGCATACTCGCACCCTAAAGAGAACAGCCCAAAAATGGAGCGCAGCTGGAGGAAAACAAAACTAGAGGTATTTCGTATTGCTTGGCGGGAAAGTAACATATCCTACAGAAAAGCATTAAAAACTGCTAGAGACATTTACTTTTCTTCTCTTTTAGAAGAAAACAAACATAACCCCAGGTATTTATTCAATACAGTGGCTAAATTAACGAAAAATAAAGCCTCAACAAGTGTTGACATTTCCCAACACCACAGCAGTAATGACTTTATGAACTACTTTACTTCTAAAATTGATACTATTAGAGATAAAATTGCAACCATTCAGCCGTCAGCTAAAGTATCGAATCAGACAGTGCACTATAGACCCCCTGAGGAACAGTTCCACTCATTCTCTACTATAGGAGAGGAAGAATTGTATAAACTTGTTAAATCATCTAAACCAACAACATGTATGTTAGACCCTATACCATCTAAGCTCCTAAAAGAGGTGCTTCCAGAAGTCATAGATCCTCTTCTGACTATTATCAATTCCTCATTGTCATTAGGATATGTCCCCAAAACCTTCAAACTGCTTGTTATTAAGCCTCTCATCAAAAAACCACAACTTGACCCCAAAGAACTAGTTAATTATAGACCAATCTCGAATCTCCCTTTTCTGTCCAAGATACTAGAAAAGGTGGTATCCTCACAATTATATTCCTTCTTAGAGAAAAATGGTATATGTGAGGATTTCCAGTCAGGATTTAGACCGTATCATAGTACTGAGACTGCTCTCCTTAGAGTTACAAATGATCTGCTCTTATCATTTGATCGTGGGTGTATCTCTCTATTAGTTTTATTGGATCTTAGTGCTGCGTTTGACACAATTGACCACAACATTCTTTTGCATAGACTTGAACACTTTGTTGGCATCAGTGGAAGTGCATTAGCATGGTTTAAATCGTACTTATATGACCGCCATCAGTTCGTAGCAGTGAATGAAGTTGTATCCTATCGATCACAAGTGCAGTATGGAGTACCTCAAGGCTCAGTACTAGGGCCGCTACTCTTCACGCTTTATATGTTACCCTTGGGAGATATCATCAGGAAACATGGTGTTAGCTTTCACTGTTATGCTGATGATACTCAGCTCTATATTTCTTCGCAGCCCGGTGAAACACACCAATTTGAAAAACTAATGGATTGCATAGTCGATATAAAAATTCTTCGTCATCAGTTAGGAACCTAGGTGTGCTATTTGATCGCAATCTTTCCTTAGAAAGCCACGTTTCTAGCATTTGTAAAACTGCATTTTTCCATCTCAAAAATATATCTAAATTACGGCCTATGCTCTCAATGTCAAATGCAGAAATGTTAATCCATGCATTTATGACCTCAAGGTTAGATTATTGTAATGCTTTATTGGGTGGTTGTTCTGCACGCTTAGTAAACAAACTACAGCTAGTCCAAAATGCAGCAGCATGAGTTTTTACTAGAACCAGGAAGTATGACCATATTAGCCCGGTCCTGTCAACACTGCACTGGCTCCCTATCAAACATCGTATAGATTTTAAAATATTGCTTATTACTTATAAAGCCCTGAATGGTTTAGCACCTCAGTATTTGAATGAGCTCCTTTTACATTATAATCCTCTACGTCCGCTATGTTCTCAAAACTCAGGCAATTTGATAATACCTAGAATATCAAAATCACCTGCGGGTAGCAGATCCTTTTCCTATTTGGCGCCTAAACTCTGGAATAACCTACTTAACATTGTTCGGGAGGCAGACACACTCTTGCAGTTTAAATCTAGATTAAAGACCCATCTCTTTAACCTGGCATACACATAACATACTGTAGCTAAACCCCAGCCAGACAATGGTGAAGCTTACTGATATTTCAAAAAGTCTTTATTTTCTTAAACCTTTTTTCTCCTTGAAACACCGTAAGAGCTAGGACAGATAAATAACATAAAATTAGCTCTTACGAACTCAAACATAGCCAAAGGCCACATTCAACAATATATTGTATATTATATAACAATATATAACAACATTACAAATAGCCATTCATAAAAACCCTTTTATGACATTACCTCAGTCAGTATTAACAATGCTGAAAGGTTTATGTTAGCATAACTTCACATAACATAAGCGGATACACATTTAAAACACTTCAAGTCGAATAAATTATCCTACATATTAATGCAAACAAACATTAAACAAACCAAACACAATACCTTGTTCCCGTTCCAGCTAGGTGCTTAATTATACCCTCCTTTTCTTTAGTGTTTTCGACTTCAGAGTGTTTTAGTGCAACATGAGATTTTTTCTCCTTTCCTTCCGTGTGTGCGTCTCTCTAACAAGTCCCACCTTTCTAGATGCAAAATTAACGTTCCACTATGGAGACGGAAATAAAGGACTCGCCACATTAACAGAGGAGACTAATAAAATAAAGTTCGAAAGTAATTATTAATTTACTCTTTCTTTAGAGTTAGTTACACTCCCACCAATCATGAGTGAATAATGGAACGGTACACAGATTACATTAGGCACGAATGATTTTAACTGAAAATTGCCTTCCCTAAGCCGTATAAGAACAAAGACAACTTATGCCAAAGTTGGAAACTTAACTATAACTATGTAATATTATGCGCTATGGAGGGAAGGAGCAGATTTAGTTAGTCTCCAGCAGCAGAACAAGCTTCTGGACTGGGCGCTCAACTTCGGACACCTTGTGAAGACGCTCACCTTTCTTGCCAAGCTTACTGTCACCAAGCTGAATTTTAACTCTCCGTACAAGTCCATCTTTGTCAGTAGTGGTTTCTGAAACTCTACCCAATCTCCACTCATTCCTGTGCACATCCTCTCCTTTCATGATTACAATATCTCCTACTTGTAAATTTCTTCTTGGAGCATGCCAGCGTTGTCTGAGAGCAATGTTGGCAAGGTATTCCTTTCGCCATCGACTCCAGAACTGTTCTGCGAGATATTGAACATGTCTCCACCTTTTCTTGCCATACACATCTTCTCTGACGAATTCACCAGGAGGAGGCAAGGCTTGGACAGATTTCATCGTCAGAAGATGATTAGGGGTGAGTGGTTCGAGGCTATGGGGGTCACTGAGATTGTCAACAGTCAGAGGACGACTATTGACTATAGCCATAGCCTCATAGAAAAAGGCCCGTAGTGAAGCATCATTTAGTCTACCAGAGGAAAGGGCAAGAGTGGACCTTAGAACGCTTCTCACTGTCCTTATTTGTCTTTCCCACACTCCTCCGGCATGGCTAGAATGGGGTGCATTCATGCTGAAGTCGCACTGCTTTTCTGCAAGAAATACAGCCAGACGGTCTGCATCGACTTCCCTTAAAGCTTCTCTAAACTCATTTTTGGCTCCTACGAAGTTGCTTCCTTGATCAGACTTGATCTGACGAACAGCACCACGTATGGCGATGAAACATCGAAGGCCATTTATGAAGGCATTTGTCGACATGTCTTCAAGAACCTCAATATGAACAGCACGGGAACTAAGGCAAGTGAAAAGAAGACCGTACCTTTTGTTCTCTTTTCTTCCTTGTTTTGTAAGGAATGGCCCGAAGCAGTCCATGCCGCAGAAAGTGAAGGGAGGTGATGGCTCCAACCGTTCAGGGGGTAGATCGGCCATCCTTTGCTCTTCCATAGGTTTGCGTTGCCGTCTACAAGTGACACATTGACGAATGTAGGATGCAACTGCCCGGTTGATTCCTGTAATCCAGTAGCCGCTGCGCCTTATTTCATTAATGGTAAGACCTTTACCTTGATGTTTCATCTTCTCGTGGTGATAGGCAATAATCATCCTCGTGATGTGATGATCTTTGGGAATGATTGCAGGGTGCTTGATGAAGTTGGGAAGAGAGGAATTGCACAGCCTCCCTCCCACCCTGAGGACACCGTCGTCGTGGAGAAAAGCGTCAAGAGCATGTAACGGATTGTGATGTGGTAGAGGGATCCCTTTGCTCAGCAGTTTCAACTCTTCTTGATACACATTTTTCTGCAGATCTTTGATTAAGCAATGTTCTGCCTCTTCTCGTTCTGTTACAGTGGTGAGACTGTTTGATCTGTTCTTGCTTATACGCCTGAGAATGCGTGCAACTGCTCGCGTAGCTAGCGACCATGATGAGAACTTAGACAAGCGATCAACTAGGTTCACGCATTCAGTGGTTTTGGTACTGAGCGCTAGAACACTCCTGACCTCTGGATCTCCGACGGTTAACTCTGGTATTTCATCTGTAACCAGCTTTATTTCCTTGTTCCATAGGAACTTGGGCCCAGTGAGCCATGTGGATGACAAAAACTCACTGGCAGTTAAGCCCCGAGAAGCATGGTCAGCAGGATTCTCATTTGTTGGGACATATCGCCACTGTTGTGGGGCTGAGCTGAGCTGAATCTTCTGAACCCGGTTAGCCACAAACGTGTGAAATCGTCGTGCTTCGTTTCTTATATAACCTAAGACCACTTTAGAGTCGGTCCAGAAGAACTCCTCGGCATTAATACATCCCAATTCCTCCTTAAGCATGTTGCTTATCTTCACTGAAACAACTGCTGCTGTTAATTCTAATCTTGGGATGGTTGTGACCTTGGTTGGAGAGACACGTGATTTTCCTACAACTAAGGCACAATGAATATCACCCTCTTCGTTTTGGAGTCGCAGGTATGAGCACTGGCCATAACCCTTCATACTGGCATCAGAAAAGTGATGCAGCTCTGTCTTTGAGACCCTTCCAAATCCAGCAGGTGAGTAGGTACGGGATATGGTGAAATTATCTAAGTGGGCTAGATCACTTCTCCATTGTTCCCATTTTGGGCGAAGCTCGTCAGTGAGAGGATCGTCCCAGCCAGTACCCCGTCTGCACATCTCCTGAAGAATGATCTTCGCTCTGAGGACGACTGGCGCCACAAACCCAAGAGGATCGTACAGAGAAGCCACTGTAGATAAAATGCCGCGTCGAGTTGCAGGCTGTTCTTTGAGGCTGACGTTAAGCCTGAAGCAGTCAGACTCCACATCCCATTGAATCCCGAGAGCTCTCTCAAGTGGCAAATCATCAAATGCGAGATCCATATCCTTCACATTGGTTGCTCGTTCGGATTGTGGTATACTCTCTAATACCTTTCTGTCGTTAGACACAAACTTATGTAGACGGAGACCACCCATGGCACAGAGTTCACAAGCTTCCCTGGCAAGCTGAATAGCATCTTCAGTGTTTTCAACACTTGCGAGCCCATCATCTACATAAAAGTTCCTCATAACAAATCTCGAGCCTTGAGTGTATATGTCACGATTCTCCTTAGCTAGATGTTTCATCCCATAATTTGCACATCCTGGAGAGGAAGCTGCACCGAACAGATGCACTTTCATGCGAAACTCGCTGGGCTGTGAGTTTAAATCTCCTTGCTTCCACCAAAGAAAGCGCAGGAAGTTGCGATCAGCTTCGACCACGTGAAACTGATGGAACATCTTCTGAATGTCGCACATCAATGCAACGGGGTGCTGTCGGAAACGGATGAGAACTCCACTTAAGTTGTTCAACATGTCAGGCCCAGAGAGGAGGTGATCATTCAAGCTTGTTCCTTTGTATCTGGCAGAGCAATCGAACACTACACGAAGTTTATCTGGCTTCTTCGCATGGTGCACACCATGATGGGGAATGTACCATCTCTCGCCTTCACTCCCACCATCCTTGACCTGCTCAGCATCTCCGTTTCCGATGACCTCCTCCATGAACTCAACATAATGCTTCTTATACCTTTCATCCCGTTGCAATTTCCTTTTAAGGTGAAGGAGGCGTGTCATAGCTGAGCCTTTGTTGTCAGGCAAACTGGGTCTGGTTTTGAAGGGCAGAGGCATCTCATAATGGCCATGTATATTTTTCCTTATTCCCTCATCCAGTATGTTGAGGAATTTGATGTCGTCTTGTGACACAATTTTGCTGCCGTCACTGCCATCTTTGAAGTCAGACTCTAAAATGCGAATGACGTCAGTAGGAGTTATCGGAGGTAGCTCCTTAACTGTAATTCTGTGACACAAATGATGTGTGCTCAACGCATCATGGGTCTGTAGTGAGCGCCCTACAATACTCCATCCTAAATCCGTCCTTACAGCGTAGGGTTCCTCGTCTTCTCCTAAAAGGACTTGTCTTGGTGCCATAGCTCTTGAGCAGTTGTAGCCGATCAAAAGACCTACTACACAGTCCTTCAGTGGTTGGATTTCATCCACTATTTCTGCAAGATGACTCCATTGTTTAGCGGTCTCACAAGTGGGAATGTGAGAGCGGTTAACAGGTATGCAGTCCTTTGTATAGGCGACCGGAAGATCAACTTGAACTGCGGAACTATATCCTCTAACACGAAGTCCAGAAACACCTTCGCTTGTGAGCACTGTATCCTTACCACTCATAGTCGTCAACTTCAGTTTCACTGGATACTTGTCAGCATTAAGACCATCACTCACTTCTTGGTCAATAAACGTAGTGTCGCTTTGAGTGTCGAGTAGTGCATAGACAAGTTTCTCAGTCGTTGGATCATTTTTAGATGAAACCCAGACCGGTATCACCATTGATGTGTTGGATGAGCCTTCACCTGCTACACTGAGTGACGTTGCAGCAGCGCCTCGATTTGTCTCTGGTTCTGTTGTAGACCTTTCTCTTTTATAGTTGTCATCATGCAGGGCTGTAGGATGCTTTCCCTTACAGTGGTCACAAAAATGACGATGACGGCATTCTCTCACGCTGTGGCCGGATTTCAGGCATCCATAGCAGAGTTTCTTCTCCTTTATGTAGTTGCGTCGCTCAACCAACACCATCTCAGTGAACTTGGAGCATGCATGAAGCTGGTGTCTATTATCTTGACAAAGAATACATAAAATCTTAACCTTCCTCTGTTCTGACTTATGGTTCTCATTGTCAGTGACTGTTTGAGTGGTAAGAACACTAGCCTTGTTTTTCTTTACGTCTTTGAGATTTCTCTTCTCAGTGATAGAATCTGATAAACGAAGGGCATGAAAGGACGTAATGGGATTGCAGGCAATCTCAGCTTCGTTTGACGTGAATCTAGCAAACTCCTTGAAACTTGGAAATTCTTGATTTTCATTTAGGCTTTGCGTGACTTGTCGGTTCCAGCTTAAAGCTGCCCAGTCTGGTAATTTGTGAACCAGCTTCCGATTCTCCTCCCAGTCATTTAATATGTCGAGACCCTTGACATAAGGCATGGCATCTTGACAAGCATTTAGAAAATCTGAGAAGCGTCTCAGTCCTTCAGCATCCTTTGATGGAATTCTCGGCCAGTTGGTAAGCTTCTCTCTGAATGCTCTCTGAATGGTGAATGGCTGACCAAAGCGATGGTTCAGTTTGTCCCATGCGTCTTGGTATGCTTCATTGTCATTTCGGTAGAAGTTGCCATCTAAAACCTGCCGTGCTGGGCCACCAACGTATTTTTTCAGGTAATATAGTTTTTCAGCTGGTGTGATTGCCCTTTGATCAATGAGTGAGGTGAATGCTGACTTCCATTCAATAAATTGTATGGGATCGCCATTAAAGACAAATGGCTCAGGAACAGGAAGCCTATTTAAGGCTATGTTGTCTTGAAGGATCTGAGCGAGAGAGGAAATGTCTGTACAACGGGGCGATGCAACTTGAGAGAGGGGCACTGTAGTTACAGGCACATTCTTTGCTTCCATGTTCCTTTCCTTTTTAACATAGTTAGCATCCTTGTGTTCTGTCTCCTTTTCATAGATCCTCAACTTGGCTTGAGCTGCCCGTATCTCTTTCTCTGCCTGCAGTCGCTCCAACTCACGCCTTTGAACCTCTAGAGCCTTGCGTTGTTGTTCCTCTAACTCTCTTATGGATTCCTTTTGCCTTTCTTCCTCTAGCAGCATCTGATAATTTGCTTCTTTCACTGCTAGTTCAGCAGCAGCATCTGCACGTTTTGCTGTCATAACTGAAGTTATGGAGTAGTGGTCAGACTGGCTGTGACTTATAAAAGAAGCCGCGGATCCATAGACAGACTTTGCATAGTCATGGCGGAGCAGTTCATGAAGGCGTTGTCTTTCCTGCTGCTCATCAAACCCGCTTTCATCATCTATAGCTCTGCTGTAGGCAATGTTGATGATTTCTGTGGTCACCGATTCACACGTATCAACTCTTCTTCTTATGTCGGTGGAGGGTGTAGTGAGATTTCGAATTTCATAATAAATGTTCATTACATCTTCTTTATCTTTCTTAAGCTCTTCAATGAGAGGCCAGAGCTGACTCTCTGACATATAAGTCTTTAGCTGATCTCTTGCCTTCCGTGTGTGGAGCTTCCATAGCTCGTACATGACATACAGCCTTTTCTCTTTTTTCTTGGCCTCTTCATATTGATGTGCGCGCATCTTCTCTGTAGGATGGCGTGTGCGTTCAGAGCGTCTTGGACCTTCATGAGCATTGTCATCCTTGTTAAGCTTGCCTTGGAGATCAGTTAAACTTTGTTGTTTAGCTTCATTTGTTTCCTTCAGACACGGTCTCTCTGAAGAGTCTACCATTATGTCGGCTTCACCTTGTAAATCTTCATGCTGATAAACAGCCATCTGCTCCTCCACCTCTATCTCATTACCTGACTCTGACATTATCACCTAAAATTTTAAACTCTAACGGCAGAAGACCCCTTAGCAGATGTAATAAAGCCCTCGTTATGAACTGTAAGAACATAAAATATCAGAACATCAGTTTAAAGTGGTTAGCACATATGCATTTACATATAGACACTCAAATAACTGTAATAACTGACAGTGTAAATACCACAATAAACAAAGTTATCAAAGTTCTTAAATCCAAAATGCAAGAAATGAAAATGTGAAGACCTCAAAAAACACAGTTAATTAAGTGGATAAACGCAAAGTCCAAAAAATAAAATATAAAAAAATGTCTATGTGTCCTTAATTAGAAAGAGTCCATGTGGATGCACGCAGGCATGAGTGCAAATGTAACCACAGCTTTTTGTTGCTCTCGTTGCTGAGTCGGTAAGTATTAAATGTTCAGTCCAAGAAGCCGTTAATCCGTTGTTCGCCTTATTACTGTACTATAGACTGTATAATAGTGGGTTAATACTCACAGTCCTGCATCAATGTCCGTGAATGAGGTACTTGTACTTGACCATTTCACCGAATCTGTGAGACCGCTGTCCAACGTAGGTCAGGCGCGAGGCGTGAAGATGCAGCTTGATGCGTCCATGCTGACACGATGTAGCAGAAACTGTAACCGGCGCTTTGAAGATCCTCCGTGGCCCGTCGTAGACAACACGTCGTCAGTATCGATGCGGGTCAAGCTCTTACTGTAGCTAAACCCCAGCCAGACAATGGTGAAGCTTACTGATATTTCAAAAAGTCTTTATTTTCTTAAACCTTTTTTTCTCCTTGAAACACCGTAAGAGCTAGGACAGATAAATAACATAAAATTAGCTCTTACGAACTCAAACATAGCCAAAGGCCACATTCAACAATATATTGTATATTATATAACAATATATAACAACATTACAAATAGCCATTCATAAAAACCCTTTTATGACATTACCTCAGTCAGTATTAACAATGCTGAAAGGTTTATGTTAGCATAACTTCACATAACATAAGCGGATACACATTTAAACACTTCAAGTCGAATAAATTATCCTACATATTAATGCAAACAAACATTAAACAAACCAAACACAATACCTTGTTCCCGTTCCAGCTAGGTGCTTAATTATACCCTCCTTTTCTTTAGTGTTTTCGACTTCAGAGTGTTTTAGTGCAACATGAGATTTTTTCTCCTTTCCTTCCGTGTGTGCGTCTCTCTAACAAGTCCCACCTTTCTAGATGCAAAATTAACGTTCCACTATGGAGACGGAAATAAAGGACTCGCCACATTAACAGAGGAGACTAATAAAATAAAGTTCGAAAGTAATTATTAATTTACTCTTTCTTTAGAGTTAGTTACACATACTAATATGCTTTTATTATCCAAATCCGTTAAAGGATATTTAGGCTGCATTAATTAGGTAAACCGGAACCGGAAACACTTCCCATAACACCCTATGTACTTTCTACATCATTAGAAGAATGGCATCTACGCTAATATTTGTCTGTTTCTCTCTTGTTCCGAGGTCACCGTGGCCACCAGATTCAGTCTGTGTCCAGATCAGAGGGTCACTGCAGTCACCCGGATCCAGTACGTATCCAGACCAGATGCTGGATCAGCACCTAGAAAGGACCTCTACATCCCTGAAAGACAGCGGAGACCAGGACAACTAGAGCCCCAGATACAGATCCCCTGTAAAGACCTTGTCTCAGAGGAGCACCAGGACAAGACCACAGGAAACAGATGATTCTTCTGCACAATCTGACTTTGCTGCAACCTGGAATTGAACTACTGGTTTCGTCTGGTCAGAGGAGAACTGGCCCCCCAACTGAGCCTGGTTTCTCCCAAGGTTTTTTTCTCCATTCTGTCACTGATGGAGTTTCGGTTCCTTGCCGCTGTCGCCTCTGGCTTGCTTAGTTGGGGACACTTCATCTACAGCGATATCGTTGACTTGATTGCAAATAAATGCACCGACACTATTTAACTGAACAGAGATGACATAACAGAATCCAATGATGAACTGCCTTTAACAATCATTTTTGCATTATTGACACTGTTTTCCTAATGAATGTTAGCAATGTATTTTGTTTAAGGCGCTATATAAATAAAGGTGACTTTGACTTTGACCTGAATAGGACATTTTTATAGTTGTATGTATGAACTATCAATCAGAGGGCAGAAGGCATGTAGAGCAGGTTTTTCGTCAAGAGTTCTGACCTTGTTCATTTATAGGAAATTCATGTACTCTACAGTAAGGCTTTATAGGGTTAAATGTTCATCTGATGCCAACACAAAATGCCTTTACAGCCATGGGAAGGTTTTTTTCACAAGGAGCATTTCATCTTATAAAGGAAACAGCACAATTAAACTTATTTTTGTCATGGAAGGTTTTAAATAGGCCAGTTAAAAGGATGGGGACAAATTCCATAATGATGAGCAACAAGCTCTGCTACACACCAATGTACACACATTAACACACATGAAATAAAACTTCTGGATTAGGCAATTATTATGTGAATGAATAAAGATTAACTTTAAGATGACTAAGATGATTTAAGATGATTATTACGCCTGTTCCAATAGTGTGTCAAGTCAGAAAATAAGGAACATCGACCAAACACAACTTCCACATTTGATGTAAACAAAGAAAAAACAATCAACAAGTTACACGACAAGAAGAATCCTGATGCAAATTTAAATTCCTAATGAATGCATCCATTTAGTTGTTATTCAGATTCTGTCATTTACTCACGCTCATGTTGTTCCAGACCTATGAATTTGTATCTTCTGCTAAGAAGGTATTTTGAAGAATAATGGTAACCAAACAGTTGAGGTATAGCTATTGACTTCTACAGTAAGGGAAAAAAATACTACGGAGGTTGGTTACCAACATTCTTTAAAATGAAATTTTCTGTGTTCAGAAGAATAAAGATATTCATACAGGTTTGAAACTTGAGGGTGAGTAAGGATGATAGAATTTTCCTTTTTAAACTATCACTTTAAATTTGAATGGAATCCACAAAAGAAAGTTCAGAACGTCGCATAGAAGAAGACTGTGCGACTTGACTTGACTTGACAAAAGTTTTCTTTTTTTCTACACAAAAAAGTGGAGCAACCGATTAAGTTAATTAATCTAAATAGAAACAGCGGAAGACGTCAGAGTAAAAGAGAAACAGGAAAATGAAGGGGGAAAAGGCACCAGGAAACCATAAATTGTTTACACTCCATAGAAGATGATTTCACAAACACATGGAAGTGAACACGTCACATATTTGCTTCTGATGATGCGCTTACTGTAAACAGACGCTTTTAAGAAAACCCAAGTCTTGCACAATAAGCCTTTAAAAGTGCTCTTATGTTTGCACATGTCCAGGCAGAATGTTTTTTTTTACACAGAAAGCTCTCACCTGAGTTTGGTCCCGCTGCCGTGTATGTCTCCTCCTTGTCCTCTTCTTGCATTATCTCTCCATCATACTCTGGATTTGCTATAGGGGTGTCTCCCACCGGCACCACTGTGAAGTTTGTGGGCATTTTTTCCTCACACAATGTGCTCAGTGTTATATTCCTTGAGTCTTTTCTCTCTCTCTCTCTATCTATCTATCTCTATCTCTGTCTCTCTGTCTCACCACAAGTCTCTTGGGCTCGCCACAGTTCGAAGTTCTCTGACTTCTTCACAACTGTTGTTCAGACGCGGCAGCCCATGTGATCACTCTCAACCAAATAAGCAGCTGTACACAACTCCTCCCTCGAGGAGCGACGGGCTGTTTTGTCCTGCCACAGAGCTTTGAGCTGGTGCTTCCTGTTTCGTGTTAACTGCCCTTCTCGTTGTACCTGTGAATGCTGGGAGGGAGATGATTGTTTGCCGTGTCAGAGAGTCATCTGAGACTGGCCAAAGTGACGGGAACAAAAGGCTAAACACAATGTGGCATTCCTCAACCCCAGCCCTATTCCCTGCCCTACCCCCTTTATGACGTTCCTAAAAGGAAATGTGTGCTACAATCACTCCATTCAGGAACCATTAGGACTGGAGAGGAATTGAAGCTTAAAATAACTGCATCGCTCCTGTTTCTCTGGAAAGGCTATACTAAAACTGCATGAATGTTTGGTGGACACCATGTTTTTACACAGAACTCTTGAGTGTTGATTAGCATAATTCTTTAAAAAAATATGTATGCATTGGTTTTAAAAAAATAGGCCTAGAAAATGAGTTGCTGTTTTCTGCTTCAAGGGTGTGTGCACAAACATACCCTAACTGGACTGCCAATGACAACGCACTCGTTGGTCATGTGAAAGAGGCTGATAAGGTTCTCAACAGTGAACTATGCTGACTTCACAGGAACAACCTGCAGACCTGCATAGCAGCTTTTCAGTGGTGGAGAAATCTGCTGTTGTGGCTGCAAATCTTCTGTTGTGTGAGGTCCAAGCAAATAGATAAATTCTCACAAATTGGTAAATATGGAGAAAACAATAGCATTTTGGAAGTGGTGTAAATATGGAGAAAACAATAGCATTTTGGAAGTGGTGTTCACAACAGACGGCCTATATAATCTTTTCAATGAAAAATGAAAAAAAGTTGTTGTTTTTTTTGGCCATATGTGATTGACTGTCTGTCAACAATCCAGCAGGTGGCAGCCTATACAGTTTTCGAACAGACTGCATTTGGGCTCTTGCAGAAGTTAACAACTGAAGCATGGAATAAAAGCTACAGGTTAAATAAATAAAATATGTATGTTAAAAAAATATATATATATAATATACATATTGTTTTGAGAAATACACTTGTACCTCTATCTAAAAAGCTGAACTAAATATAAACTGGAGATGCTTTCTTTAATGCATACTAACAGCATTGTGAAGTTCATTATGTCCCTGTCCTATGTAGGGTATTATAAGCTGTGCATTGCACTTAGTCAGGCAACTTTACCTGCACTGTGATAAGATTTCAACAAGAGCTTTGGATGAGTTTTAATTGTGCTCAAAGTTTTCTTATCTAAAAGTGAATTATTCAAAGTAGTGGTCGACCGATATTGTTCTTTTGACAGCCGTTGCCGATATCTTGGAAAGCAGGGGGGCCAATATAAAGCCGATATATTTTTGTTATTTTTATTTTAATTAATATTTAAGAAATTTGAAATCTATTTGATAATGGATTAAAAAATAAATGTGTAAAATAAACATATACTTTAGATTACAAAGTATTTTCCACAAATAAACAAATATTTAATAAAAAATATAATTGAAAAGAAAGTAAACACTTTAACCAACAGGGCACTCAGTATTCTGGGAAGTTTGTGTGCATTGGGAATCATATTTTTCAAATAAATCCAGGGTAACATTCATTTACATACAGCACACGGAAGAAAATGACATGAATATGACATTCATGCATTCAATTCACACGGACAGACCGTCACACAGAGAACACGTGATCATGCTGAATACACACTTCACAAGATCTCACAGCTGGATTTGGCAAAGTTTGCAAGGTTTGTGAAATCAAATGTTGATTAGCCATTCAAAGATTTGTTTAAATGATAAATGTATATTTGCTTAATGCTGATGGCAAACGAGAAAATATTATAATGTTTGCCTTTCTGTTACTAACTAACACTGGGGAAGTCGTGGCCTAATGGTTAGAGAGTTGGACTCCCAATCGAAAGGTTGTGAGTTCGAGTCCCGGGCCGGCAGGAATTGTGGGTGGGGGGAGTGCATGTACAGTTCTCTCTCCACCTTCAATACCACGACTTAGGTGCCCTTGAGCAAGGCATCGAACCCCCAACTGCTCCCCGGGCGCCGCAGCATAAATGGCTGCCCACTGCTCCGGGTGTGTGCTCACAGTGTGTGTGTTCACTGCTCTGTGTGTGTGCATTTCGGATGGGTTAAATGCAGAGCACAAATTCTGAGTATGGGTTACCATACTTGGCTGAATGTCACTTCACAACTATATAAAAGCAATCGTTATAGTACTTTTTGTATTCATTAATTCCTTTGTTTAACTGTTCTATCTGATTATCATACAGACTTCTATCTAGACAGAACTGTTAACAACGACAGTAAACAAGAGAGAGAATGTGAGCACTGTGTGCACTCAGGCTCTGCCGCTGTCAGCACCGTCAAAATCAAAATCTCGCCTCGAACACATCAGACATCAGCCAAGCAGAAAAACGTTTTGGCCGATGCCGATATTTGAAAACTGCCAAATATCGGCCGATATATCCGATATATGATTGATTGTAAACCAGGGACCCCCTTCAACACTATCTATCTAACGTCTATCTATCTATCTATCTATCTATCGATCTATCTATCTATCTATCTATCTATAAACACACACACACACACACACACATATATTTATGAGTGTGTGTGTGTGTGTGTTAAGCTCATTGGTATATTAATATATGTTTAATAGTAAGTTTCTCTAATCTGTCTTTACAAGAGAGTTTCCAACAGAGTGTTATTGACATCAGCAGTTTAAGGACTGGTTGCTGCGCTCATTTTACACAGGCTGTCAGTCAGTGCAGTTACATTATTATGCCAGGAGGTGTCAGAAAGGGACCGTTAAAAAATGCATTAAAACCATTAAAAGCATTAAAACACATCATTCATGAATGAAAAAAAGATGTTAAAAAAGTTTAACATTAAAGCCACTCTACATGGTCCAGTCGGCTATCAATGCGTTACCTGGATAATGCTGTAACCGATGCTTGACAATGCCCCTGTCTGTTCAGTAGGTATGTACTACTGAACATTGCTGATGCAGTGATGCGAAATACCCTTAAACTGACTTTTTTTTCTACAAATATGTAACTTGACTTGAAAAAGGACAGACACAATCTCTCTCTCTCTCTCTCTCTCTCTCTCTCTCTCTCTCTAGATCTACAGAACATATGTACAAATCACAAAGGTACACAGAGTCTTAATGATGTATAAAAGAGAGCAGTTGTTGTGAAATATTACTCTCTTTACTCTTGTTATAATTATGAACTTACTGAAAATTCAAAACACGTGCACTAAAACAAGACAAAAAAAACCCTATGCTCTGCAGTTGGCTTGTAAGTAGTGATATTAATATTGTAGTCGCAACAGCCCTTTAACAACTCGAATACAATAACAATTGTGCTTCATTTGTGTTGCAGTAGTATGCATATTTTAATCAATGTACTTTAAGCAATCAGCAAGATTTGAAATTTGATGTTAACAATAACTCTTATCTAGGGGACCCACTATGAACATTTTTAATGTCTTTCTTATCTGACACACACGGCTCAGTTTATGAAGCTGATGATCTGAATCAGGTGTCAAGGGCTGGACTTAAGAGCTACTGCTGTAAAATTATCAGAATCCACATACAGTTTATACATTTGTACATTTAAAACAACTTAAGAAATCTGCAGTACCCTCTTGGACCCCCGATAGAAAGTAATTGATCCAAACAAAGAATCCACTTATATTATAGCATCTTTATATTTAATTTATACATACTTGTTGTATGTCTTAAGAAAGAAATACATGGAAATCATCTGAAGTTTTTCTTCTACCAATATATTATAGTTTGCGCTCGACCTGGACTAACTTACCACTCTAAATCAACTTTGTGCTCGCTGAAGAGTGGCACTCTGAAAGGTAACATCAGGAGGAGTGAATCATGCAGTCCTCCACACCCATGACTCCTTTCCCTCCCCAACCATCCTCTCAAATCTATACACTACTACTCAATCTTATTTTTAAGCGCTCCCAAACACAGAGAGGGGCTGTTTCACAGTGATTGAGTGGACTGGGACAGAAAGTAGATTTGCATACATTTGCAAAAAAAGGAAGCAGGTGACGTGAGGTAATAGAGCAGACAGATGTTTAACTGAGCGCGAGGATGCGCGCAATGACATATTCAAGGCGTAATTACTGTGAGACTTTAAAGTGTCGCGCGCTCGTGTTGCGTTGTTACGTAGATGAGGTGTAAATGTAAAGCTTGTTTGCACGCGTGAGTCCTGGCAGCGCAGTCAATTTAGCTCTCTTATTGAAAATAAACACAAGCATAGGCGGAACTTGCAGAACTTTTTGCCCCACTAAAGTAGGACATAATGCCTGTTCGACGCGGACACGTTGCGCCTCAGAACACCTTCCTGGACACCATCATTCGAAAATTCGAGGGTCAAAGTAAGTGAATGACTTTTGTTGTTGCTTACTTGTTTAGTTAAATAAGCACTTAATATGTTCAGATGTTTATAATGATGGTGATGATGATTTTTTTTAATTTTATAATTTTATTATCGGTATTCGTTTTGATGATGATGATGATGATGATTATTATTATTAAGAAATGTTTTTGTATCATTTGAATATGTGATATGTGGATCATTTGGATCATTTGAATATGTGAACTGCTTATTATTGGTAACTTCACGATTCACAGAATCGACATATGAGATGGACATTATATTTATTTCATCTAAATAAACAGATTTTTGATGTAAATGTATTCATAATATATATATATATAAATATATATATATATATATTATATATATATATTAATGTGACATTCATGTATGAAGTATGTGTTTTTTCTGTGTAAAGTGTCTTAACAACTGTGTGACTTTAATAATTACTTAATTTTAATTTCAACAATTTATTTAATTGTATTGCATATCACTGTAATTTTGTCTTTCTTTTAACTGATGTAAAAAAAAAAGACATGCTTTCATTTTTTTTTTTGGTTTCTACGTGAATGTGATTTATGAATGTCTTGCATCTCTTGCTTTACCTTAACAGATCGCAAATTCATTATCGCCAATGCACGAGTTGAAAACTGTGCCATTATATTTTGCAATGATGGTTTTTGCGGCATGTGCGGCTACACACGTGCAGAGGTCATGCAGAAGCCGTGTACCTGCAGTTTTCTGTATGGACCGCATACTGGACGACCAGCGGTGGCCCAGATGACCAAAGCCTTACTGGGCTCTGAAGAAAGGAAAGTGGAGATCTCCCTATATAGGAAAGATGGTAAGTTTCTGGGGGTGTTTCTTATATTTTTATATTTAAACATTCATTTTTGTAGGTGTCATTACAGTGACGATTAAAACAACTGACCTAGAAGCATACAAGGACCACAAGCAATATCATGCACATGCATTCATTTTATTATGGATACTCAACTAAAAGATGAGGATTACAGACTAGTATAGTGGCTATTCTAAGTATTTCTATTTATGTCCTCTCTTATTTAAAGATAGCATTTCTGGATGATGTATTGATTTCCAGGACAGCTGGGAGTATAGGAACAATAGTCATAGAAGACATAATTACAAAGGACAATTTCTCACTATCCAGATCAATTCATGGTGCTATAAGCCAGTAACCCAAATGGTTGCATAAGGGTGTCATAACATTGTGTCCTCTAGAGGTGCTCAGGACAGAGGACAATGCATACAGTGCGGATTTGAGTTTACGTTACTAACAAGTCAGCAACTTATCATAATCCATGAGCTACCAGAAATGCTCCTGAATGACTATTTTAAAGGGAAGAATATGCTAGCATGTTAACAGAGCAGATAAACATACACATGGTCCATCCTAGACTTTGTCCGAGCACATGGTATTTTTCCACTGATCTGGATGGTAGGAATACTTCTCAGTGTGACCCTTTGTAACCTAGCCACCCTAAATTTCTCAGGTGTGCTCCGGCTACATTTATTCATTCTGAAATATGAGACCTCTCAGTTTTCTGACTTCCTTACGCTGTCGTCAACATTTCAATACAGTATGTCATTGGTAACAATGAAGTTTAGGATATACATGTGTACAGTCGTGGTTTTGTGTTGACTTATGTGGTCTGTGGGTATTGTGTCATTGTAACCTACAAGTCAAATCTATCACCTTATGCCCATCAGGATTGTCATTGGACGGCATGTTCAGTATGTGTATCAGAATACAATAGCAATATAAATATAAGCTATGGTTGGTGTTCAGATGCCATGTTTGAAAGTTTAAGCATGTTTTATGAAGGAGGTGTGAAATGCATTATGTGAAATCCTTGTTCATTTCTAGTACAGACTAGTTACCAGAGCTTTATTGTAATAGCAATTTTTCAGTCAGTCAGTAAGTCAGTTTTTTTTTTTTTTTGGATTTATGCTGAGGTTTGTGGATGTATTGACAGCATCTAAAATGTAAAAGTATTAATGTATGCTGCAGAAATGTAAAAATGTTTATTTTCATTTATATCATAAATAAATTCATGTAGTTACATTTAACTGTTTTGAGACCCTAAACCTACCTTTTAAAAAAAACATAATAGGCAGATAAGTGCAGAATAAATAATTTTAGTTAAAATATATTACTATAAAGATGTTTTTCTAAATTAAATTAAGGTCTTTTCTTACACAGAGCTAACTGACTTTATAATTGACATGTGCAGACTTGAAGACCTGGAATACAATCCAGTAATATAATTAATAGATTTGTTTAGGGTTCATATGTCGATTACTTTGTAGCAAAAGCAAGTAAAATCAAAATCAAATGATTAACTAATGAATAATTGTTGGCAGATTTGTCATTTAATATTTTTACTTGTATATAGTGCATCCGGTGTAAAACGACGAAGTCTGTCTATAAGCGTTGAATGTGGCAACAGAAATCACACAGACCAGAGATTTGTAAACATTTGTACATCTTTAAAAATGTCTATGCAAATGTACAAAAATGTGTGTCAGTAGCACAGTTTACATATAAATACATATGATTACTGATGAAATCATGTTACATTTGCCAGTGTGTTTATGGGCTTCTCCTATTTGTCAGTGGGATGCATTGTCCCAAATACAGTCGTAAATAGGGATCTAACTATTAACTGCAAGCTGATTGAAAATTGATTCAAATACTTTATGATTCAAATTGGTTGATGCTAAACAAAATCACAATTCATTTAGGGTAGGAGTTTATATGAATGCATGTCTGAGGGAAACTTACTGTCTTTAGAAAAGTTTAGATGGTATTTTTCTTTTCATCTTGCCTCTGTATAATGCATATTATAGTTCATAAGTGCAGCTCTGCTTTGTTTACAGCGGAAACCAAGGAAATGCTTTAAGCACCACCTGCTGGCAGAGAGTTGATCTGCATCTCATTCAGGTCGTCTGCTGTTTCATGCAGATATTTTTATGTATAGTTGCACAAAACTGAAGTCAAACCATTCTGTTTTCGCTTCAGAAATGTCAAAATTATACAGTCTAATTTAAATTAAAAACTGCATGTTGCATGTATGCAGCATCTTTCTTTGGATCATGATTAAAATGCAGTGGTTGCCTCTAATTTTAAATGAAAAGAGCACAGACAAAGCCTTATTTTATTTATATGAATATATTTATTTTATTTGTGCTTGTTTTAACATTTCAATTTAGTTTTGTTATTTACATTCTAATTAAATTTTGTCATTTAGCAGACACTTTTATCCAAAGTGACTTACAAATGAGGACAATAGAAGCAAACAAAACCAACAAAAGACCAATAATATGCAAGTGCTATGAATTGCATCGAATCGTGAGTTGAGTGAATCGTTACAACCCTAATCGTAAATTTTATTTCTAATTGACCTCAATTAAATACTCCAAAAGACGTTTCATGCAGATACACAAAGGAAACATAGAACAGCCTTCATCATTCACCAACATTCAGTGTAAATGATATGGGAAGAGATGTGCTTTCTTGTGTATCAATCCCATAAGAGCCCTAAAAATTATTGAGAATTAATCAGTAGCAGGACTTAGCACCAAGATTTTTTTTTTGTTACTCTAAACCATAAATACAACTAAGATGTGTTATAAATGTGTAGATGGCTACAGTCCAGAGGGTCATTTATTACTGAAAACTAATGTGAGGTAATGAAGGTGTCATGGTCAGTAATAACGTCATGCAGTCTGGAGAGGACTACTGGACGTTTCTGCACAAATTACCTGCTGCAAGGACACACAAAAAGCTCCTCTGAGGGAACCTTGAAGGATAATGATGCTTCAGCGAAATTCTGCAATACAAAGGAAAGCCATGGGGTGTATTCAGAACCCTCTAGGGATGTACAAAAATTAAAAGTTAAAAACTAGTATGATCAACATAAATAATTTAGTTTTATGAACCTAAAGAAATAGTACCTTCTCATTATGTTACCCAGTGCACCATTGCCCAATTTCCCGTAAAGGCGAAGATCCTTGCCACTTAAGAGAGTCCTTGGGAAGGACTTTGAAAGCAAAGCGTGGAACTAATGGTGGTTGCACCAGTAATCCTCCCACAAAAGAGCAATTGCTATGAAATGTCCAACACTCTTTAAAGCCTGTTGGTCCTCTGAGGTTTATCTATGTAAAGCATAGCAGATGATCACTTAATGATGACCCCTGAGGCAGATTATGCTCTTGCAGTAAATGATCTGGGGATGACTTTTAATAGGAACTCCCCATTTCAAAGCTTGCTACATTTTTTTTCTTTTTCTTAATGAGATAAAACAGAGCCTCATTAGTTTGAGCTTTATATTTGATGAAAATAATGGCATTATTCTTTAACTGAAAATTTAACTGTAATTTGTTGCTTGTCTTTATGCAACAATAGTTATTTATAGTGGAATAACCAAGCTGCTCTTTCCCATAATAAAACCTGTTCATCATATAATCTATTGTATGACTCCAGAAAGTTCTGAAATACTTTTCATGATGTTTTTTTTTTTTGTCATTTTTGGAGCTTGACAGTCTATGAACCCTATTTATTTTCATTAAAGGAATAGTTCATCCAAAAATGAAAACATGCTGATAACACATTTAAATGCACCTATTGTACATATGGGATGGTCTGATGGTGTATGCACAGATCTGGTGAAATTTAGCATATTGCTTGCTCACCAATCATCTTCAGTGAATGGGTGCCAAACAACTGATAAAAAATATGACAAGTAACCCACTCCATTAATTAAAATTCCAGTTGTTTAAATAGTGTCTTGTAAAAAGAAAAGTTTTTATGAAACAAAGTTTATAATTTCAAACAGTTTATTCTAGCTAAAATATGAGTCCATATTATTGCTATTTCCAGTAACAATTTCTCTCTTCTGAATAAGTAAAGAAATATGCACAAATCAAGCACTATATACTGTACAAGTGACCACAGACCACAGTCGGTGATATGTGCAGACAACAGGGGATGGACTTTTTGCATTAGAGGAAGCATTATTATGGATTAGGAACGTGGATTTTGCCCAGAAGCAAATGTTTAAAATTAAAATGCTTTATTGTTTCATACAAACCCACAGATTTTACTTCACAAAATATTAACACTGGAGTCGTGTGGAAAGTGATTGTGATGTTTTTATCAGCTCTTTGGACTCTCATTCTAATGGCATCCATTCACTGCAGAGTATCCATAGGTGAGCTAGTGATGTAATGTAAAATTTCTCTGTTCAGTAACTGTTCAGTCTTTGGATGACAATGAGAGTGAGTACATTTTCAGCAAATTTTCTTTTGTACGTGAACTGTTTGTTTAAAAACATAAAATAAAGAATCTAAATATTGTAAAGACAACAGCTGTCACTTTAAGAGGTGAACAAAGTATTTCCAGTATTTTTCACCCATCTTCTCTGGACTATCTTATAAGTATGAATAACTTTTTCAGAAGTATTTTTTTAAAATGATAAAGTAATGATAAGTAGTCACTAAATGATCAAAAACTCCAAAACATGACCCAATTATGAGCATAACAAGGAAAGATCCAATGGAAGTCCTATGATCAACAGATAAGACAGAGGATGACCCTGCTCATCAGTCTTCATATTCTGGTAATGGCCTTCTCAGCTATAATTAGACAGAGTAATGACTGAAACCATCTCTGGGAGTTAATTATTTAAATGTCCGTTCTTCATCCCTGAACTCTCATAGGAGAGCCTAGTCAGAAAGCCTTCCTCAGCGTTCATCGGAGTTTGGAGTAACTTACTTTTCAGATGCTGATATACATTATGGATTTATTAGTTTGTATGTTGTTAACCTGGTTTTGCCGACAGTATCACTATAGGATCAAAGTTAGAGTCAAACTTGATGAATACTTTACAAGTGACAGAAAATGTTCAAATACAATTAATCTTTAATGTTAATAGATCCTCTGCTAATTTGTTTACATTCATCTTCTAGACCAATTCTGTTTTAATTGTTTAAAGGGTTAGTTCACCCAAAAATCAAAATTATGTCATTAATAACTTACCCTCATGTCGTTCCAAACCCGTGAGACACAGTTTAATATATTTTAGATTTAGTCCGAGAGCTCTCAGTCCCTCCATTGAAACTGTGTGCACGGTATACTGTCCATGTCCAGAAAGGTAAGAAAAACATCATCAAAGAATTTTTTTAAGCATCGAAAATACATTTTAGTCCAAAATAGCAAAGACTACGACTTTATTCAGCACTGTATTCTCTTCCGTGTCTGTTGTGAGATTTCAAAACACTGCAGTTTAGTGATATCCGGTTCGCAAACGAATCATTCGATGTAACCAGATCTTCTTGAACCAGTTCACCTAATCGAACTGAATCGTTTGAAACGGTTCATGTCTCCAATAAGCATTAATCCACAAATGACTTAAGCTGTTAATTTTTTTAATGTGGCTGACACTCTGTAACGACTGGGTGAAGGAGTGGCAGGAAGTAAGTGCGGGTTTAACATGGTTTAATGAAGACAATGATACAGGACAACAATAAGACACAAAGATGACGCTGAAAGGAATACACAGTCCAGGATGGTGCAGGTGGGTGAAGGATCCGGATGGCGGAGATGAGTTGGCAGCAGGAGAGGATGACACAGGAACTGCGGGGAAGCGAGCCGAAGGTAAGTGATGTTGCTTGTTGGGGATGAGTCTTTTGGCAGTTCTAATGTACTCTAAATTCTTGTGATCGGTCCAAACAGTGAAAGGTACCCCTGACCCTTCCAACCAGTGACGCCACTCCTCTAAAGCTAATTTGACAGCCAACAATTCTCTGTTACCAATGTCATATTTGCGTTCAGCAGGAGATAAACGATGTAAGAAAAACGCGCAGGGATGAATCTTATCGTCCGAGGCAGCACGTTGGGAAAGAACTGCTCCTACTCCGACCTCTGATGCGTCGACCTCCACCACGAACTGCCGTGTGGGATCAGGGGCTACAAGGATGGGAGCCGAAACGAAGCGGCTCTTGAGGTTGGTAAATGCAGTTTCTACTAGACTAGACTAGTTGGCTGAAATTACGAATAAAACGTCGATAAAAATTGGCGAACCCCAGAAACCGCTGTAGGGCCTTACGGGAATCTGTATATGGCCAATCTATCACAGCCTTAACTTTGTCAGGATCCATATGTATTCCCTCGGAAGAGACGATATACCCTAGGAAGGGGACAGACTGTGCATGGAATACGCATTTCTCCGCCTTGACAAAAAGCCCAATCTCAAGTAATCTCTGGAGCACTCGTCTGACGTGTTGCACATGTTCCTGGAGAGATGAAGAAAAAATCAGTATGTCATCCAGGTAAACATATATAAACTGATCTACCATGTCTATCAACACGTCATTAACGAGTGCTTGGAAAACCCCTGGCGAGTTGGAGAGCCCGAACAGCATCACCAAATATTCAAAGTGCCCTCTAGGGGTGTTAAAGGCGGTTTTCCATTCATCCCCCTTCCTGATGCGGACCAAATGATAAGCATTACATAAATCCAATTTTGTGAATACGGATGCTCCCTGTAACCTCTCAAAAGCTGAAGACATCAACGGCAAAGGATAGGTATTCTTTATCGTGATGTTGTTCAGCTCTCGGTAGTTAAAACAAGGTCACAGAGAACCATCCTTCTTACCCACAAAAAAGAATCCCGCCCCCGGTGGAGAAGAGGAAAGGCGAATGAACCTCGATGCCAAGGAATCAAAAATGTATTTCTCCATGGCCTCCCTCTCTGGAATAGAAAGAGAGTAAAGCTTGCCCTTAGGCGGAGACTTACCTGGAACTAAGTCTATAGCACAGTCATAGGGATGATACGGAGGAAGAGAAGCATCACGGGACTTACTGAACACCTCCTTCAGGTCCAAGTACTCTGCGGGCACGTTTGATAACACCATGGTCTCCTTCTGAAAGACAGAAACAGGCACAACAGGACAAGCAGAAACCAGACAAGACTCATGACAACTTTCACTCCACAAAGTGACTGTGTTGGAACCCCAATCCACTCGTGGAGTTATGGGTTCAGTGTAGTGAGTAACATGTGGCAGTTCCTGGCCATTGAGTGCGGTGACATGGATGGGATGAGACACAGGAAGGACAGGAAGGTTCAAGTGACGTGCAAGGAGAGAGTCAATGAAATTACCTTCGGCCCCAGAGTCCAGAAGGGCGTGACAGTCGTCAGTGCGGTTCTCCCACCGCAGTTTTACCGGAAGGAAAGTCGAAGATGTGGTTGAGAACTTCCCGGCGGAGATCCCACCCGATAGTAGCCTCAAACTTACTGGCTCTTTTACCAGGCATGAATGGATGGAATGCTCCGAGCCACCGCAATACAAGCATAGTCCTTGGTGCCTCCGCCGCTCTCTCTCCCTCCTGGAAAGCCGAGCTCTACCCACCTGCATGGGTTCGTGATCGTAGACGGGACCGACCATGTTCTCTTGACTCGAGCGGCCCCGTTCCGGAGAGACGTAATGGCGTGATGGACTGGCTTGTTTACCCAGGCGATTAATCCGAGCATCCACCCGGAGTGCCAGGTCGATGAGACCGTTGAGTGTTGGGGGCAGCTCGAGGAGGTAGATCTCCTTCTGAACACGATCAGCCAGCCCATGCAGGAATAGATCCCACTGCGCCACCTCGTTCCACTCGCACGCGGCTGCCAGGGTGCGGAACTTGATGGAGTAATCCGCCACCGACGATTTCCCTTGTCGGAGGTCCGAAAGTTGGTGAGCGGCCTCCCTGCCGGCACCGGCTCAATCGAACACTCTTTTCATTTCTTCGTAGAGGGCGTGGAACGAGGTGCAACACAGATGTCGATTCTCCCACACCGCTGTCCCCCATAAGTCGACCTTGCCAGAGAGTAGGATAAGAGCAAACACAACCTTGGACTCTTCCGTCGCGAAGGTGCGGGGCTGCAATGCAAAATGCATGGAACATTTGTTAAGGAAAGTCTTGCAAAAGTTAGGCTCACCGGAGTAACTCTCTGGTGCCGGAAGTCACAGCTCTGGCCGGAAGTGATCCTGGGAGGTCTCCCGGGGGACGGGCAGCGCAGGTGGTGCGGTGGGCGCAGTAGGAGAGGTGAGTTGATGGATCTGCTGGGTGAGCTCGGACACCTGTGTCACCAGTGCTTGGGTCGCGCGTCCGGTGTTCACAATGCTCTCCTGCTGCTGATCCATACGGTTGCCGCTGTGATGGATGAATTCCGAGAGAGAAGTGGTTCTCGCTGCTTCCATGTTTGGTGAGAGCGTTCTGTAACGACTGGGTGAAGGAGTGGCAGGAAGCAAGTGCGAGTTTAACACGGTTTAATGAAGACAATGATACAGGACAACAATAAGACACAAAGATGACGCTGAAAGGAATACACAGTCCAGGATGGTGCAGGTGGGTGAAGGATCCGGATGGCGGAGATGAGTTGGCAGCAGGAGAGGATGACACAGGTACTGCGGGGAAGCGAGCCGAAGGTAAGTGATGTTGCTTGTTGGTGATGTGCGTAGAGTGGATGGGGTTCCGGGAGACAAGGACATCCAACGCAGAAACACACAAGAAAGCAAACATAAGTCACGTACATGAAACAACGCTCTCACGAACACAAAACGCTACACAAGCCAATATATAGGGATGAGTAATGAGTGACAACTGTTGCTGATGACAATTAGCGGAGACGCCCCCACAAACTAATTAGTGCTGATGCGTAACACACAGACTTCACCCACTAAGTGCAAAACCCTGAGAGCACGGTTTACCAACCGTGACACACTCCCTCTGAGTTCAAACAAACCAATATCCCGGAGTAATTCATTTACTCAAACAGTACACTGACTGAACTGCTGTGAAGAGAGAACTGAAGATGAACAACGAGCCGAGCCAGATAACGAACGAACGACTGACTTGTTCATGAGTCAAGAACCGGTTGCATCGGTTTTCAGATCACCAGTAGTTCTTTTGGACAGTTCGATTCAATAAACTGGTTGAAAAATACGGTTCACCGGTACTTTTGCGCTCGATGTAATGACGTTATTTGCAATGATTGCCCTTGATTCAAGCCTTCAGTTTACCCGCGCTCATAACATTAGCACAGAATCAGTTCAGAATCAATCACCAAAAAAAACAGTTCGGTTCAGACGCTCTGTGTGTCAGTCTGCTTCACGCTGAATCACACAACACATGCACAGTATCATCAGCTCCTCGGTTCTCGTATCGGATGTGTCTGACAGAAACGGTTCTTGACTCGAGAACGAGTCAATCTTTTGTTTGTTATCTGGCTCGGCTCAGTGTTCAACCTTCAGTTCTCTCTTCACAGAAGTTCAGTCAGTGTACTGTTTGAGTAAATGAATTACTCCAGGATATTGGTTTGTTTTAACTCAGAGGGAGTGTCGGCCACATTAAAAAAGTTAACAGCTTAAGTCATTTGTGGATTAATGCGTATTGGAGACGCGAACCGTTTAAAACGGTTCAGTTCAATTTGCTGAACTGGTTCAAGAAGATCCGGTTACATCCAATGATTCGTTCGCGAACCAGATATCACAAACTGCTTTGTTTTGAACTCTCTCACAACAGACACGGAAGAGAAGACAATGCTGAATAAAGTCGTAGTTTTTGCTATTTTTGGACCAAAATGTATTTTCAATGCTTAATAAAATTCTAACTGACCCTCTGATGTCACATGGACTACTTTGATGATGTCTTTCTAACCTTTCTGGACATGGACAGTATACCATTCACACAGTTTCAATGGAGGGACTGAGAGCTCTCGAACTAAATCTAAAATATCTTAAACTGTGTTCCGAAGATGAACGGAGGTCTCACAGTTTTGGAACGACATGAGGGTGAGTTATTAATGACATCATTTTGATTTTTAATTTTGACTATAGTGTGTTTATGACATGCCACAGGTTCAATGTTTCACTGGCCAAATTTCTAGGTATTTACAGAGCTGACAGTGTAACATGAACCCCTGGCAGGCTTGTAGTTCCTAAGAGGAGTCACAAATACGCCAGCAGTTCAGCTCAAACCTTAGGCTATTATCTAAATTTGCATGCTATTTGTTTTATGATATTCAAATCCTACGAGTAAATCGAGAGGATAGCAGGCACAAGCTCACATACTGGTAATACAGAGCTGTCTGCTACGTCTTGCTTTCTTTGTTTCTTTGGTATTCTCAAGAATAAACACTTGGCAACCATGCAAACAGTAAATATAAAATTATAGAGTTCTGCAAATTTCTGCAGAATTTGTGTGCAACTCATTCACATAGTTACTCACTTCGCTCAGCCACTATTTATTAAGTATTTTAGCTTATTTGATAGTGCTTTCTGCTGGAAATATGAGTGTAGCATTTATTATAACATATTAAAATCCATTCTGTAGAAATTTGCAGTTAGATTTTGTTTATTTTGGCTGATTTGAAACAAACAAATACTAGAAAGTGACTAACACTAGAACCCACTTTGAGATCTTGAAAAATGTTCAAATGAAATTATAAAACAAATTCTAAAAATTATTTTGTATACCATCTTATTTATCAGTTTCATTTAACACAATGGCTAAGGTATACTCTTAAACAATCTGTGATAGTGGAAAAATGTTCTACAGGTTATCAGATTTTTCTTCACCCAAAGGAAAACATTTTTTTTTTACTCATTTTGGTGATCCCAAAACAATTCTACTATGGGACTGTGAAAACCTTTTTTAGAAAGCTTTTTTATAGCATAAGAATGAATGAACCACAAATAAAGATGTGTAAGATAAAGAGAGAGTATGTTTCCTTCTTTGTGGCCCAACAAGTAAAAGCAACCAAATGGAATGTACTGAAGCAACTGACATAAAAACTGCAGTTCAGTAAGTGTATCGCATTGGTGATACAAAACTGCATGAGGACAAAGGAGATAAACAAAAAGTCTTTTAATCAGGTAATTCCAGGTGAGCAGGCATGAAAACCAACTTAACATAGACAGAACGGACGAAGACTAAGGGAGAACTGAGGATTTATAACCATGAACCAAACAAAAGGTCAACAGACAACAGGTGAACTGAATGACATAATCAGGCAACTCAGGAAAATTAGGTCACAATGGAGAACAAGAAAACAGTAAACAAGGCGTAACAAGATGTAACAGTTCGCCCTGTCCAGGGAAGGCTGTAACTAAGTCCAACTGAGGAGGGAGGGTGGGGGCTCTGGAGGAGAGCATGGAGTAGGCGAAAGGCAGAAACAAAAATAGTCCAAAAGAGTCCAAGAGGGAGTGGAGGGTGGGAGGAGCCAAGGGGAAGCCAGGAGAAGGAGGAGCCAGATGTTGGTCCAGAGACCAGCCAGGATGAAGCCCCAGGACAGAGTCAAGGAGGGAGAAGCCATGGTGGAGAAGGCCTTGACGGCACCCTGGGGACGAATGATGAAGACAGAGCCACTGGAGGTGGAGACCCAAATGGAGCCAAGCAGACGGAGAGACAGGGCGACACTGAGGATCCGGAGGGCCAAGGCAGAGCTGATGGCTCAGGCAAATATGGTGGAGGCAGAGATCCGGAAGAACGTGGCAGAGCCGGAGCGACTGAGGTCAAAGGTGGAGCCAGAGGGAAAGAGGAGCCAGACAGAATCAGAGGGACGGAATAAAGTGGCTAACCCGAGGAATGGAGTCCCAAGGCAGCGGATGGTCAATGACTGATGCAAACTTCTGCACTGGCTCACGTGTCATGGCTACGACACCTCCGTGGCTGGCTGGTCTTTGATTTGGGAGAGGGGCTGGAGATGTCCTCATCAGCGGGGCAAACAAAGAATTACATTCCATTTTTCTCCTGCACCCAGTTCACAAATGCGGCGAAAGTGTCCCTGGGACCTTCCGCTGGAAAGCATGTCTTCAACTGGTTGCTCAGTCTGGTGTGGTAAAAAACACAGAGCGAGCTATCAGGGTAATGAGTCAGGCACACAAGATGTAAAACATCCTGTGTGAAGTCCTCCAGCGGAAGGTCACCTTGCTCCAGTCATAGCATGACCACAGCAAGAATGTCCATGGTGACAGAATTCAAAACAGTGGGGAAAAAGGAAACAAAACACACAAAAAAAATTTTTTTAAATCGTTAGTCCGTCCTTTTGTCTCGCATTGATGATACAAACTGCATGAGGTCGAAGGAGATAAACGAAAAGTCTTTTAATCAGAGAGGAGAACAGGCATGGAAACCAGCTTAACATAGACAGAAAACAGATGAAGACTAAGGGAGAATTCAGAATTTATAACCCTAAACCAAACAAAAGGAACTAATGAGATGATTAGCAGAAAACAGGTGAAGTTAAGAAAACTAGGTTACAATGGAGAGAACAAAAAACAAGGCATACATGTAACAGTAAGACATGTTTTTTTAATTCAGGAACAATAATAATTCATTGAAATGAAACTTCATTTTACAAAGTGAGTCGTGTGTTGGTTCAGTATTCACTCTGACAGATTCAGTGACTTCATTCATTGGATTCCTCAAACTGAATCAAACAACTCTGGTTTTCCTGGGTTTTAGAGCCCTGCCAACATAGTTTACATCAGGACTCTAATCTGCTTGCTAATCTGCAATTGAGAAACCTTAGTAATAAATCTAAATCACAAAAAATGATTTTCAACTGATCTATTTGTATTTTTATACTATAACCACCACTTCCAGGAAAATATCTGAAATATCTAGCTGAAACCACAGGATAAAATTGATACAGTGCATCTAAACCTAACAAGAGGATGTGGTGGAGAGGAGGAAGAGATAGATGAGGGGGTGTGTCAGGTTTCAGAGCCACTAAATCCCATTATTAATTTCAGTTTTCTATGGTGCTTATGTTCTTATGAAAACAATACAATTTCCTCTAGTGGCATTAACCTCCCTTGCTCTAATAGCCGCCTCTGTCCTTGGTACTGAAAACGTCAAAATCCAATTTAGTTTGTAAGGTTTACAAATGAAAGCTTACCTTTTTTATGGATCTAAACAGACATACCTTGACATTTGCAGATTAGGGAGTGAGATTCACTTTGGAATGTTTGTGGGCATCTCTTGAAAGGCTTGGTTTTACAAATTAGATCATTAGTGGTAAAGTCACACCCTTTTATTTTTCACAAACAGAAATTTGACATAAAATGCCTTTATTGAGCTAATTAACATGTCTAATAATAGCACATCAGCATTTCTGCTCACCTGTTTTGGTCTGATACCTTATACCCTCTGAATATTATGACGTGGAAGTTGCCGTTGTTAAGCAGCAGATGGTTATGCTCTTCGTGACTGTGTTTTACAGAAGCAGATGCTGCTGGTATGAATGAAATGATTTACAGAGCAATTGAGGAGTGTGTTTCACTCTATAATCCCTGAGAGATGGCATCATGTTCCCGAATTCCATTGTTGTCCTGTCTGCCCTTGAGTTCATCTCACTGTGAAGCACTCCTGGCCATCAATACTGGCCCATCAGACTGGCACAGAGAGGGGCTGATTGGTTTGGCATTGTGAGAGATCAGGAACCACAGTGCCAATGTGGGAAGGCTATCAGTTGCCACAGTGAACAGTCAGGGCTCAGGACATCTGCCAAGTTATCGCAGACCTTAACACAGACCTAGCATTTGAATGGACAGGTTGTGAATAATAATAAATCCACTTAAATACTTAAATCCTGTCTGCATCAACTATGTGTTTGCAGTGTAACGAGGATCTTTTGTTGTTGGCTGCCCTCTAGTGGTGACAGAAATGTTACAAGAGCTGTTGAGTGACCATTATTGGAAAAGTTCAGATTTCTCCCCTTTTCGCAGGTGTGTGTTTGCCGTGCTTTGTGGATGTGGTTCCAGTTAAGAATGAGGATGGCTTAGTCATCATGTTCATCCTGAATTTTGAGCTGGCAGATCAGCAGGACAGACCCTTCGACAGCTCACCAGGCAGAGAGATCAACCACAAACACACCATCCCATGGCTCTCTAAAGGTACTTATTGCTTACATGTCTGATAACCAAAATTGCAAACCAGTTGTACAATACAGTATAAACCAAAAATTATAAATATTATTGCTGTGAAAGGATTCATTATAATAAAAATTTTTGACAGCACTAATACAGATTATAAATCTTATGAAGATGCATTATGAATATTTTAATTAGAACAAAAACAATTTTATTCTGTTTATTGCCGTTTCATCATTTAGAATGACTGGTGCTTACTGAAAAGTTGAATAATTCATGTAAACAATGCGTTAGTTATTTGTCCTGTGAACACCATTTTTTGCGTTATGGCATCGTTGAATGCTTTTTAACTAAATGGTAGTATTTATTGGTATACTTGGTTTTGAAGAACTGATTAGTGTGAATAAGTTGTAAAAAATAACATAGATGTTGTCATAATAATTTTAATGCTTTTAGAGTAAATCATTCACTAGCAACACATATATAAAAGCATCTATAATAGAATATTTATATGCTGCTTGTTAAAACATTTTATGTTGCCAGATTACACACCTTTTTTTAAATGACTGTCAATGAAGATGATTTCAGGCAGCAGTATAGTTATGGTTTTTGTGGGAGCTACCATCATTGTGTTTGAATAACATACTGTAGCAATAATGTGACATATGCTTAACTTCCTTACTCTTTGGCATTTCCTCAGCTAAAAGACGGCGTCTCATGCTGCCCCTGCCCTTGCTGCGCTCCCTGAGTGGCAGTAAACAGTCTGTGAATGAAGATTCTGAAAGAGGCCACATGCAGCCGATGCCCCATATGGGCCATGAGTCAGTAGCCCTGGACAAACTGCTCTCCCTGCCTGAGCGCTCTGCACTGGGAGGATCTCAGCAATTTTTTTGGGAAGATAAGGCACAGAATGAGCCTGAAAGTGAGCCAAGGCCATCAGAAGCATCCCCTCCCCTGCCTCACGGCTTCTCTCAGTCCTCCCCTCGTCTGCACAACCTCACCTCAGAGGCATCTCCATCAACCTGCAGCAAGGCACACAGCCGCTCCTGCGAGAGCCTGTGTGGCATGCGGCCCTCACCCTCCACCAGTGACTTCAACTGGGACAGGAAACTGCCCGTCAGACCCAGTAGTGCAGGTAATGACACACCAGCTGGCCAACTCACTGTAAAGAATTGTGCCATTAAATAACAGTCATTTACTGGCAGCAGGGTTGCCAGTAAGGTACTGTTAATTTACAGCTCTCAACCATTAATTTACAACTCTTAATTTTTACAGTGTTTTACCATAATTCTAACTCCACTCCCATTGCTTCAAACAGTTGAGTTTAAAAACTAGCATTCATGCGATGTTAGTACTGTGAACTTATTTCATTTGAGTCCACTGAGAAGGAATATTTCATAGTATAAAACTGCAAACACTTAATGTGTAATAATAAAGTAACTAAAAACATTACTTTTATTCAAATCGTTGCAGTACATTGTCAGCTATAACACACATGTATGTGCTGAAGTACTTAACACAGAGATCATCACTGTATCAGCAACGCCGCATTTACTGTCTTTATATAAAGCAGCAGAACATCAGTGTTTGTGGCTCATCATTGACTGAAGCACATCCCTTAAAAAACCTTTTAAGCCCCGCAACAAAATCCTCAGTTTAAGATGAACACTTATAATGTGTGCACACTACAAAGTGTTAGAGTAACACTGAATCAGTGAAGTTAATGAGATAATCCTGTGATTAACTGATGATTGACCATTAGTGATGAACACCTGCTGTTAACAAGCAGAATCACTGAAGGAAAGAGAAATACAAGAACTACAACTGACTTCAGCCACAGCCCTAGATGAATCAACTGAAATAAAAATGTCATTAAATCTCTCAATTTGAATAAACAACTCCTAAAACAGCTTTATTTCTGTCAGATGTTTACAGAAGAACTTATTGAGAGTTACAAAGGTTTAGATGGGTTTTTTCACTACCATGATGGAGATCAGTGTTTACTTTTAGTTTTTAGGCTCTTGAATCGTGACTTTTTAACTCATAAGTTTTTTTTTTTGCTAGCTATAACAATGTGTAATAGCAAAAAAGAGTAAAATAAATCAAATCTGGTATTGTTGTTTATAGATTGATAAGAAGAAGCATCATCTTATTTCGGATTCACTGATTTTATCCAGTGAGTTTTGTCCTGTGCTGGTACCCAGCATGCATTGCATCATGAAGCTTTTGATTTTCACAATTGTTGAGATTCATATGCTGATTGGTGATGTCTCTCTTTGAGTGTTAATGACATGATAGTTAAAAATGTTTTAAACCCAAACTGTTTTAAAGTCTTATGTATTGGATGTCACATTGCTGGTTAATCTTATACTGTAAATCAAAGAAAAAAATATATATGTATAATGCACTCACTCATATAACTAGCCTCCGAATAAATCCAGCAACGCTTTAAGTCAGTCTACTAGATTATGATTATAAGAGGGCTTTTACACTGGGCTTGTTTGCTGCGGTCCGAGCTTGAGCGAGATTGTTCCCGTTGCCACACGTTGGTCTGCTTTCACACTCAATAGTTGTATCAAACCCAGGTGCGTTTGGAGTCACCTTACGTCATCGCAAACGCACACGGAAAACGCATGGAGAACACAACGTGACTGAGCATAGTTGTAATTTTTTTGTTATTTTGGTTATTATGCACAGTATAATAAGTAATTGTAATTATTTTACTTTACTTCCTGAACAAGTGCGCACCTGAGTCTGTGTTGCTTGCACATTCACTTGAACTGCGCCACAGCTCGGGAGCAACCAAACTCAGACCACCAAAATATCATCATCTAAATCACTGTCTCAATAAAATCTTCTGTAGACATCTGACAGAAATAAAGTCAGTCTGGTTAGTAATGAGTGAAGCTGCTAAAGCTGTTTGTTGAGTTTGTTAAATCTTCAGTTGATTTCATCCAAGGCTTTGGCTGAAGTCAGTTGTAGTCCTTGTGCGTGTCTTGTTTCTCTTTTCTTCATTGATTCTGCTTGTTAACAGCAGCTGTTCATCATTGTCTGAATTCACTCATTAGTTTTCATTCTCCCTGTCAGGTGGAATATATTAGTAAACTCATGTAGGGAAAAGTTAATGAGGATGTAGGGTGTGATTTGAAACACAGCCTCTGAGTGTCGACTTTGAACGTCGTTAATTCACAATATCTTTCAATAACTTTCTCAAAAATGATGAATATTACCCAAAATGCAAATGTTACTGTCAAAATATGGCAATTTTTTACAGCGATTTTTAACAGTGTAGTTAACCAACTAGGTTCTTACTTGTGTTGCAAAAAACGAGGGATGAGAGAATACCACCATCATGAATGAAAATCCAGTAAACAGTTGAATGTTAACTTTGCAAAATATATGACCACTGAACAGTTGCAACTGACCAATCGGAATAAAGTATTCAAGAAAGATGTGTGATAGTTGAAAACAAAAAGAAAGTCATTGATAAGGATATTAATTAGATCTTTGTTTTATTTTATTCTAGGTGCCATGCACTACAAAGCCAGCTTGCAGAATGCTACTTCCGATTCAGATCTCATTCGGCTCCGGACCTCAGCTCAGGGCCCCCGAATATCACACACCTTAATAGATATGAAGCCAGACCCCTTAATCGCTGTTCCACCGGGTGAGATTGACATCATCGCCCCCTGCAAACTGATAGACCGGACCCATAACGTGACAGAGAAAGTCACTCAGGTGAGGTTAAAACTCTTATTGAGAATGTGACTCAAATTGTGGAATGTCAAATAGAAAAAAAATATATATTCCGCATCACCATACCTAAACATTATTACTACAACAATAACTTAAATAATATTAAGTAAAACATTAAGTAAAGACAAAAAGCAACAACCGAACTGACGTAAAACATTTTTCATTGTCTACAGGTAGTACAGTGTACCAAACAATGTCATTCAAGCACCGCAAAATTCTAAATACTGTTTTTTTTGTTTTGTTTTTTACATATGATTAATACTTTTTGAAAAAAAGGTTCAGCAATGTATAACTTAAATTAAAATAACTTTAAAATTTTTGTGCAAACACAAGCTTAAAGGGATATTTCACCCAAACCTGAAAATTGACTCTCCCTCATGTCATTTCAAACCCACAAGATTAGTCTTTGTCTTTCAAAGACTTCTTTTAAGGAAACCTTCGAGACTTCTGTTCCTTCACCGAAAGTCCAGGTAACCAAAATATTTAAATTTCTTCAGATTTTATTTGAGTGGATATGATTTGTTTAAATATGCCTTAATGACGTTTTTAATATATTTAAAGTTTTGGATACCTGGACTGTCAACAAAATGACAGAAACCTCTCAGATTTCATTCAAATTGACTTGATTTGTGTTTCAAACCAAACCAAAGTCTTATGGGCTTGGAATGACATGAGGGTGAGCAAAATGACAGAATAACATTTTAGGGTTTTCTAAATCTCAAACAGCCTTGACCTTCATCACCAGCAGATTTTTAGTGATTGTAGTTTTGGTTTCAGAGATTTGTGTCCAATGGAAAGAAAGACTCAAAAAAAGTTGAATAAAATCAAAGTTGTACTTGAGCTGTAAAAAACATCTTAATGGAGATTCCTGGCTGTCTTCTGCCAACACAGTCAGAATCCGATGGAAATCTGGTGTATGTCACATTCACAGTCCTAAAAACCCCCAGCTAGATTACAATTCATGTTACATTTCAAATAATCTCACAAATGTACATGTAACTTGAGAATTTGGACCATTATCTTATGCTCTATGTACAACTAACAGAGACAAACAATGGTCTTTAAATATTGTGTACAAAATTAATAGTACAATTATGGCAGAACATGCACATACATAATAGTGCCTGTACAACATATTCAAAATAACATTACAACATATACTGTATCAGTAAATTCTTCATCATTCATGAAAAAAAGGGTAGGGAGTAGGTGTAAACCAAGTATTTTGAAAATAAGAACACTTTATGAATCTGAATATTTAGGTCAAAAAAGCTTTACAAACGATTTAAACAAAAATGTATTTTGCTCATATTTCATGAATGATTCAGAGTAAAAAGAAATAAAACATAAAAACTAATTAATAAAAAACTTGCCATCAAAGATCAGTGATGCCAGACTGTTGATTTTGATTAGCATAATCCAAGACGTAACATCACATCCAATGTAGCAGTGTACCATTTCCATATTTAATCTAACTATTATATGTTAGATTTATGTATAATTATTGAGCAATTTAAAAAATATGACAAAAATGAGCTGAATCACCTTTCCATGTGCTTCAGATCGACTCCACCTATTTGTGGAACTGTGCATGACCACTCAAAAAATATTGATTATTTTAAGTACAGCTTACTTGAATCCATTTTGTTTAATAACTTTCAGTGCTAAAACGTTCATTTTACTTAATTTTATTAGTAAGATCATCAGTTACATTTTTCAGTGAAATTTCCTACTGTAAATAAATCAAAACTAATTTTTTTTATAGTAATATGTATTGCTAAGGAAAATTAATTTGGACAACTTTTTTTCAATATTTAGATTTTTTTTGCACCCTCAGATTCCAGATTTTTAAATAGTTGTATCTTGGCCAAATATATATATATATATATATATATATATATACAATATATATATATTGTGTGTATATATTTATATAAATGTGTGTGTGTGTGTATATATATATATATATATATATATATATACACACACACACACAAGGAAATATTTCATAACCACTTGTGTCATTTGGCCAAGCTGACAGAGTAAAGAACACAGTAAGAATGCAAAATATCAGCCAATTAATTAGCCTGACTGATATATATGCCTGTCTCTGCATAGGTCATTAGTAGATTAGCCAGTGGTTTCTAGACATTTTTTATCCAGTTGGTGGCAGTAAAAACTGCTTTTATGTAATACATATGGATGTAGCACTGGTCATTTAGGAGGGATTTTAAACTGTGGTCTGAGGGCATTCTCCACAGCCATGTAAAAAACTGTAGTTAATGTACATGCAGTTCATTTATGCAGTCATTTATAATTATCCCACTGGAATATCTAATTCCTGGGGTTAATGCAGCATCCTGGTCAGGGTCATATAGGTGACAGCTCTGCATGACTGGCTGAACAGACACTTGCCCTCCATGAAGGGCGTACCAACAGAGCGCAGAGGGAATGAGGTCATGCCAAAGGTCACATGGCACATGCCGCGAGGTGTCCTTCCATTTTCAGCTGAGTTGTCTGGATGCCCCATGACAGAAAGATCTATATCTCCACAGCTGAGTAGCCATTAGCACTCATGTGGATGTGTGTTCAGAGATGCTTAGTCATTTGTCACTGTTTAGAGTAGTGCTCTGTTGACATAATCAGTTGTTTCACATTTTTATGTTTATGTTTTATCACGGTTCGGTTCATTTTCGGTACAGTAAGGGAAAGAAATGCAAACATTAAACTGCAGGTTGTTTATTAATATAAACTTTTTTTTAACAATTTGTTTACAGGTTTTTAAAAAAATACTTTTTAATAAAATATATATAAAATAAAAAAAGAATAAGAAATAAAATACTGCTGCAAAGTTCTCCACTAAATAAAATACTCTCAGTCTCAAACCAATATCATATAATAAAATATAATGAAAAATATAAATAAGTAACTATGATTACAGTGCAGCATTACCAATCCCAGCTTGTAGGCCTGCTCATATTTAAAAAATATATATAATTTTTCCAAAGTGTAAAGTTGCAGCATCAACAGTTTCAGGTTTTAGACCTGCTCAGATTTCGTTATTGCGTTGGACCGATCGGAATTAAGAGCAAAGGTCTGTTTAAATGCCGACGGGAGCTGCGTTTGAATTACAATCGTTTTTTTCCTAGTTGTAGTGATGTTCACACTCGCGTGATGCCTTTTGAAAACCTTAGGCCGGTGACACACTGGCATATTGCACTATTACTAGTCTATTTTGTCGTCAATACTGTTGACGGTGTCCTTTATCAGTAGGCTTTATATTTATGCTCAACATGTAGTATAGATATCGTTGTCGTGAAGACAAGATCCTGGTTTGTCGGCGGTCTCCCTCTATGTCATATTACAGCGCCAGCGCCGCGTCAGGCACGATTCTGGTGTGTAAAGACACAGACAACGCGAAGCAGCCGTCACGCAACTGACACACAGCAGAAACGGCACGCTCACACCACGCAGTGTGTCACCGGCCTTAGAATCAGCTGCAGGGCGGGGTTTGCGCTGAACGCGGAGACTTCCGCCACTTAATATGTTCGTTTGGAAACACGAAAATGTACCTATCATTCCGCACACAAAATATTGCATTCGGTCATTCAGTACACACGTGCACCGTACCGACAGCCCTGTACCGAAACGGTCCGGTACGAATACACGTACCGTTACACCCCTAATATATATATATTATGCATCATTAAGATACTTTTTAATGTTTAAATTTAATTAGGCCAAAGCGGGCCAGCTGGGGCAAGAGGAGTGGTTATGGACAAAGGAGGAGTTTGCTCCGCATCTGGAGAGCATCAGCGCCGCGGATCATTTCATGAAGCTAACATAACACCAGCATTAAAAACTTTTTCAAAATAAGTTGAGCTCAAAACTCACTTTCAGTCAGCAGCGAGTGTTTTAATAACTTGATCAGATGTGGATTTTAATCACCATACAAGGCAGAAATATTTATAAGCGATGCAAAAGACTGCAGGCTAGGTATTAACGTTACCATAGTAAACATGGTAAATGTGACAGTTTGAAAAAATCAGACAGCTTTATCTGTCACAAGTCTCGTCTCGAGAGTTTAGCTCCATGTAGCCTGTCTTTAAAATATAATAATGTTTTTTGTTCGGGGGCTTTTATAAAAATATAGAAATTGTCATTCTTTCTAAATGTGATATATATAGGCTATGATTAATGTATCACTTATTATAGTAAAACATAGATGCTTTTGTATTTAAATATTTAACAAAGCATGCAAACAAAGCTAGTTCCAGTGACATTTCTTATTAGTCTTCTGATAATTTCTTTTTGTTGGTGAAATGATGGTGTTCCATGACGTTGTTCCCGAGCAGCGTGTAAAGGGCGGGTTTTAGTGAAGCGCAGCGGAGCTTCTGGCCCGACGATGGAAACGCAGCACTATTTTGGCCTTGTGCTATAGGACCGAGGCTATTAGCCCCGCTCGGCCTGTTTTAAGCCCTGGCTCGCACTGGTTCAACAGTGGAAAAGCAGCTATTGGCTGGAGGCCTGAGTTCTTGCCTGACCTGCCAGAACAACCACCTCAAGCAATAAGCTCTTTCCATCAGAAGCTCTTTATTATTTTTCTTTTGTTGTATGTGTGGGTGGGAGTGGGTGGTGGGTCCTGGAATTATTGGGTAGGACGACAAAAACGGTTTGTTTAGTTAATGAATTATGCAGTATGGAAATTTTATGGCGCAGAGCAAGTTGTATTTGTTCGTAGACAAAACTCATGAGAAGTCCCTGTTGCCCATTCACAGAGTGATGATGTTTTAACAGTCTCCAGTTTCTGTAAAATGCTTTAATACTACCAGGTCTATAGCTAAGCCATATGGCTGATCCTGAATGGATGTTGATAGACATTCATTGTTAGATCTTGCAAACGGAGAATGGCTAATGAATATGCTAAGCCAACTCAGGTGAAGTTTTGACTACATGGACTTCCCATTGAGCAACTGTGGTCTAGATCGCAGGATGCGTTTTTGCATTAAGATACCTAGACAGAGTGAAATACAATTCCAGGTTTAATTCACTTCCAGAATAAACCTTTCCTAATAATTTACTCACCCCCGCCCCAAGAAAGGTCTGTCTGCAGACTGCAAGACAGGGGCGTAACTTGAAGTGGGCGTAACTTGAAGTAGGAGGTGTAACTTGAAGTTGTTCAAATCACACAGAACCACGCGAGATGTCAAAACAAGATTTTGTCAGGATGCATTCGAAACCGCTTACCCTTTAATTAGGCACTTAATTTCAATAAGTGCTAACTTAACGAGCGCTAAAAGAGTACTCTACAGCCTAAATGCGTATGTATGAAGTATGAATGCAATTTGTATATCATTATCCGCTATGTTGATCATGTGACCTACAAAGTTAAAACAAGCACAAAAACTTAAAAGATATAAGTGACAGGTTTAATTAATGTATTTGTAAGTATCTTGATAATGAAGAACATTGCCCATGTTGTAGTCTTTTTGCAGAAATGGCTGCGTTTTTATTTTGTGATTGTAGTATAGCCAATACTGTTGGTTTTAATTTTTTATATTTTTAACTCCACTAATGTGATCAAGTGTTATCCTTAAAGCATTTTTTTATTATTAGAAAACCCAAAATCGTTATCTCTTGAATATTTTTTTCAATTATTTTACGTGAAAAAATTTTTTCTTGTATAGTATCTCATACTATGATGAAAACATGATTTTTTTTATTTACTGTTTTATGGCATTATGATTGTTTATTGTTAGATACAACCGTCTCACCATGATCTTTTATGTAATAATTTGGCATTAATAATAAAAAAGAGGGTCAGGTGCACAAACACCTCACAGCGATTCTGCAATATCTGCACAAAGGGTACTTCGATCAGCTGCTCGAAGATCTCACCTTTGGAGAAGATTGTTGATTTCATACTCTAAAAATGTAAGTATTACTACTCAAAAATTAACATTACCCCATAATGAATTGCATATTTTGACCACCCCAACACTTACATGCAATAATAACGATAAATACCAACCAATAATTATATAATTTTTTTTTATTACATTTTAATAAAAGAAGCAAAATGTATTTTCTTTTGTGACATAGCTATATATGAATATATACTAGTTAAACAAATGCAGTCGATGTGAATACATCAATTTTCAGTCAAGCAATTAATACATGAATGGATAAAATATTTATATTTTATTTACTGAGAACAAAAAACATGTCTAAATGATTAAAACAATGTATAAAAGTTAGCATCACAATAAATGCATACATGTACAAGTCAACAACACATGAAACAAAGCTTCATTCAAACTTATTGTTCTAACAATCAAGTATTTACAGATGGTGAACCCAACATCCTCCTGCGATCTGAACACAGCTGATACAGTTCTGCTGCTGCACTTCACAATCTCACTCTTCTCAATGGGGATGTCGTTGAGCAAAAGGATGAGGAAGACCATGATGTCGGCTCTCTGAACCACACAACCTCTTAGCGAGAGCAGAAGAACACGTGCAGGACAATTTGACTGCTGTGTCTGCTCCAAACTTTCATGTGCCTGCACCCCATGAGCACGACAACCTGAAAAACATTTACACCGTTTTACAAGTACATGCATTGATTTATTCCTTTTGAAGTTGGCTAAACCACTGAAGTGGTTAAAATATATAAATAAATTATACATTTATCCAAAGCGACTTACAGTGCATTCAGACTAACAGTTTTTACCTAACATGTGTTCCCTGGTATTCGAACTGAGGATGAAGACATCACAGCAGCATCTGGTCCTGATGAGACAGTAAAGGGCAGGTGGAGTGAGGGAGTGTCTCATCTGTGACTCTCGATCATTTCCAGGATGATGCTGTTGTCTTCTCCATCCTCAGTGCACACACCAGTCTACAGACATTTTCATGTCCTACAAAAATACACATACACAATACAAAAAGTCATTACATTATTCTTTTGTTTCAGGTTTTCCCTTTTTTTCACCTTTCCTTGCAGGTCCTGCTCCACCACAAAAGATCTGCAGCAAATGCACAGAAATCAAGAATAAGAAAAGAGGTGTAATAGTTGTTTAAAATTACATTAAAATAAAATACAACTAAAAAGATTTAAAATGTTTCATTTATTTTTGTACTGTACTTACACAAATCCTTTGATGTTAGCATTCCTTCATCAGTGTCTCTGCAGCAGATAAACACACGTGTCTCATCTGTCCCTGTAACATCCAGACAAGAGTCAGTCTCCTCTGTCATATATCTGTGATATACTGCATTTACATGTTGAGTTAATAACTGATGTAACTCGCTTTTTATCCAACACAAAAGTTCCTTAAATTATCAATATTGCAAATGGACAAATAAAATAGATAACTTATGTTTAGTTACTTTACATAGATTTGTTTGTTTACATGACTTACACTCATCTCTAGCAGTGTTGACAAAAGTGAATTCTACACAATATCATACACACATCACTCAGACACCTGTTTCATGTCTGTTAGATGTGCTCATCTACAATTCTTATCAAACATTATCCAGTCAGATAATAAATAGACATTTTAGTAATAGTAAAAGAAGTATATATGGTTTATGTAAATCCACTATTGAGTCGTGTACTTAATGGAGCAGCCCTGTTTGTTATGCATTATAAAACATGTTTACAGCAAAATCACAAATATGCTATATTATAGGTCACAGGGGTTAGTTCGCCCAATTTGCAAAATTATGTCATTAATAACTTACCCTCATGTTGTTCCAAACCCATAAGACCTCCGTTTATTTTTGGCACACAGTTTAAGATATGTTAGAGTTAGTCCGAGAGCTCTCAGTCCCTCCATTGAAGCGGTGTGTACGGTATACTGTCCATGTCCAGAAAGGTAATAAAAACATCATCAAAGTAGTCCACGTGACATAAGAGGGTCAGTTAGAATTTGTTGAAGCATCAAATACATTTTGGTCCAAAAATAGCAAAAACTACGACTTTATTCAGCATTGTCTTCTCTTCTGTGTCTGTTGTAAGACAGTTCAAAACAAAGCAGTTTGTCATATCCGGTTCGTGCACGAATCATTCGATGTAACCAGATCTTTTTGAACCAGTTCACCAAATCGAACTGAATCGTTTGAAACGTCTCCAATACGCATTAATCCACAAATGACTTAAGCTGTTAACTTTTTTAATGTGGCTGACACTCCCTCTGAGTTCAAACAAACCAATATCCCAGAGTAATTCATTTACTCAAACAGTACACTGACTGAACTGCTGTGAAGAGAGAACTGAAGATGAACACCGAGCCGAGCCAGATAATGACTCGTTCACGAGTCAAGAACCGTTTCTGTCAGACGTGTCCGATTCGAGAACCGAGGAGCTGATGATACTGCGCATGTGTGATTCAGCGTGAAGCAAACCGACACACAGAGCGTCTGAACCGAACTGATTCTTTTGGTGATTGATTCTGAACTGATTCTGTGCTAATGTTATGAGCCCAGGTAAACTGAAGGCTTGCAATCATCGTCAATGACGCCATTATGTCGAGCGCAAAAGAACCGGTGAACCGTTTTTTTCAACCGGTTTATTGAATCGACAGTGTTGGGAAGGTTACTTTGGAAATGTAATAGGTTACAGATTACAAGTTACCCTGTTTAAAATGTAATAGTAGTGTAACTTTTTCAATTACTTTATTAAAGTAATGTAACTAATTACTTTTGAGTACTTTTTGATTACTTTTTTAAATTTGTGAAAATTAAAGAATAATAAATAAAAGCATATACATCAACTTAAATACAGTTATCTAATAAGCATGTGACGTATTCTGTGTACTAAACTCCTGAAACATTGGTGTTTTTTTTAAACTGCTGTCTCTTTGTATATGCCATCCATCCATCCATCTTCTTCCGCTTATCCGGGGCCGGGTCGCGGGGACAGCAGTCTAAGCAGAGAACCCCAGACTTCCCTCTCCCTAGACACTTCCTCCAGCTCTTCTGGGGGGACACCGAGGCGTTCCCAGGCCAGCCGGGAGACATAGTCTCTCCAGCATGTCCTAGGTCTTCCCCGGGGTCTCCTCCCAGTGGGACGCGCCCGGAACACCTTCCCCGGAAGGCGTCCAGGAGGCATCCGGAACAGATGCCCGAGCCACCTCAGCTGACCCCTCTCGATGTGGAGGAGCAGCGGCTCTACTCTGAGCTCCTCCCGGGTGACTGAGCTTCTCACCCTATCTCTAAGGGATCGCCCAGCCACCCTGCGGAGAAAGCTCATTTCGGCCGCCTGTATCCGGGATCTTGTCCTTTCGGTCATGACCCAAAGCTCATGACCATAGGTGAGAGTAGGAACGTAGATTGACCGGTAAATTGAGAGCTTCGCCTTGCGGCTCAGCTCTTTCTTCACCACGACAGACCGGTACATCGACCGCATTACTGCAGAAGCTGCACCGATCCATCTGTCAATCTCCCGTTCCATCCTTCCCTCACTCGTGAACAAGACCCCAAGATACTTAAACTCCTCCACTTGAGGCAGGAACTCTCCACCTCTGGTGAAGAGTCCATCCTCTCTCGAGGAGTGTGGTTCCAGAGCCCAAGCTGTGCATAGAGGTGAGTATATGATGATAGTTTTCTCAAAATAAATAAAATGCACATTAAGTGACACAAAGCAGTTCTAGAAATTATGTTTATGTGCTCGTGTACTCCTATATTGAGGCAGCAGAGGTTGAAAACGTAGGCCTATGTGTAGTAAATGAAACCATGTCTTTGACATTAATTTACAGGAGGGGCGGACTGGGAAAAAAATTCAGACTGGAAAATTCAAACTCATACAAACAAATTCATGGCCAAAACTATTTTTTTGTATGGACCTGACATAAAAAAGGTTTAAATCTTTAATTTGGGGACATGCAAAATAATTAAAAGTTCTCTCCTGAACTGCACCTTCACTTCCATTTTTCTCTTCAGTCTCTTTATTTTGCCCTGTTATCCATCTCTCTCGTGACTTTAATACTCAAGATTGAACAAAACTATACTTTACAATACAATACTCTACAATACTACAATATCTTTATAGAAAAATCCTAATACTGTACATGAGTCATGTTTTTCCCTTACAAAAGTTAAACATGCTTTTATTAGCCTATATAAAAGTAAAATAACCTTGTTTTGTTTTTGGTTTTTTTTGCAAATGGATTTGTATTTATTTTTAAATAAATACATTTGTAAAATAATTTAACATTTTTGGGACTTAATATTCACAGACACTAGTCCATGTCATGTTTTGATTCAAGTGTAGGCTACTGACCTACTTTTGATTTTGAGGCATTCCGTTTTTATGAATGACTGTATTTCCGCATCCCGGAAATTATTAGGGCGGTATGTCTCAGAATAGTCAGTGCAATTTGGGAAAGAAATCAGTTAAATCTGTATGTGGATATGTGTAAATATTCAAATGTAATCCCCTTTGTAATCGTTAAAAATTTCATAAGTAACTGTAATTTAATTACTCATTTTTTCGTAGTAACTGTAACTAATTACAGTTACAATAATTTTGTAATTAAATTACGTAACGCTGTTACATGTAACTAGTTACTCCCCAACACTGTGAATCGAACTGTCAGAAAGAACTACTGGTGATCCGAAAACCGATGCATCGTTAACGAGTCATTATCTGGCTCGGCTCGGTGTTCATCTTCAGTTCTCTCTTCACAGCAGTTCAGTCAGTGTACTGTTTGAGTAAATGAATTACTCCGGGATATTGGTTTGTTTTAACTCAGAGGAAGTGTCAGCCACATTAAACAAGTTAACAGCTTAAGTCATTTGTGGATTAATGCGTATTGGAGACGCGAACCGTTTCAAACGATTCAGTTCGATTTGGTGAACTGGTTCAAAAAGATCCAGTTACATTGAATGATTCGTTCGCGAACCGGATATGACAAACTGCTTTGTTTTGAACTGTCTTACAACAGACACGGAAGAGAAGACAATGCTGAATAAAGTTGTAGTTTTTGTTATTTTTGGACCAAAATGTATTTTCGATGCTTCAACAAATTCTAACTGACCCTCTGATGTCACATGGACTACTTTGATGATGTTTTTCTTGTCTTTCTGGACATGGACAGTATACCGTACACACAGTTTCAATGGAGGAACTGAGGGCTCTCGGACTAAATCTAAAAAATCTTAAAATGTGTTCCGAAGATAAATGGAGGTTTTACCGGTTTGAAACGACGTGAGGGTGAGTTATTAATGACATAATTTTCTTTTTGGGTGAACTATCCCTTTAAGCCTGTGAAACCGGAGGATAGCGTCTTTAGACCTTTTGCTTATAGGTTGCTTACTTTACACCTTAGTTTTAATAAATTATTAACTCCAAAAACAATACCACTGTATGAAAATGACTTATACACTTCAATTTAAATAATTATCTCTGGAAAAAAATATTCTCACCGTTGTCTCTCACAGCAAGCTGTCATATTCGTCTTCTTTCCAGTTTAACGGCGGTTGGCATCCAGCTTATTGGTGCATTACCGCCCACTTCTGTTCCGGAGTGTGGATCAGATAATACGTTTTCCTACTAAAATGTAGACATCTCTCACATTGTCCCTTAACATTAATATCTACACACACATCATGCATCAAATCCTGCCTAAAACCCCTGCCTCCCTTAAAACGTAATCAATATTCTACTCTGTGCCCTAATTAAAGCCGCCATATTGCCAACAACTTATCGTTTTGAGATCTCACGGAGTTCTGTGTGATTTGGACAACTTCAAGTTCCGCCTCCTACTTCAAGTTCTGCCCACTTCAAGTTATGCCCCCGTCTTGCAGTCTGCAGACGTACACGCTTGCCCGCCCCCCATGTCTAAATTGGGATTGTCCAAATTGCAGTTTCACTGCAGCTTCAAAGGGCTTTACACGATCGCAGCCGAGGAATATTTTCTCCGAAAAATGTTTATAAATGTATATACTTTTTAAGCACAACTGCTCGTCTTGCACTACACGCTTAAGAAAAATAGTTCTAAACAGTACCAGAACAGGGTTCTTTGGCTTGTAACAATAGCAGAACCCTTTTTAGTGCTAAATAGAACCCTTTTTATATTGTTCCGTAAAGAACCATGCTTTTAAAAGGCTATAAAGGACCTTAATGATGTTATAAATAACCTATTTAATGATAGTTTATTTTCATTAATATTAGTATATTAACATATTTATATCATTATTAATAATGATTATCAGGGGCCAAGCCCAGAGGGCTGTAGCCCCTATTGTATCTGTACGTTTTCTTTATTATTATTATTGTCGTCCAATGGGAGTCTATGGCAGCCCTATGAAGGGAACATGGGAAAATGATGAAATTTGGCACACATGTAGAGATGGTCATTATAAGTGATCTGACCAACTTTGGGGTCTCTAGGCCCAACTCTATAGCGCCACCAGCAGTCCAAAAATTCAACATTCAAACATTAATAACTTTTGAACCACTAATTCTACGAAAATAAAACTTAGTACACCTGAACATGCTCTTCATGGAGATTCCAGTCCATACTTTATATTAAGACTCAGCCCATTACAGTAGCAGCCATTTTGAAAAGTACAGTATTCAGTCTAAACACTACTCCTCTTTCAAACTTGGTCCAATTCTTCTGAAATTTGGCTCAGATGATCTTTGAACTGAGCCGCACAGAAATGACTGAACAGATTTTTGATATTCATCTTTGTTCAAAAGTTATTCAATTGTGAACTTAATGAGGTTGACCTAAAATCGGTTGAGATGCTGTATCTCGGCCAAACTTTGATCAATCGAAACCAAACTTGGTACACTTCATCTACACCATGATCTGAGGGTCCATGTCAAATTTGGGAATAGCGCCACCTATGGGTGTTGAGATACCAAGAATGCACTTTTTTGCTTATAACTTCTGAACAATTCATCAGAAAATTATGATCTTGGTGTCTATGGATTCTTTAGACCATTCCGAATCTGAGGATGTCAATTATGTCAAGACCACCAGGACCACCCGTCCGCCATTTTGAATTTTGTCATAAATTGCTATATCTTTTAATCTACTGGACAAATCTTCACAAAAATCGGTAGACATCATCAACACCATGTCTCGGAGGTCCCCCGGAAGTTTGAAGACAGCGCCACCTAGTGTTCAAGAGATATAACGATTCTTGCAAAACCCCTCATAACCACTGTAAATGTTGATCGATTTTTGTTATTTTTATGTCATTTAATTCCATGGTTTATGCCGAATCGGATGATGTCTCATTTGTCATTTTCCAACATGGCGTCTGTCCGCCATATTGAATAGAATGAAAAACCGTTTTTTCGCTACTCCTCCCTGAAATCTTGTTCAATTTTGTTCAAAAATTTATAATATGAACTTCAGACCGGGCCGGACAGAAATGACTGAACAGATTTTTGATATTCCCTCCCGTTCCCGACATGTACAGCTCTAAAGTTGACCGTGCCTGTGCCAGTTGATTTTTGCTAGCTAGCTTAGCATGCTAATTAGCTAACATGCTAACATGTTTCTATTCACTCTAATGGGTCTCTTGAGCTATCTGGTTAACTTTGAGCAAGCTATCATTTTTTAGCGTAGCATGCTAATCTGGCTAAAATGCTACTTCAAGCTTTTGAGAGTTCATTCTCACACCTTAACATCACTTCTGTGGCGTGCCATATGTGCGTCAGCTAATGTGGCTCACTCTGCTAAGGCACTGGTCCCAAACCCGAGAGGTTGTGGGTTCGAATCCTGTGTGGGACAAGTTTAAAATTGGGTATAAAGTTGTAATTTAAATTCCTTTATTACATGGGTAAGAGCTGTACTAATGTTTCTTACACCGGGATCAGAAATAAGTGTGTTTTTTTATTAATTAACTTCATTCTGTGTTCGTTCTCATCAGACCTTCTGTTCAGACCTTCTGATTTCACTCTATCTGTAATTCTGAATCTATCTGTTCTGGAAAAGTGCTGGAAAAAATGCTTGAAAAACCCTTACAAGCCAAAGAGCAATAAGGGCTTGGCCCCGGAAAGGCTGCTTGCAGCTTTAATTATTATTAATATTATATGTATATATTATTTATTTATATAGTTTTTTACTCCTCTATCTACCTGGTATTACAATATCCAGCAGTGTCTGTTAGGGTTTTACATAAAAACAGCAACAACAACAATGTGTCAAATAGGTACTTTTATTTTTTAATGACATGTGAATTTGTACCAAAAATGATAGTGCTCTAACAACAGTTATTAGCAAAATACATTAATAAATGACAATTGACATTGAGCATAAATAAATACTAAAGTCAAACAAACTAAAAACTGGAAATAGTAAAATGAAGACCAAGTTCCAGTGAAATAATGTTTTTTCATAATCCTCTATGATGCCTGTAAGTCCATCTCTATGTGTATTTTGGTGTGATTGAGTGGCCGTTTCTCGCTGCAGATTACGAAGTTGAAGGATGTGACAGCATCTGAAATACACAATTGATTTCAGAGTTACAATGTGTCTCATTCCATTTGTTTTAGTAAAAACAAAAAAAAGGACCATAAATTAAATATGTTTGTTACGTAGTGGTGATGAGGAGAGAAGTATCCTTAACTGAACAGGGCTGGTCACACTTACTTGTTCTCTTAAACTGAAGAGAGAAAAATACATAATTTGTAAAAAACCAGTTACAATTTGAAAGTTAAAAGTTACTGACATTTAAGAAAGAAATAATTTACCTGCTGAGAGTGTGTTGATAGTCTGTGTAGTTGGATAGATGAACTTATAAAAAAAAGATTCTAACAATACGGATTATAAACTCAATGTCTCTGTTACCTGGAGAAGAGGAGTATCCTCAACCAGAGCTGCTCACACATAGCCTACATAAGGTCAAAAAAGAAAAGGGGAAATTACATGTTTGTTTGCAAACCAGATACAATTTTAAAGTTAAATTTTTATTTAAATTTAAGAATGAAATAATTTACCTATTGAGAGTGTGTTGAAGTTTGTAGTTGGAATACTGGAGAAACTAAGTAATGAACTGCTTTGACAGTTATAAATTTGAAAAACAAAAGGGCGGGAATAAAGAACCCCAAACTCTGACACAAAGAATCATTTCAGCACTAAATGGGTTACTGTGGTTCTAAATAGAACTGGTTCTACATGTAAAGAATTTTTAAAGAACCATCTTTTTAGAGTGTAGCTCTGCAATGTGCATCCATAGCTTCGCACATTATGTAATCAAGTTAGAAAGTTCCTTTAACTTGACAGACAGTGGCTTTAACACAGCATTTATAAAGGAAGATGCTTAAAAAACTGTGAATGTTGCAGCCAGTAACCATGAGAAAACAATGTAATGTCATGTTTTTAAAATAAATTAATACTTTTTTTCAGTATTAAATTGATCAAAAGTGGCAGTGTGTAACAGTGTTAGCGTATTTACTTTTTCCAAATTCTTTGTAAATTTATATTTCTGAAAGAATTCCAAAAGAGTTGTATCTCCACAAAAATATAATGCCACACAACTGTTTTCAAATTGATAATAAAAATGTCTTGAGCAGCTAATCAGCATATTAGAATGATTTTCTGAAGAATCGTGTGACACTGAAGACTTTTAATCATGCTGAAAATTCACCTGTGCCATCACAGAAATAGATTTGGTTTTAGTGTAAAACATTGCAACCCCACACTTTGTCAAATGTACGTCAAATACATTTATATAGATAGTCAAATTGAAGTGCAGCACATTTTATTTTTATCTCAGGCTCTTGACATATTCCCTGCTTCCTAACCAGGTGGACAATGGCAGATGATTACATGCTGCATTGATCAGCATGTGTGGGATGCACAGTGAGTTTGCGCAGTGATCAGTGACTATTAGCTCTGAGATGTTCTAAGAGTGAATTTTGCTTTTATAACTCTCCCACCTTGATACTCAAAAAAGGCAGTGCATGATGTTCCAGTTACTCATTAGTGTTAGTTCATAGTTTTCACCATGTGTAGTAGATTCTGCTGTGGAATCCAGACAGATAAAAGCATTTCCTGTGAGAAATATTTTTTTTCAAATGGTGTCCCAGATGAGTCTTTTTAGGCCTATACTTACAACAGCTGTGGCCAGGCTCCATGAAGAAATTACAAATGTTTTGATGGTACTTGCGTTAATGATAGAATAAATCTATGAATTTATGCTGAGCTCAAGGGGCATAATTTATATTTATATCACTTTTTTTTATGAATTGTAATAGATTAACACATTAAATTAAAAACCCAAATATACATTTAACTGAGCAGCTGTAGAAATTAGTAAAAAAAAATTTTTTTATTATAAACATTTGCTTTTTTCTAATAAAGTATTAGATTAAATAGCCTTTAGTAATGATGCTTTCTCTTCTCAGGCCTCATTGTGGTCCGTTTTTCACATTTATTCATGTGCTACCCATTAATATTTTTTTATAATGAGGATAAGTATTAAAATTAGCTCTTTAGAGAGCTGTCCTGTTTGGAGTTGAAACAGAATGGAGGATCTACTACCCTTCTGTTTTCAATCTAAACTGAATTACTTAAGCCCAAAATATTTTTTTATTGTGGATATCTGTAGCTGATACAAATGACCTCAGTTCATAGTAACTTGAAGTATTCAAAGTAAATAAATTGTGACTGTAAGGAACCTGGGAAAGAATGGTTAAACGAATCTACTGATATTTCATTTTAATTGTTTGTGACGTCCTGGTTATAACAGGCTGTACACTTGAATACACCATCACTGAGCACACTGTTAATAAATGAGTGAGCAAATATAGCTTATGGGGCATATCATTAAAGAACTGAGCAAACATATATTATGTAAGCCTTTTCTTACTTGAATAACATTCCAGTGTAAGTGTGTAGACTGGAGAGACATAAATGCTTTTGTTCATATTTTCACCACTGCAAGTGCATTTTGCATGAATGCACTAATGCATCTAATTTTTACTTAATGTATAAATAAATTTCTCAGCAATAACTAGCAAAGATGGCACCGATAAAGGCTGTAAAGGAAAAGGTTTATATCAAAAGATCAATTCAAAGGCATAACATTTTGAGTGTTTTTGCCCTCTGGGTGCTGTAATGTTAACATCTTTTTGTTGTAACAGACTTTGCTGTCTCTCTGAATGGCGCTGGACTGGATCCAAAAAGTCCATTAGTTTGCAAAACTGCATTAGAGGACTCTTGGCAATGGCAAATTACAATCGTAATATAAAAATATCATAAAGAAATGAAGTAAAATACTGAACGTCAGACAGATATGTTCCAATTAACCATCTCTTCCAGACCAAGCTGCTGGGGACTTTACAAAGTAGTGTTCATCATTGCAGTTTTGCAAGATTTTTGCCAGGAAAGGATGCTGAGTTTCCTTGTAGAGGCTTATTTGATTGTTTCACCAAAATTACCTGAAAAGTGCCCCATTCCATAATACATCATGATGGATGTGCAAGGTTTGCCATTAGTCATCATGAAATGTGCCTTTAGCTATGAGTATGGTGGCCTAGAAGTGCAAAACAAATCACAATTACAAAAACAAAATAACAAATCCAAAAACACAACGACAATTCAGAAAACAAAATAACAATTCAAAAAACACAACGACAATTCAGAAAACAAAATAACAATTCAGAAAACACAACGATAATTCAGAAAACACAACGACAATTCAGAAAACAAAATAACAATTCAGAAAACACAACGACAATTCATACAAAACGGAAAAGGTAGGTATATTTTGAGAACGACATACTTATCGCTGATTGGATGAGACACCTGTCAATCAAAAATAAATTGTGATCAACTTTGTTGAAATCTGTTGAATTTTGCTAAAATGGAACACATTAAACGCTACTTTGAAGAAGGACATTCATATGCCGTGATTGTGGACATGCTGGCGACATACCACGACATTAAAATGAGCTTGCGCTCTTTAAAAACACACCTGAAGAATAATGGTATGTTCAGAAGAAAGAACTATTCGCCCATAGACGAAGTAAGGAATGCTATTAGAGCAGAGCTGCGTGGACCAGGACAGTTGTTCGGCTACCGGACAATGTGGTTAGTACTTCTGTGTTTTCTGAATTGTCGTTGTGTTTTCTGAATTGTTATTTTGTTTTCTGAATTGTCGTTGTGTTTTCTGAATTGTCGTTGTGTTTTCTGAATTGCCGTTGTGTTTTCTGAATTGTTATTTTGTTTTCTGAATTGTCGTTGTGTTTTCTGAATTGTCGTTGTGTTTTCTGAATTGTCGTTGTGTTTTCTGAATTGTTATTTTGTTTTCTGAATTGTCGTTGTGTTTTCTGAATTGTCGTTGTGTTTTCTGAATTGCCGTTGTGTTTTCTGAATTGTTATTTTGTTTTCTGAATTGTCGTTGTGTTTTCTGAATTGTTATTTTGTTTTCTGAATTGTCGCTGTGTTTTTGGATTTGTTATTTTGTTTTTGTAATTGTGATTTGTATTGCACTTTTGCACTCGGCCACCATATACGAGTATTTCGGGCAAGTTCAGTTGAAACTTGTGTCTAACTGAGCAGGTTTAGAATAATGACTATTCAGTGCCTTTAGATATGTTGTTCATATTTAAATTATGTATATCTCCCTACAAACTGCAGAGAGTTTTTATCATTTTAACAGTAAACATGCAGCTAAAACTGTATGGGTGTTTAATTATTATACGATTAACCAGTTTTTAAGTGATTGTCAGCTGCGAACATCTGTGCAAATGTAGGAGTCCTGGATATCTTGTTAAAAAGTCATTAAAGGAACAGTTTCCCCAAAATTTGCTGAAATGTATTCACCCTCAGGTCATCCAAGATGTAGATGAATTAGTTTCATTTAGCAATGCATAATTAGCACTTGCTCACAAGTGGATCCTCTACATAGAATGTGTGTCGTCAGAATGACAGTCCAAACAGCTGATAAAAACATCACAATAATCCACAAGTAATAAACTTAACTTAAGTGCAAGTGGTGAAATGCTACATTTCTTTAAATTTAATCTGATGAAGAAAAAAATAAATAATCTAAATCATTGATGGCCTGAGAGTAAGTAAAGTTTCAGTAAATGTAAATTTTTGGATCAACTACCCCCCTTAAAGTATCAATTAAATTACAAACTTTTTACTGTAATAGAATTAGACATTGAAAGTTGGAAGACGATATTGACAGTTTGAGAGCAGGCATTTACACAAAAGTCTGACATTGAAACACTAGCACACACAAATTTAAAATTCTGATGTGAATCCAAATTATATATTCTGAAAACAATGCATAATGCCCCATGGCAATAAATCAGCAGAGTGGATGGTAGAGTCACATAGACTGTGACATAATAAAAAGAAGTAAACACAATTTCTTTCCAAAGAACTGTTTGTGGGAGACTTGAATAATTTATCATTCCTTCAGAATTATGTATAATGACTTCAGGCATCTTAATTTTAATATACTGTTTATCTTCACAACTGCCTGCTCTTCTTTTCTGTCTTTACTCATAAACCCAAGCATGATATTATTATGCATTATTCTAGGAGCATGAGAAATTCCCACTGATATTAAGAACTGTTTGCTGTAGTGGCATGATAAAATCATTTCTTAGTTTTGTCCAGGTTTACTATCTTTACGATCAACTCAGTGAACTTAGTGTCCGTCACACTATATTAAAAGGCCTTCAGAGAAAAAAAAACATCTGGAGTCACATTCAAAGCAGCCTGAAGTGTTATTATATTCAAAGAAATCTTATTATCTTTGCCAAGGGTTTTTTGACACGTTAATGACAGGAGTTAGTTATCATGACTCAGAAAACAGACATACTATACAGTGCATTTACTTTTGATGTCTTTGTATTAAATAGCTATTTTTCGTTGTGTCTCATATGCATTGTCATTATTGGTTAAACTAGATTTCTCTCAGTATGTTGACGTGAAAAGTGACTTAGCATGCATGTTGTCAGTCATGGGAAAGTAATTATGTTGTCAGGGTTCATTTAGAGTAAACACATGACCTACCGATCAATCGTTTTCATAATGAATGCTAAGTGAATGGTCAGAGATGTATTTAGAAGGGTGTAGAGCTTTGTTTTTACTAGTTGTTTGGCAGTGAGTGCTTAATAGTGTATTTTGGTAACATGTTGAAGATTCATTTAGCTAATGTATTTGGCATCTTAAACTAGCAATTAACAATAACCAACCTTAATAAATGTTGTAAAAGTTATGTAAATTTCTGCATACACTTTACTCTTCAAACATTTTGTATGTTCTCTTTTATTCAAAAAGTTCACATTAAAATGATCATAAGTAATTATTTTACAATGTTAAAAAGATTTCTATTTCAAACAAATGCTGTTCTTTGGACCTTTCTATTCTAATATCTTACAATAGTAGTGTATGTTAATACATTTTAGCACTTCAAGCTTTATGAATTAAAATATTATTACTATTATATTACTATATTACTATACCTAAATTAATAAATGCTATAAAAATGTTGTTCATTGTTAGTTCATGATACCTGATGTTAACAAACTGAAGCTTATTGTAAAGTGTCTGCTATCTATAGATTGAGAATAAGTATACTGATGTGAGCAATGACCAACATTTGATAGAAAATTTTATTAACAACATACATTGGCTTGGCTTTAATTTCACACTTGTAATTTAAGTATGATTAAGCCTAATGTGGGGGACAATTATCATAAGAGAAGCAAGTTAGAGGTGAGGGTCTGTAACATGCCTGGGAGCTGGGCACATAGAGAAAGAGTAGAAAAAAAAAGTAGAGATACTTTTTTTTTTGCGTGTTTGTGCTTATCAGGGGAACAGAGGATATCCATCAAGCCCTGCAGCTGGGCTACTGAGAGCGAGGAGGTGGATCAGTCAGCCAGCTGCAATTACATCTCTTGCCGAGTGGGACTTCCACAGAGAAGAGAGAGAGAAAGAATGAGAGAAACACACACAAACATAGTGTTTCTGAAAGCGAGGGAGGGAGGGAGGGAGGGAGGGATGGAGAGGAATACCACAGGCAATTTACTCTCTTTAAAAGGCAAAGCGTGCAAAAAGTGGAACAGCTTGATGATGGATCCATGGTGCTGCCGTTCAGACGCATTTTGTCTTTTCTGGTTTTTGTGCGAGAATCGAATATGAAGATAGACAGTTTGTTCATGTTGTGCTGATTCACTTGGAGCGACCGAAACAGCTTGAAAAGGTGATGAGCAGCAGTAGGGCTTGAAAGACTGGATGATTTGCTTTCGAACTTTGAAGGATGGAAAAAGTGAGCAAAATTTAAAGACGATTCAGGGGTTTATTGGAAGTCACTTGGGAGATACATTATGAAAGAGATGCCTTCAGACTGACGGAACTGAAGTGGTCCACCTCAGAGGATGAGAGTGTTGGCTGTTCCTGCAAGCAGTGGGTGAAATGAACAGTGGTGTTTAGACAGCTATCTGTATGGGGCAGAATTATGTCCTTTAGTGCCAGAGGCAGCATTCCTCAGGAGGGGGTGCAAGGGAGCAATGAGTGGAAAAACACACGGGTCAAGAGGGCTGTTCGCATCTCTAGTATTGTCGCACAAGAGGTGAGTTCCCAAGGAAGGTATACTTTGTTTTGAACACTTTTATATATACTGCTGTCAAAAAGTTTGGGGTCAGTAAGAAATTAGTTTTTTTCCACCCATTCTTTCATTCAACAAGAGCACATTAAACTGATAAAAAAGTGATAGTAAAAATATTTATAATGTTACAGAAGTTTTCTATTTCAAATAAATGCTGTTATTTTAAATATTCTATTCATCAAAAATAAAAAATAAATAAAATAAAATATTAAGCAGCATATTCTCCTGAGCACCCAGTTAGCATATTAGAATGATTTCTTAAGGATCATGTGATACAGCTTTGCCATCACAGAAATAAATTATGTTTTAAAATATATTAAAATAGAAACCTTTTTTTCAATATAATAACATTTTACAGTATTATTTTTACTAATACTTAATAAATAGTATTATTTAGTACTATTTTTACTTTAATTGTAATAAAATAAATCCAGCCTCAGTGAACATAAGAGCCAGCTTTCAAAAACAATGTGAATGTGTGTGAATTTCACATTTAAATATAGGTAAACTCAGACTATGAATATTGAGATTCTTTGGAATTCAGTAATGTTCTTTATATTTAAAGTAAAAGGAAACATTGATTTTAAATCAATTGTAATCTAATGATAGTCTGTGTGTGATTTGTCTCCAGTATTGAGAGACTGTAGTGAAGAATTATTTCAGGAATTACTGCAGGTATTCTGGACAGTATCTATAAAAGCATTCCCATCATTATTACAAATCTGATTTTTGAATGTCAACAAAATGTAAACGTTTACCTTTCATATATGCACTGCAGTTGCAATTGCTATTTCACATTATTAATTAATTTTGCACTTGAGAAAATAATAGTCAGCATGAGGGTGAGTAAATTATTTTAGAATTGAATTTTGGGATAAACTATTCCCTGTTAATGTTTTCAGATGTGCCTGTTCCTGTATTTAATGTGACAAAAACATCAGACAGAAACATTGGCATTTGTCTCTGCCCAGCGACATTGGTGTTGTGGTGTCAGACCTGGGCTCTGTTCACCACAGTTTTTTCTGTAGGTCAAACACCCTACATTCATCTCAGCACAAGGATGCCCTTGACTGCCACACCACCGTCTGTGAGGCACATTGAGACAATTGCTCACTGCAAATGGCAGTACCCTTATGGGCTATAGCTTCGTTGATCGATGGTTGCCCTTTCTGACTGCTTCCCTGTGAGATTAACTTTCAAATGACAGCTCTTTTCTTTAGTTAAATACGTCTAAACCTTCTACCTTTGATGTTTTTTTCACAGTCAGATCAGGATATTCTGGAGCTGGATATCATCCGGTTGCTGTTGAGTAGCATTGTTAATTGATTTGAGGGAGATTATTATGTACCTCAATAATGGTCTTTTAATGGAGGGTCTTTCTGTGTGAGGACGGCAGCCTTCATGAATGAGTCATGACATCATTGTGGCAGTATGACCATCACGGCGTTGCAGCTGAGACTCAGATACATCAAAAAAGGTGGAGTGCCCGTGCTTATGCCCCGATTTAGTCGGACCTCTGTTCTGCAGAAGAGGGCAACTTCAGTGAATAGTCAGGGTAGCCTGAGGGTTACAGTGGGAGCAAACCTTTCGTGTGAATCTCCGTGGGCCCCCCACTTCTCTAGCATGCCACAAGCCGTGGAGTGGTTGAACATGTTGGTTCCTCGTACGGGAATCCGGCTTTCATTTGGTGCTACTCCGGATGACCAGATGTCTATTGCGGCATCGGAGGGTGAGCTGGATTCTGGAGATGAGGACATCCATGCTTACGGCCAAGGCTTACCTTGCAGCTGGGTAGGCTGCCTCCACCCCGCATGCCATGGCACTCCTGGAAGTATACCAGGCCAAGGCATTGAAGGAGATGCACAAAGGTAGTTCTGACCCAGGGTCGATGCAGAAGCTGCGCACAGCAACGGACCTCACCTTGAGAGCGACGTTAGTCACTGCGCGCTCCCTGGGTCAGATGATGGCAACGCCGGTGGTCCAGGGACGCCATCTCTGGCTGAACCTGGCTGATATGCATCAGGATCGTTTTCTCAACTCCCCTATCTCACAGGCCATCCTTTTCAGCGATTCAGTCGAGAGCCCAACTGTTCTTGGCTCCCTAGCTCATTCGGACCGTCAGACTTGGCTATGCAACTCAGTTAACCCGTCGTCCCCGAAAGTTCAGAGGCATCCAGTTCACCTCCATGTTGACCAGCAATGCTTCTGTCTTATGGGCTTATAGACCCAGTCCCTCCAGTCGATATGAGGTCGGGGTTTTACAGCCCTTATTTCATTACACCTAAGAAAGGCGGTGGGTTACGACTAATCTTGGATCTGCAAGTTTTGTAATGGGCCCTTCACAAGCTACCGTTCAAAATGTTGACGCAGAAATGCATTTTCAAATGCATCCATCCCTGAGATGGTTTACAGTTATCGACCTGAAGGATGCATACTTTCATGTCTTGATTCTTCCTTGGCACAGGCCGTTTCTCTGCTTTGCATTGAGGGATAAAGACTTGTGCTCTTAGCTGTGCTGGCTTCCATCAAGAGGGTATGGGACCTGCATGCATTTTCAGTCAACAAATCGTGCCTGGAATTTTGCCCAAGGTTTCCACCACACCTCTCATGTATCAGGTGGTGATAAAAGCTTTGCTATGTTCCGTTCGCGCTTTACACCTATATGTGGACTGTACATGGAGCTGTAGGACCTCAGAGCAGCTCTTCATCTGTTGTGGAGGCCAACAGAAGGGAAAGGCTGTCTCCAAGCAGAGGTTGGGTTTATCAAACCCATGGTGTGCCTTGCACTCTTGGTTTGAGAGCACACTTGACAAGGAGTGTTTCTTCATCCTGGGCTTTGCCGCACGGTGGATCTCTGAAAGATATTTGTAGAGCTGCAGGCTTCGTGTAGAGCACAGTGTCCTCTCATGGAGTCGCCTCAAGTAGCCAATGAACCAGAGAGATTGCTCAGTATCTCGCTTGCTGCACCCTTCCCCTCTACAGACAGGATATATGTGCTTATTCTGCTCTTCAGTTCAGTTTCCCTGCATGGCAAACCCTGTGTAGTTCTTCTGTCACCCTAGGCAGTCAGATGTGGTGAATCATCAGGTGCCAGCCTAATACTTGTAAAGTTACTTGATAGTTCATCCCTGTGTTAGGCTAGGTGCCATATGTTGTGATCCCCATGGTGATCCCATGTATGTATTCTTTCACGGTACGGTTCACCTCTTGGTGAGCCTGTGTCTTTCCCTTGGCAGACTCCACTCAACCGTCCCTGTCATAGTTGCCTTCCTCCTAACTGGGCCAGAGCCACCTCAGAGACATTCCAAATGTTGTACTGCCCTTATTGTCCAGTCCATATGTGTAATTTCCACATGATACCTCCCTGTGGGCACGATGTGGATTCCCTGGAAAGGCTTTCCCAGCGTGATCCAATAAATCTTACTGTATGGGTATAGTGGAACAACGGAAATAGACTCTCTCCACGTAATCCCTGTCCTTTCATCCACCCCATTTTCCACGGGTAGCATCCGTGGCACTTTGGTACGTATGTAACCCTCGACCCCTGAAGCAAGGAATGGAAACATCACGTCCTGTCACCACGGTTACTGCATCACTGCTGGGCGGTTGGGCCACCGGCTCGGCGCCTCAGCGAAAACCTGATTATGCATGGCGCCTGCACCCTACTTATGCAATTATTGCATGCCAATGTGCATTGGCTCATTTATTTTACACTAGAATTAGATTGGTCTCTCGAGATCCCAATTTGTCAGTCACAACGTGACGTCTCCAGTCCCTCCTTTAGGGAACAAGGGTTACATATGTAACCGAGGCACACCAATACCATGATAATTTAAACAACTTTTGGTGCTTTTGGCAGTGTTGGCAGGTGCCATATCCTGCTGAAAAATGAAATCAGCATCTTCAAAAAGCTGGTCAGCAGAAGGAAGCTTGAAGTGCTCCAAGATTTCTTGGTAAACAGGTGCAGTGACTTTGGTTTTCAAAAAACACATTGGACCAACACCAGCAGAAGACATTGCACCCCAAATAATCACAGACTGTGGAAACGTAACACTGGACTTCAAGAAACTTGGGCTATGAGCTTCTCCACCCTTCCTCCAGACTCTAGGACCTCGGTTTCCAAATGAAATACAAAACTTGGTCTCGTCTGAAAATAGGACTTTGGACCATTGAGCAACAGTCCAGTTCTTCTTCTCCTTAGCCCAGGTAAGATGACTCTGATGTGTCTGTGGTTCAGGAGTAGCTTAACAAGAGGAATACTAGCTGTAGCCAAATTCCTTGACACGTCTGTGTGTGGTGGCTCTTGATGCCTTGAGCCCAGCCTCAGTCCATTCGTTGTGAAGTTCTCTCAAATTCTAGAATCAATTTTGCTTGACAATCATCCTAAGGCTACGGTTCACTCTGTTAGTTGTGCATCTTTTTCTTCCACACTTTTACCTTCCACTCAACTTTCTTTTAACATTCTTGGATACAGCACTCTATGAACAGCCAGCTTCTTTGGCAATGAATGTTGCTTACTCTCCTTGTGAAGGTTGTCAACGATTGTCTTTTGGACAACTGCCAGATCAGCAGTCTTCCTCATGATTGTGTAGCTTAGTGAACCAAACTGAGAGACCATTTTGAAGGCTCAGGAAACCTTTGCAGGTGTTTTGAGTTGATTAGCTGATTGGCATGTCACCATATTCTAATTTGTTGAGTGAATTGGTGGGTTTTTGTTAAATGTGAGTCAAAATCATCACAATTAAAAGAACCAAATACTTAAACTACTTTAGTCTGTGTGCGCTGAATTTATTTAATACACAAGTTTCACAATTTGAGTTGAATTACTGAAATGAACTTTTCCACGACATTCTAACTTATTGAGATGCCCCTGTATATATTAGGCATGGGACTATTACCGGTTTCACGGTATACCACGATTTGAAAATGTCACGGTTTCAAAACCACTAATAGTTTCCATTATACCTGCGGTATGCACTGTTTGCCTGTCCTCCTCCTGTTGGTGCGAGCGAGTGGTCAGTCACGTGTGTGTAGGATTGCCAAATTTAAGGCCCAGGTACACTTCACATTCAGTGGTCCTTTCCATCTCGCGTACATCCACATCCGCACTGCTATCAAAAGTATACTCAACCGCAGATGAGCGTGAACAGCTGAGGTCAAATGCGCAGTACCACGGGGTGTGCGGCTGTGCGCGAGGCCTCTTGATGATGAAGATAACGTAATGCAGATGATGCACGGACGGCCGAAAAATACTTTGGCCTTTACACTATTAGCAACCGGACGTTTTTTGCCTTATTGCAACTCTCTGTTCGTGACTTGCACAATGTCATTTATTTGATAATATGAAGTCTATTAATGGCCGTTAACACAGGCCAGAGATGCTGAAGATGGACGCACAGAGAAAAATACTGTAGCAGGCAGATCACTCACTGTTTATGATGCACGAACTATTGGAAGAAAATCCTCAATATTGATTTGGGGGGGTTTATACTGTATGAATGTGTTTCTGAGGGAAGCTGACTGTTTTCTGAAAAGTTTACGTGGCATAATTTCACAATGCTTGTCAGAACATTCTGTTTTTGCTTCAAATTATTCAATCAAATTATGTGTATGATTATTATTATATAACTAAATTATATGAAATGATATAAGTGATATGTATATGAATTATAAAACAAAAATTAAATAACTGTAATTTAGGGGTGACCCGAATAGTCGACAATTCGATGCTTTGATTCGAGGAGCCTGATTAAACTACCAATCTCACAGTCGAATATTCGCGGGGTGTTATTGATTATGCCATTCTGACTATATGTGAGCACTCAAAAGTCTGATTTCACATAGAACTTGCATTTTTTCAGCCTATTATGTTAATATGAAGCCTATTATGATAAAGCCGTGAATAAGAATCTGAAAAGGAAGAAGCTTCAAATTAATTTTTTAAAGTTCGTGAATAAATCCAACCACCCCTATAGATTTATGTTTCACTTTCCATAATCCGTGACCAACGGAGATGCATTTTGGCTGCAGGGATTTAAAACTTTACCAAGACTCAAACTGACACACAGAGACTGGATTTTTTTCGAACAGGTAGGGTGATTTCAAAAAATTTCAGCCGGTGTATATAAATTGTTGATATATTATTTAACTGATATGCAAATATGCGTTTGGTTTTGAGTCAAGTGCTTCATTGTAGTACTACGCCGATATCTCTTCAGCGCACAGCGCGAGCAGACAAACATCAAAGCAGAATATTAATAACCATGATTGGATTGTCACACCCATATGGCTGCCCACTGCTCCGGGTGTGTGCTCACAGTGTGTGTGTGTGTTCACTGCTCTGTGTGTGTGCATTTCGGATGGGTTAAATGCAGAGCACAAATTCTGAATATGGGTCACCATACTTGGCCGAATGTCACTTCACTTCACTTCATACCATTATAATGAGAACACCATTATAATAAAACGCTGTGAATTTTTAAAGTTTAGTTGCCGTGTTTCTGCACATTGTTTCGTGAAGAACGCGTCCACAAAAGGAGTTCGCATTCAGAGACGTTCATTTGCATTCGGGGACTTTTTGCAGACAGCATATAAGTCCTAATATTAACGTTCTGTTGTATAAATAACAAAGCGTATGCTATATGAAATTATGAGTTTAATCCCATTGATTAAAAACTGTAACAACTGGGTGAAGGAGTGGCAGGAAGCAAGTGCGAGATTAATGATATTTAATGAAGACAATGATACAGACAGTACTTGAGACACAAACAACGCTGGGAGGAATGCACAGTCCAAGATGGTGATGATGAGTGACGAATCCGGATGGCGGAGGTGAGTAGGCAGCAGGAGAGGGTGACACAGGAACTGCGGGAAAGCGAGCCGAAGTAACACACAGACTTCACCCACAAAGTGCAAAACCCAGAGATCACGGTTTACCAACCGTGACAGTACCCCCCCTTCTAAGAATGCCTCCTGGAGTTCCAATAAGGGCCTACATGCTGCTTGTAATCATCAATATGGGAGTGATCCAGTATGTCCCTAGCAGGTACCCAACTCCTCTCCTCCGGACCGTAACCTTCCCAGTCCACCAAGTACTGGAATCCTCGTCCCCTCCGTCTCGAGTCCAGAATACGATTAACCGAATGGTCGGTTCCCCATCTACGAGACGCGGCGGCGGGGGAACCGGGGTAGGCGGATTAATACGTGAATAAAACATTCAATTTAATTTAGTTTTTGTTTTTGTTTTTAAGTTTAATTTTGGACACATGGAAGGCGGGATGTATTCTCCTGTATGCTGGAGGTAGTTTGAGGCGGATTGTCACCGGACTAATGATCTTGGTGACAGTAAACGGGCCAATGAATTTGGGAGCTAATTTGTTAGAAACGGAACGGAGAGGAATATTGTTAGTAGAAAGCCACACTTTTTGACCCACGACGTAAACGGGAGGCTTTGACTGGTGATGATCGGCCTTGGCCTTAGTGCGCTCCCTCATCCTGACCAGAGTCTCGCGGGCTCTGGTCCAGGTGCGGTGGCACCTCTGGACAAATGCGTGAGCGGAGGGGACTGCGACTTCAGATTCCAGACTAGGAAAAGCTGGTGGCTGGTAACCTACGCTGCACTGAAACGGAGAGAGGCCTGTGGCTGACACTGGTAACAAATTGTGAGCGTACTCCACCATAGAGAGTTGTTGGCTACAGGAAGAAGGATTCTTGGAGACCAAACATCGCAACGTTCTCTCTCCAAATCTTGGTTGGCTCGCTCAGACTGCCCGTTACTCTGGGGATGATAACGCGAAGTCAGACTAACCGTCGCTCATAGCAATTTACAAAATTCCTTACAAAATTTGGATATGAATTGGGATCCCCTGTCAGAAACCACGTCTACCGGGAGGCCATGTAACCAAAAGACGTGATCTAGGACAGTGACCGCTGTCTCCTTGGCTGTAGGTAATTTGGGCAAGGGAATGAAATGTGTCGCCTTCGAGAACCGGTCCACTACGGTCAAAACGACCGTCATGCCATTAGAGCGTGGGAAGGCGGTAACAAAATCTAGTGCGATATGTGACCAGGGTTGAAGAAGCCCATCACTAGGCCGGTTAGACGACTTACCACTGGCGCAAACTGAGCAAGCCAAAACAAAATCGTGGACGTCACGAGCCATAAGTGGCCACCAGAATCGTTGTTTAACTAAACCCTTGGTTCGGCTTATCCCTGGATGACAAGCAACGTTAGAGCAGTGACCCCACTGAATAACTTTGGACCGTAACCCTTCCGGCACAAGTAAACGATTCGGTGGGCAACCGGGCGGAGGCGTTACCCCTCTAAGGCCGTCTTGACCTTCGATTCGACCTCCCATACGAGCGCTGAGACGACTATTTTCTCAGGTAAAATAAACTCGGGAGTCACCGGGCGGGCAGAGGGACCAAAAAGACATGACAAAGAATCGGGTTTGACATTTTTGGCGGTACGACAGAGCAAAATCAAAACGACTGAAAAAAAGTGCCCACCGAGCCTGCCTGGAATTGAGTCTTTTGGCAGTTCTAATGTACTCTAAATTCTTGTGATCGGTCCAAACAATGAAAGGTACCCCTGAACCTTCCAACCAGTGATGCCACTCCTCTAAAGCTAATTTGACGGCCAACAATTCTCTGTTACCAATGTCATAATTGCGTTAAGCAGGAGATAAACGATGTGAGAAAAACGCGCAGGGATGCATCTTATCGTCCGAGGCAGCACATTGGGAAAGAACTGCTCCTACCCCCACCTCTGATGCGTCGACCTCCACCACGAACTGCCGTGTGGGATCAGGAGCTACAAGGATGGGAGCCGAAACGAAGCGGCTCTTGAGGTTGGTAAATGCAGTTTCGGCTGCATCCGACAACCTGAACGGAGTACTGGGGGAGGTCAAGGCCGTCAAAAGTGGGACTAGTTGGCTGAAATTACGAATGAAACGTCGATAAAAATAGGCGAACCCCAGAAACTGCTGTAGGGCCTTACGGGAATCTGGTGATGGCCAATCTATCACAAGCCTTAACCTTGTCAGGATCCATACGTATTCCCTCGGACGAGACGATATACCCTAGGAAGGGGACAGACTGTGCATGGAATATGCATTTCTCCGCCTTGAAAAAAAGCCCATTCTCGAGTAACCTCTGGAGCACTCGTCTGACGTGTTGAACATGTTCCTGGAGAGAACATGGATAGGTGTTTTTTATCGTGATGTTGTTCAGCTCTCGGTAGTCAATACAAGGTCGCAGAGAACCATCCTTCTTGCCCACAAAAAAGAATCCCGCCCCCGCTGGAGAAGAGGAAGGGCGGATGAACCTCGATGCCAAGGAATCATGGTATTTCTCCATGGCCTCCCTCTCCGTAATAGAAAGAGAGTAAAGCTTGCCTTTAGGCGGAGACTTACCTGGCACTAAATCTATAGCACAGTCGTAGGGACGATGCGGAGGAAGAGAAGCAGCACGGGACTTACTGAACACAAAAACTTGCTATCAAATGCTCACTCTACTCGTCATCTTCAGAATGTGCAGCTCTAAACAGAAACGCAGAACTACTGTCATATAGGCTAACTTTATAATGAGAGAACTATTGTAAAAATTGTTAATTGTTATGGTTTCGCTGACGTTAAGTGTTAACTATCTTTAGGAAACAAATCAAAGAAACAAAAAACTAATTCTACTGTTTCTAATGTTCTGTATGTTGCTCAAAAACAAAATATATTGTGTCCAGTGGGGGGGGGGGGTCATTTAAAGGGATAGTTCACCCAAAAATGAAAATTATGCCATTAATGACTCACCCTCATGTCGTTCCAAACCCGTAAGACCTCCGTTCATCTTCGTAACAAAGTTTAAGATATTTTAGATTTAGTCCAAGAGCTTTCTGTCCCTCCATTGAAAACCTATGTATGGTATACTGTCCATGTCCAGAAAGGTAATAAAAACATCATCAAAGTAGTCCATGTGACATCAGAGGGTCAGTTAGAATTTGTTGAAACAATAGAGGGAGTGCCAGTCACGTTAAAAAAGTTCTATCTATCTATCTATATATCTATATATATATGTGTGTGTGTGTGTGTGTGTGTGTGTGTGTGTGTTGACTTTAAATTAGTGGTTCCCCCAATCCGAAATTCACTTTTTTTTTTACATGTATAATCAAATATATAGAATAATTTCATACTGTGGTAAATATGATAAGTCAAAGTCAGTAAACAAAGTATAAATCTGTGTTTTATAATATAAAACACAGATCCCTTGCCAACATATGGCATCTAATCTGATAAATTAATAAGTGTGTTTACTTCAGGTTTCACTGCATAGAGCTCTGTAAGGTAATAGATGTCTTGGCTATAGATCAAAGCTGTAAATTGTCTGGTGAGTCAGTAAACATGGAGCCAGTAAGGATAACAGTTTTTTATGGTTTATTGGAGCTTCATTGCAGTTCTGTCCCAGAAGGCTATTTTGAGTCCCAAGGCTGGTTCCTTCACCCTCACGTCCTCTCTCTTTCCTACCCCTGCTGTGTTCTCATCTCACACTGGCCTTGGACAGACATGTCCAACCCTTCACCCTGGCAAACACACATAGCTAATTCACAAGGACAGTGTAATCATGCTACAGCAGCCAAATATATTTGTCACCGATTTTGGAAGACATTGGTAAATTGAACATGGCATAAAATAAAATGTTTGATTATATGTAAATGCAAGTAGCAGATTTGAATTATAAAGTGCATTGTTTACAGCAGTTACATTAAAAATATATCTGCAAGCTGCAATTATAATGCTGGTCACATCTGTGGAAAGCAAAAAACGTTTGTATCAATGACATATAGCATGTTTCATGTGCAAAAACATCCCACTTGATGTTATGTTTAAGGAAAGGTTCAATTAAATCTCTAGCAAAAGTTCATCTAGAAAAACTGACCTCAATAACTTGGGTAGAATGTATTTTGGGGCTTCATCTGAGATGATGCTGGATAATCAGCACTGGGTGAATGAGGCCTTGAGATGAGGATTTCGGTGTGATTTATTAGCTAAGAGGACAGAAATTCAATTATGGTAGTGCACATTTCTGCAGGTTCATCTTCAAGAGAATTGAAGTATTGATTGAAGGTCTCAAAGTTAACTCCTCAAATACTCTGGATATTAATAAATCAAGTAAGAAAAGCTTTTTACTAGAGATAAAATACAATTAGCCTCTTTGCAGAACAGCTTAATGGGTAAACTTCAAAGAGAAGAAGTCACACTATTTAAATTTTGTCCAAAATTAACACTTTTCTAATAGCATTTCCTTTGTTGTGTTTTTTTTTTTTTTTTACTACAATTTTAATGTATTGAAGCATTTATGTTTGTTTCCCTATTTGACTTTATATTTCTTCATGGAGCAACTTCTTTCTCATAAGTCACGTAATAATAAGTCTGCCCATATAAGACCTGCGTTACAGTATGTGAAAATACTGGGCTGGGGAAACTTGCAAGAGGCCCAAGAATGCCTTATTTTTTTCAGAGCATCTGTTTGCACAAAGTGCAAATAACCCACATTGTTGGCAGTTTTGCCAAACTTTTTTCTTTCCCTTTCAAATACTAAAGTGCAGATAATTGTCACTTTTTGCCATAAGTAGTATAAATGGCAGAAAATCCTGCTATTTGAACATAGTGTAAATAGCATATCACAACAAAATTATATTTCCACTTAGTGTAAATAGCATCCATTTATAAAGGGGAAAAAAAGAGTTTTCTCCTCAACACCTATTATTCTTTATTGGAAAAAAAGCTAAAGTCTAATCATGAGAATTTGGTGCGCCCTCTTTCAATGGTCTCTCTCTCTCTCTCTCTCTCTGTTTGTACATTTAAGTGACTGGCAGCTATTCTGCATCTCAATCAGAGCAGTAGCACAAACAGGACATTCAGTTTAAAAAAATGGCTTTATTACAAAATTTAGCATTTTTTTATCAAAGTGTTTTAGAGCAATATTACACAGCACAGAGCATAGCAGTAGATGGACTGCAAGATACCAGAGAAACAACCCCTCAATGGAAGTAGAAGTCAGCTGAAAAGAAGCATAGATATAGGGGTGGACAGGTCCTGGATCCTGAGGAGAGCAGCTCCTGTGCTCACTGTTCTCCAGGAATGCTAGAGGAATGAGGGATTCTGCCACATGAGCTGTGAGCAGTTGCAGTCTGAAGATTATTTGTGGATCATGATTCTGACCTTGGAGCTGAAGCCATTAAACAAGTTATTCCCGTCCTGTGCTCCATTTATTCAGTCTCAGCCTTCATTTCAGACACACATGCCTTGCAAACAAAACTCCCAGAGCCTCTGCTTTTGGGAAAAGACGAGTCCCACTGTTGGCCAGGAGAGCAGAGAGGTAAGAGCAGCGAGAGACTTTGAGGTATTTATTTATGTGGATTATTAGTTTAGAGGGTCAGTTATTGTTGTCTGTCCATGTTTTGCTGGTCCACAATTTAATGAGTGCTGAGGAAAGTCAAGGATGTAAACTACACCAGCCTTTTCATATATTTTTTTACCTAGTTACAAAAATAGGAGCATGAATGAAACATAATTAATCTGGACGCTAACCGAGATTTTGATTTCATGACACTCTGTGAGGACAAGTGTCGGTGGGATGAGATCTTTTGATTATGAAAAAAGCCTGACTTTGATTTCCATAAACAAATTAAGTCTAGAAGATCTGTTTTTTTCTCCCACTTGCTTTTCAGTCTGCTGCGGATGTATTTCTTCATCCTAATGGCACATAATAAACAAGAGATGTATTAGATTAACATAAATGAATTATGATTCTGCTTCACTGGCCTTTGGTAGACTAAGTTCAAGGCTGTCGTGAAACAGAAAATCATTTAAACTTTTATTTACATTAAATTAATCATAAGTACATACAAACATTTGTACCTGTAAGCTCTGAAGATTAGTTTAAATACTTTTGTGAGTAATATTTGTGTGTTGGTGTGTTTATTAGTATAATTAAGGCAGTAGATTACAAGTAAGAATGATTAAAATTCTCTCACTGGAGCTTTGAGCAAATGACTAAGGGCCAGCTTAAGGCACACCTGTACAATAATCATGCTGTCTAATCAGCATCTTCATATGCCACACCTGTGAGGAGGATAGTTTATCTCGGCCAAGCAGAAGTGCTCACTAACACAGATTTAGACAGATTTGTGAACAATATTTGAAAGAAATAGGCCTTTTGTGTACATAGAAAAAGTCTTAGATCTTTGAATTCAGCTCATGAAAAATGGGGGCAAAAACAAATGTGTTGCATTTATAATTTTGTTCAGTGTATGTTAAAATGTAATTTACTTGTGTGAAGGCAAAGCTGAATTTCAGCAGCCATTACTCCAGTCTTCAGTGTCACATGATCCTTCTAATTTGCTGATTTGCTGCTCAAGAGACTGTTGTTGCTTATAGAGTACGTATCAGCATTTACATGCCATTTACAGAATGGAATTGCTTTTGTTTTTCTTCATTTACTACAATGCATGTCCTAAATATTCTATCATTGAATGTAAATGGCCTAAATTCTGCTATTAAACGTACCTCTATATTAGAATATTTACACCGTAAATCAATTTCTTGTACACTGATTCAAGAGATGCATCTAAAACAATCTGACGTGGCACATTTCCAGAACAAGTATTATAAACTGGCAGCCTTCTCCTGCACACTTACTAAAACTAAGGGGGTGCTTATCTTAGTTATTATGAAGTTACAGTTGACAGTTGAACATACCGGAAGTGATGATAAGGGAAGATTTGTTTATATCCATTGCAAAATACATAATGACAGGATAGCATTGATATCAGACAGACTATTTATGGTCTGAATGAGGCAGACAGTTCAATTTTTACAAATATTTCCAATACATTGCTTGAGCAGATTGATTGCCCATAAGTGGTGGGTGTTGATTTTAATGCCATCGTAAATCCTGTTTTGGATAAATCTCACTTTGATACAACAGCTAATCCATCTTCTAAGTTGCTCAACTAAATCAATATAATCGATCTTGGAGAATTCAGAATACCACCTTTAAGGGTTTTACTTTTTTTTCTAATAGGCATAAAACTTTATCTAGGATAGAATACATATTTCTCAGTCCATCTCTAATTTTGTCTAATTCTTCCTTCTCTATATTACCAATCTTATTGTCTGATCATTCTGCTGTGTTGTGTAAAATTCAACTTTCCAATATTAAAGCCAAAGCCCCTAGATGGCGCTTTAACATTTCATTATTGAGCAATCAGACATTCATCAATTTGCTAAAAGAGCATATAAAGTAATTTCTTGAATTTAATACAAACTGTGATGTAGATCCTCAAATACTGTGGGAAATGACTAAGTGTGCAATACGAAGACTCTGTATAGCTTTTTCTTCCACTTTTGTGAAAGCGAAAATTCATCAGCTTACACAATTAGAAAGTAAAATCCAATCATTACAAAACCTACAAAAACAACATTTTACTGATCAACGGGCCACCCAGGGCCATCCTTAGGGGGGTACGGACCAAGGGGGGCATTCTCCCTACATCAGCTAAGGACGGCCCTGGGGCCACACAATTGTCCTCCTTGAAAGAAGAATATGATTTACTTTCACATTCAAAGGCGAAGTTTATCTTGCATTGGACTAGACAAAAATATTATTTCTAATCAAAGAGACCTAGCCACTTATGCTGAGGGAATATGAGTCCAAAGCATATATCAGCACAATAAAATCATCAGATGGTCAGGTCACCACAAACCTTATGATGATTAATGACATGTTCAAAGATTTTTATATAAGTTTGTATAAAGATGAAACAGATTCTGAGGAATCCGTTTGTAAACAATATTTAGCTAAATTAGAATTACATCAGATCTCTCAGATTCATTAAGAATTTTTCAAGGCCCCATTAAGTTTGGAGGAGCTCCATAAAGCACTAAAATCGCAGCAATGTCTGAATGAGGCATCTTCTTCTTCTTCTTGCTCTAGGGCGAATCGCAGACTTATATGTGCATAACCCCCACCTATCTCTCAAATGGACCATTGACACTCTATCTACAGTCTCAATTAGGAGTGTCAATGGTCCACTTGAGAGATAGGTGGCAGTAATGCAGTAAAAACTCTTTGGGCATTTTTGAGCGAGATGCTAATAGTCTAATCAGATTCAATGATCTATGCTAAGCTACAGTTAAAGTGCTACCGCCAGACCTGGAGATCGACTGAATGGATTTGAAAATGGTAAAACTCAACTTTTTAACTCTAGGAGAGTTGGAAAATGAGCCTATTTTCAAAAAAAGTGGAGTGTTCCTTTAAGATTCTTCATAATTGGGTTGACCCTCAATCTAAAGTTTCATGGAGGGTGATTAAAGCTGACAAGGCTAAACCAAATTGACTTTGATATTGACTTGACTTGAAAAAATGCGATAATTACAAATTCATACCAGTTACAGCTAATTCTATTAGAATCTGGAAAACGGTTGAACGTTTAATAGGAGGACCTTTCAAATTCTTATTTGAATTCATCCATTTGTCCAACCATCTTGGTCTTCTTTAGGCATAAACACGTGCAGTGATTTATATGATGACCAAAGCCAAGTTCTGTTTACCAGCATCCTCATATTTGTCTTTTTTTTTGGTTCATTCTGTTCTCAAAGCATATGGAGTTCCTTGGGCAGCTCCTATTTCCTCTCATCCTATGCGAGATTGGATTGCACCATCTTCTGGTTGACCAACTGTTTCCTTAATATAAAGTAAAATTATTGATCACATTACAAAACCTCTTTCTATCAAAACTGTTTGGAATTGGGAACTATCTGAACTTAATTTATCTGTCGACTGGGAGAGGGTGTGGTCTAACCTCAGTTTAACCTAAAAATCGTCTTATACATTTCAAAGTTATTCTTAAAGCATATATAACTCCTTACAAAATATTCAAAATGAAACTACAACCAAATTACAATTGCCATATCTGTAAAACTGTGTCATCAGGTACTTTTTTCATATTTTTGGGAGTGTCCTATTGTCAATAATCTGTAGACGCATGTAAACTGTTTTATCCCCTTTAATACAAATTGATAACATGTTTGAGCCAAGTTTATGTCTTCTTAATGATGATTCTGGCTTCTGTGTAAGCTCAATTAAAAAATAATGCTGTTTGCTGGTTTTACATGTGCAAAAAAGACAGTAATGCAGAACTGGTTTACACCACACATGTGTGGGAAAACGTACTGGATCCATAGTCTTCTTAAAATATTGGCTTAAAAAAGAGCTCTCATTATGAAGTATATTTCTCCTCAGGTGCTGTCTCTGGGTGCAGATGTCCTTCCTGAGTATAAGCTCCAGGCTCCCCGAATCCACAAATGGACGATTTTACACTATAGTCCCTTCAAAGCAGTCTGGGACTGGGTCATCTTATTCATTTATCTGTCGACTGGGAGAGGGTGTGGTCTAACCTCAGTTTAACCTAAAAATCGTCTTATACATTTCAAAGTTATTCTTAAAGCATATATAACTCCTTACAAAATATTCAAAATGAAACTACAACCAAATTACAATTGCCATATCTGTAAAACTGTGTCATCAGGTACTTTTTTCATATTTTTGGGAGTGTCCTATTGTCAATAATCTGTAGACGCATGTAAACTGTTTTATCCCCTTTAATACAAATTGATAACATGTTTGAGCCAAGTTTATGTCTTCTTAATGATGATTCTGGCTTCTGTGTAAGCTCAATTAAAAAATAATGCTGTTTGCTGGTTTTACATGTGCAAAAAAGACAGTAATGCAGAACTGGTTTACACCACACATGTGTGGGAAAACGTACTGGATCCATAGTCTTCTTAAAATATTGGCTTAAAAAAGAGCTCTCATTATGAAGTATATTTCTCCTCAGGTGCTGTCTCTGGGTGCAGATGTCCTTCCTGAGTATAAGCTCCAGGCTCCCCGAATCCACAAATGGACGATTTTACACTATAGTCCCTTCAAAGCAGTCTGGGACTGGGTCATCTTACTGCTGGTCATCTATACGGCGATCTTTACACCTTATTCGGCTGCGTTCCTGCTCAGCGATGAGGAAGAGGCCGCCATGCAGCGCTGCGGCTACTCTTGCAGCCCACTTAATGTGGTAGACCTCATTGTGGATATCATGTTCGTAGTGGACATTGTGATTAACTTTCGCACAACCTACGTGAACAGCAATGATGAAGTGGTCAGTCATCCCGGCCGAATAGCCATCCACTATTTTAAAGGCTGGTTCCTCATAGACATGGTGGCTGCCATTCCTTTCGACTTGCTCATTTATCGCTCTGTGGAAGATGTGAGTGAACTTATGAGTAATTTTAATGTTTTTTAAAGGAATAGTTCACATATAAATTTAGATTTGCTGAAAATGTACTCAACCACGAGCCATCAAAGATGTAGATTAGTTGTTTCTTAATTAGAACAGATTTGGAAAAATTTAGCATCACATCACTTCCTCACCAATGGATCCTCTGCAGTAAATGGGTGCCATCAGAATGAGAGTCCAAGCAGCTGATAAAAGCATCACAAAAATTGAAGACCAACAGGGTGTTTGTTAAAAATCCATCAAGACATTTTTAACTTTAAACCATTGCTTCTGGCTAAAATACTTCTGGCTAAAGTTTTCTATTCATAATAATGCTTTCCCATTCTGACGGCACCCATTCACTATTGATGATCCATTGGTGAACAAGTGATTTAATCCTAAATATCTTCAAATCTGTATTGATAAAGAAATAGTCATCTTGCATGAGTACATTTTCAGGAAATGTTCATTTTTGGGTTTAGTATTCTTTTTATTATGCTGTTATAGCTTCTTTTAACCATCTCTTAACCTTTCAATCCTCATTGTTTTCCTGTATTGACAGACGACGACTCTGATTGGTCTGTTGAAGACTGCTCGGCTGCTGCGATTAGTGCGTGTTGCGCGTAAACTTGATCGCTACTCCGAGTATGGAGCCGCGGTGCTCTTTCTCCTCATGTGCACCTTTGCATTAATTGCTCACTGGCTGGCCTGCATCTGGTATGCTATTGGGAATGTGGAGAGGAACGGCCCGTCTCGGATCGGTTGGCTTGATTCTTTGGGTGAACAGCTGGGCAAGCCATATAATAAGACAAATCCTGCATCAGGACCCTCTATTAAAGATAAATACGTCACTGCCCTCTACTTCACCTTCAGCAGCCTCACCAGCGTGGGATTTGGAAACATTTCCCCAAACACCAACTCTGAGAAGATCTTCTCCATCTGTGTCATGCTTATTGGAGGTTAGTGTTTATTCTTATGTCAGAAGAATCAATTTACTTTTTTTTTCTTCCAGATTGGGGTCTGCAATTGGGTGCTACTGTATGAGGTCCAACAAAAGTATATATATATTAAAAAAAAGAAATAGTGTATTATTATTTTTTCTGTGGCATCTATACATCATGTAGGTGTACACTGACGTAAAAGAAATGTAGTTTTTTTTGTCGTCTATGCTCTTCATTTATTTATTTAGGCTGCATTTATTTAATCAAAATAAATAGTATTTTAAATTGTAATGTCACTGTGATATTGAAACTGAAATTTCAGCAGCCTTTACTCCAGTCCATCCTGTGGGCAAAATATTAACACACAGACACACACACACACACACACACACACATACACACACAAAAACGATGAAGATTCAGGTTTCTCTCTGATTGGCTGATGTGGTACCTGCTGGTTGTAATACACACAAATGACAAAGTGGTTTGTTAATCATGTTTTGTTCGTTACATTGCAAAAATCAGTCAGTAAAGTCTTGAAAAATGCAAGCGACTTGTCATTTTTTATAATGTTGATATTCGTTCATTTCATATTTACATGATTCAGTGATATTTTCAACATTAAATAAAAAGACTGTGAATAAAATGTTTTTGTAGCTCATATTTAGGTCATCACAGAGTTGTATATTGCAGTATGATTCAAAGTCTTTAAAGAATGAGGGAAAACATTTCCTCCATGAATCTCTGTGTACAGTTAGCTTTAACCTATGTATGTGTGGGTCTGTTGACATCAGCTTATGTTTTGATTATTTGTTTTTATGAGAAAAACCGAATCATGCTGAATGGACTCAGACGGGAATTTATGTTTTGCAACAGCTCTAATAAGTAATAAATATAGTGATATTACTGACCACAAACATTTGAACAGTAGTGTATAATATCACGAATAATATAATATAATGTGAATTTTTTAAGTTTCATTTATGATTAATATACTTATATTTTCATGCACAGCATTTATATTTTAGTAATGGGGTCTCTCACAAGGAGATTATTATATTTGGGGGTCTTGCTTTAAAAAACTGTGTCTAAACTTGTCTAAACTTTCAATAAAACAAAATTTCTACGGTCTGAAAAAGGCCCTACTTGTAAAGAATCAATAATGGTAAACTTCTCCACAAAGCTTGATTAGTAGACATGCATTTTCGGGGGCATTTTTAAGACTTAAGTGGATCGATCTTTTCTGACACTGCTCTGAAAGAAAATGTTTGTGTGTTGTTGTTTTTTCACAGCGCTGATGTATGCTAGCATATTTGGAAATGTGTCAGCCATCATCCAGAGGCTGTACTCTGGCACCGCACGTTACCACACTCAGATGCTGCGGGTTCGGGAGTTCATCCGTTTCCACCAGATCCCCAACCCACTCAGGCAAAGACTGGAGGAGTATTTTCAGCATGCTTGGTCCTACACTAATGGCATTGACATGAATGCTGTGAGTCACAGAGCCACATACAGAATAGCCCTCTTGTGAACACCTGGGCGTACTCTATTTTTTCCACTCTGTTTATTTTTGCATATACACATGACAGAGCACGTAACGTGGTACCATTTATCACATTAACCTGTGTTCTATCACATTGCAGGTGCTAAAGGGGTTCCCAGAGTGCCTACAAGCAGACATCTGTTTGCATCTGAATCGTACACTGCTGCAGAACTGTAAAGCTTTCAAGGGCTCCACTAAAGGTTGCTTACGTGCTTTGGCTATGAAGTTCAAGACAACACACGCTCCACCTGGAGACACCTTGGTCCACGCTGGTGATGTCATTTCAGCACTATACTTCATTTCTCGTGGCTCTATTGAGATCTTAAAGGGAGATGTGGTAGTGGCCATTTTGGGTAAGTGATAAATCAAAATGATAAGAGCAAAAACATCGGACCATCTCATTGTAAACATATCCATATACAGTATTAGGGCATTCCATGGACCCCTTCCCCCCAAAAGACTTTCCTAAAATAATTAAAATTAATGGATTATGGATTATGACTGCACTTATAAATGCAGAATGGAACAGCAGTGTCAATTATTTTTGTTTTGTTTTATTTTAGTCATCCTTGGTGCATTTAAGACGGTTGAAAAATGAGAAGGCTGTTATTGTATGGCTCCATCTTGTGGACATTTGTATTATTTTTCGTGCTAGGTTTTTTTTTATAACATGCTGCACCATCTGTTGTTGATGCATAAAAAACATATGTTTTCTAAGGATGAATTTGGAATAACATACTAGCATACTGCATACTGCTCTTAAGCCGTTGTCACACTAGACTTTAAATGTTTAAGGTGTTAGTGAGGCCAGCAGGGGGTGCTCACCCTGTAGTCAGTGTGGGTCTCAATGCCCCAATATAGTGATGGGGACACTATACTGACAAAAAGCACCATCTTTTGGATGAGACGTTAAACTGAGGTCCTGACTCTCTGTGGTCATTAAAAATCCCAGGATGTCCTTCGAAAAAGAGTAGGGGTGTAACCCCGGCATCTTGGCCAAATTCGCCCATTGGGCTCTGACCATCATGGCCTCCTAACCATCCCCATACACTGATTGGCTTCATCACTCTGTCTCCTCTCCACCAATAAGCTGGTGTGTGGTGGGCGTTCTGGCGCAATATGGCTGCCGTCGCATCATCCAGGTGGATGCTGCACACTGGTGGTGGACGAGGAGATTACCCCCTTATGTAAAGTGCTTTGAGTTCCCAGAAAAAAAGCGTATGTAAGGAATTATTATTAAGCATGCAAGGTTCCTTCAGACCCTCGACAGTCGTGTCACAGACATCACACTCTGCAGTGTCTTTTTAAAATTAAATCAATATAATGAATAGTGTAGTGTGATCATCCCTTTGCTGTTTTTGCCTTGTAATGCAAAAATAGAACTGGGCGGAAGTTTGAATTCAAAGTGTTTAATGTCTTTTACCTGAGGAAAGATGCATTATGTGACTCGGTATCTCTTCCTTTGGCTTATCCTCAGGCAAGAATGATGTATTCGGAGAGCCCATTAACTTACATGCGCGTCCTGGAAAGTCAAGTTCTGATGTGAGAGCACTTACATACTGTGACCTGCATAAAATCCACAGAGAAGACATAGTGGAGGTCTTGGACATGTATCCAGAGTTCTCAGACTACTTCTGGAGCAACCTGGAGATCACCTTCAACTTGAGAGATGTAAGCTTGCACATGTCTGTCCTTAAAAAGTACTTAGGTACTTAGGTAGGTGCACTTTTAAACATTTGTCTTTATCTTCTGAACAGACTAACACTAAAGCTAGGTCAATGAGCAGTGACACTGAAGATTCTGACCATGGCTGTCTTGACCATCACACACGAAGAGCAAAGCTGTTCTTCCAGTCGAAAAGAAACTCTATCCCACAAGGTAAGAGCAAACACTTTGTAATAGCTTCTATATTCTTTCAGATTCTTGGATTTTATTTCTACTGCAATTTCTCTTAGTAGCAGATACAGAGAAAACTGAAGAAAATCTCAATAAGACGACTTTCAGAACTCAGAATTCAAGCAAGCAGCACAAGGATAGACAAGCTGCTCATCAGGACTCAGACATTTTTGCCTCCCAATCCAGCAGTGATGAAGAGGAAGAGACCCGACGGGCCACTGCGATAGTAGACAGCTCTCAGAGCCGTATCACTAGTGTCAGCAATGCTAATGGAGACAAGAACCACAACAGCAGCAACTCTTTCAATGCACTGTCAGGTAGGATTCTGATCATGTGAACTGTGACTAATCTAACTCTTTCCTGTTAATACTGGCTTACTGTCTAATTTACAATAGGTGTATTATACAAGTGTTATGTATTTGCTTACTTACCTGAAAAAAGTGGGCTAGGAAAAAAATGACAAAGATCTTAACATTTATGTTCATTTGAATGACACAACTGGATTTATTTTCAGTTACGAAGTTAGTTTAACTAAAAACTTAAGTTGTCATCTTTTACTCAGCCTCATGTCGTTCTACACCAAAAGGCTTTCCTTCATCCTTCATATTCCTTCCTTCATATTTTTGATGAACCCTGAGAGATCTTTTTTCCCTCGATTGAAACTCCATTACTAAACACTTTGATGCTACAAAAAGTTAAATAAAAGATATAAAAGAAATCCATACAAATCGAGCAGTCCATTTTTTTTCTGAAGAGACACAGTCACAATCGTCACTCTTCTGTGAAAAACAAAATAACAAAGGATAGTGATTACTCTTAAGCTAAAGGTTTTGAAGGTTTCAAGCTTCTGAAAGGACGCAGAAGCACCACACAAATATTGATAATCTCTCAAATCATTGAGCTATTAACCATTATGGCCAGAACACTGAGTCAGTGAGAACTCAAGAACCAGATATGATTCATGAATGAATCATTTGGGCTGGTTTTCATTGTATAACCACTTAAACTTCAGTATGTTTTTCACACAAATCTATTGTATGACTTCAGAAGGTTGATGCTCCTGTGAAATAAGTCAACATGAGCATGTGAAAATATAATGGCCAATTTTTCACTTTTGGGTGAACTCTTCTCCTGCAACGAATGCACAATTTTTACATTACTTTTATCTCCAATTAGGTGCTCTTTCTGGGGTTTCTAACATCTTCAGCTTCTGGGGGGACTGTCGTGGCCATCAGTACCAGGAAGTACCCAGCCACAGCATGTCCTTACCCTCATCGTCGGTGCCCTCTAATACTGTTCTGCACAGTGTTACCCATCATCATTGCACTGAGGTAGAGAATAGACTGGAAATGATGCAGAGACAGCTCCACCGGTGAGATACTGCTACAGTATTGTTGCTATCTTGGCATCCTTTACTCTTTATCGATTTACCTTGAGCTGTATTTGTCATCTTGTTTTTTTTTTTCAAAGATTGGAGAAGCGCATGTCAACAGACATGGGGGCCATAATGCAGTTGCTTCAGAGGCAGATGGTGCTGGTTCCACCAGCCTACAGCTCTGTGACGTCCCCTATAGAAGCATCTCTAAATCCTCCCAAACCAGGCCAGAAATTGGTGTATCCTGTCAACCCTTTAGAGACAGAAACACCAGCCATTCTCTCTGAGGTATTTCCCAAACTATCAAACCTCTGTCATTTCCTTTCTTCAAAGTCTTTTATTAATTCTTTTGGATTTTTCCTAGATACTTGACCCCCACGACTTTGCTGGCAGTGCCAAAAAGTCCAGTGAATGTCTGTTAGGCGCAATGGAGCTCCAGCTCCTGGACTCTTCCTTACAGCCCTCCTCTGAGACTCCTTCTGGGGCTTATACGGGACGATGTCCACATGGCATGGGCCACAATGCAACAAATGTCCCTGATTATCTTCCAGCTCACACTGATCACCAACAAACAGTCATAGCTGATCGAGGTAGTTATAGTTTTTTGGATGCAGAGCCTATTGGAACTGTTCACCATTCAGAGTCTGGACTGAGGTTAGATTTGGAGTGTTCAAGACGCCTATCACTGCCAGTGCATCATCAAGTAGAGGATGATTCCTCAATCCAAAAATGACATGCCTCTAATCCAGGGTGTTAAGATTGAAACTTTTATTCAGTATCTCAGTGGAAAACAATGCATACATCCTAATGGGCCACAGCAATGTTGGCAGGATGTTTTGAAGTCCTTCTACTTCAGGTTCATATTAATTACCTCTAACGTTGAGGCATCATTAATGTCCCTGTAGTTTGGAAGATTTGTGTTAGCTGGTCTAACGGTACTCGTTGTTTTTATCTGCCTCTTTGCGAAAGTGTTTTCTCGTTATTTTGAGGTGTGAATGTAATGATTTCATTAGCGTATCAATTTTTTTTAACAGTGTGGTTTTGTGTTGAATTGATTGTTTGTTTGGAAGTCTTGGACATATTGTAGCAATACACTGGAAAGTCCTATCAGAGTATGATTTATTAGGGTTTTAAATGGTCATTTGAAAATTTTATCTCAGGTGGAGGAACCCGAAGCTCATCTCTAGTAGCTGAAATACCTCATAGAGTGGGTGATTCCAGGGAACACCGGTGAATCCTGCTGAATAACATGCCCATAGTTTACATGACTGAAAGCATGTGTTTATATCTTTCAAGGCCATCCATTGCACAGAATTTTCCTTGAGAATATGTTATCACTCTGAATATATAATCATCAGTTTGGCCAAAGTGTCCAAATGTGATTTAGACTGTTTATGAATGAAAATCCATTTTGATCATAATCCATATTATTAGTGCAGTTAGTGTTGAAATATACATATATATAACACATAATATCAGTTAGCACTGGTTCATGCCAAACATATCCAGTAGTAAGCCATACTATAAATGTGAAAGATATTAATAGGGAATGTGGTTTATAGAAAGAGTATAGCTTGCAATGTTAATATGTATTATAGCTTGTAATTTATAGCAAATTTAAGTAGGAATATTTATTGTTAGCATACTATAAATTGATTATTGTGCAGGTTCTTTCTCTTATTAACTTATAATCAACTCAACACTGAATAAATTAATTAACATAATTCACAAGTCTTTTGACGTTTATGAAACACATCTCATCTGACTGAACGAAAGAGAGCCATCAACCTTTCCTTGTGTTTCTCTGGTGTCAAAAATAATGTTTTTCTTTTGCTAAATGTCACCACCTCTGCAGTGCTGCTTCCAGCAAACACTGATGAAATCCATTTTTTCAAGACTTTGATATTTATGTCAGTGGATTCAGTCCATAGAGATAGAAAGGGAAACTGAGAGTCTCTAACCAATTTCCAGTGAAGGCTTCTGCTAAATTAAAACAGGAAGTTTGTGTGAATCTAAAAGAAACTTGCACCCTTTTGCTTTTGCTACTTCTTGTTTTGCTGTCAACCTAATCTATAACTGTCCTTTGAAATTTCTTTTCAGCATCAAATAAGCATAAGAAAGGCTCACTTAAATATTAAAAATAGAAACATATCCATAAAATCAGTTAAACCTGGTAATATGACTTTAAGATAATTATAGCCTATATAACAAGAAGGAAAATTAATTTAACTGTTTATTCAAGTGTAGCTCCTAAAAGGAAACTCCGGTTTAGTGTAATAGGAAACCAGTAGAAAGAGACACACCCATTTACAGAAATAAAGGGAGTCCTGCACTTGGCCTATTATTGTTATATTTTTATATTTATGCTCCTTAATCATGTTCCAGAACCGGATAAACAACACAATAGAGGAATTCCGTCCTTCCACAACACTTGATGCTCTTTTACACTCGCAGGCAGCCTATGCTTGTAAAGCGCGGGTGACATAAATGCATGAAGTTACATTCAGGGGATTTTCACATGCATTTTCGCATAAAGGACAGGGAACTACAAGGGTATCACGTCTCAACGGACAGTATGATGTTTCTCGATACAATGTCATCAGGTCTGATACTGCAAATAGATCTATTCAGTGGCAAAATCAGCTCGCTGTTGCTGGTGTAGGCCTATTGATTGGCGAATCTTTCTGCATATCATCGGTCATCAGCATAATCATTGTGTCCATTAGATGTCCATCAATACTGGTGAGGGACGCATGAATGTACCGAGAGGATGCACAAGTCCAACAGCAGCATATTGAATAGCGGAACGAGGACAGTTTTCCTGAGTTGTGATTGGTCGATGGGAATAAGGGCGGGGCGTCGCCCTGCGATCACAGAGGCGCACTGTACGAGAGGGCGGATCTGACTCTGCACATCGGCCAACACTACAGCGTACTGAATTTTAAAAACAACAACATAGGGTAAGTGCACTTTGACATTGTGATTAGCGCTCACATTATACAACCTCACAATAGGGAATGCATGCCTATGCATTAAAATATCCTACGCTTAATGAAGACAAAACGAGATGGTGCGCCCGCGTAGATTGTGATGCAGTCCCAGGCATTGCTTGACAGGCGTTAGTTATTGTTACATACACGCGAGATAATCATGCGTTGTAAATAAAGGGTGTACATGACTCATCGCTCTTTCGTTCCCAAACACGTCGACCTGCCGAGATTTCTTTGTTTGGGCACTGTCGCAGTTTGGATGTTCAGGACAGGTGTCCTCCGCAGTAGCAAAGCTCTGTATAGAAAACTACTCTAGTTACATAACTTCAGTAGCCTACAGTGCCACATATTGTTTCAACATTGTGGACACTGTGGGATGATGAAATCGTGCAAGGTTCCTTAGAGGACGTTCTGAGCTCTACACCCCCTAAACTGCAAACGAGCGACGCTACAAACCAGAACGCGTCTGTTTTAATAAACTAAGATGGTATGATTGTAATAAGCGCGTTCTAGTTTGTCGCATCGCATTGTTCTCATTCATACTGGGTCTGTGCATCGCGTGCTCGGCTCTCTGCAGCAGTGCACACTTCAACATGCCTCGGACATGCGTCATGCTGTAAAATGCAATTGAAATGGAACACGCGATCAGGAACCGACGCACTGAGGGTAATGTGGGAGACGTGCAAATGTGTTATTAAACATAGCTATTCCCTCGTGGCCCCTTTTCTCGTTTGATATTCTGAATCGTTGCATTCTAGAGGGACAGAGGAACAACACTTTGACCACACCCCCCTTAAGTCTTATTCCTTATTCGGTTATTGCATATTATTTCTTCTTCTTTGCACTGTGACTGGCTTTGTTTGCTTTGCATAAAGGTAGGTCATAAACAAATGTCAGTGTTGTTTATTCAGGTAAAGCTGGTTTGAAGGACAACGAGGTGTCCTTCTTATATTCTTGTCTGTATTTTGTTGTTATTATTGCATGTAAACTGGGACTAATATTGTTCAAAGATCGATTCGCTTTTAAATATCAGGATTAAATATAGCAGTGATTTATACCATAAAGGCTGTTGTCATTCTGCAAATGTTTTCATTTGCCTGACATCATATTGGGTGTGAATGCGCTTTAACATGTAAATTATCTTAGGTAGTACATAAACAATACACTGGTAAATAATAATGTTCCTCTCAAACAAAAGATTAAATATAAATAATATAAAATCATTCTCAATCGCTATTACTGTGATTTTTTTTTTAGTGGCAATATAAACCTGAATTTAACAGGAGTTCTGACATTTGTCTCAAAATGTCTTTTTTGTTGCCCTTTTCCCTATCAAGTTTTAGTAATAATAAAAAATTATTTCAACTGAAAGCTTAAGACCTAAAAATTCATCATTTTAAAATCAGACATTGCATCACCATGGAAATGGTACTTTAAAATCATATTATAAAATGTATTTGTTAATGAATTTTAATAGTTAACTGTAAATTGTTTTATATAAATATAGAGTGAACCAACAGTGTCATCATATGTTGCTGGGAAAGGGAAGCTCTGTAAGATGGCATGCTGTTTTCTGGACAGCCGTGTTTCTGGGGTGTCAGGTCAGGGCCTGCCGGACTGTTGTGATGCCCTGCGTCCCGTCATACATAATCTTGATTCCCCTCACTGATGGCCTCTGACTCTAATCCACACAGACACCCCCCCTCCGATGTTGTGCTGTGATGGGCAGGATGTTTATAAGGGAGGCCAATAGCACTCTCCCCATTTTAGGACGACGATATAAGCTTAGGGTGAAAAATGTTCAAGATCATATTTGGTTACAAAAATATAAGCTTAGCTGATAATAATGCAACACTTCAATCCAACTCATCAGTTTGACAGTTTAAGGTGCCTTATTTTTGGATGCCTCACTTTTACTCAGAATAACTTAGAGACAGACAGAGACTGGTAGTGGCGCAGATACATAAACCCTGTCACAATGAGTGGCAGCCAGTAATCGCATGCTCAATGGCTTTGGCACACAATGGAGCACATTGAGCCAGATCCCCGTCCCACGTTCTGTGTGCATTCATACAGGAATGGTTGGAATACAGCGTTTACACAGCAACACAAATGGCTGCCAAATGCCAGCCCAGTAGTCTCTTCTCAAAAACTCTTTTGAGCTCGCCGTTCTCCTTTAAACCGCACGAGGACAGAGCGTGCGCTTCTGTCAGACTCTGTTTAGATTTTGGAGCATTTGTCTTGAGCGACATTTGTAGAGACTCATCTGGTTCTTTGTTGAATCTCTATGTTTTACACAAGCTCAAACTGTTAGAATAAAAAAAAATGCTATCTCAACATTCTCGCTTTTTTACTTTATAGGGAGTTTATATACTTCACAGTTCACCCCAGAGTTAACTGTTTACTAGCCCCTGTTTATTCCAAACCTGTATGCAATTCTTTCTTCTGTGGGGCACAAAAGGATCAATTTTGAGGAACATTGTTAACTCAGCATTGAAGCCCACTGATTGACATTTTATGGACAAAAAACATATTTCTCAAAATATCATGTTACACAGAAGAAAGAAAGTCATACAGGTTTGGAATTACAGTACAGTACATACAGGTGAGAAAATGATGACATATAGTAACTTTTGGGTGGAGTATTACACAAGTGTGTCAAACCTTGTGTAATTCTTAAGTGTGTTAAGTGGAAGAAGAACAGCTGACTGTCTGTTAAAATAGTCAACTGATCAGTGTCACACATTTACTTGATTAGTGACATAGATTTTTCATCCTGTGGTCTGTATTATGTGACTTATCCTATCTGCATTTTTCTAGCAGTCAAGAATTAAGACAAATTTCTTTAATACAGCCTCAGATGTTCAGTGTAGTCTCAGACTTTTGGACCAACACTGTACTTACTTACATGCATACACCCACCCACAGAGTTCAGGCCTCTTGAATCAAACGGATGATTTAAGTGAACAAAAGTGTCCCTCCAAAACAGAGAGTGATGGCACTCTGTGACATGCCACTTTGTGCCAGGGCTGGTGACATCACGCAGGGCGCAGAGAAAAACTGCTGAATCACAGCAGGACACAGGGCCGTGTCAGAGTCAGAGCAGTAGAAGTGCAGGGATGTACCTGTGTCTCATTTGCCACGGTCTGATGAGTGAGCCTCAGGATACCACACCGTATGACCTGCCATATGACATGTTGTTTGTTTTCTTTAATAAAACAATATTGTTATCATTAAATCTAAAACATTTTCAGTAATACAGCTGAAATACAATAAAATGTAAATAGCATATGAAGCACTAAATCTTAAAGTACATAGACAAACATCATATTGCTCTGGAACTTAATATTAATAACATATTTTTAAATTCATCTGTGTTTGCTAAATCATCATTTTTTAAATGATATTTATTAATATTTAGTCAAATTTATTCAATATTTGTAACTTTAAAACCAAAATGACTAAAGCTGGAAACTAAATGGAAATGTACGATGACAATTAATTATATTAATAATAATAAGAAGAAGAAACACTGATGAAAATGTTAAAATGTGCCAAAATATGACTTATCAACAAAATTGAATGGGACGATGTACTGTAGAAAGATTTCTGTAAGAGGTCATTTTAAGGATTAAATGTTTAGTTCATGTTCATACGGTCTAATGTTACTGTACGTCAATGTGTGCTGCTGTACAGAAACAGCTGATTACAGTAAGTGTTTTGGGATGATGTTGTGACGTCTGACAAATACGAGGGGGAATCACTCTACCTCTAATCCCTTCATTTTCTGGACCAGCTGGGCCTCCTACCATCCATCAGGATATCAAGAGAATTACTCTTTACATCCATCTACATACAGGGGGATGGGGAAAACAAGGAGGTGTGGAAGGAAATGCAAAGATGTGGATAAGTAATAAAAGTGAATAGGAAAGAGGAGATGGATTCTGGGTAGGGTCTGGGGCAGCAGCATTTTAATCCCATGTTTAGCTTTGAACAGACTTGCATAATCACATTAATGTCTGATCAAAACCGTTGTGGAGATTTGTTTGGCTCTTAACTCATTTGCCCCCCGCTGTCAAAATGCACAGCGGCTTGATTTTTGGTTTGTATGTTCGTCACGCAACATTGTCGCTTCTTTTTGGACATTTGTTGAATAGGACAGTGTGTAATTGTGTTAATCTGGGTTCTCTGAATGTGGATAGTGTGACAGCTAGAGAAACAATGAGACACATGCATTGGGCTAGTGCACAATGACAAGCTCTCTCTCTCTGTACCTTTCTTTCTCTCACTGACACTGTTTATTGGCATTATAAGTAGTTGTTTTTTGTGAACTGATAAATTTGAGCAAATCAAGAAGTAGAATTTTTGTCTAGTGGCACCTGATGTCCTATCCTAAACAGGTTCACATGCTTGTAGTGTATAACTGTGTTTTATAGAAGCATTTTCCCTTGCGCTCTGCTGTTAAAAGGAGATAATCAATTTAATCTTTTAAAGTGCGACTCGTATGACAGCTGTACACTTGGCATTCATCCTTCAAATTGGCTGCTGATCTTAATATGTGGTGCACAGGCAGATGATCAGATTTGTCTAGGTCTGAACATCTGGCCATATTTGTGTGTTGTAAGCCTTCATATGAGAAGTCTTGGAGTGTATGACCCCTCTGAGTGTATCATAAATTGGTCATTGATTTGAAGATATGAATTGTTATCTATTAACCTTATGAATGTTAGCTGTAAGGAGCAAAAATAGTCCATTCCATTTTTTATTGCAGGATTATCTAGGGCAAGATAGATGGAGATGTATATGCCTTTTCAGCTGCATGACTTTTTAATTGTGTTCAGGCCTGCTTTGTTTTCACTGATCCCCTCATTTTTTTTTCTACAGGAGGATGGACTTCAGTTTACGTGATGCCTTCACAGATGGGGCACCTAAGGCGACCCAGGACAGCCTGCTGAAGAGGGATTTTGTGGCTGGGTTGGAGGCACAGACCTATGATGATAAAGTGGGTGAGACCGTTGGGAAGACAGACTACCGCCCCCTTCTGGGTGGGAGGGATGGCAAAAGGGAAGGTATGTGTTATACGTTTTTCCATAACTGAACATTTACCCATCTTAATGTTATTCAATAGCAAAATTGTTTAATCAAAAACAAAATTATTTGATTGTTAAAGGATATTTAATATCCAAGCAACTTTTTTTATTCCATACAACAAGCCTTCAAATTGATAGCATAACTGTATATCATTTATGACATACAATTAGAATATGTTACAGAAATTTCTGTGCTGTTCTTTTGAACTTTTTATTCATCAAAGAAACAAATTGTATCACGCTTTCCACAAAAAGATTAAGCAGCACAACAGTTTTTAACATTAATGAAAATATTTTTTTTTCCTTGCGCACCAAATCATCATTGAATGATTTCTAAAATATTTTGTGACACTGAAGACTGGAGTATTGGTTGATGAAAATTCACAGGAATAATTAATAAATTAAAATAACTAATAAATTAAATAATTCAATTATATTTTGAAATATTTTTGAAAAATAAAGCAGTTAATTTAAATATTACAGGTTTTATTTTTTGCTGTTTTATTTTTTTTTTCAAAACCTACAGATATTATTTAAATATTAAAATAATAATAAGTATATAAATAATATAAAATATAATAAATAATGCATATTATTTGCTGTTCTTTTTTTTTTTTAATGCAGATATGTTGGTTATATTGTGTAGTACAATGCAACATTAGGAACAGCCCGTTCACTTTCACTTTTGTAATTTACTGTCTTCCTTTTGCATTGGACTGTAATCTGATGTATCTAATCTGAAGTAGATGCTGTTTGTGGTTGTTTGTGGTTATGGTTGTCTCTCTTCTCTATCTGCCAAAACGTATAAAGGCAAATGGCAGAAGCACATTTTATTCCTTTCCTCTAGTTTCACATCCTGTTCAAGTTGGTTTCATGAGAAAAAACTTCCAAGGTATTTTGGGTTGCTTTTATGCTTGTTTGTCTAGGACATACGCCTGATCATGGTTGGCAACATCTCAGATCTAAGAATTTCCCCTAAGATTAGTTTTTTTTTTTTTTCTCGCCTCGCCAGCCGCCTCAAACCATGCTGTCTTCTGCCAAGAACCCTCCAGAGTGAACTCTAGGTTCGGTTAAGCAAACACCATCCTTCCTCTTGGGTTACAACCATCACCACTATTTATTCTCAAAAGTGTTTATTATTTGCTGGGGCACAGTTTTACAGTTTAATCACCTGATATGCATGATAGCGCTAATAGTGTCTAGGCTACTGAATAAATATGCTAAATTTGGTATTGTTTTAAAAAAAAGTGACGTGACATTCAGCCAAGTATGGTGACCCATACTCAGAATTTGTGCTCTGCATTTAACCCATCCAAAGTGCACACACACAGAGCAGTGAACACACACACACACTGTGAACACACACCCGGAGCAGTGGGCAGCCATTTATGCTGCGGCGCCCGGCAAGCAGTTGGGGGTTCAATGCCTTGCTCAAGGGCACCTAAGTCGTGGTATTGAAGGTGGATAGAGCACTGTACATGCACTCCCACCACCTACAATTCCTGCCAGCCCGAGACTCGAACTCACAACCTTTCAATTGCAAGTCTGACTCTCTAACCATTAGGCCACGACTTCCCAAGTCTTCCCAAGATTCCAACACTGGTGCTTTTTGTAAAGTCAGTCATTGGTAAAACATTTAGAAACAAACCATAAAGGTCACATAAAGACTATGAAATAGCTGTAGGTTAATGAATGTTTGATGAAGCTTTTGAGCGTTTGGCTTTTGGGATTGGGCCATCCTTTTATATTTCCTTTTCATTAGTCATATGAAAGCGTTTGTTTTGTTTTCTACATGTAAGAGAATATGCAGAAATGTTGACCTTTACAGTATGATATTGGGCTTGTGCTTGACATAATGCTTAGACATCAATACAGCAGGATGCCCTCTCAACAACAGTAAGGTATATGTATGTGTGTAGCAGTGAGCAAATATGTGGATGCTGAGATCAGCAGATCTGTCTACAGAAGATACTTTTCATAGCTTCAGCCAAAAGATCAGCCAAAGATCAAAATGAGTGTGATTACATTTCTGCCTCAATTAAGAGAGAGAAATGGCCATGTATTTGATGTTACTCTAAAGACTTGCACTCTCAATATGATCAGGCTGTAGCATCTCATAGTTAGCATATAGCAAAAGCTTATGTTTCTGTAGTAGCTTCTCATCAGATCATTGCTGGAACTGAAATTTTAGTGAGAAATAATTACTAAGCATACGTTTATGTATTGATAAAACATTACTGCCTGTTAGCAGGCAAGGAAATATATGTCCTGCCACATTTTTTTCCACTGAAAAGGTTGCGTGAGATAATAAAGCTTGTTTATTGACAAAGTAATAAAGATTTATGGAAATTGTAAGTTGTCTGTTTACAAGTGCTTGGAGGCTCATTTCTAAAGAACAAAGTACAAGTTAAGATGATTAATCAATAACTATGCTGGCTATTAAAGGCTGTGCAGCCTCTTCGAATCATAATAAAATTACACTTACAGTTCATTATTGTAGATATTTTCATTAATGTCGTTTTTACTAATGTTGTAAATAACTAATTATTTTCAATGCTCGTCCTATTCTGCTCTCATATGACCTTCCTTTTCAAACAGTTGCATGTTGCAGACATCAAGGGTATTCAACTGGGTTAGAAATTATTATTTTCATTGTGCAGTATAACATGCAATAAAATATCCAGTTTATTCTTTTTAATATACTGCTTTAATAAATTGGACATGGGTTAACATTTTGTTTTATTGTTCATTTTAGTTGTGAGGTCTGTGGGAAGGGTGATGTAGAAAAACACATCACTTGTCACAAAATCTAAAAGAACATATAAGCAGTCTCTTATCACTAGATTAAATATGATTTATCTTTGATTATGAAATATTAAATCTAGTCTTTGAATATACAAAAATAGCAACCTTGGTTGTTATTTATGTCTAGTTGTTATTGAAATACTGAAGAAGCTTGTGTCAACTTAGTAGTTGGTATAGAAACACAAATTACTAAATAAAGGAAAATAATTAAAATGACATGAAATAGATTCAAGTAGAATTATTTTGTGTATCAGTGTGCTTTAAAAGAATACTCCAGACAAAAATGTGCATGTGAATTCTAACCTGTATGACTTTCTTTTCTTCTCTGGAACACAGAAGAGGATATTTTGAGAAATGCCTCAGTGGTTTTTGTCCATACAGTGGAAGTCAGTGGGGTCCAATGATGTTTGGGTCCCAGTGTTCTTCAGAATGTCTTCTAATTCATTAATTAGTCGATTCGTTTTAACAGTATTTCTTAAAAAAATGTGTAGTTCATCCATCATGTTTTTGTGTTTTTGCATAACCATATTGCATGTTAGAGACTCTGGTTCTTTGTGTGTTTGCTGCTGGTACTCACAGCACAGTACTGGTTTATGACGTTATATAACTGATGTCTGCTGCTCCCCCTTTAAACTGCAAAAGGAGGCTCTCTACCATAGCATGACTTGGCAGTCTGCACCTCAAGTGCCTCATGTCTGGGACAAAAGTGACTATTTTTAGTCCCTCTTCCATTTTTTGGCTTTTAACTGAAGCTTGTTTTCAGGATCATATGCTTCTCTTTGTGTGGCCATTGCTCTGCTGGTATTTTTTGTTTTTTACTACACCCTCAGCATCCTGGAGCGTAAAGAACATTGAAAACATGCTACTTGAGGCATAAATGCAGAAATCACCCATTACGGTCGACCCCTCTCTACCTTGTCAACATTTAACACAAAGGCCTGGCCAACAGATTCCCATTGCATCCTTGCTAATATAGCGGACACAGCGTGACTCACAGTGACATGTACACCGATCCTGTTCCACAGAGAGGATAATTGCATGGAGCTGGACCAGTCCAGTCCTGTGGGAGTGCGTTCATTAATCCAGGGCTGGTATCTGAGCTAATGCTGGTTCAGTGCTGGCTCCTTGTGTCAGTCAGTTTTGATGCTGACAGAGTGCTTTGCCTAGGGAACATAAAGCAGCCTCAGCTGGTTGTATAACTACGGTAACAGGCCTGCAGTCTCAGACTGTCCCATCTTCTTAGCATCACTCATCTCTAGTTGCCCTTCTCATAATGGCGAAATATTGGAATGGATAGGAGCAGGCTTATTTTCGGGGATGCCCCTCCCCAGTGCCTTTGACAGGGGACACATTCAATTAGACAGTCAATCAGATTTCATGAAAGTCACATTTACAGGACCTAATAAATGCCATTAAATCACTAAAGTTACTAATGAAGAGAATGTGTTCATCTTGCTGTTAAATATTAGACTAACTAACAACAAAAACAAGTTAAAAACAGTAGCTACTGTATGTGGTTGTTTTTATATACTGTCTTTGGTGTTGCCATCTGCCATCTTGGATTGTATTATTTAGTGAATTAATTTGCTGGAAAAAAGCACTTATAGCATTTCCTGCATAAATCATTTGCTCTTTAGTTTTAAAAACTAACAATGTTGATGCACTTATAGAGAGTCAGTTTGTCTGTTTTCTCTTTTTTTCAGGGTCTGGGTCCTTGTCTGCAAGCCAGCCTGGAGGGCAACGTCCGGACCCTCAGGGAGATATCCATCCCAGCCCACCTGGACAATATGTCTATAAGAATGACTTTCAATCAGGTGGGATCATTGAGTATGTCAGGCTTGCTTAAGAGAACTGAATTAAATCGTTCACCAAAAAAAAAATCTAATTATGTGCTAGACATTAGCCCAAGTCTTTCTAATTCCAGGTCCAGCATCAATGATTGAAAAGCCTGTCCAATTAGGTAACCAGCAGATGGGATCTACTGTGAAGGATAACAGCATGGACCCTTTTCTGGGTAACCACTGCAGTGTTTGATCTTGCTGCCTGTGGGTTCTATTCAGTTCATTTCCTCAGGCTCTGTTAAGTTTTAATGCGCTATCGCTCTGCTGCTCTGTGCTTCAGGGTTCTCTCAGCCTGGAATGAATATTGGTATGAATATGAATGTTGGCATGGCCCCTTTCCAGAGCTCCAAACCCCCCAGCATGGGTGAACCTCAGAAGACCTCACCCTTGTTTGCCAATGAACCACCCAAACCATCCCAGATAACTGCTAATCTGAGTGATACAAGCCCTCGTAACAGCCTGGAAAGTTCTGCAGGTAAAGTCTATCACCACTTAAGGCACCTCACTGCAGTCTAGAACAGGTAAGACAGACTTTAAACACAGATATTAAGATACTGATTGATTATTATGTAACAGAATGTTCTATGATCTGAGCTGTCATATAATTCCACTGTGTCAGGTCAAGGCATGGATGCCTCATCAATATCTTGTCACAAGATAATTGCTTCATACTTTTAATGGTCTTCAAGATACCACTTGTTCTGAGTATGATTTTACTGATATGATAAGCAATTGTAGGTTGTTAACTCTGGTATTGGATGCTATGATTATATGTAACCTGAAAAATAGGGGTAGTGAAAATTTAATTGGTGACTAGACTAAACATCTTACAGTGTGAAATGTCCATTCCAAATCATTTTACATGATAGATCATAATAGTCAATGATCGTTATTCACAGTTTGTCTTTGACTAGCCTGTGTGCACTATGTCTTCAAGTGCGCATTATGGTGGAAGGCATTTTAAAGATTTATCTTCAGTCACTCTGTAATATTACTTTTTGAGTGTGATGGCTGTGAAACTTAGAAGAGAAATGTGTATTTTGGCCCAGAGCCAGTTTAGAAAGCCATTTCACATTTTAGACCTCATATCTGAAAGATTGATGTTACTGCCACTGGCACTTCCTCCAAGTGACAGTTTATATCCCTTTGATCAATGAAGAGCACTGAGTCTAGCGAATGAAGAAAGGCATGTAAAATAGAAAATCATATTATGTAAAACTGAAAAACACTTTGGTTGGGTCTAGAAATTAATTTAGGTTTCATCTTATTATGCTTTAATGGCTGGACTATAGCGCTGATAAACATGATTCCCTCTAAATGTTATGTGTTTTGATGGTGTCAACCACTGTGTTAAGTGTTTGTCTTGTTATAGATTTTGGTTTATTTCAGTGACATTTATTTGCCCTCATTTCTGACATATACTGGGTATTCCATATCATGTGCCTCATCTCTGTGGCTTTTCTTTGAGTAAGTCTCTCTATGAATTGCCTCTGTTATTATCCGTGACTGTTATTTCTCCATGAGTTCATTTGCCTTTTTGCACTTTCACTTGATGTGCTCTCAAGTGAGCACATCATAGTCTCAGCACATTCTTTCTCAGCCACTGCTGAAACTATTACACCCATTTAACGGCCCTCTACAGCAAGTATGAGCATGATATCCACGGACCTTACATTAAGAGGATAGTTCACCCCCCCCCCCCCCCCCCCAAAAAAAAAATTATGTCATTAATTACTCACCCTCATGTTGTTCCAAATCCGTAAGACCTTCGTTCATCTTTGGAACACAATTAAAGATATTTTCGTTACAATCCAAGACCTTCTGACCCTGCATAGACAGCAATGCAACTACCACATTCAAGGCCCAGAAAGGTAGTAAGGACATCAATAAAATTGTCCATGTGACATCAGTAGTTCAATAATTTTATGAAGCTATGGGAATACTTCTTGTGTGCAAAAAAAACAAAAATAATTACTTTATTCAACAATATCTTCTCTTCTCTCAGTCTTTAACACGCGTTCATGACAGTACCACACAGTACTTTTCTGGGCCTTAAATGTGGTAGTTGTGTTGCTGTCTATGCAGGATCAGAAAGCTCTCGGATTTCTTCAAAAATATCCTAATTTGTGTTCTGAAGATGAATAAAGGTCTTAAGGGTGAGTAATTAATGACAGAATTTTCATGTTTGGGTAAACTAACTATTTGACAAAGATCAGTGATAGCCTTTATCAGGATGTAACATAATCCAAAGAATTGAAAAGCCAAAATGTGTTTTCTATAGAGTTTATATGGCTAACTCTGATGGGTACTTTGCCACTGGAGAATTTCCACTGGGTTTTCTTTTGCTCTGCGACATAAATTACAAACAGTCATACCTCAGACTAGAATTTTTTGCTTTGGGTGTCCTAAGTTCAAATCACAGCTCATGGACCTTTCCTGATCCCATGCCCACCTTTCTCTTTCCCAACCAACTGCCCTATGAGTGAGTGACATGACATACAGCCAAGTGTGGTGACCCATACTCAGAATCCATGCTCTGTATTTAACCCATCCACAGTGCACACACACAGCAGTGAACACATAAATACATTGTGTACACACACGTTAGTGAAAGCCTCCTCAAGTAACATTAATCTGAGATGAGAGATCATTTAATCATAAAAAAAGAAAAAAGAAAATCCAGTAGAAATTTCCAAGGAAACCCATGGCTAATGCTAATTCTCTTCTGAGTTTAGAACTACCGTATTTTTCGGACTATAAGTCGCATTTTTTTTCATAGTTTGGCTGGTCCTGCGACTTATAGTCAGGTGCGACTTATTTATCAAAATTAATTTGACATGAACCGAGAGAAATGAACCAGGAGAAAACATTACCGTCTACAGCCACGAGAGGGCGCTCTATGCTGCTCACTGCGCCCTCTCGCGGCTGTAGACGGTAATGTTTTCTCTTGGCTCTAAACAAATTCGACTTATAGTCCAGTGCAACTTATATATGTTTTTTTTCCTCGTCATGACGTATTTTTGGACTGATGCGACTTATACTTAGGTGCGACTCATAGCCCAAAAAATACGGTATAAACTGGGTGATGATACAGTATTCATTGTGAATTTGTGAATTAGTGGATAGTGTCTGTCTTCATATCATCTTCTGGTGTAACTGACCACATGATGCAAGTGATCAGTGGTTCATAGGTAGCTGATCTTATGTCTCTTTGGACTCTTAATAGCTGTTATGAGTTGGAGATTTTGCTGTCCGATGATTTGTATGGTAGTCAGTGACACTTCCTCTTCCTCTCTGTACACAAAGAAGTTTGGGGAAGCCCTTGGACAGGTGAGGAAATGCTCTCTACGGAGCAGTCCCATGCTTCCAACAAGGCAGAACAGAGTCACACTGATGCCTTGGGTTCCCAGAGTCTAGATGCAGCATCTGGTGAGGAAAAGTCCATCGAGGAAGGAACCGAAAAGCAGCAGAAGCGAAAAAAGAAGAAACGCAAGGACAGGGAAGAAATGTATGACCTTCTGGACAGTCTTGGTTCCCCTGACTCAGAAGAGACTTCTGAAAGCTCCAACCATGGCTGCCCCTCACCTCCTAGTAGGGATGAAGAGATGTGGGAAAGTGAGATCCAAGAAAGAGGGGGAGGACGCATCAAGGCCAAGAAGAGTAAAAGCAGGATGAAGCTACCAGAAGAATGGAGTGCTCCTCCAACTGTAATGGACATGGACTTTAGCAGCCCTAATTTGGGTGATGCAAAACCCCCATCCAGTACTAGCATAGATCAAGAAAGTGCACAGCCCTCACTCACACCTGAACCTCTATACCTCACTGACACCCAAGCATGCAGACCCCAACCGCCCGGGCAAGCAAACACCTCCATATTCGCGAATTCCGTAGATGACTCAACTCTCAAGAGTAACAGGAATATGTTAGATAAGGATAATTCAACTAAAGACAATATCAATAAGTCTAACCTAGAGTTGCCTGGTATTCACTCTTCAGATCAGTTACTCAATGACCCAAATGATCCTGACCAGAAGTCAAGCCTTGCCCTTAGTCCAACTCAGACTTTTATGTTCCTTGACTCCGTGCTGCAGGAACAGACACCAGATGCAAGCCCCCCATTCCAGAGCAGCCCCGTGAAAACCCCCATCCCTCACAGCTCTGCCCCAGAGGCTGCTCCTGATCTGACCACTGGCTCACTGTTCATCGGCACAGACATCCCTGCCTGTCAGAGTGCACCTGCTGTTAGTCACTCTTCCCCAACAATTCCCCCCAGCACTGCTGTGACCTTAAATCCCGAGGCTACACCTTCCATCCCTTCACAAACAGAGCAGCAGGAGCCCTCGTCGGCACAGCCCCCCCTACTGGAAGGTTGGTGATAATGAAGACTGTATGGAGATGATTTACATAATGCATGGCTCAATGAAGTGGGCCCTCCTCTGCTTAGCTATCTCTGTAGCAGAAAATACTGTAGCAAGACACTAAGTACTCCATGTTTTTCTCTTTCTTTTTTTTCTTTCTTTCTTTCTTTCTTTCTTTCTTTCTTTGTGTCAATCCTCTATGACTTGGACCTTTGCTGCATGTAATCCATTCTTATAATAAAGTTGTTTAACATTTCAGTGCAGTCATAACACACTGATCGCTATGCATCACGATTGGCAGCTGACTAACTGTTATTGTTTAGTTTACCATCCCTTGGATTTCTCTTGGTCACAGCATCCCTCAAAATGCACATGTCTTGTAGATGTGTGTCAACTAGTCAACTGTCTATGTGCGATTGTACATTTTCTAATCATTCTGTGGGTGAACAGAGTTCTTTATGTCACTCCTGGCCATCTTATGCTATATGACTCTTTATTCTGCTTTAGTCTTGTTCAAAACTGTCAATCCAATGTTTATGAGATTAAGAGGTCTGTCTGCTAATTCACCTGCTACATATAGATTTTGAAATTATTGTCTTTAGATGTGTTTAACCTATTACCTTTAGCAGAAAAAAAGTTCTGTAAGTATGAGTTTAATGATGTTATTTTCTTCTTCTTTTCATGCTAATCACTGTTTGAACAATACTGGACGTCAAACAGGTAAGAAAATATCTCATTATCTCACTGTGAATTGTGGGTACAGCCCACTGTATATACATGCATTATGTACTGTACAGTACAGTACAGTACATTTATCAGTTATTTCATTAAGCTCTTTTGCTATTTTGATATGGTGTTTTATATATTTAGATTATATACAATAATCGAATGCTCACTTACAGTTCTTTAAAATAAATAATTATAATAATTGTTAAATGGAATCTTTATCAAATCTCAAAATGAATATCCATTTTTGGTCACACTTTATCTTAAGGTCCAATTCTCGCTATTAACAAACCATTAACTATGATTTTGCCTCAATAATCTCCTAGTTTTCTGCTTCTTAAGTAAGTAATGTAGTTGTTAAGTTTACTTAATGGTAGTATTAGTAATGTAGGATATGGTCTTGCAAAATATGTGCTTTATAATGACTAATAAAAAGCCAATACGTAAAAGGAATACTAAGTAATAAGCAACTATTTAACAGTAAGAATTGGTCCATAGAAGTTTTACCTGATGTTTTTACTTTACATTAGGCTGAGAAGCCTGAATTCACTTGTAGTATTTAAAAATATTGATTTTACATTTAAGTGTTTCATGTTTTATTTACTTCACAAAAATACTATAGTGTGTCAGTGTAATTTATTTGTTTTTAGCCATAACACCTATCCCTATTGGAAATCAATAAAACACACAAGTGAGAATAGAAAAGTTTTTTTCAAGCTTTACCTAGTCAAATTGGTAAGGTCACACATGGTTAGTTCTTTGCCTGTGTATTTCGGTTCAGAAAGATATAGCATAGGGTAAGAAACTCCATTTAATTTTTATATCCAACTTCAAAATCGTCCGACATCGTTGTTTTACCTTTTTTTTGTGAAGTTTATTTGACTTTCTTTGCATGTCTGCTTTGTAAACACTGGGTTGGTACTTCTGCCTATACATCACACGTGACCTTTCCTACGTAAAGTGTGAAGTCGAGCTAGTGCAAGATGAGCATTTGTGGTTAAAAAGTATATACTTTTTTAAAAAAAATTGTAGAAAATGGCGATCGTTCTGCTATATAAAGTGAAAACTATTCCTTGGCTGAGATCATGTACAGCCCTTTGCAGCTGCATTGAAACTGCAATTTGGACTTTCAACCCACTGGCCTCCATTAAAATCCACTAAATTGAGAAAAATCCTGGAATGTTTTCGTCAAAAACCTTAATTTCTTCTTGACTGACATGGGCGTGAGTAAATTATGAGGTGAACAAATCCTTTAAAGAACTTAATGTGAAAGGAAATTTATATTTACTACTGTTTATCTAATCAAATTTATTAATTTATTCAAGAACAGAATAATTATGATGAGTTATTTTTAGTTGGTGATATTTATAGGTTGATTTCATACTCCCTATAGTATTTCTGTGGCTTTCTCTGTCTTTCATCGCCCTCTCTCTCACACAAACACAAACACATCTCTTATCTCTCCCATCCTCTTGCGGCAGCTCATGTAAAATTGATGGCTGGTCCATTCTCCATTATATAAGTCTCATATAGTTGTTCTTTTTATAGTGGGTGATTAGGGTGTGTTCAGAGGTGTTTGAGAGGTGATGCACTCCGGTAGGGATATTGAGTGCTCGGCAGTAGCTTTGGATTAAAAGCTAACACAGAGATACCTGATGACGTCTCGTATAACTCTGTATTTTAGCTGTTCAGGTTTATTCATCCAGGTATTCATCTAGTTTTTAAACACATAATTCGGTCTCCTTTGGATTTCAGTCTTTTAAATGCAGAAATAAGAGATGCCCTTCTTGGCCCTTTATTCCCTTCCTTTATTTGCTTCAGCCTTCTCATCCTTTCTTGCCCTTGCTCACTTACTTCCTCTCCCTCCCCTCGAGTGGTTCCAACCACACAGGACCCTAATATCAGCAGCTGCATTGACGGGGAGACTGTTGCCATGGATATGGGAGGCGGTTTCCTTGGTGATGCAGCAAATAGGACCTGCCAAAGAACAAGCTAGGGTGTAACAGTAGGATATGTTCCAGAAATAGAAACTCTGTGACATAGCTTCCAGATTACTCAATGAGCGTGCATTTCTACCCCACGCTAAATGTGTTACATGCACTTCTGGTGCTGTGTTTTCATTACTGAGAAGAACATTGTGATATTTTAATTATTGTGAACAGATTTAAAAATATAGAGGTTGGCACTGGCATAAAACCACTCCATTTATTCAAAAGCTCTGTTTATAGTCATCATGAAATGCTACAATTAAATTGATTGTACTGTAGGTAAATTTTTATATTTAATAATATAATTAATAATAATATAACATTAAATCAAAACCAATAACTTTTTCATTCTTAAATGCCACATAATGGCAACAAAAAGGATTTTATTTACAAACATTTTGAAAAATGTAGGTAAAATTTTCAATTTCACAAATTCAAATTTGTTACGTTAAACATATTACATGTACTTACAATAAATTATGTATAATTACATGCAAGTAATCCTAACCATATAGTAAATACATGTAGTTAATTAATATTAATCAATACTTCAGTGTAAATTTTAACCAAGATTTAAATTGTGGAATTGACGCTAAGAAGGTAATGCACTAAGAAATGCAATGAAGGGATAGGAAGTTTCAATATCCTCTCTATATTGAGCCAAAGGATGCAGTGCAATGTTTTCTTAGAGGAATGTAAACAGTAAAATTCATCTGACATGTCCTTATGCAACTAAACCCATTCAGAAGATTCTGGCAAATTGCAGCAATGAGACTGCCAGAAAGAAAAGACTTCTTTTATATTTGTCACCGGCCTGGAAGGCCACTGCAGCTGATGCATTGTAGTTTGTGTGTGTGTGTGTGTGAAGTTCACTCTAATTAAGGTGCCTGAGCCAATCAGACTACACAGGAATTACGACATCACATGCCTCTGCTCAATTCTAGAAGGGTGTATGCAATGGGGGCCAGAAATGTAATATGCAATACAGGTTTTGTGGTGCCCCGATATAATTTTAAAACCACGTTTTTACTGCTCACATTTTTCATGTAAGGATGCCTGTAATTAACTGGTCTAGTAGGTTACCTAATGTAGAGGTTTAAATGTATGTGCTATTTCTGTGCAGAAACTTACTGTAAAGTGCTGAATACTGAAATACTTTTGAAATCAAAAAAAGAGTGTTTTCTCTTCTTTTCTTTTTTTTGTTGGAGTGGACGTAGTTCCATTAAATTATTTGCATTTACCATTGTTTTTCTCTGCTGTATGCAGTACTATTAGAACAGACCCATTTGGGGTCACCAACCAACATTTAAAAACCACTACATAAAAACATCAACTAAGGCATTGGCACAGTTACATTTAGGCAGGAAATACGATTGCATTTGCTGGTTTGTCCATGCATTCTGGATCCTTGCTGTGGTAGCATGCTTGAATTCCTGGTCAAATCCAGACATTCCAAAACAGAATGACTTATTTCTGATGTGGAACACAAAATAAGATATTCTGAAGAATTTTTATATTTTTGTCCTTACAAAGAAAGTCAGTGGCATCCAACATGGTGACAGTTGGAGCATCAGAATATCTTCTTTTTTTTCACACAAGAAAGAAAGTCCAACAGGTTTACTAAAACACAAGGGTGAGTAAATGATGATAGACTTCTCATTTTTTGGGTGAACTGCACCTTTAATACACTCTCATAAGAACTCTCTAGAGAATGAAAGTCACAGTACACAATGGAGGTCACACTTCCGTCAACCTCGTACGTGAGAGACGGAAGAATATAATGGTTCAGCTGATTGCTCTAAATGTGATTTGTACTGATGTTATTGTGTTGAGTGAGGGACACAGCACCTGAGGACCAGACAATGATGACATCCTCCGCTAAGGGTAAAGGTGCAAGCTTGCATCTGCTAGAACATTCTGAGAACCAAACGAGACAATGTGTGAGTGAAAGAGAGAGAGAAAGGGGTATTTATAAACACGCTGGATGCTGTTTTCAGTGCGGAGCATCCAATAAGGACGCAGCTCGCGTTATCATGTGCTCGAACACTTGGAAGGAATGTGCGGATAGAATTAGGGTGAGAGAGAGAACAAGAGAGGAGTAGGATTTCGGAGATAGACACAGAGTCATCTCAGCCTCGGCATTGAGGGAGGTTTAGAGACCAGTGCTGTACACTTACTCATCTAAATCAATGCAGTTTACTGACGGATATCTAGAGAATATATAAATATATCTAGAGAGACAAGGACTGTAAAGATGTCATCCCAGCGCTCAGAGTGCAGAGATCTGTGCGCAGTGCCACCCTCCATGCCAGGCTTGGAATCGTCAACAGATGCCCAGGGCTGGAACTGGCAGCAGGGGCAGCCAGGCGGTCTGCAATCCTCCAGACTGTTAGGGGACGACAAGCAGGACCTTTCCACCAAGTCAACAGCAATCAGCCAGGACGCGGACCAACGGGTAACCAGTCTCCAGAGTAGCAGGGGTGGGAAGAATTTGGGCAGTGCAGCAGAAAGTCCCACAAGCATCTCGTCCTCTCCATCACCCCTATCTCCAGGGAAAGACCTTTCCACCAATGGGGTGACATCGGGACCTTCACCGAGGAGTGGCGTCTTGACATCCTCAGACAGCGATTGGGATCCACCCCCCAGCATCTCGAAAACAGACCTCGCACCGAATTATTGCGTGATCGGCGTGGTCAATGACAGCTATGTGGAGGGCAAAGTTGAGGGCAAAACGGAAACACGCCCACCCATGTCACCCCCCATGCAACAAAATCAAATGGTCCAGCGCACAATGTCAGGCAGTACCCACCTGACAGTGCCTGCTAGCCTTCAGCTGCCCGATAAATATCCAGGGAAGGATGTGCCGCCACTCCAGACCACCGTCAAATACTTTACCGTAGAGGACAAACAGAGTCTTCTGCCACCCATGAGTATCCCATCAGCCCCTGCTGGTGTGCCACAGAGTTCTGAAAGGATACAGTTGCCGCCACAGCCATCAGGAAGTGGAAATGCTGTTTCATCCCCTGACAGTCAGCCTAAAGGTGTCTGTAATGGTAGGTGAGATCAGGTGCTGTGATCTCTGTGGTGTGCCAATGTAGGATTGGGATCTGTTGGATCTCTAGATCTCTGGTTCTTGGATTACTTGTGTTCTTGTGTCTTTGCATCAACAGATGTAATTCAGTTTATCCGTGTGACAGAGCTGAACATACACTACCATTCAAATGTTTGGGGTCTTGAGTTATTTTATTTATTTATTTAATAATATTAAACAGTAATATTGTGAATAATAATACAATTTAAAATATATTTTTTTTATTTTAATGTATTTTAAAATGTATTGAATTGCTTTGAATGCAAAGCCATTACTCCAGCCATCAGTGTCACAATATCCTTCGAAAATCGTAATGTGCTGAATTGGTTCTCAAGAAACATTTCTTTATTATCAAAATGGCCACAATTATTTTTTTGTGAAAATGTAAAAAAGTTTCAGGTTGCTTTGATGAATATACAGCTCAATAGAAAAGTATTCATTTGAAATAGAAATCATTTGTAACAATCTTAAACTCTTTACTGTCATTTTTCTATCGGTTTAATGTGTCCTTTCTGAATAAATGTATTATCATTAATATTTTTTTGTAATCTTACTGACCCCAAACATTTGAATGGTTTTGTATTTTGTCTTTGTAGCAAACCTTCTCTCAAAGATAGTCTGTTATAGATGGTTGTTGTTGCAAATTATATTGAGCACAGCTAATAGAGTGAAATAAAGGGATAAAGGTTTAGGGTGGTTATTTACTGTAGCTTAGAATGTTAACTCTTTAATGTGGGTTTAATATGCTGTCATGTATGCATATTCTACTTTTTAAAACACTTTTCAAGATTTGTTTATTGAAAGAGGTTTTACTTGTAGATCAGTTTCCTCAAATGCTCCAGCAGATGGTGTGCTGTTTTTATGGTGTATGTGCACATCTGTGTATTAACACTCTTGATGAAGACAGATTGCCAGATGCAAAGGTTATAGATGCGGTTATGAGATTGACAGAAAGATGGATAAGATTTGTTGCGTGTGCCGCTGGCCGCCTGCAGGGGTACACAAAAATTATCAAAAGAGTAACCTTTTGTCATAATTGCTTTTGCTGTACTGAGATGAGCATGAGCTATTAAAAAGTCTCTGAAAAAAAGAGGACAAAACAGACTTTAAAATTTTGATTTTATTTAATTAAAAAAGAAAGAGACTTTCAATATATAAAAAAGTATTAAATTACTAATTATTATTAGTATTAAAAATATAGTTAAAATATACTTTACAAAAATATTGCCAAAAAAAAAAAATAATAATAATAACAATAAACTGGATGCTTTTGACATTTTGTTGGCCTGTCACAACTTTCAATGATTGTTTATCATTTTGTCTCAGGAACAGTGTGCTCTTTCTTTCTGTCCTTTCTTTTTTCTTTGTTGTGTTTTCTGTGTGTGTCTCTCTCTCTCTCTCTCTCTCCCTCTCTCTCTCTCTCTCTCTCTCTCTCTCTCTCATGGTTTTTGGTGCTTTGGTCTTCTGTTGGCCATTGATTTTTCACTTTGTGGGGTGAATGGTGCCAAGTTACATAAGACATCCAGACGGACAATGTGCTTTTCTGTCTGTCCGCTCAAGGCACTGTCGGTTTCTGTGCCCTTTACCATGACCTCTTTTCTACTTTAATTGTCAGAATGTACTGAGACTGAGGCATAAAGTGTAACTTACTGCTAATTTGTGTCTTTAAATCATCTTGTATATTACAACAAGCTACAACCAAAAGCCTTGTGTGAACAAACTTACGTTGATCATAATGACAATTATAAAGATAAAGATAATAATTGTAGATACACATTTGCTTGATTAAACATGAGAACTTCAACTTTGTCTTTTCAAAGTAAAAGAAGATAAGACAGCCAAAGAGAAAATGGAGAAGGTGGAAACCGCTCCGAAGATGGAAAACGTCATCATAATTGAGAAGCAAGACAAGCCTGAGAAAATTGAGAAGATTGATCACCTGGACAAGAAAGATGAGATCACAAAGAAACCAGAAAGTGTGGCTAAGACTCAGAAGAGTGAGCAAATCATCAAGGATGAGAAGAAAGTTGAGAAAGAGGAAAAACATGATAATAAAGCTGAGAAAGTAGACAAACCTGAGAAGACAAACAAGGAGAAAGACAAGAAGAAAGACAATGGAGAAAAAGTGGACAAGACAGCCAAAGCTGAGAAGAATGCGATGGCTGCTAAAGGACCTGCTAAGTCTCCAACAGCTAATGGGAGCAAAGAGGTGACCAGCCCAGATAGCAAGGCCAAGGTAAGTCTGAAAAACAAAGGGACTTCATTCATTTTATGTTTTTTTATTTTTTATTATTTATTTAAACTGCTACATTTGAGGAAAAAGAGGTGTTTACTCTCATTTTTCCATCTTTATAAAGAATAAAGATCAATTACACAAACTAACAACTTATGATTTATGAACAATTTGTACAGCCATTGCTGCTACCTTGGTTTTATCATGCTCCCATGTTTGCATCTAGTTTTTCTTTTGTGCTTTTTGCAAATACATGCATGTAGCCTTCAGTTGGGTCAACCAAACAAAGCTCAGCAAGACCAAACTCGCTGTCCACTGGAGACAGTGCAGGTGCCACCAAACGCACCTCTCACATCACCAACTCTGCCAATAAAAAAAGCCCTATGCCCAAGGCAACAACCCCCACTGCTGGCACCAAGAAAACCCCCACCACCACATCTACTCTTAAGACTAAGGCCAAGGTGAGTTAACGCCATTTCCCTCATCTGTGGTTTGGCACTCAACCTACAATCCACAGGGGCGACCATTTGTGACTTTCTCTGATGCCCATCTCTCTTCCCTCTAAATTGGCCCATGGCTTGCCGTCTGTGTCATTGTCAACTCACAATGTCCTTCACCAGCAAAATCTCAAGAGAGAGGCATGTTTTTAGGCTACTGAATAAAATATAAGGTGCAGTTTTATCAGTGAATAAATTACAGATATCAATTAATTTGACAGTGCTAATTATATGCCTCCCTCTTCAAATCAGGTTGTAAAATACTTTTTCTCCAACTTTTATGCATGGTGCTTGTAGATTATGAATCCATTATTCATTCTCACCTTTTTATCTTGTGTCATCTCTTCTCTGTTCATTTTCTATATGGATGATTTATCATTTATGGGAAATGTTTTTTATCCATTACGGGATACTCCACCCCAAAATGAACATTTTGTCATTAATCACTTACCCCCATGTCGCTCCAAACCTGTACAAGCTTTGTTAGTCTTCGGGTCAACAATTCTAGATATTTTCCCTCCATATCACTGTATGCTGCATATACTCTTCTGTGTCAGCCACGCCACAAGGATGTGGTGTCTTGTGGTGTGGCTGACACAGAAGAGCATATGCAGCATACGGTGATATGATATGGCTGACACAGAAGAGCATACACAGTATACGGTAAAATGGAGAGACACAGAGGAGACTGCTGACAAAGAAATTGTTAAATAAAGTAGTTATTTTTGTTTTCTTCGCTTACAAAATTATTATCGTCGCTTCATAACGTTACGGTTAAAACACTAATGGCAGTTGGACTATTCTGACGATGTCTGTCATACATTTCTGGACTTTGACAGTGTTATTTACTTGTCTCAAATCTTTCATCCAAAATATCTTAAATTGTGGTCCGAAGACGAACAATGCTTTTACGGGTTTGGAACGACATGAGGGTGATTAATTGATTAATGACAAAATTTTCATTTTGGGGTGGAGTATCCCTTTAAGGGAGATTATTATTATTATTATTATTATTATTATTATAAAGAGAAAAAACTAGTAGATTATAGTAGTATGTTATAATATGCTTTACATTTTAATTTGGGACAAAGTATTTATTTTAGTTCATTGACTGCTGGGTAAAGTTACATTAGAAAATTCAAGGTTTGCTCTCTACAAAAAATGTAAAATAAACAGAAAAAAATGTATTACAATCACAGACAATATCAAAGATCCACACCAATACCCAATATACCACAATCGACTTTAAAGTTGATAAAGGCCAATATCAGATCGTTCATCTCAGTCAAGTCATGAAACAATTTTTTTTTTTTTTTTTTTTTTTTTAGTTTTGTAAGTAGTTAAACTGCCTAAACTGAACAGTCATCCTCAAACATTACACCAGTCTTATGTATGTAACTCATTTAATCAACCTACTGATTTCAACTCATTTTCATTCATGGTTGTTCAGCATTCTGATGTCTTGCTCTTTTCTTCAGTCTTCTGAGACAGCCACTCAGCATCGCCCTCCAGTGCCAAAGGCTAAAGCTGCATCTGCTACGAATTCTAAAAATGGCACTACTATCACCCCAGCTACCACCTCTGCCCGACACTCCTCTGGTGAGTTGTTCCACCATTCAGAACTTTAATTACATTTTATAACGATGAAAAATAAGCCATAGACTTACAGTCTTTATAATTTTCTACATAGTATAAAGATCCCCGATTATAAATAATTGTCATAAAAATTTTTGTTGAGTCTTTGTTTATTGAAAGATTTTGTAAAGGTGTTTTGTCAGTCAAACAATTAGCAAGTTGTTAAACAACAGTACAATCCAGTGCTTTGCACTTATGTCCTTCACAACTTCATTTTGCGTTTCATTGCAATTAGGTTTGTAGGAGCTCAGGTTATGCATTCAGTGATTTAAAGTCAGGATAATCATGTAATGACATTTAAATTTACACAAATTAATTTGATTCTGTGTTTTCACAGCTACAAAGACTGAAAACCAAGCAGGAGAGGTGAATTACACATAGTATATTAAATTTACTATACCTCCTGGCAATGGTATTTACATACGGTATAATATTATATCAGATTTTACTTTGGTTTAATTGCTGAAAGTCTTGTAAGCTTCAGTTGCACTTGCCCTAGACTGTGACTGCTTGTTTATCATTGCATTGTGGTACATTGTAAACAAAACTTTATTTCCCAGTAGACTAATAATTTTCTATGCATTATAATTTTCAGAAGTTTCTTTATGACAGACAGGAATATTGGAACACTCACCATTTTTATGTGCAATATATGAATCATTGTATCATCTAAGAGTATGTGACTGGATATAAAGCACTAGTCTGTAAACTGTGTGTTGAAATCTTTTTTCCCAATATACCACAAACAAGTCATCCAAATATTAAGACAAACATTTCAATTAGCAGAGACTTGAATAACACCCATTATATGAAATTAAATCAGTTCTGGTTAAATAAACCAACAGTCCAACAGATTTAAGAGTGGAGGGATCTTCTTTCAAGTGGTCAGCAGAGGTGCTTATGTGCAAGTGCTTAGGTGCTTACTTGTCTGTAGCTGTTACTAAATGCTGATTTGATGATGGCTTTAAGAGCAGGGTGAGAAGTTTACCTCTTCTGTTTCCTGAAAACACAGCAGTTCTGAGCTAATACACACCGACTACTGCATTTGTTAGTCATCAAATCTGAAGCTGCTGACATAGTCAGGGATAGACTTACTCACAGAGGCCTGTCTGAAAACATCACACTGATAGAACCTTCAACTCCTCTCTGCATCTCTGTGTACACAACAGACAAAAACATTGTCACTAAGATGAGAGCTTGGCACTTTTCTGGTGGCTTAGCGAGAAGAAATATTCATGATATGTCAATGATAACAAAGATTTATCTGTCTGTGACCTCTAATGCATACTGTATTAAACCTCCTGGATTGTGCTGTTTGCTGCTACAGTGACTTGCATTTTGTTTTGCAGTTAAAACAACTCCAAGAACAAACCGCACACCAACTTCTGCAACCAGCACTGCAGCCACCAATGGGACCCCTACCCCTCGTCCCTCCCGCATCACCAAACCCCCTGTACCCAAGCAGACTCCCCTAGAGAAGAAGCCTCCTGTACCTCGAGCCCCCCGAAATGTCCGGCCCACCAATGCACCACTGCCGGATCTAAAAAATGTGCGCTCCAAGATCGGTTCCACCGATAACATGAAGTACCAGCCAGGAGGAGGCAAGGTGAGTTGACTGGTCAAAAGAAAACCAGAAGAATTTGCATGTGCGTAAGGAATGAAATTATATCGACTTTAGAGACACACATACTGTAGATACTATACTCAATCTCATTTCTTTACAGACTTAGATTTAGTTTGATGCATTATTTGACAACATATGATCATAAGCTCATGTTCTGCACTATTGCTGCTATTAAATACATTATGAAACTTTATATTTTGTTATAGTTGCTTCTCATACGTACATCTCATGTCACTGCTAGTCAATGTATTGTAAATGCCATTATTCATTTGATTGATCCTGAACTTTTAGATACTGTCAGTTTTGACTGATCTCATGGATGCACAGCTTTCAACAGTGTTCTGTGGTTGACATCCACCTGCCAGTAGAAAACAAAGCTCACACTTTTTATTACTGAATCTGTAGAATTGATTCGTCTGTCTGCCGTCTCCCAGCCACCTATCCTTCCCCATCTCTTTGAAATTAAAAAGTCCTTGTGTTACTGGATTAAGGGTTTTCACTTTTCAGGGAAGGTCTAGAGAACTTTAGGACTGGCTGTTTCCATATTTACACCATCTGTAATACGGGCGGTGACTGTCAACTAAAGGCCACAATGCATCATTTAAATTAAAATGTCTTTTTATGAAACCCTTAATGAAGGATGTTTACTCTCTGGGTTTTCCATTAATATTTAAATGAATAGTTCACTCAAAACTGAAAAATTTGGCATCATTTACTCATTGTCTTATCGTTCTAAACCTGTGTGACTTTCTGTCCCCTGTGCAACACAATTTTTTTCTTTTTTTTTTGACTACAAAAAAACAGCACTGATTTTGTATTGTATGGACAAAAACACAGTAAAACACTTTTTTTAAATATAATTTTCTGTTCAATATTAAAAAAAGAAAGTTATACCAGTTTGGAATGACAGAGTGAGTAAATAATGACAGAACTGTCATTGTTGAGTGAGTTATCCCTTAAGTTTCTGTTGGCTTTGTAGTTAATTGAACAGACACAGTTAAATACACTATTTACACACACAAACCGTTAGCTGATTTTTTCCAATTCCAAAGTAACCTTAGCATAGTTAATCACTTATCGTGGTACATCCTATACGACCTTCTCTGAGACCTTCGACCCTGGGCTTTCTGTACCTCCTCCCTGCACTGCACTGACTAAAGGGGTGCTTGTCTCCTCAGGTCTCTGCAGCCCAGGGCAAGACTGATGCTCTGCCAAAGACCAGCCAGGGCAAAGTGAGTCCCTCCCAATGACATCTCCTTGACTCACTGACTCAATATCACTCTCTCTCCTGCTCTTACTCTCGCTGCCTTTCATAAGATCAACAGATCTTGTAGAAACTTGCTTATGCAACTCTAATTTGCAACCCTAAAAAGTGTACATAGACTCACAAACCTCTTAATATCAGACAATTTGTGTACTAAAATTAGGTTAGAGTGGTTTTCTGAGTTATAAGGAAACTTGCAGGCACGTTGTTGTTGTTGTATATAAACATGTCTACATACATGTGTTAAAGAATGTTTTTAGAGCAATGCAGCCTGATCTGTGTATGTCTTCTGTGGATTTAACACCACACAATTCTGTCTCTCAGGAGTTCACCCTCACCTACCAACCAGATAACTGTCATATAGTGTTTTCTGCGTCATATAGTGTTTTCTGCACTAACCACATCCATCTAAAAATAGCATAACTGCATGTTGTACAGACTCAGCAATATATCAACACTCTATAGTGCAATTAATTTCTTACCTTATAATGGATTGTCATACTTGCACTCTTGCTTTTGCTTTTACGAAAAATGCTTTCCCACTGCACATATAATAATTGCTACAGTATATGTATGTATGTACAGTATATATATATATATATATATATATATATATATATATATATATATATATATATATATATATATATATATATATATATACATATATTTATTTATTTATTTATTTATATCACTTTTCTTGCAGCTTTCCACACAGGAGACTGTGGCTATTCTTGGGAAATTTAATATATGAAATGAAAAACTGAACTATACATTACTTTTCAAAATATTCTTACACATAATAGATAAAAATGTCTCTTATTATATCATATTATATCATATTATATCATATCATATCCTTATATATCTATATATATATTTATTTATATATATCACTTTTCTTGCAGCTTTCCACACAGGAGACTGTGGCTATTCTTGTGGAATTTAATATATGAAATGAAAAACTGAACTATACATTACTTTTCAAAATATTCTTACACATAATAGATCAAAAATGTCTCTGTCATATCATATCATATCATATCAGTGGTTCTCAACCAGAGGGTTTCAGAAAACTTCCAAAAGGGGCATCAGGAAGATTTAAAATTTGTTAAAAAAATATATATATACAGTGGGGAAAATAAGTATTTAGTCAGCCACCTATTATGCAAGTTCTCCCACTTAAAAAGATGAGAGAGGCCTGTAATTTTCATCATAGGTACACTTCAACTATGAGAGACAAAATGTAAAAAACATCCAGAAAATCACATTGTAGGATTTTTAATGAATTTATTTGCAAATTATGGTGGAAAATAAGTATTTGGTCACCTACAAACAAGTTAGATTTCTGGCTCTCAAAGAGCCGTAACAAGTTCTTTAAGAGGCTCCTCTGTCCTCCACTTGTTATCAGTATAAAAGACACCTGTCCACAGCCTCAAACAGTCACACTCCAAACTCCACTAGGGCCCAGACCAAAGAGCTGTCAAAGGACACCAGAAACAAAATTGTAGACCTGCACCAGGCTGGGAAGACTGAATCTGCAAGAGGTAAGCAGCTTGGTGTGAAGAAATCAACTGTGGGAGCAATTATTAGGAAATGGAAGACATACAAGACCAATGATAATCTCCCTCGATCTGGGGCTCCACACAAGATCTCACCCCGTGGGGTCAAAATGACCACAAGAACGGTGAGCAAAAATCTCAGAACCACACAGGGGGACCTAGTGAATGACCCGCAGAGAGCTGGGACCAAAGTGACAAAGGCTACCATCAGTAACACACTACGCCGCCAGGGACTCAAATCCTGCAGTGCCAGACGTGTCCGCCTGCTTAAGCCAGTACATGTCTGAAGTTTGCTAGAGAGCATTTGGATGATCCAGAAGAGGATTGGGACAATGTCATATGATCACATGAAACCAAAATATAACTTTTTGGTAAGAACTCAACTTCTCGTTTTTGGAGGAGAAAGAATGCTGAGTTGCATCCAAAGAACACCATACCTACTGTGAAGCATGAGGGTGGAAACATCATGCTTTGGGGCTGTTTTTCTGCGAAGGTACCTGGACGACTGATCCGTGTAAAGGAAAGAATGAATGGGGCCATGTATCATGAGATTTTGAGTGGAAACCTCCTTCCATCAGCAAGGGCCATGAAGATGAAACATGGCTGGGTCTTTCAGCATGAGCATGATCCCAAACACAACGCCTGGGTAACGAAGAAGTTGCTTCGTAAGAAGCATTTCAAGGTCCTGGAGTGGCCTAGCCAGTCTCCAGATCTCAACCCCATAGAAAATCTTTGGAGGGAGTTGAAAGTCTGTGTTGCCCAAAAACATCACTGCTCTAGAGGAGATCTGCATGGAGGAATGGGGAAAAATACCAGCAACAGTGTGTGAAAACCTTGTGAAGACTTACAGAAAATGTTTGACCTCTGTCATCGCCAACAAAGGGTATATATCAAAGTATTGAGATAAACTTTTCATTATTGACCAAATACTTATTTTCCACCATACATTTTGTCTCTCATAGTTGAAGTGTAACTATGATGAAAATTACAGGCCTCTCTCATCTTTTTAAATGGGAGAACTTGCACAATTGGTGGCTGACTAAATACTTATTTTCCCCACTGTATATTATAAAATAATAAATATAAACTCAAGATTTTTAACTGCAATTGTATTTCTTAATCAGTAACTTATCTGTGTTTATTGTATTTCTTATCAGTAACTATTATCTTTTTTGAAAAAATAAGTTCTTGAAACTTCTGTAATCACAAAAGGAATTGTGGTTAATTAATTGATTTACCTGTATCAATACTAATATTGATAATAATGTATTATAGTTATTATACAGAATATGAGCCTTTGAATATTGTATTAGACAATATTGCCTTTAAGTCAAAAGGTTGAGAACTTCTATAAGTGTCTTGCGTAACAAGTCTGTTATTGGCATATGGTTAAAAACAGTTTTCTTTGCATTTAAAATTGCTGTGTTTTCACTCCCAAGATCACCTACAGCCTCCTGCTGTTTCACAATGTCAGCTGTGGGTTTTGAGGAATTGTGCTTCTATATATCTGTTATCTATTATGTATGCAGTTCCATAGATATTGTTTTTACAGTGCCTTGCATGTCAATAACTAAGTAGACTCTAGTGCTACTGGTGTTTCCTTGCTGCTCAAAGAATCATCATGGTCATGTTTTGGTTTTCAGGAAATTCATCAGTTTTCGGCACGGCCTTAAAACTATGCAATATTGCAGTTATCTCCAAATTACATTTGCTTTTCCTGGATTGACCTGTCACTGCAGGTCAAATGAAACAGAGTTAGACTGCAGCCTCTCAAGTGTTTAAGCATTACCTGAGATTAATGCAATAAAGTGAGCTTTAGGCTGTGAAAAACACACTCTTGAGTCAGAGTGTTCCTGGCCTGCTGTTACTTTGTCCAAACAAATATGTGAGTCACACAAATAAATCCTGCACCAAACAGCACAACAGACAAGGAACATTTGAATCTAACATGGCTGCCACATAAAATGTTCAGGAATCAACTTCTTCAAACACAACAGCAAAAATAACTGTTTGCTGCAAATAAATGAGTAGCTTCGTCATTCAACACTACATGAAGATACATGAACATGATGATTTTGTTTCTTCAGTGGCATTGTGCTACTACTCTTTACTTTTAATTTACAGTATACATTGTTTAACACACTCATAGACTTCATAGCATTTGTTTCTGTCTATTTTGCATGTGTAACTGTAGAATAACCTTTGACAGTGTTTCCCTCGTGCTGTGTTTAGGTTCAGATAGCCCACAAAAAGCTGGACTTCAGCCATGTCACCTCCAGATGTGGCTCCAAGGACAATATCAAGCATGTTCCTGGTGGAGGAAATGTAAGCGTACAGTTTCATATTGGCTCAAAAACTCTCTTATATAAAATGTTTTAAAGGGTTAGTCATAAATTACTCACCCTTTTGTTGTTCCAAACTCGTAAGACCTTGATTTATCTTTGGAACACAAATTAGGATATTTTTGATGGAATCCAAGAACTTTCTTAGTTAAGAGGTAGTAAGGACAGTGGTTCATCCTTAACTTTACGAAGCTACGAGAATACTTTTTGTTTGCAGAATAATCTTCGACGCACGTTTATGAGAGTACCACGACGCATGCGAGTGATGCTGCTGATGCTAGATTTCCACAGAGAGGATGAATTGCAATTTTTACCAAACTTTACTTATTCAAACCAGAATATACAGACAATAAACTAAGAGAGATGGACATTCTACATCAGAACACTGGCTCCTTTGTCAGCAGCGTGCATTGTGGTACTCTCATGAATGCTTATCGAAAACTGACATGGAAGAGAAGAAATTACGGAATAAAGTTATTATTTTTGTTTTCTATGTGCACAAAAAGTATTCTCGTAGCTTCTTAAAATGAATCACTGAAGTCACATGGACTATTTTAACTATGTCCTTACTAAGTTTTTGGGCCTACTACATGGTAGTTGCATTGCTGTCTATTGAGGGTCAGAAAGCTCTCAGATTTCATCAAAAATATCTCAATTTGTGTTCTGAAGGTAAAGGAAAGTCTTACGGGTTTGGAACAACATGAGGGTGAGTAATTAATGACAGAATCTTCATTTTTTGGTGAACTAACTCTTTCATCATATGACGCTTAGAACAGCAAAGAGGTACTTGTACAGAATGTGTCTTAAATGTTCTTTTCTCTTAGGAAATCCATTACCAGAAACAAATGCCACTTTAGTCTAACAGCTCTTTATTCCTGGTGTGCAGGTTCAGATTTTAAGAAAAAAGGTTGACTTGAGCAAAGTGACCTCTAAATGTGGATCCAAGGACAACATAAAGCACAAGCCAGGTAGGGGATGGGTCCATTTTAATATCGTCTATTACTGTAAATGCAGTCTCTTTGTGTGTGCATGCAGTAAACAGCCATGAGAATGATGATTAATCTCTCTCAGGTGGTGGTGATGTAAAGATAGAATCCAGTAAGGTTAACGTCAAGGCCAAAGTGGGATCAATGGACAATGTAGGCCAAGAACCAGGAGGTGGCAATGGCAAGGTAGTAAATAGCTTAAGATATTACATATTAGGAATGTGTCTCTATCATTATGGATATTACATTTTTCAGTATCAGAAGCAAGCATGTGGTTTGTAAGATTAAGCCCCCTCAGCACATGGAAATGTGCTTTTTTATTTTATATGTCTATTTATGACATCTCACATGGCTGAGCACCAGTTTGTGTGTTTGTTACGGGTTTGAGTATTATAAGGTTTTTTTATAATATGCTACAAAGTTTGAAAAATAGTAGTTCCCTGTAGTATTGTAGTATTGTTCATTTTAAAAGTATAAATTTGAGAAGTTTTAGTTTTAATATAGATTGTATAGATATAAATAATTGCATTGTATAAGGCACAATATATGCACAATAAATAAATAAATGACTCAATGAATGAAAACTTATATTCGATTGTTAAAAAATGAAAGGAAAGACATAAAACATGAAATTTTTTTCAAATAAATCCTGTTCTTTTTAATTTTCTATTAATCAAAATGCTGATTAATGTATCATAGTTCCCACAAAAATATTAGGTGCGAGGCGCCCTTATTGGTCTGATATTGCATCAGCCTGCGCTCGATAGGCTGTGCACTTGCCGCAGAGCAGCCAATGAGCGAGCGAGCCGTCTCGCCTATGGCTGTGTGCTGCTGCAAATGCGCTTTACAAAAATTCAAAATTAAGGATAATTTTTTGCTTCAGTATTTCGTGAAAAGAGACTTTTCCCGTAGCGTCTTAGCTAAGACGCAGTACTCGTTCGCTCTTCTAGAGAGAACCGAGGTTACGTTAGTAACCGAGTACGTTTCTTGAGCACCAAATCAGCATGTTAGAATTATTTCTGAACTATCATGTGACACTGAAGACTTGAGCAATGGCTGCTAAAATAAATCAGCCATCAAAATATATTAGAATATATAGAAAAAAAAATTATATTGTCAATATATTTTTCCATATTACCGTTTTACTATATTTTTGATAAAATAAATTCAGCCTTGGTGAACATACAGTAAGAGACTTTTTTCAAAAACATTTAAAAAGAAATCATACCAAACCCTAACTTTTGTATGATAATGTACTTGTATAATAAATCTTATGTACTTGTACAGTTCAAAAAGTATAGAAAGTATTCATGTTAGTTTTGTTAACTCTCAACAGAACTTTTTAGAAATACAATAATACAACAATGGTTTTTGATTAACATATATTTTCCACACACACACATAAATGCATGTTTGTCACCTGTAACCATATTATATAACTCAATGCTTTTGCATTGTGTTTTCAGGCTGAGGGGGTTCAGCAGAAATCTGAGGGAAGCCCATCTCCCCCTACTGTCTCTCCACCTGTCCAGGCAGGCAATGGGGCAAAGGAGAACGGTCTGAAAGAGATCTCTCCTGCTCCTGTACCTTCTTTGGGAGAGGGCTTGGACAAGCGCATCCCTGGGACAAGTGAGTGCAAACTAGGCATAATCTGCACTTATGTATGACTCCTTAAAAAGAGAAACCTGAAGAGATATAATATATTGTGTATATTAGCATTCAAGAACTTCAGAAAAAGAGTCAGAATTCAAATTGAATTGGCCACAGCCCACAGGAATCTGAACTGAAATTTGAATTGGAATGACAAGAAGAAAAATTACAATTCAAAGAACATTACTAGTTCATGCAAATGTAATTTAGACTTCTTAAACCCTGGTTCACAAAAGTTAATTTATTTAATAGGACAAAATAACTGAATAAACTAAATTCCATAACACAATAAATTTCAAACACATCTATTTACCATTCTGTCATTCTCTCTGACAATAAGGGCTATGAACTAAAACGACATTATGCTGGGTTTTTTTTTTACTTTCAAGCAAGGCTTTAAATTCTACATCCCGTTTGCTATCCCAGTTCAAATTCAAGAACTAAATACTGAACAAACCTGGATTATATTGGAAACTGATAGTTTCAGTCTTTTTTTAAATGTCAATTATTCTGAATGGAAATGTACAATATCTAGTTATGTATGTTGTTTCCTAACAGCTTTTCCATTTGTTTGCCACCAGATTGAGTCCCACAAGCTGAACTTCCGTGAGAACGCATGTGCTCGCACGGACCACGGCACCAAAATCATCTCCTGGTCCTCCCTGAGTGGCAGCCACCCCCACCCACATCGCAGCACCTCTCTCAGTGTTTCTCTGGGGTCCGCCATGTCCTCACTCTCAACCCAGCTTGTCCCATTCACTCTGCTATGAGATGGGTGCAAACCAGTACACTAGCAGGAGAAGGACTCTGATTTCAACACAGCCTGTCCCTATCTTCTCATAAGCTTCTTCTCTTGTTTACAGTTTTCTTAGTTTTTTCTTTGTTGGGAGAGCACCCATGAGATCATGTTTTGGGAAAGATCCAGGCTGTGGTTTAATTTACAGCACTTCTTTCCGAATGAAGGGTTTGGTTTGAGGCTAGATATGGGGTAAAGTCTCCAGAATGTTGGAGACAGAGTTATGGATACTCCAGCTGCTTAGCTCTTATTGTTATCTTTGTTAAATCCATAGCATTTTGCCCATTACACCAGAGTTTCCTGCTAAGCTTCTTACGAGCCTGTGCTATCCTTTAAACAGACCTAACTTTAGAGGTAACACCCTCTTTTCTTTATCTCTATCTGGCAGTAGATGTTCTCCAATGGGAACCCCAGAACTCACTTGAGATGTAGCTTATTACATCATATTACAGCAGTTACGTTCCCTGTATTGTTAGTATATGGGGCTGTCTTAAATCCCAGTCAAAAGGGACAAATCAGCCACCATCCATCCATCTGCTCCCTTTGCTCGACTGACCCTTGTCCACCTCACATGAATTATAAACCCTGTTCTCCCTCAGTATTTAAATGAGCACTTAATCATTTGAAACTTAAAGGTTGTTCAAACAATAGCATATTTACATCTTCAGTGAGTTTGCTGTATCGTGTTTGCGTATATTCCTGTAACGATGAGCTGTATCATTATGATGTCTAACCATCTGATTACATTTTCCACTTTCCATTTCTCTCAAAACATCTTGTGAACTAATAGGACACAAAAACCCATGACACACATAAACTACAGCATGATACAGGAAGAGAAAAAGGAAGTGGCACGCAAACTAAACAGACAGGATGGAAAGAAATATAGATGGATAAAGAAAGATTTCAGAAAGTTCAAATGGAAATGTGTTTACACTCCGTGTACAGGTCATTATTATTTGCAAAAAGGTCCAAATCATTCCCACTTTAAATTAAGTATTATATCTCCAAATTTAAAAGGTAAACAACTTTTACACTGGACATTTGAACCAGCATGTGCAAGGGCCCATTACATTAACAGTAAATGTATTCTAACTAAGCATTGCAATACAATCCATTTCCCTATTATTTATTCAGTGACAATTGATAAATTGTTGTTTAGAAATTACTATTTAATCAAACAGTAGTAAATGCTATTTGTTTTTTTTTAACCAAGTGATATATTATTCACCAAGTAGATGAATATCATAGTTTTAAACTCTCCAAACCTACTATTGTAGGGCTGCTTTTTTGAAACTTGATTAGTGAAACTGTTTAACAGTGAATTTGTGGGCACTTTATTGGTAGTAATATTATTCTTGATATATTTAGCTACACAATGCCTGCAGAAAAAAAACATTTTGCCGTTGTTGGTTAAAAGTGATTCACTACATGGTGTGAAATATGTATTTTACATATCGCAATTTTTTTCCTGGTATTTTACTGTGACGTTATGGTAGATCATCGATGGTGGTAATGTTGTAACATCAAAGAAAGTAATGTCGTAACATTGAAGAAAATCCCACATAAACCTGAACAACAGAGACCAGGAAGTAATAAATTATGCAAATATCCTAATTAGCTGATGATTATTTAAAATGCACTTTATGGTGGATGTTTTATACTACAACGAGAGCGATAAGATTGATTGAGCACATTTTCCTAAATTTTTCCCCTCAAAAACAGTCCCAGTTACTCAAAAATGCTAAACCTGTACCTGTATCTCACAGAACAGTCTGTAAATACAGTTTGTGCGAGTGTGAGCAAGTGTGTTTAGTGTAGAGCAGCTGCGCTAGGCCAAACGGTCCTGTTGTGATTAGTGTGTACTGTTCCGGGGCTATGCCAGTAAACTTCAGTGTTGTACTCTTGATACAGTGATCCTAAACTTTCATGCCTTCAGACAGCTCTATTTTGTCATTTCCATAATGAATGAACACTTCTCACATCCCCCGCACCAGTCCACTCAATGCAGTTTTGTAAATACACGTTTCACACTTTATACCCCACAGGGGGAAAACACTTCTTGATTGGGTTGTATAGAGAAGCAAAGTAAAGATTTTGCATCTATGAATATTTCTCCAGACAGTATTGTATTCTTTAAGACAGTCTGCCTTTTTTTTTAAAAAAAGGGCTGGCAAACAAGAATGTTTTTAAACTGTATTGTATTCAAGGAAGCAAAGAATATATATTATGTGTGTAACTTTTTCTCTTTGTCATCACAGGTCACATACTAAATACAATGTAATCAATAGGAGGAGGAGTGAGCTTGATTTTGCCTAAGGATGGAAAAACTCAAAGGACTCTGAGGATGTCCTTCTGTTTAAAAAAGGCACAGCATTTTGGTAATGACTTGAGTAGCCTGACACAGGATGCAGAAAGTGGGTAGAGAGTTTAGAGGTAATCAGTAACCACAGGAACAATGATTCCTCCTACAAACTGCACCTGACACATAGACCTTGAATGTTGTTTGAATATCCATGCTGCACATCTGAATTAGACTAACTGTAACTGGTAGACTAATCGGCATGCTTAAAACTAGATAGAGCACTGGAATTAGGCAGCAAAAGAGCCCCCTAGTGTGTTAGGACTCACAATGTGTGTACTACCCATAGAACACACCGAAAGAGCATGCTGACAACGATGGACTACAGACATCAGTCCTAAATTGGATTTTATGTCTCCCCCCTGATTTAATATGTATTTTTTGGTATGAAAGAGGTCATTGTGATTAATTGTTAACTAGTGATGTGGATATTTAATCATGAATAAATAAAAAAGAAACAAACTAAATGTTCTTTTTTTCACAGCGTTGCATGTCATCTGCAAGGATGCATACATTATTCAGCATTCCTGAAACAGGGACTCTTTTAGGGAAAAAAATCATATTGGGCTACTCAATTCAGTAGTTTAGGGATAATGATGTTGTACTGCACAATAAAAATGGAAAAATTGTAGCGGTACTACTGTAGTCCCTTAATTTACAGTAAAACTTGTAACTGACACCGTATGACTAGTGCTACATGAAGCTCCACAGTTCAGCAGTACGTTTATATGGAAATTTGCGCTCATTCACAATTCCAAAATTAATGGTTGTCGTCAGACTTTTAACGTACCAAAGTAGCACCATATTAGCTAAAAGGCACATTCAGTTTAATAGAACATTATTTTTTTACTGGTAGATTAAAAGTAGCAAGTTTGAAATTCACTGGTAAGTGCTATTCCATGTGTCTCAGCCCGGTTCTGAAGTGGACCATGTTAGCTCACCACAAAACACAGCAAAAAATAGCTAATTTTGTCACCGAAAAAATCGTCATGTCTTCTTCAGTGCATCCCTTTATGAAATGTATTAATTCATGAATGAAAGCGAGGACGAACTTTTCCATAAATCCTGATCTTTCCTCATTACTTTGGCTGTAACAGAAAGAGATACATTTGCAATATGATTCAAAACACAGTCACTTCATAAACTGCTGAGCTCCGCTGTCTCTGTGCTATAATTTCAGAGACTAGGTGTGAAGACGGTGACTTTCATGTGAAGCAGTCTTGTCGACAAACTTCAAGATTTTAGTTCACAGCAAAGTTAGGATATTAAACATAAGATTTTTGGAGAGAGTGGATGGAAAGAAGTTGATTTCTTATGTGGATTTCCATGTCTTCCATCTATTATGATTTACTGAAATCCGTGTTAACACATCAATATAGAAATAGTTTTAACCTGGCTAGTTTATAATGAATACGAAGACAATAATTTTGAGAAAAAGCACTTTCATGTATATCCTTGAGTTTTTGATCAATTGTTTTGATAGATGAACTGGTATAACCTTAATTTATATAATTCAAAAATATAATAAATAATAGTCACTTAATGATTTATTTTGTATTTAAGATAAAACAGTTACACCCTCAACACTGCACATTTTCAATGTCTCCTGAAAAGTTTTTTCCCACAAAGTAATATTAAACATTTTTACACATAATAACTCAATCACAGCACAGACTGAATGCAATTAAACTTTATTCTACTATGTGGCTGAAAAGAGCCAAGTGGATAACTAATACAACAAATAGACACGCAGAAGGTCCATTTGAGCTTTACTCTTCATCATGTCCCTTCTGTAGAAAAAAGAGTAAAGGGAGAGATTATCAGTTGTGGTAAAATATTTTAATTGCATTATGTTCTCTAAAAATGTATTGTATATCAATGTGGCAAAAATATACTTTAAATGAGTACTTGAGAAATGAGGGAATTACAACTTCATTTGACTTGATTGGTTTGAATCAGAATAGATGCAAAGAAAAATCAGTCTGCTTAATCACTGGCCTTAGAACCGACATCACGAGTTTTAGCACGTAGTTTGTTGACTTGTGACTCTGCAATGTCAGCTCTTTCTTCTGCTTCATCAAGTTCATGCTGGATTTTCCGTAACTTGCTAATATGTGTGTTGGCTTGTTCCTCCTATGAAGCAGGATTAGCAGTTCTGAGATTAGAGTTTGAACTTAGTATGATTTATCAAAAAACAGTGTGATATTTAGGCTAATACTTACAGCTTCCTCTGCAGCCCTCTTGTAAGATTTGACCTTTAGCTGAAGCTTATCAACAAGATCTTGCAGTCGAGCTAGATTCTTGCGGTCCTCCTCAGTCTTTTAAGACAAATTATAGCAAAGAGACTTGAGAATTTGTTGAATTAGAATGTCGTTGTCATCACATTTTCTATTATTATAATATTTTTTACCTGATAGGTCAGTTCTTTAATACGTCTCTCATATTTGCGAATTCCTTTAACTGCCTCGCTGCTCTTCTTCTGCTCTGATTCTACTTCATTCTCCAGCTCCCTCACCTGTGGACACAGTATGAATGTGCTTACAGAGTGCCACTTGCAATAGTCAGAAAACATTGTTGGGATTTATGGTAGGTCACTCACCCGAACTTCTAGTTTCTGGACTTGTTTCTTTCCTCCTTTCATAGCAATCTGTTCTGCTTCATCCAGGCGGTGCTGTAGGTCCTTAATGGTCTGCTCCATGTTCTTCTTCATGCGCTCCAGGTGAGCACTTGTGTCCTGCTCCTTCTTCAACTCCTCAGCCATCATGGCAGCATCAGTTATGGCCTTCTTGGCTTTTTCTTCAGCGTTCCTGCATTCATGCACTGCCTCTTCCACTTCTGTCTGAAGCTGGGATATGTCAGTCTCAAGCTTCTTCTTCTGATTCAAGAGGCTTGTATTCTGGACAAAGGAGACATTTGCACTAGATTAAAAGCTGAATAAATGGATCTGTTCAGAATGAAGAATAAGCAACCAGTCATATACCTGGGAGTGCAGTAGCTGCACTCTTTCACTGGTATCCAGCAGCTCTTGCTCCGCAAGTTTGCGGCCTCTCTCAGTTTGCTCAAGAGCTGCTCTCAGCTCCTCTAGTTCAGCCTGCAGAAGGTTGTTGCGTCTCTCTACAATCGCAGTGTTCTCCTTGAGATCATCATTTGTTCTCAGAGAGTCATCCAGCTGTAGCTGAGCATCCTAGAATATGAGTGCAAACTAATTAAAACAAACATTTCAACAACTCCCTAACCCTTCAAAAGCTCTCACTCTTTGCCTCATTGTCTCACAGTATTGATTCAGAGTGCGTCTTACTTTCAGATGTGCTTGGACACTCTTGAGTTGTTTTTGAGCCTCTGCTGCTTGTCGATTTGCCTGACTAAGCTGGATCTCCATTTCATTTAGATCCCCTTCCATCTTCTTTTTTATTCTGAGGGCCTCGTTCCTGCTTCGTGTTTCTGACTCCAAAGCACTTTGCAGAGTATCGACGGTTCTCTGCAAATTGCGTTTGCTCTGCTCCATCTCTTCATCCTTCTCAGCTAGTTTGCGCTCAATATCAGCCTTTGTTTGGTTGAATTCTAGCTGAGCTCGCAGAATTTTACCCTCCTCGTGCTCCAGTGAGGCCTTTCAAAGAAAATTGTGATCTGTTACTTGGTTTGCAAGACAATTCACTTTTAATGCTTTTAATGGAATAAAGCTGTAGCTGAAAACTTACTTCTGCCTCTTCCAAAGCAGACTGAATCTCACTTTTTTCTTGTTCCAGCTGTTTTCTCAATTTCTCCAGTTCATGAATGCTCTTTCCTCCCTCACCAAGTTGCTCAGTGAGATCAGAAATCTCCTCTAGATGAAAAGAATATTGCATTTTAACATATTGCCTTATGTTCTCCAGACTTAGTGATAATGTCTCCGTACAGTGCTATCAATAAATTCTACATCTTCCACCACCACTCTTCAAACAAACCATAAAGTCTTTTCAACATTTACTTCTATTTATTAAAATTATTTGTTTTAAAATCATTTGCAAAGTTACCTTGGAGATTTTTATTTTCTCTCTTCATGGTCTCCAAGTGATCCAAAGATTCTTCATAGGAATTCTTCAGCTTGAAAAGTTCAGTACTCAGACATCTGGCTTCCTTTTGAGAGCTCTCTAGTTCAACCTGCGACTCTTCGTACTTCTGCTTCCACTCAGCCAGGACCTAAAAATATTTTTTTTATTTTTCCATGTAAATAGATTATATGATAACTGGTATTTAAACATCATTTTTAAGATTAATCTCAAATCAAGAACCATGTTTACTTTATCAAAGTTTCTTTGTTTCTTGTCCAAGGCTGCTGCAGCTGCATTAGACCTCTCCAGGTCCATCATAAGATCTTCAATCTCATTTTGGAGTCTGTGTTTAGTCTTTTCAAGAGATGAGCATTTCGCATTTACTGCTTCAACAGCTTCTTCAGCCTCCTGCAACCGTTGAGCCAGTTTCTTCCTGTTTTAGAAAACAGAACAATATTGAGGAAGATAATTTCGTTTGCACACCCTAAAAGAAATAGATAGACATTTTATTATATTTTTACCTTATGTTTGGGGAAGCTTGGCCAACTAACAGAAAAACTTTTTGTTCGTCTTACATTTTAAAAGAAACATAACACAAACAAAAAGCTTATCTGTCAGTAGAGAAGTTAAACCTATATGAACAAATTTATGAAATTCTATATAGAAACATATCTTACTTGGCTTCCTCCAGTTCTTCTGTTCTCTGGATGGCATCAGTTTCATACTTTGTTCTCCACTGAGCCACCTCAGAATTAGCTTTGGACATGCCTCGCTGTAGCTCTGCTTTGGCCTCCTGATCCTCCTCATACTGCTCTCTGAGCAGATCTGTGTCATGACGAGCTGACTGTACAGCATGGGCTAAGGCATTCTTCGCCTGGAGGAGGACACATTGTTATTTAGCAGATCAACAAAAAGAATGCAATTAAAAAAAACTAATATTAATCAGACAATGTTTCACACAATCACACCTTAGTTTCCTCCTCCAATTGCCTTTTAAGATCTTCAGTTTGCTGAGTATAAGACATCTTGCTTCTAGTTAGCTGGGAGACAAGAGAGTCCTTCTCCTCCAGCTGTCTTGAAAGTTCACCTGGGTATGTCATCATGCATTTTATTATTGTTGGTGTTTTGTCATTCATAATGATTGAAAAAAGTTATTTGACAGCCTTACCATTTTCAGATTGTAGTTTAGATTTTTGCATTGTGAAGTCATTGATACAAAGCTGGCCCTCCTCATATTTTGTTCTGTATTCATTCATTTGATCTTCCAAAGACCTGCAGGTCTTCTCAAGATTTGCCTGAGCAAAGTAAATAATTTGGCTTGAAAATTACTTCCCAGCAAGTAAACAACTTGAAATTTTAATTTCTGACTACTTGTATTAACAATACCTTCGTCTTAACAGCATGTTCCATGTTTGAGACCACATCATCCAGCTCCAGCCTGAGTTCACTTTTTTCCTTTTCCAGTTTTTGCTTGACTCTTTGAAGATTGTCTATTTGCTCTCCCAAGTCTGCCACACTGTCGGCTTGTTTTTTCCTCAGTGCGGCGGCAGTAGCCTCGTGTTGTAGAGTGGCCTCTTCAAGGTCTCTCCGAAGTTTCTGAAACTCAGTTTCCCGTTTCTTGTTCATCTCAATCTGAGCAGCTGTAGCTCCTCCAGCCTCCTCCAGTCTCTCACTGATCTCCTCCAGCTCTCTGGCTAAATCGGCTCTTTGTTTCTCCACCTTGGCTCTAGCAGCTCTTTCTGCCTCAAGCTCCTCCTCCAGCTCCTCAATACGTGCCTATTATCATAAATATGTTGGAGATATCTCTCATGTCTCATTAGATTTTTCCCATGTCAGTATGCTCTTTGTGTGTGTGTTACCTGAAGTTCCTTCAGTTTTTTCTGTAGCTGAATACAAATAGTTTGTTCATCCTCGATTTTCCCATTGAGCTGACTGATCTCAAAATCTTTCCTATGGTTAAAAAAAGAGATGTTTACATTCCTTAGCCTTAGTCCTTAGAACATACAGATTGGACTGTAAAAGAACGGAAGAATTTGATTTACTTTTTCAGAAGCTCCTCTAACTGCTGTTTGTCATTCTCCAGGTCCATTAAGCTCTCCTGGGTTAACTTCAAGTCTCCTTCTAGTTTCCTCTTGGCTCTTTCTAGATCCATACGGATCTTTTTTTCTTGCTCAAGAGATCCTTCCAACTGTTATAAATAATTCAACATGCCAGTTGGTTGCATGGTCATTTGCTTATATAAGAATACATATGTTGTAAAATGTAAAACTCACATCATCCACTTGCTGCTCTAGCTTTGCTTTTGCCTTGGTGAGGGTGTTGACTTTGTCCTCCTCACTTTGCAAGTCATCCAGTGTCTGCTGATGAGCTTCTTGCAAGGCCTTTCTCTCCTTAGTAAGCTTTGCAATGATGTCGTCCAAAGCTGCCATTTCCTCTGTCAGGTTCTTCACCTGCAAAACAACATTAAGTTCTGAGTGTTTGGACAATATAACTGTGCGTGTGTGTGTGTGTGTGTGTGTGTGTTGTGTAGAAAAACATCCCAGACCTTGTTTTCAGTAGCATGCTTCTCTTTCTCCACTTTAGCCAGAGTCAGCTCCAGATCATCAATATCTTTCTTCAGCTCTGAGCACTCATCCTCCAGCTTCCTCTTCTTAGCTGTCAGCTCTGCGTTCATCTCCTCCTCATCCTCAAGTCGCTCTGTGAGCTCTTTGGCTTTTGCCTCAAGCTGAATCTTGTTTTTGATGAGCTGGTCGCATCGCTCTTCTGCATCACAGAGATTGTCTTGCTCCTGTTTTGGAATGATGTTAAAACTATTCAGTAATTTCTATACTGCAGAAACACATTTACTTCTGCATTTCAAAGGCACAAAATATTAACTGACCGCTTGGACCTGAAGTTGTAGGTCATTCTTCTCTTGGAGAAGAGATACCATTTTTTCTTCCAGTTCTTTCCTTCGGGCTTCAGATTTAGCATAAGCCTCTTTAAGCTTGGCAAATTCATCTTTCATATTTGCCATCTCTTTTTCTGCTTCTGCTGACTTTAGTAGAGGTTTGATCTTGAAATATAGCTTCATCCAGGGCCAATTCTTCACCCCCATGAAGGCACGGACATTCCACTGGATAACCAGTAGGGCATCCCTGTGAGGACATTCCATTTTTATGTCAGAAAACATAACATAACAGAAAACATATTATATATATATATATAATATATATACAGTATATATAGATTTGTGGCTATATTGTTATGGCTGTGCGTAATATAAAGAATTCTTGCCTTCTGTCAACTATCTTCTGGAACTCAATCCTTGCTAGAAGGCCTCTGGATCTAGCTTGAATACCAGTAATAATTAGAGATAGTCTGTCATCTCTCATTTCTTCCAGCTGACCCAGTAAACCAGCCTTGAAGAACACCTAAGCAGATTTCATTATAGAAACATGCATTTTACTTACAGTATTACATGACCACTGTCATCCTTGCTCCCATACAAAAAATAGATATAAAATCACTTTTTTTACCTTTGTGTGTCCAAATTTATATTGATTGTGATCAATATCCAGTGAACTCAGGAGTTTCTCAGCTCCTTTCCTGCTATCTATGAATTGACCTTCAGGTATGGCTGCAGGGTTTAGGATTCGGTACCTGTAAATAAGTATAGAACACCTCTAATAATGTAAAGAGTTGTTGTCAATTTAGAGTTTAAATGACACAGAAAAATAAGAACCTCTGTTTGAAATCTCCATAGAGGATTCTATTGGGGAAGCCCTTCCTGCAAATCCTGATGCCCTCCAGTACACCGTTACAGCGTAGCTGGTGCATGACCAAAGGATTCTCCATTGCACCAGGAGTCTTTGTCTCATTAGGTATGATGCAGCGCACAAAATGAGGGTGAGTTGATCTTAGGTTTGTCATTAACTTATTCAAGTTTTCCTGTAGGGAAAATGTACACAGAATTTAAGCTATTCAGTGATATTAAGGAGTACTTTCAATTACCTAAAAAACTACTGATTTAGATCCCTAGAAACAGCTTCATAAAATTAGCATACATTATCTATTTTTATCTGTCATTTTGTATGAGCATTTGAGTCTGAAATTCAATTACCCTGTGAAGCGCAGACACAGTTTGGAATGAGGAGCCCTTCTTCTTACTTCCACCTCCTTTACCTCCCTTACTATTCTCTTGACCTGGTCAAAACAAGGTACAGTAATTGGTGTAAAGCAGTAGTATTTAAAACACTCATACGTGCATATGATATTCTATTGTGCATACATAATTCATACATACATACCAGACTCTGCCCCAGCATAATTAGCAAAGAGCATTGACAGCAGCTTGAGTGTGGACTTTTGAAAGAGTCCAACAACAGTCTCATTCAGTGGGTCTTTGTTCTTCACCAGCCAGTTGTTGATATTATAGTCAACTGTACCAGCATAGTGAATCAGAGAAAAATGAGACTCTGGCTTCCCTTTGATTGCTCTTGGTTTCTGGAAGTTGTTTGATTTCCCAAGGTGGTTGTCATAAAGCTTGGCTTTAAAGGTCGCATCGCTGGCTTTGGGAAACATACACTCCTCTTCAAGGATGGACATGATGCCCATAGGCTGAATAAAGAAGTTGATAAGATTGAGTTACTGACATGGCAGATAGCCTTGTTAAACAGTTAGAGCACCATTTATAAATGACGACTTTATCGTTAGCACTACTCACTTTCTCAATGAGATCAATGCAGGCCTGTAAGTCCATGCCAAAGTCAATGAACTCCCATTCAATCCCTTCTTTCTTGTACTCTTCTTGTTCCAGCACAAACATGTGGTGGTTGAAAAACTGTTGCAGTTTCTCATTGGTAAAGTTGATGCAGAGTTGCTCAAAGGTGTTGAACTGTAGTTATTATGTTTATTGAAAGGAATTAAAAGTATAAGTTAGACAACAATATGCATTTTAAACTTAACATGAGGATTTATCCATGAAGACTTACATCAAAAATCTCAAAACCAGCAATATCCAGTACTCCAATGAAATATTGACGAGGTTGTTTAGTGTCCAGAGACTGATTGATTCTTACAACCATCCAAAGGAACATTTTTTCATACACTGCCTTGGCCAGTGCACCAATAGCGTAGTACACCTGAGCACAGAGAAGCATTTGTATGGTTTTCTGTTATATTGATAAGTGGGCATTATTTCATTACTGACCCTCCAACTCACCTGCTGGACATTTTGCCCTTTGGTGACCCACTCATTTCCTACTTTCACTCTTGGATGGCATAAACCTTTGATTAGGTCAGCAGAGTTGAGGCCCATCAGATACGCAACTTTGTCTGCAACTGTCAAGTTATTACAGTTTTAATAAGATACATTTGAATTTAGTTTGCTACTTTCTAAATATAATCTACATACCTTCAGTCCCATCAGCTTCTGCTTGCTCCTCCCTCTGCTTTTGTTTGAACTTCATATTGCCATAATGCATAATGGCTCCAGTCAGTTTATAGATGCCATTTTTCTCCTCCTGAGTAAAGCCTAGCACATCAAACGCTTCCTAAAGTTTACAGAATTGGAGGTGTCAAATGAGAGCTTTACAATAACAGAAAAAAAAGATGTAAATCAATTAATTCTTACATCAGTGGCAAGTAGTTCTTCACTATCATTAATTGAGGCTACAGTTGTTTCTCCTTGAGAGATGTAAGCGTAGTCATAGGGGTTATTGGTGATGAGCAGCATCTCTATTTTAAGAAAGAAAAAGAACCGTCAGTTTGTAGTGGTAAAACTGTAAAAGGCCTTTAAATAGGGATATATACTGTGTTATACCTAGCAGCTCAGGTTTCTTCTGAGAAAGGATTTGGTAGAAAATGTGATAGTCCCTTTCAGCTTTAAGCTGGAACGTCACCCTTGACTTCTCCAGAAGATCTGATATTTATTTAAAAAATTTAAATGTTAGTCTTTGACCTCAAGTGCTTTTGTAACACCAAAACAATGGAATGACGTCTTACATGTCTCAATGTCAGCAGAGGCCAGCTTGCCACTGGCAGCAAAATGAATTCGGATAAATTTTCCCTAAAAGAATCGAAAATTATAATATTAGGAAATTAAACACAAGACTTAGATAACACAAGACAATAGAAGTATTATTAATAATTACATAAGCTGAAATTACTGAAACACAATCAGCATGTCTTATAAGTACCAATTGCCTAAAATGTGTTGAGACACACTCAATGCTGAAGCTTACAAATCTTGAGGAGTTGTCATTTCTGATGGTCTTTGCATTACCAAAAGCTTCCAAAGCAGGATTAGCCTGGATGATTTGATCCTCCAGGGTTCCCTTTAATGAAACAGCAAATGTTTAGTCACCTTTTCAATCAGTTTATTTTCAATTAATGTAGAAACAGATGACAGTTAGGAAAATGACACTTACCTTTTTTTCTGACCCATCTTTCTTTGCTGAGCCTCCAGCTGCAATGCTTGCAAAATATTGAATGACTCTCTTTGTGTTTACAGTCTTTCCTGCACCAGATTCTCCGCTACAGTAACATAGAACATAAAAATAAATTGTTTAAATTTAACATGACAAGAAATATTTAATTAACTAAGAAATGACATTAAACGATAAACAATTTTACTTACGTGATCAGAATTGACTGGTTTTCCCTGTCTGAAATGGAGAAGACTGTAATGTTACTAATTTCTTATGACTATCGATCTTTACGAGGATAATGATCATCGAGAGATTAGTGTAGAATTCAAAAACCTTCACAAAAGTCGACACCTTTTTTGGTTCACCTTGGTTTTGTCCATACCTGTCAGCATGTACTGGTAGGCATTATCAGAGATGGAAAAGATGTGGGGAGGAGCTTCACTCCTCTTTTTCCCTCTATAGGCTATAACCACCTCGTGATTGTACACTGGTAGCCACTTGTAAGGGTTGACAGTGACACAGAAAAGCCCCGAGTAGGTCTGTGGGAAAGGGAAAAGTAAAGTTCAGTAATTGAAACTAAATGGGATGTATTTTCAAGTGACACTGAACTGGTCTGCTCTTACATAGATCATCCATGCTGCATAGCGCTCTTTGAGGTTGAACAGCACGGCTGGCTCATGAAGGAAGGTGAACATTGCCATGTCTTCAATTTTATCAAACTTTGGTGGGTTCTGGGGATGAATGTCAGCTTCCTTTACAGTGACAGTCTGTAAGAAGGAGAAAAATTTGAATTAGAACCATTAGAATAATACTTTCATGCAAAAGTGGCATCAAATTTGCTATTGTGTGCAGATTGTATTGTAACATTGCTCTAAAATCAAATCATCTCGAAGCTAACATTTTCATTTAGACCTTTATTTATTTTATTGTCAAGTTATTAAAATTTTCTAAATTATTACAAATTGTTGCTCATAATGTTTTCAGTGACCACTTGTACCACTAAAATATACCCATATATATAAACCAATATAAAATGTGAAATATCTCTGTCACTTAAAGTGTTTGCCCTTAAAAATAGCTTACTTTCAAAATTCTCCTTCAGATCATGTTTATTCAATTAATTGAGCCTACCTTTCTTTTCTCATTCACTACAGTGACTTTGTCACCTTCACGACTGACGATTGAAGCTTTCACATACTCTTCATCTGGATCAGGCACAAAACACTCCTTTTTCATATCAAATGGACGAGTTTGTGCTTCCAAACGCTCTCGTTCTGACTTCCGCAGGTAAGAAGCCGCTGCTCCAAACTCTGCCATATGAGCATCCGCCATGATTGCCTTGTCTGGAGATGATAGGGAAGGTTAAGTCCATGTTTTTACAATTTTGCTGTGATCAAGCAGTTGTATTTATGATAGTTGAACATTGCCTTGCAGCGATCATAAAAACCAGCTTTTAAATAAATCTAGAAAAGGTTCTTAAACATAGAAAATATGCATGACTCTTACCTGATGTGCAACAGGTGTGGCGGCTGAAGAAGAACCTGTCCATGTAAATAGTTTTATTGTTACTCCTTAATGTTTTAAACTTTGTTACATCACTAAACAATGCATTACTTAAAAGATGCAATCAGAAGAAAGCAAGAATAAGAAGTAAAACAGATTTATCATTAATTAAATTTTAGAACAGATTTGTATCATTTTGTATTAAATGGAACTATGCAGTTATGGTTCAAATCTTACCCTCAGATAAAACCTCTGACTTGTCTGGAGACCAACCATGAGATCTCTTTATAAAGGGAGTCACCCTCCCAAATTTGGCAAAGGCACGCCACAAGGCAGGAATGCTATTGCGTCTGAGCACTAGTTAGGGTGCAGCGAGGGTAGTTGGGTATAAGGGAGAAACAAGAACCTGCTAGTTATGTTAAGTCTTATCTTTGTTATATTTGTTAGTGCTCCATATTAGGATTTCATTGATAACAGAGCACTAATTTAGGTCAGCTAAAAGAGTTAAGTGGTGTGCACTTGAATGAAATGTGAATGATTAAAGCCAGACGAAATTGTACGTTGAAGAATAGGCATCTGAGGTGAATATTACTCCAAAACGTGGAACAAAGGAGCAAGATATTTATAGAAAATTCCATTTGTATGTTCTTGTCACTGCATTACTTTAGTGCCACATGAGGGTTTAACAGGCAACAAAGGGATTCAAATGCTGGATGTCTTAACAAACTTTAGATGGAATTCTATATTTGTCATCCAACATTGTTTAGAATACTCAGGAGAAGGTATCAGATTTCAGTAAAGTGATACATTTGATTTGCATGCCATGTGGGCTCTCAATTACCCAGAGAGCTTAAGGGGGGTTAATATGTGACATTGTGTTTTTCGTCAATCTTTGCAGATGCAAACAACAATGTCAGATGCCCTCTGAGTCTGCATCTATATTAAGCATCTTAGTCTGCGAGATTATCCAGGAAACAAGTGTCGAACAGCACACACAGTGGTCTTTCACAGATGTCATATCTCAAATTCTGTAAAAAAAAAAAAAAAAAAAAAAAAGATAATGGTAGTACAATAAAAACGAACTGTAGACTGAGGTTATTGCTGTGCCATCCTTCATTATCATTCATTTTCAGCAAGTGTCTCCCACAACAACCAATGCTGTTGACAAAGATAACCCTGTGAAATTCCTGCAAAGTGGATTTCACTGACTAAGGAGTGAAACCACATCATACTGTGAGCCTTTGGACTTTACTTTATGTCTCTGCCTGGGATCAACTATAGCCCATCACCTAGCCATTATAGGTGTCTTTCCTCATAAATAAAACCAAGTGACAGGTCTACACAGAGACCCAGCAATATTTTATAGTATGCTAAAATTCTTGTAATGGTATAGAGTCCTGCACTCATGTTAATTCTTTGTTTGAGGTTACACATGTTGGTATTTCCATGCCGATGTCCTTGGAATTTGTTGGAACTGGGAGTGATGAAAGGGGCACTAATCCATAGGCCTCATGGGTAGACATTCTGTTCATATAGTACAAATAAATGCAGATCAGAAACATTGAAATGGTGTTTAAAGGTAAGTACAAAAGTACATAGTTATAATAATATTGTCAAGTTACTGTCATCAAAATGGATAATAATAATTTTTTTCTATAACTGTTTTTCCATTTGTAGAGTATTTGAATACGACTGAATATGATTCGATACATAAAACTGGCAGACATAACTGAAGGTGAGTTCCCTTGACAGTTACTATACAGAAAGGGTCAACAGATAAACAGGAGTTAACTGCATATGATAAGTGATACGACAAGTGATATTCTGTCACCCAGTGACATCTTTTAAACTATGACTGGCGTCAAAGTGCTAAAGGAATTGACAAAATGCCAAGCCATTGTTGAAGAGTCAGAAAAGATAACAATGACCTCTCTTGTTTTCTGAAAGCAGAGCAGCACTTAACATTAGGAATATCATCCTGACTCTTTAAAATTAATTTTGTTCTCACTGGTCATTAAATGAAATCACTGCTATCCATGAATGTGTAACTATCATAGCTGGTTGCTTAATAACACTTGTCATGGGATTACATATAGATACCCCCAAACTGTACTGTTGCCAATTTTATAATTTAATGTGACATAATTGACCATGTTATCAAGAATTCAAAATACATATCCAACTTCTGTATTTAATATGTCCAAAATAAAATCCAATGAGACTCTTTTTGACAACTTAGAAGATTTGTGAGTGCAAGTGTGAATATTACAGCCATGACAGGTGTGATCAAAAAAAGAGAATAAAAAAGGACCCCTGTGAGCACATGTTATACCCAGCAAGGCAGAGGACAAGCACAGGCCTGTGAGGTGAGTTAATAAAAGATTATTTTAAAAATACCTGGAACTGGAAAAATAAACTGATACTGATATGTATAAAACTATCATTTTACATTATATAAGTAGTAATTTTTCTTTAGCTTTTTGTGTTTTATAGAATGATAGCCCTTGGTAGCTTCTCTTTTTTGTCTGCACATTTTTGTAATATCTATACATGAAATGCATCTAAGTATAAAGATGGTCTGGCACACTGATGTATCAGTGCAGCTGTCTGTGGTTATATGCATAAGTGCTTCAGAGTTGTTCATTGCTTTCCCCTTTCTGTCCAATCTATTTTGAGAACCAAAGGCTTTGTTGTATCTCTTTCCATTTTATACATATACTGTAGCGCTTCCCTGTCAGACACTTAAAGCCTTCAATCCCTACTGTAATGTAGCTTATGCAGTCAAGTTATGCTCAGTGCATTGAGCTCATCATGCTCATATTTAGTATTAGAGTTTAAAGTGCTATATGTTTGAGGCACAGCTACAAATGAGCTTGAGAAACTCCCATATACACTGAAGGATCACTGTGTACCTTTTGATAAATATAACCTATAACATTTTTAATAAAATAAATCTCAGGGATACAAATGTTAGATTTTTTTGTATAATGTGTGGTCAAATTTATAATACAGTAAATGTATGTAATGTTACTTAATATACATGAAATAAAATTTCCAAAAGAGCACATAGCTTGGATTCTACCATTACAGTCCTGGTCAGAATTGTTGGTACCCTTGGTAAATAGCATCAAAAAAGGCTGTAAAAATAAATCTGCATTGTTTTTCCATTTGATCCTTACAAAAAAAAAAAGATTTAACAAAATCGAATTATTGTTACCCTTAGAAATTCTAGAGTAAACTAACAATATAAAGTATATTTTCTTTTATATTTACCTTTTTTAGCACACCGGGGTGACTAGCAGCATGAAATTATCCAGCCATGACCTTTCTATTTCTCAGGAGAATAAATATTCAATTATTCAATAAATATGAGGTTATATGAAGGACAAATCCCTTAATAATTCATCTCAATGAAAAAAAAACAAAGAATATAGTTAAGAGAAAGATAGTTTAGCTTCAGAAATTAGAAAGTGGCTGTAAGAAAAAAGCTAAAGCATTGAAAATCCCCATTTACACATTCAGGGCAATAATGAAAAATTTTCAATCAAAAGAAAATCTTTGAGAAAATAAATCTGTCTGGAAGAGGACCTGATTCTATATTGTCTTAATGCAAATGGAGGAGAGTTTAGGCCCTTTCGCACCACTTTAGTTCCAGAAATAAATGTACAGTACTAAAGTATTGGGACGATTTTGCGCTAACTATTACTCGGTACAATTTAAAGGGTTGCATTCGCACCGACCGTGTGTACTAGGATGTGACGTAAGCCGGTCGACAGCGATATCATTTGACTGTCAATGCTAGAAATCTTATAATGGGCCAAGGTTGGATCTTACAACATGACAATGTTCCAAAAACAAACAGCAAATTCAAAACAAAAATGAATCACTGCGCACAAAACAAATATTCTGCCAGGGCCATTCTAGTCTTCTTTAGAAAATGAGTGTGGTGAAATGAGAGAAGCTGCATCAACATGGAGCTGTGAATCTGAAGGGTCTGGAGAGATTCTGGATGATGGAATGGTCTCTTGTCAGATGTTCTCCAAACACGTCAGGCATTGTGAAGACTCAAGAGCTGTTATCTTGGCAAAAACACGTAAAAGAAAAGTGTTGAACAAAAGGGTACCATTAATTATGGCCAATGTATATTAGAGAAATACATTTCATAATGAGATTCTCCCCATTTTAAAATTTTCATTCTCCAATGAAAGGTTAGATTTTTGTAATTTTTGCAAATGACAGATCAAATGGATAAATGTTGCAGATTTATTTTCACAGCCCTTACCAAGGGTACCAACAATTCTGACCATGACTGTATGATGTGGCAACTTGGAACAAATAAAAGTAGCACAGTAATCTCCATATACACACACACACACAACAACAGACTAGATGCAGAGTGACTTTATTTCATGAAAGTGTGGGAAGCAAAAAACAGTCCAAGAGTACAGATCAATTAGGTGAAAAAAGCTCAATGTGGGTGCTACCACACAAAAATAAGAACAAAACAAAGTAGGCACACCACAGCTCCAGAGATATATTTAATTATATTCTCAACACAGGTGACGTTTCGAGCTTAAATGCTCTCCATCAGACAGTCTAATGTTTTGATCTTATGAAAGTGAGGGAACACAATAGTGTAGAGAAAGGCAAAGGAAAGGCGATTTCAGAGGATTTCCAGGACTTCATTCTTCATCAAACCCTTTCTGTGAGAGAAAAATGTTTACAAAGGAAACAGTAGGCATTAGTTAATAGGGAAGGTATTATGAAATACTGAATTTTCTTTTAATAAACCAAATATGACTTGTGAGCCTGCAGGTAAAATATTTGTGCCCAGTCAGATGCTATCTAGAATTAGACTGCCCCTCCCTGTAATAAATGCCTACCACTGACTAGCAATAGGAAATCAAGGTGCCTGTCTGACATATTGGCTATAAAAAGAGTCGGATATGTCCAATGCAAACTGAAATCAAGCAACTTTTAGCTTTTTAACATTTTAATTAATGATTAATTAATTGTGTGCAATATACCTTTGGCCCCACATCACGACTTTTGGCACGTAGTTTGTTCACTTGAGATTCAGCAACATCAGCCCTTTCCTCTGCTTCATCTAGTTCATGCTGCAGCTTACGGAATTTGCCAAGGTGAATGTTTGCCTGTTCTTCCTATTAGAGGAGGTTAACATGACACATAAGGCACCCATACACTTTAGACAATACCATCCACACCAATCTCTGAATTTCACCATCACTTACAGCTTCCTCTGCAGCTTTTTTGTAAGCTTTGACTTTCGTTTGCAGCTTATCAACCAAATCCTGAAGACGGGCTACGTTTTTACGGTCCTCTTCAGTCTAGGTTCATACAACTAAAGATTAATCTGGCGTACGTTTATTAAACATTTTCTCACGTAGTCTTAAATCGTATACCACCTGATATGTAAGTTCTTTGATGCGCCGTTCATATTTACGGATTCCCTTAATAGATTCACTGCTTTTCTTCTGTTCAGCTTCAACTTCACATTCCAGCTCTCTGACCTAGGAGTAATACAGTAGGAGTGCATTAGACATGGCTTTATTTATTTTGTCTTAAATGAGCAAGAAGTGGACTGTGAACTCACCCTAGCCTCGAGTTTCTGGACTTGTTTCTTTCCTCCTTTCATAGCAATTTGTTCTGCTTCATCCAGGCGGTGCTGTAGGTCCTTAATGGTCTGCTCCATGTTCTTCTTCATGCGCTCCAGGTGAGCACTTGTGTCCTGCTCCTTCTTCAACTCCTCAGCCATCATGGCCGCATCAGTTATGGCTTTCTTAGCCTTTTCCTCTGCATTCCTGCATTCTTGCACTGCCTCTTCCACCTCACTCTGAAGCTGGGTTATGTCAGTCTCCAGTTTCTTTTTCTGGTTTATGAGACTGGTGTTCTATAAAATTTTAAATTTTGTATGTTTGTGTTACAGGGACCATTTATAATATAACCTTACAACAAACATTCATAAAGACTTTTCACGATTTACCTGAGAATGCAAAAGCTGTACTCTCTCAGTGACATCCAGCAGCTCTTGCTCAGAAAGTTTGCGTCCACGATCTGTTTGTTCCAGAACAGCCCTAAGCTCCTCCAGTTCAGCCTGAAGCAAGGTATTACGTCTCTCTACAATGGCAATGTTCTCCTTCAGATCATCATTGGCCCGAAGAGAGTCATCCAGCTGAAGCTGGGAGTCCTACAAAATTTTTCATTAAGGGAAGTCAAGGTTTTATATATGTATATAAAAGAAGTGAATTATGTAATAGTAACACATTTGTTTTACCTTTAGATGGGCCTGAACAGACTTGAGTTGTTTTTGAGCCTCGGCTGCCTGTCTGTTAGCCTGGCTCAACTGGATTTCCATTTCATTTAGATCTCCTTCCATCTTCTTCTTTATCCTGAGAGCTTCATTCCTGCTACGTGTTTCAGACTCCAAAGCACTTTGCAAGGTGTCTATGGTCCTCTGTAGGTTTCTCTTAGATTGCTCCATTTCTTCATCTTTCTCAGACAGTTTGCGCTCAATGTCGATCTTTATTTGGTTAAATTCTAGCTGGGTCCTAAGGATTTTACCCTCCTCATGCTCCAGAGAGCCCTGTAATAAACAGAATAAGCTTCCTCGTGTTATTATTGCACTTATTTTCATCTCAATTTTTGTGGCTACACCCGTACCTCAGCCTCTTCCAGAGCAGCTTGTATCTCAGCCTTTTCTTGTTCCAGCTGCTTACGAACCTTCTCCAACTCATGGATTGTCTTCCCACTCTCACCAAGCTGTTCAGCCAGGTCAGAGATCTCCTCTATAAGAAAAAATAGCATTACCATTTCGACATTATCATTCCATTATCATACATAATTGTAATTTTGTCCAAGTATGCAAAACAGCAATGAAGAAACCTTGCAGAATCTTGTTCTCTCGCTTCATGGTCTCCAGGTGATCCAGAGATTCCTCATAGGAGTTCTTCAGCTTGAACAGTTCTGTGCTCAAAGATCTGGCTTCCTTCTGAGAGCTCTCCAGTTCACACTGAGACTCCTCATATTTCTGCTTCCATTCAGATAAGACCTAAAAAGAAAATTTTGTTAAATTACTTTTTTATAATAATTTTTTTTTTTTTAAATTTTTTATCTTAAATAAAAGTTAATTATACATCCAGTTGTTTTGTTTTATAATTCTGACAATTTTACTATTAATCTAAAATGTGTAAAAAAAAAAAATATATATATATATATATATATATATATATATATATATATGTATATATATATGGAGAGCGTGATTTCACCAAGTACAACATGTTCCTGCATAAACATTCCAATTAACCAATCAGAATTGAGATATAACATTTCAGGATTTTTCTGTTTATGGCTTACAATCAGGGTTAGTTGCTTCTTCACCCTTGTTAATCAGCTATCATTTCCCACTGATTTTAGGAATAAATTATGGGTAGGGTAAGGTTTAGGGGTAGGGATTGGGATTGGGCAAAGTCTATATTTTTGGACAATAATATTGATCTAGTATCATCAAAATATGTTGATCCAGGAACATGTCTTACTTTACAAAATCACTGTGAATATATATATATATATATATATATATATATATATATATATAGAGTAAGTAACTTTTGACTGGTATATATTCATAAATGTTATATATTTATAAATCTCTAATTGGATGAATTCATACAATTATCAGTCTTGCATAAATGTTGTCTTAGTCTCGTTTAAATACTACCTTGTCAAAGTTTCTTTGTTTCTTGTCTAAAGCTGCAGCAGCAGAGTTGGCTCTCTCCACGTCCACCATCAAATCTTCAATTTCATTCTGAAGTCTGTGTTTAGTCTTTTCAAGGGAAGAGCATTTAGCATTTACTGCCTCCACAGCCTCCTCAGCCTCCTGCAAACGCTGAGCTAGCTTCTTCCTGCATGGAAGTAATTAAAAGAAAAGACTTTTGAAAAGTAGAACTTGAAGTTCACAAATACCTGGCAGAAAATATATATAGATCGACAAAGGAAGCAGAAGATTTATAGATCGACACAGGAATCAGAATTATGGGGCATACAATGCTGGGTCTTTTTGTGTGGGTCCCAATATCCAGTACATTAATGTCCACAGAGATATAATGGTTTCACATCTTACTTGGCTTCCTCCAGTTCTTCCGTTCTCTGTATGGCATCAGTTTCATACTTGGTTCTCCACTGAGCCACCTCAGTGTTGGCTTTCGACATGCTTCTCTGTAGCTCTGCCTTGGCCTCCTGCTCCTCTTCATACTGCTCTCTGAGCAGATCTGTGTCATGACGAGCTGACTGCAGTGCATGGGCTAGAGCATTCTTCGCCTGGGAAAGATATGTTTGGTTACTTTGTTTTATTAGATTACAAATGATAAGTAGTAGAAATATAGGAGAAGTGGACAAGTAGGTTACCTTATTTTCCTCATCTAACTGCCTTTTTAGGTCCTCCAATTGTTGACTAAAGGAGTTCTTACCCCTTGTCAGCTGAGAGATTAATGATTCCTTTTCTTCTAACTGTCTTGCATATTCATCTAATGTATTGAACAGATTGGGCAAAAAAAAATTGTTGTTATCATACAATATACCATTTTATAGTTATGACAAAATTGTTGATTTACCATTTTCTGCCTGAAGTTTTGCCTTCTGGGTTGTAAATTCATTGATACACCTTTGATTTTCCTCACACTGGTTTCGGAGTTCATTCATTTGATCTTCCAGAGTTCTATTAACTTTCTCCATGTTGGTCTATTTAAAAAAATGCATTAATATAGACTTAACACAGGATTTGTTTTTTTTTTTTAATTTGTTTTTTTTTCATGAAGATAAACCTTTTTCACCTTGGACTTGACAATTTGCTCCATGCTGGAGACCACATCATCCAGCTCCAGCCTGAGTTCACTTTTTTCCTTTTCAAGCTTTTGCTTGACTCTCTGCAAATTGTCTATCTGCTCTCCAAGTTCAGCCACGCTGTCAGCTTGTTTCTTCCTCAGTGCGGCGGCAGTGGCCTCGTGTTGTAGAGTGGCCTCTTCAAGGTCTCTCCGAACTTTCTGAAACTCTGCCTCTCTTTTCTTGTTCATCTCAATCTGAGCAGCTGTAGCTCCTCCAGCCTCCTCCAGTCTCTCACTGATCTCCTCCAGCTCTCTGGCTAAATCTGCTCTTTGTTTCTCCACCTTGGCTCTAGCAGCTCTTTCTGCCTCAAGCTCTTCTTCTAGCTCCTCAACTCGAGCCTAGCACAAACCAGAAGTTGAGTTTTTTTTCCATTCCAAAATGAACAGTGCACTGATAATCAGAAGAGATCATTAAGGATGATCAGATAAAATACCTGCAGCTCCTTGAGTTTCTTTTGTAGTTGTATAATTATGTTTTGCTCATCGTCAATTTTACTGTTGAGCTGACTGATTTCAAAGTCTTTTCTGAAAATGAAATTATGACCTTTATATCATTAGCATATTCAAACATCTAAAACAACAGTAATGTGCTAATAAAGCAGTTGGTCTTACTTCTTTAGTCGTTCTTCCAGCTGCTGTTTGTCATTTTCGAGGTCCATTAAGCTCTCCTGGGTTAACTTCAAGTCCCCTTCAAGCTTCCTCTTGGCTCTTTCTAGATCCATTCGAATTTTCTTTTCTTGCTCTAGAGATCCCTCAAGCTAACAGATTTAACCAAAAAGCTTAATCTGCTGCAACAAATGTGCTCCAACAACAACAAAATTTTACTTAATAATAATTACTTACATCATCCACTTGTTGCTCTAGCTTTACTTTGGCTTTGGTGAGGGTGTTGACTTTGTCCTCCTCACTTTGCAGGTCATCCAGTGTCTGCTGATGAGCTTCTTGCAAGGCTTTTTTCTCTTTTGTTAGCTTGGCAATTATATCATCTAAAGCTGCCATTTCCTCTGTCAGGTTCTTTACCTGTGTTTATAAAGCTAATATTAGTTAAACGTTTTATGAGAGATAGACTTTCCTTTTCACAGTTAATTGCAGTTTGTATTAAACCTTGTTCTCAGTAGCATGCTTCTCTTTCTCCACTTTAGCCAGAGTCAGCTCCAGATCATCAATATCTTTCTTTAGCTCTGAGCACTCATCCTCCAGCTTTCTCTTCTTAGCTGTCAGCTCTGCGTTCATCTCCTCTTCATCCTCAAGTCGCTCTGTGAGCTCTTTGGTTTTTGCCTCAAGCTGGATCTTGTTTTTGATCAGACCTTCACACCTCTCTTCAGCATCACAGAGATTGTCTTGTTCCTGTTTGCATTGAAAAGATACAAAAGATTCATGCGAAAAAAAGGATGCATATTAACTTTTTATCTTTTATTTTATGAATGAAGTTTTACAAGCATACCGCCTGAACTTGAAGTTGGAGGTCATTCTTTTCTTGAAGAAGAGTAACCATTTTTTCCTCTAGTTCTTTTCTACGAGCCTCAGACTTTGCATAGGCTTCCTTAAGCTTCAAGAACTCCTCTTTCATATTGGCCATTTCCTTTTCTGCTTCAGCGGATCTCAGTAATGGTTTAATTTTAAAGAAGAGTTTCATCCAGGGCCAATTCTTGACACTCATGAATGCACGTACATTCCACTGAATCACAAGCAAGGCATCCCTTTTTTTTATTTGTGGAGAATGCATAAAAAATACAATCAAACATCACATATAAACCCACAATGCCAGGTTAAGTATAAAGTAATATAATGTATGGGATAGTTGTTACCTGCGTTCTACCATCTTTTGGTATTCAACCCTTGAAAGAAGACCTCGAGATCTAGCTTGAATTCCAGTGATTATTTTTGATAGACGCTCATCTCTCATCTCCTCAAGCTGGCCTAAAAGACCAGCCTTAAAAAATACCTGGAATAATAATGGACGTTAAATTCACAACCTGTTGTTCTTTCACAGCATTTTATCACATTCCCAGAAGGTGGCCAAGACTTACCTTAGTGTGTCCAAACCTGTACTGCTGGTGGTCTATCTCAAGAGAACTCAACAGTTTCTCTGCTCCTTTCTTGCTGTCTATGAACTGTCCCTCAGGGATAGCTGCAGGGTTTAATATCCGATATCTGTAGAATCACAGAAAGTAGTATTTAAAAATAAAACAAGCAGGTTTTGCAGTAACGTCTAGTCATTTTCTTCTTCACTTGTTTTCTTGGTACCTTTGTTTGAAGTCTCCATACAGGATTCTGTTGGGAAATCCTTTTCTGCAAATCCTGATGCCCTCTAGTACACCGTTACAGCGAAGTTGATGCATGACCAAAGGGTTCTCCATCGCCCCAGGGGTCTTTGTCTCATTGGGGATGATGCACCTTACAAAGTGAGGATGAGTTGATCTCAGGTTTGTCATTAGCTTGTTGAGATTCTCCTGTAAGGAAACACGTGTGTATTAGCACATTTGACTAGGACATACCAAATAGTTTTAGAGATTTTAGATATTGGCAGGCTTTGACACACCCTGTGAAGTGCAGACACTGTCTGGAAGGATGACCCTTTCTTCTTCTTTTCTTTTTTCCCACTTGCACTGTCAGCCATGGCTGGACAAAATATAAATCAAAGGTTTGCATTTTTGTAAATTGGGAGTCATTTATAAAGGTTTAAGGATAGAGCTTAAATACCACAAAATATCCTTGACACAGTGTGGACACTTCTGCTTTATAGCTTGATTTTGACTCATCACATTAATTCACATTACTTCAAATTTAAAGTTTCACTTTTTTGTTAAGACATAACAAGCACACCTGACTCCGCGCTTGCATAGTTGGCAAATAGAACAGCCAACAACTTCAGTGAGGATTTCTGGTACAGTCCAACCACAGTTTCATTGAGGGGGTCCTTATTCTTTACTAGCCAGTTGTTGATGTTGTAGTCCACTGTACCAGCATAGTGAACCAAGGCAAAGTGAGCCTCTGGCTTCCCTCTCACTATCCTGGGTTTCTGGAAATTGCTTGATTTCCCAAGGTGGTTGTCATAAAGCTTTGCTTTAAATGTTGCATCACTGGCTTTGGGAAACATGCACTCCTCTTCAAGGATGGACATGATGCCCATAGGCTAAGGGTAAAGGAATATGGAGAAATGAAGTTAAAGAAACGCATATATAATTTAATTGTAACGCTTGTTGTTTAAATTTGCCTACTCACTTTCTCAATGAGATCAATGCAGGCCTGTAAGTCCATGCCAAAGTCAATGAACACCCATTCAATCCCTTCTTTCTTGTACTCTTCTTGTTCCAGCACAAACATGTGATGGTTGAAAAACTGTTGCAGTTTCTCATTGGTAAAGTTGATGCAGAGTTGCTCAAAGGTGTTGAACTGTAAATTAATTTGCAAAAGTATTAGTTTTATGCATTGAAAATATAGACACTTGAAATGCTGAAGTGTAATTAATTGTGTGTTAAGCTAAACATTCAGTTCTCACTTCAAAGATCTCAAAGCCAGCAATGTCCAGCACTCCAATAAAGTATTGGCGAGGCTGCTTTGTCTCCAGAGACTGATTGATTCTCATCACCATCCAGAGAAACATTCTCTCATACACTGCTTTTGATAAGGCACCAACAGCATAGTTTACCTGCAATAATCAGTGCATGACAGTTTTGTTTGATTGCTTTTTCATTCTCTCATTGTTGTCAGCTTGAATTGTGCTTTAATACCTGCTGGACAGTTTGTCCCTTGGTGACCCACTCATTTCCAACTTTGACCCTTGGATGACATAGACCCTTGATGAGGTCAGCAGAATTCAGACCCATCAGATATGCTGATTTGTCAGCGTCTGTAAATCAAGATTCCTTATGTAAAGCATTATTGAAATACAGCTGTTCACAGTAGTGATGCCATTTGACTTTCCTGCGAGCTTCCATTCCTTACCTTCAGTCCCATCAGCTTCTGCTTGTTCCTCTCGCTGCTTCTGCTTGAACTTCATGTTGCCATAATGCATAATGGCTCCAGTTAGCTTGTACACAGAGTTCTTTTCATCTTGTGTGAAGCCCAGTACATCAAAGGCACTCTGTGAAAGTAGAAAACTTGGGTATTTGACTGCCTTAAAGCATGACATATTACTATTATCTGGCCAAAGATCATCATGGTTTTTTACCAGCTACTCACATCGGTTGCCATTAACTCTTCAGCATCATCAATGGAAGGAACTGTGGTCTCTCCCTGAGAGATGAATGTGTAGTCATAGGGATTTGATGTCACTAGTAACATCTCTGTTTATACAGTTTCAGCAGAAGAGAGAAAGTAAAAGATTACAAGTTCATGTTTTGTATTTGAGTATCTGAGGTTTCATAATTTGCTCACCAAGGATCTCAGGTTTTTTGTTGGATAAGATTTGATAGAATATGTGATAGTCTCTCTCAGCCTTTAACTGAAAGATCACACGGGACTTCTCCAGGAGATCTAAGCGGATAGAAAGAACATAGTTTTATGAAGTAGTACACATTAATCTATTATTTGCATTTTCACTTGTTTGTAAAGACAGAGCAAAGACATACATGTTTCAATGTCAGCAGATGCCAGTTTCCCCCTTGTATCAAAGTGAATTCGAATAAATTTTCCCTAAAAAAGATATGTAGAAGAGCCGGTTTAGCCATCTTACACAATGTTGCATAAAATTTACTATGCTCAGCTATTTTGATTTACTATACATTCTCTTACAAATCTTGAGGAGTTGTCATTCCTGATGGTCTTAGCATTACCAAAGGCCTCCAAGGCAGGGTTTGCCTGGATGATTTGATCCTCCAGGGTCCCCTAGATGAGGAGATCAAATCACAAAAGAAGGTGAAACATTTATAAAACAGGTTGGATTAAAAGCTTATTCAACACATTTATTTTTGTCCCTTCATTAACGTAGAACCTTGTTCTGAGCAGATGCGTCCTTCTTCCCCCCACTTGCTGCAATGCTGGCAAAGTACTGAATGACTCTTTTAGTGTTCACAGTCTTCCCAGCTCCAGACTCTCCCCTAAAGTCATAAAAACAGTATTATGGTGAGAAATGTATGACATGACCATGATGTCCGTATCTGAATGAATGTGTTCTAAATTTGCAGGGTGTAGAGGCCGATTTTTTTGTTCTTTTCCTTACTAAAGCCTAGTAATATAACAGTTTTAGGTCCACTTTCATTGTATGGACAAGAGACAGCTAGACTTTCTACAAGAACTCTTTGTAGAAGTAGTAACCATATGGGTTTCATTGACAAGTAGATAAGTAAATTTCACTATTTTTATTTTTGAGCAAACTATCCCTTTAATACATTGCTAAAACACTACTAAATCTCTGTAAATTTACTCAAAAATTAATAATGTTTTGCATGCATTGCATGTTTGGTATGTTTTGTCACTTACGTGATAAGAATAGACTGGTTTTCTCTGTCTGTACGGAATAACAGAAATATACAGTTTTATTTATCACTGTTTATTTTATTATTTTTGTATTTTATTATTTTTCTTTGATTTGGTTATTTTGAGAGTATCACCTGTCAGCATGTACTGGTAGGCGTTATCAGAGATGGAATAGATGTGCGGAGGAGCTTCACTCCTCTTCTTTCCTCTATAGGCTATAACCACCTCCTGGTTGTACACTGGCAGCCATTTGTAAGGGTTGACAGTGACACAGAACAGCCCTGAGTAGGTCTGTAGAACAGAAACGTTAGTAGAGTTTTCATCTAAAGGTAAAGCTTTGGTTTCAAAGAAGAAGCTGAGACTCCTGTACACTCACATAGATCATCCATGCTGCATAGCGCTCTTTGAGATTATAAAGCACAGCTGGCTCATGGAGAAAGGTCAGCATTGCCATGTCTTCAATTTTATCAAATTTGGGGGGATTCTGTTGCAGAACATCACTCTCTTTGACAGCGATAGTCTGTACAAACAAAGGAAAAGGTTTAAAGCAGGTTTTCCAACCGAACACCCCAGAATTGCAGGAGGACTGTGAAATTGTCAATAACAAATTCAACTGAATGAAAATGTAAATTTTATTAAACAAATGTATTTTTAAAAAATCTAAACATTTGATCTTATTTCATTTCAAATAACATGAGATGCTGTCAAATTAATACAAAAAATAAGAATTAAATATTTAATAAAAATGAATCATTAATATGAAAATTATGCAAAAGTTGGTGTTGCTTACTGTCATGCGGTCTTGGTTGCAGTAATGAGCGCACAAAGAAGGAGTGGAAGAAAATGAGTTTTTAATGAATAAACACCGACCATTTAAATTAACATTAATCCAGGACAAAGGAGAACAGAACAGGCTCAAACTCAAATAGGGCAGATAACAAGGGTCAGACAGGTGAGGAGGATGACTAATAACAAGAGACAGGTGATTTACTAATAATGATAAAAGAAACTGGAAGGAACAAATAAGGACAGATAGGAACTAAACAGGAACACACATGGAACAGATATCACCGGGCATGCGCCCTGGAGGCTGGAGCAGGACAGGAGCAGGGCGGAGACAGGGAGAGCCTCCAGGGCAGATCAGGGAGCGCCGGGAGCCATGGCAGAGCAGGAGACTCAGGAGGCCATGGCAGCTCCTCTATGGCCTTAGCCATCTCAGCCACAGGTATATGGGCCCGCTAAAAACATGTTCTTGTGGGGGGGGGGGGGGGGGTGCTCTGAAGGAGCAGGCACTTGAGGGCGCTTTCGAGGAGCGGGCTCTGGAGGGTGCTTTCGAGGAGCGGGTTCTGGAGGGTGCTTTCGAGTCACCCTGGAGGAGCGGGCACTTGAGGGCACTCCGGAGGGTGCTTTCGAGGAGCGGGCTCTGGAGGGCACTTTTTGTGAAACGGGCTCTAGAGGGCACTTTCGAGGAGCGGGCTCAGGAGAGAGGATGGGGCAGAGAACTCCGACCGTCCTGCCGCAAACGAAATAGCCGGTACTCAGCAGCAATCATCTTTATCTGTTTGTGGGTCTCGTTTTCTGTCATGCGGTCGTGGTTGTAGTAATGAGCGCACGAAGAAGGAGTGGAAGAAAAGGAGTTTTTAATGAACATTAACACACATAGACCATTTGAATTAACATTAATCCAGGACAAAGGAGAACAGAACGGGCTCAAATCAAATGGGGCAGATAACAAGGGTCAGACAGGTGAGGAGAATGACTAATATCAAGGAACAAATGATAATGGTAAAAGGAACTGGAAGGACGTGACACTCACTTCAGTCTTTCTCAATCTGGTTTAGATGATGTTTTACTTCACTGTACAATGTTCAGCAAATATTGACTATTTTGTTCATCTGTTCAATGCATTTTTCATTATGTAGACTATTTTAAGAATTCGAGAACTTAAGACTCCTTAAAAATGCAACCATTAAGTGGTCAAACTTTCTCAGAAACTTTTGTGTTGTCATTTTTCATAAGTTCATAACAGATTGAAAGTTGAGTTATTTTTGCACTGACCTTCCCTCCTTGTGTCTCCACAGTGACTTTGTCACCCTCTCGACTTGTGATGGTGGCTTTAACAAACTCCTCCACTGGATCCGGAACAAAGCATTCCTTCTTTAAGTCAAAGAGTTTAGTTTGCGCCTCTAGACGCTCCCTTTCAGACTTTCGCAGGTAAGGGGCTGCGGCCCCAAAAACCGCCATTTCAGCATCACCCATAGTTAACCTTCAATTGTAAAAAAAATAAATAAATAAAAAAATAAAAAAAAAGAACTTGTAGTTATGCAACAAGTGCTTGCATGACTAATATAAATTACCGAGTAGCTTATTGACAGATAGCAGACGCTAATGAAGGCTCCAGGTGCTTGTGATTCCACCTAAAATACAGAAAAAATATACCAATAAACTATACGTAATGATACATTTTTCATAGAAACTTAACAACAATAGCACAATAGTTAGGAAAACACATACATACAAAAAAAGCCCCACTGGGACCAATGGACAGGTTGCTGAGATTCAGCACAACAGCAGAGATGGGATTTATAACCTCGATTGCCCTAACCCTATAAGGCCAAAGACAGCTGACCTGTGAGCCCCCCTTCTGGCATAAGCACATCAAACACACTAAAACAAGCCAATCTTTAGGTGCCCTGGCACTTAGAGGTACACCATTGTGACAGTTCGGGCTGATGGCCAGGAATGCTGAATATCTTTCATGTGAGTCACTGGAATAATTGTTCTCTAATGATTCTTTGGCCCTTCACCTATCACTCACTCATTTATTTATCTAGGCCCCTCTCTTATCTGTAATTTTGTTATGGTCCAGACCGGGACACTGTGTTTTGGAGGTGTGGGGGTCTGGCCTTTTCTCAGGTTCAGAATCCATTATGCTGATACTGTGGTTAAATCAAGCCAAGTGCTTTAGTCTTGTAGTTTTTATCCATCCCCTCTTGTGCCCTACCCTGTCACCTGAACAGGCCCAGCATTAGTTTAAGATTGCTTTACTCCAGAGAATTCAAGCTCATACAGACACATCCAAACACGTGGCACAATGTCCAAGGTCACATTTACTGCTCTATTTACAGTGCATTACGACTAAAACCAAATTGCCAAATTAACATTTTATGGTACTACACAGTAGTAACTGAATTCCTTTCATTATAAGAGATAAAATGTAAAGTGAATTGGCCATGTAGGAAGATAAATTGGAATTACATCTAATATCTTTTTTTGTGTTTGAAGGTGAGTAAATGATGACCAATAACCATCTTAATTTAACATTTTAATTAGATTTACATATCAAATCATGAATGGACACTGTTGAAAAGTTGGAGGTCAGTACTTTTATTTTTTAAGGAATTTAAACTTTCATTCAGGAAGGATGCATTAAATTGATCAGTGACAGTCAAGACATTTCAAATAAGTATTTAAAACTTTCTATTAATCAAAGACTCCTAAAAAAGAAATCAACTGTTGTCAACATTGATAATAATAAACAATGTTTATTGAGCACCAAATTAGCATATTAGAATGATTTCTGAAAAATCATGTGACGCTGAAGACTACACTAATTGCAGCTGAAAATTCAGCTTTGTCATCACAGGAATGAACCACTTTTTATAAAAAATTAATTACGGATTTATTTTTATTTTTTTATAATATTTCATATTATAAAATGAATAAAAATGATATTACTGTACTGTTTTACTGTATTTGTTATTAAAATAAATGCCCTGGTGAGCATAAGATACTTTAAAACAAAACTAAAAATCTAAACTAAAAATAGAATAAGATTCTGTTTTGACATGACAAAATCCAGCATCCTAAATAGCAATACCATTGCCTTTAGCACTGTTTTGTACTGATACTGGAAAGTAAGCTATGATATAGTTCCAGGGACATGGCAGCAGGCAGGGCTGCTGATGGTTCTTGTTAGACGTCACTAATGCAGCAGATTCCCAGCCAACTTGGTATATTCACCAGAGAGACTTTTCAACACCTTGGTGATGTTCCTGTCACTCCAGAGCAGAGGTAATGACATTTATTATGGCTAAACTTATATCAGCATTATGTGGGATTAATCTGTTGACTACTGGATAGAAATTGTAATAATAAAAATGTGAATAATACAGTTATTTAACCAATACTGGAAATCCATCACAACCATCTCTTATACAGATAAATAAGACTTTACCATGAGATTAAGGCATTATTAAACTTTTTATAATTCTTTTTTTCCCTATAATTTATAAATATGCATGTTATTGTTACTAGTTATTGTTTATAACTGTAAATGTTATAAATGTATTAGTATATGTAAAAATATACATTAACCAAGGTATTAAATATTATACATAACTATTAATAATTAATAAATAATTTGAACACTTATAAATGCTGTAAAAGTATTGATCATTGTAAGTATTATTAAATTAGAACATATTAACTATTTTATTAATCTCTACAACTTTTCAGTTTTACTAAGCCAAAAAAAAAAAAAAAAAAGTGGCCTACCTATGTTTTCTTAAAATGAGTCACAGCATGTAAGCAGATCCATCATTTCGGCATCAACAAGAGACAGCTGTGATAAAAGTTATTGAACATTTTCTGACAGCGTTAGGCAGGGGATAACTAGGTGCCCGATGTAACAAACATTTGGTGGCTATTAGCCATAGGAGTATTGTGCATTCCTCATTCCTGAAAGGTCTCACAGTAACACCATTCCTCAACAGCACATAGACACAATAGAATACTAATATATAAACAGGATATCTGAGAGCACAAAGTGCAGTGCTTGAATAGTGTAAATGTCTCTTATTAGCACGTTGCCTGGACTCTTAATAAAGATCTAAAAAAAACAACGGATCTAAAAGTTCTTTAAATGAAAAAAGTGGCATTTGAGGACAAGACCTTTTAGCAATGAGGTAGGCTACATTTATAAACTCTTTGTTACTCTTTTAAATATACACTAATATACATTACATATAAATATAATAGAAGAGGCCTTAATTTAGCTCTGATTCATTGTCAATATTATTTTTTTATGAACCAAATTAAATTGCATCACTGGATTCTTTCCATCTCAAAAATTTTAGTGTTTGAGATAATGCCTTTAAGTGCCCCGTGAGTGATTGTATGATGCTGAGCAGTTATTTCAGCCCAGTGGCGGGATGAAGCACGCCCAGTCCTGCAGCTGCCCTGGGTGTCAATCAAAACTTTAGCAGTGGATTAATGATAAGTGCCAAGGATGACTGTGCTCTTCAGTCAAGTGAACAGAAAGCATATTTTATCTGGGTATCTTAAGAACCTGTTAAAAGAGATTTGCAACATTAGTAGTAATCAACAATGTAGTATTTAGAAGAATGTGATACAAAGGTAAAATTCACTTTTAATGTGTCTAATTGGTCATAAATGAGCATTAGAATGTGTGATGGGTTGTTTCATACTGTAGAACTAAGATGTTTTAAAAGGTACTATTGTGTGGCTATTTAAAAACATAAAGACAGCTGATAAACAGCAGACATGCTGTTCATTCTATGAGAATGACACTGTGACTCCAATCATTCCCAAGAGCCCCTTTTAAGAGTCTGTGAACGCCTGGGACGAATTCCCATCAGCGTGATTATTTGTACATTGGCATTTCCATTAAAACATTCTGACATGCATATATTTACACTCTCTCTCACAAACACACACACACACATATGGTTTATATATTTAGTAACCTAAAAGAAATAAGACATACAGAAAGTAATTAATTTGATTAAAATGACTAGTACCTGCTAAATTAAAATATTTACTGACCTCATCAGATCTTACTGATTAAGAATTTGTGTACACATCAATTATATTTCTTTGAGAGAGAGAAAAAAGCAACAAAAAAAACTTGTTACCCATGACTCCTCAACTCAAGAGCCAGGGGGCGTCATTGGATAAGATACCAAAGTAGTAGCTGATCGGTTGAAGAGAGTTATTTTTAAACCCCTTTAAAGCGCCCCCTTCTGGTAAACAGTTGAAAACAAGCAGTATCTGTTTCTGGGTACAGTAGCCATGACTCTGTGAGGTAAATCTGTCCTACAAAAGCCAATACACACATATATGAAAAAGTCTGTTTGTATTTGTTAACCATAACTGTGAGGGCCAAATGTGCTCACTTATATAGTGAAATATAAAGACTCACTAGTAAGGACATTTTACTGGTCCTCACTAGTTAAAAGGGTTTAAAATGGGACAAAGTGGTTTTATTTAAATCTGGTGTTTTGCACGTTTCAGTGATAGGTAGGTTTAGGGGTAGGGCTTGGGTTAGGGCATAGAAAATAACATTAACCTGATATAAAATCAGTGTACTAATATACTGAAATGTTTGTGTGTGTAAAAACCTTTGGTAAACACTGATATTCTAGCCAAGAATATTTTATTGCATCATACAGATATCGATGACCTGCTTAATTATGTCAATTTGATCGTCAATTTTAAGATTTCAATATTTTGTAGTCACTGCATTTTATTTCTTCATAAACATGTTAATTATTATATAGACATAACACTGCATACATTTACTTTCTAATAGTGTGAGCTTTGAATAACAGGAGCTACAGATTCCTTCTTTGTAGTGCCAGTTATGAATGAAACTGAGGAATGAAAACAAAGCTATGAGAGACAGAAATACATGACTTTATTCAACTGATGAAACAACTTTAGTAAAGACTTTCAATAGACAGAAACTCAGTAAGACAGTAGTGGTGAGTTTTTACAATTACATGTGACGTTGGACCTTCATATGCTGACGTAAAGACTGCAAGCAGGGAGTCAAATTCAGCTCCTGCACAGTTTAGCTCCAGTCCCAATTAAACACACCTGTACCATCTAATCAATGTCTTAAGCATACTAGAAACTTCCAGACAGGTGTGTTAAAGCAAGTTGGAGCTAAACTCTGCAGGATACTGGCCCTGCTCCTGAATGGCCGTATCCTGCAAAGTTTAGCTCCCACCCGAATTAAATACACCTGAACCAGCTAATCAGGGTCTTACTAGGCATACTACATTTAGTCATTTTAGTTATTTACATTGTAAATGTAAATACTAGAAACTTCCAGTCAGGTATGTTGCAGCTAAATTCAGTCTGTAGGACATAGCCCTTCAGGACTGAGTTTGGACATCCCTGGTCTACCCTTAGCAAAAAGTAGTATACTCCAAATTTATTTTAATTAGTATACTTAAGTAAAGTTCAAGTATATTTTTAAGTATACTTTATGTATAGCAAGTATACAAATATCAGTGTTCTAGTAGTATACTTGTAAGTGTACTGTTTCAATACTCCTTGGGACTAATATATTACTTTTAAGTATACTTTAAGTATAACAGTAACAAACTTTGAGTTCACAACTACTTTACCTCTATGTTTGTAGTTTGTACTGCAATTATAATAAAAGTGAACTTATATGTATTCTGATAGTTTACTAATTAAACACTTTGTACACTTTGAAGCATTGTCTCAGTAAACTACTAGTTTAGTAGTTTTAATGCAAGTATACTCATAACTTACATCATACTTTATGTATACTACAATGTCCCTATTTAGGTTTGAATTTGTATACATTTTGTTATATGAATATCTGAACATACAAAACATCAAAATAAAGAACAGGGTATCTGCTTGTTAACAGAAACATTTTATTCTAGCTTCATGCATTCTTTTTTAAAGACTTTAATGTTGGTAAGTTTCATAAAAATAAAGAAATAACATTTTGAACAAAAAAATAAAAAAAAAGACTATGAATTGGATTCAGAATGATAATCAAAACGTAGATGGAGTCGATCAACACCCCAAAGCTTCACTGTAATTATTACTTCTTCACAGTTTTGATGCTGTTTCATGTCAGAAGATCGTGTTAAATAACACGTGTTAGTATCTGTTGTTTCTTTTTTCTTCTTGTGTTTTTTATGGAAATCCTGTGCAGAATATGTGTACTAGCGCCCTCTAGGAGTATTAAATGTCATTTTAAGTATATTTCTGAGAAGTACATAAAAAGTAAACTAAAAGCATACTATCCTATTTTAAGTTTAAAAGAAGTATACTAATAGCACACGTGAATAAACTTATTTTTCGTAAGGGAAGGCCTTTAGGCTACTTTTCATTTTGATACAAAGGTTCACAATCTTCATCTAAACATGAACTAAAAATACTGTGATCACTTGAAATCTTTTATTTGAGGAATTATAGACGTTTCTTGAATTTTAGAACGAGAACAATAGGACAAGGACAGTTATTTACAGGAATACATCACATGACATGCTCATATGGCACATACAAAAGACACTATATTTAGCCTATCTTAATATGGAGCTAATTAAAGACAACAAGGGGAGAGAGAGAGAGCAGACGTGGGGACCAAAGGAGGGACTCAGTGATTGACAGAGACAGGCAGCACCAACAGCTGAATCTAAGAATGGAGAAAGCAGTAGAGAGGAATGAAGACACAGTACAAAGGTTAGAGCTAAATATGGCTGAATTGAAAAGCAACCCAGTAACTGTACACAGGATTTGGTGACATTTAACCTGCAATGAACCACTGACATTTTACGAGCAGTGCTTTCTGCTCATCCACTGAAAAGAGAACCAAAATGTGTCATTATCTAGAGGTTTAAGAGTTAATGAAATTCCTATTAGCTGTTTTGAACAGTTATGCACTTGTCATATTTGTCCAGTTTTTTGAACAGTGATCATTTGGTCCATCAACGACAATACAGTTAGTGTGTTTTCACACAGAACTCTCTGATTGCAACATGACACCCACCAACACCAACATACAGAAGGCGACAACATTTCTTTTTCTGTTCTGAGGGGGTGGGGAGCGTGTGGGCCATGTGAAAGGTGCAAGAGAGCCTCTGTTAGAGCAGTTGTGCTGCTAGAGAAATGAAAGAGGCCAACGGCTACAAAGAACATGGAAATCAGGAATGAACTGGATTTTCTTTCTCTTGGATGCAAGGAGTAAACGGAAGTTTTGGGCTGCGAGAAGATAAAGAGGTAGTGCAGATTCCGGATACAGATACAGATCAGAGGACAGCTAGGCCTTGAAGGACACGGAGTGTAAGAAAAGGAAACTACTAAAGTAGCACATGCCATTTTTATACCTGGATTAAATGCAACAATATATGTGACTGTAATTACAGAAGCATATCTTCAACATACATTGCCAGAAAAGTGATTCCAGTGAATGAGAACACCCTTTTTCAATCAGTTGAAAAACACACTTGCATTGGTCATTGGACAAGCTTAAATAAATTGTGATTTTTTTGTATCATTTACATCAGGACAATTTTACAATGCCAACACACTGCAGCAGTCACTGAGGAGGTTGTGTTGGATTCTGAAAGAGACTGGACTTTAACAACAACCAATCCATTATCTGTAATTTGCTGGTATAGTTAAGGAAACGATACAAATGTTTCTAAACTCTATCCTTGTGGTCATTACTGACCTGGCAGCTGGACTTCTTGGCAATGCATCATTTCGACGTCATTTTCATTTGTTGCTGTCATCATTGCTCTTGTTCGGGCCCCTCCTGAGCCTATGGGTTTCCCATTATAGTATCTTTGCAAAGAGGACACACTTTCTTTACAGGTAAGAAACAAAAAATCATATATGTGCAATTAAATATTCAATTAAGTAATACCACACCAGTTCTGCTGTTTTACAGGAATTCACAATAGTACTGAGTGTGACAGTGCTTTATACAACAGTCCAATAAGTTAATATTGAATTATTTACATTTTAGACCAAAAAGAAAATCAAAGTCAAATCTCACAACACAGACTTAGTCAGGATAACGCCTTATTTAATTTTTGACAAAAATGAAATGATTTCACCAAGTACAACATGTTCCTGGATTTAAATTACAAACAACCAATCAGAATTGAGATATAACTTTTCAGGAAATATCTGTTTTAGGCTTAGAATCAGGGTTAGGTGCTTCTACAACCTTGTTAATCGACTATCATTTCCCAGTGATTTAAGGAATAAATTATGGGTAGGGTTAGATTTAGGGGTAGGGATTGGACAATAATGTTGATCCAGGAACATCAAAATATGTTGATCCAGGAACATGTCTTACTTTGTAAAATCACCGCGACCGGATAGGCGTACAGTGCATTCAGTGGATTGTACTATTGTTTAACAACATATCAATTGTTCAGCTGATTAAACCTCTTTCCAGAATAAACTTTTAGTAGACCAAAACTCCATAAACCAGTTTTGAAAATTGTGAGTTGTAAAAAGTAAAGATCTAAGGCATTTGTATACATTACATGTTATCCCTCAGTTTTATTTTCCTCAGCATTAAATACAAAATACAGTTTAACCTGATTAAGGTCTATAATGTTCCTGAATAAATCTGGGATTTTGAAATAATCAGTTAAGTGAATGATACAATGACTCACTCATCAAATTGTGTATGTATTTGAAAAGAGTATTATATCTGAATTTTCAGGCTGCGTGTGAGTTATTTTAAGTAACTACATATTTACCATTAAAAGTATATTCTATATAGTATCATAAATATAAATGATTGACACCGGTAGTATGAATGTAATCCAGATGTACAAAGGTCATGTTTTCATTGTCATGTGATCTACAAATCATCTGCCTTGACCTAATGGAAAAATAAAGCGTCCATTAGTTGTGCACTTCACAATCTCACCAGAAGCAGTAAATTTGGAAATACTGCTCTTTTCACATACTGGCTTTCGCCTCTGTTTAGTTAGGAGAATATGCATATTTGGATGCAGCCACCGTATTCTTACAACTGAGTGCAAAATATATAAATATATATATATATATATATATATATATATATATATATATATATATGTGATACACTGTTCTCGATATTAATATAGTAATGTATCATTCACCATTCATTTTTAGGGTGTTCCTGCGCTCAGGTTGGGGCTGGACCTGCATCTTTGTTGGCTCTTTTGTCTTCGTCCTTTCTTTCTCAGTTCGTCGCTCTCTCACACTTTCCCTGCGACACCTTTCTCGGCTAGCTGTGGCAGGTGGACTGTGGCTGGGCTTCCGCAAACTGCTTTGTCTGTTGGAAAATGCCACTGGGAGCTGCTATGAGCCCCTCAGTTCCACTCTTGAGTTGGCTTCAGGGACCAATGGAGATCAGCCTTTACTGCTTTTACGAGAAGGTGAAACAAAGGAGGCATGTGTCCGCTCTGGCATGTTGTGGCGTGGCTATGAAGTATCTGAAGATGCACTCCTACTGTGTTTGTGCTGCCTGCTTCTAGCTGAGGAGACTGCAGTATTTGGGCCCTACCTGAGCCTGGGTGGACCCTCTGGAGCCCCACTGCGCATCCTTTTCCTGTTCTGCGTCCTGCTGTTGAGTCTTTGGGTGTTTCTGCTGCTCTGCCTGCTGGCTTACTTCCCACAGTTTCCTACTCAGCTTTTGGGGGGTGCCCTGGGTTGTTTGAGCTGGAGAGTATTGTATCAGGGCTGGTACAGACTTGGACCTAGTTGGTACTGCCCTGGGAGGCCAGGGGTGGGACTTTTGTCAACACAGAGCAAACAGGAACAGACATCTGAGACGCTGTGTGAAAGTAATGCTAAAGAGATCAACTAGAGAAGGCTTGAGCTATTTGCTTGGTACAATTTGGTCTTAACTATTCATAGTGGTGCTGCAGTATACCAGTGGAAACCACAGAATATCTGGCCAAATCTCTATCAATACAAGATGAATGCCTATTTGATCCAAATTGTTGGCCTTTATACATTAATGCGTGCTTACTAAACCCCCTGTCAAATGGAATAAGATGGTCAAGAAGGTACTTCACCTAAAAATGTATTTTAAACGTGTATGACCATTAAATAGAAGATTTTCATTGTTTAGATTTTACTAACTTTCTAAATGTCTTCTTTTGTGTTCCATAGAGTAAAGAATGTTTTACAGGTTTGGAACGTGGTTAAGTGATGACACAATTTCCATTTCAGGGTCAACTGTAAGTTTAAGTATTTAAAAATTAATCCGGTTCAAGTTTCAATATATTTGCCAACAGTTTGACCATTAATGCAGAACTGATTTCACACATAAAGCCATGATTACAGAATAAATTAAGACACAAATGAGACATCATATTGATTTATTAGATTCTTCCTTGACGATCTCAATTAGTTTTTTTTATTACAAAAAATAGTCACAGAATTTCTAGAGAGCTCAGCCTTAAAAAAAGAAACTTAAGATTCATTTTTGCCCAAATGCATATGTAATTTAAAGACAGAAAATTTATTCTGGGTCAGTGTGGTATAAATATTTATGCAATTCTGTCTTATTTTGCAAAAATCTCTAAACATGAACCATATCTAGAACAAAGTTTTCACAAATGAAAAACCATCAGTGGCCTTACAACAGACAAAAAAGGGGTGTATATAAGAGATGCTTATATGGACCACACAAGACCACAAAAAAAAAGCATGCTTCAAATTTCTAATGAAAAAGTTTAATAAGGCAAGAGTAGGAATAGATCCTGGTTAAAATTGACAATAGTATTGAAAAAGATTATTTTCATCCATCTTAAAAAAAAATAATAAAACTGTACAACAGAACCAGAACTTTGGAAAAAGAAAAAAGATGATGGATTGGACACACATGAAGAAAACTGCTTGCCTGCTCGATTGAAGCTCCAAATAAAAGTCTGAAAAGGAGAAAAATGTTCTCTGAAAAACTTGAACAGAGCAATATAAAAAGACATGTTCCTTCACAAAGTATAACAATCCAGGGTTCAGACAGTCAGGAACCGTTCATCATCGGTATTTCAGATGTGACACTGTCCAATGGCTGCCAGAGGCAATCCATGAGCGAATCGTAGAGCTCCTCACTACGCTCCATGAATTGTTTATTTAATGCCTCCACGTCCACCTGTGGGTTTGGGTCTGAGGGAGAACAAAGGTAGTGTGTAATAATTAATGTGTGATCTTGCTCGAATCAACAATTTGATCAATTAAAAAAATGAAATATTACCTTCAGCAGGGTCCTCCTCAACATCCTCCGTGCCATCATGTGACTGCTGAAGCAATACAAAAAAAAAACGGATCAATTGCAGAACAGAAATGGATTTATTTTTTTATTTTTTATTATCTTCATCAATCACTATAAAAAATACCTCTGTGGATCCCTGCATGTCAAGGGGCACAGGGGGCATCCCCATGGGTGGGGGTGGTCCCATCATCCCGTGTGGAACTGGAGGGGGAGTAGCATATGGGTTGTAGCCATAGTTATAACCGCTGTACTGATCATAACCCCACTGTGGATAGTAATTGTTGTAAGGCTGTTGATAGTACTGCTGTTGATAGTTGCTGTTGTAGCTGTTATTCTGGTTGTGGTAACTGCTTGGTTTATTGCTAAAATGAAAAAAGAAAGAATGTGGTGAGATTTCATGTGGATTTGTGAAGTTAAAATTTAAATATCAGAATCAAGTTTCACTGACCACATAAAACTTAAACAGAAATTTTAAATGAAATTTACCCTTTGTTGACAGCAATGCTTATCCTGATGGGTTTTCCTCCCAGACCTGATGCGTTCTGAAACTCCTCGAGGGCTTTCTTCTGTTCATTCTCGTCACTAAACTTCACGAAGCCATAACCCCTGTACATGTGAAAAAACTAGATCATCAGCACCCGCTCCCTGACGCTTCATGCGCCTCATCATGCTGTATATCCATATTTCAATATGTATTCAGAAAGTAAGAATTAATTTGATGGTAGAACTGAAACTTCTCTTTTACTTTTAACATGAAGTAGCATCACTTCAATTGTGAGTTGCTCTTGCTTACCCTATATGGGGAAAACAATAGTTTTAGCAGATTTGTAACAACGGCAAATCACATCCATGTATTGTCTGTCCCTTTTTAGGAGAGGGAGGGTAAAGAGTATCGACTGAAAATAAGCTTTGAAAAAATATTAAATAAAAGGAAAAGGAGACCTCCTCTAGTTCAACTACCTCAACTTTGGTCATCATCAGTAGGTCGAACTGTCAGAGAAAGCCAAGTAAGGTTATGCAGTACAAAGTTGGCAGCTGAAACATTTCATACCTGGAGTTCCCAAAGGGATCAGTGACAACTTTGGCTCCTTTGCATGAAGGGATTTTTTTCAGAAAGAACTGATGAAGCTGGTAGTCATCCACATCTGATGTGAGATCTCCAACAAAGACTGAAAATTCTGGGCTGAGGAAGAAAGTGAACATGATGTGATGTAAAGTCAAAGAAACCTCCACAGTTTGTAAAATGTCATATTTAATTACAAAAATGCAGCTACTTTTTTTGGTTCCTCAACAAGAGACCAGCAACCAAACATTTTTTTTTCTCTGTACATGGTGTGCTTACCCAGGCTCTGGCCTTTTCCCATATGTTGCATAGTTTAGCTTGAATTTCCTGGGCTGAAATGCAGACAAAATACAACCATTGAGCAATTAAAAGACACTTTGCCTGTAGTATGGAGACAATTCGCTGACAAATAAAGTTATATTGTTTGAGTAAGGAAGCTATTATTTCCACATACCTCCACCAATCAGTACTGGCTTTATCCCATTCGTCAGCTAGTTCCTAACAGAGTTTATTCACCAGCTTCAAACAAAGTCATTTTAAAAACAGCCTCAACCACCTTCCTTAGGGAAGAAAATGAGCTCTGTAACTCGCCCATTACTAGCAATATATGGAGTAATAATTAAAATGTCTCGTAACAGGTGGGGGCCATGCTGGTTATGCCTTCCTATAAAAATCTATATATACACATGAATGTATTGAAATCAAATATAGATGCCAAAAGTACACAATCTAATGGGTGAAAGTTTGGTATCTTACCGGATTCGATCCTGGAACCAGCTTCCCATTAAGCCTCTGCACACAACGGTCAACACTGGCCTCATCTGCTAGCTCTACAAAACAGTATCCAGCCAAGCCTCTGAGAAAACACAGAAGAGAATAGTCAATGATTTCTGTAAACAAACATACACAAGACTAAATCTGGCTCATCTCAAAGGCAAACAAGCAGAGTAATATAATAATATACATATTTTCAGTGAGTCTGTTTATTATTAACACAAAGAAATAAGCTGTAGAACTAAAAAGTTGCCAAGATTCTAGATTGGCATGTTTTTTTCCATAAAGATTTTTTTATTTTTTATTCTTTGTTTCTTTGACAATGAAATTAAAACCAATGGAGAAATATAAAATTATTCATTTAAAAGGTGTTGATTATATATAGAAACAAAATACTTTTAGTTTCTGACATTGTTTGCTTGTTGCGATTCTGATTCGTGGAGATTACTTTACAGAATTATGGGTAATGTCGTTTTTAAATTGAATTCTGCTGTTAAACAATTATTTAAAAAAAATAATAATAATGAAATGATGGGGGCTGATGGCTTCAACAAAAGCATGTACAAAAGCAATAACAAGCTCATGGCAGGTCTGTCTATAAAGTATTATAAGTTATCATTGAGAACATATTTCCTGCTTGATGGGCTTTTTACTTCAGGAACCCAAATGTTGCACATTATGTATCTTACCCGGTAAGTCGATGTGTAATTATTTTGACACCGTGGGCAGTCTCTCCCATATTGCTGAAAGCTTGCTTAATGAAGTTTTCATCCATGTATGGGTCTAACTGTAAAACAAATAATGCGATTAATGACCTGTCATCATATTTTAAACACACATATACCATGTTTTTACATAACGACGTAGAGAAGTTCTGCGTCACGTGTCCGTTTAGAGCGCGGGCGTCAGAGACGTAGACAAGATGACGTTAAACTTAACGTACAGTTTTGTGAATTATATCTTGTTGTATAATTACCGAGTCAACTCGAAATCATAATCCGGACATGTACTTTGGTTCATTATTTACACTAACTTACAAGTCAACGACATAAAAACACTTATGCAAATATGAGAGGCCTGCTGAGAAAATACAAACAACGGATTCGTTGCCGCCATATTTACAAATGTGCTAAAACATTAATTCGGTGTACATTCAGCATTTTTTCTTCAGTTTAGTGAGCGTTTGAGTGGCCTGTTGGCCATGCTTGCGTAACATCGTGCTAAACCCAAGTGCTGCTGCTTGCTAATTTACAAACTCGAAGTAAAGTAAACAAAAGCATAATACTTACATCACCCATCCATAAACTTGTCATCCTGTTAAACATCTTGCCGGCTGAAACTCTTGCACCGCAGAGGTTTGCAAAATTAAGCGACAGTTAGCTGCAGTATTTGTGTAGTGCTTCGTGAAGCTAGCAGAACGTTAAGTTTACTGAATACACACACACTTCCGCTTCCGGAAGCGCAGAGATCAGATCCAGTGAACTCGAGAGTTCACTCCTCTGCCAGTCTGTCTGTTAGGTTTACTCAGGGTTCAGCACACTGCATTTCTGTTAAGAGTCCATGCATGGGTATATTGTTTTGTTTTTGTAATAAATATAAGTAATTAACATTCTTCGCTTAGAATGTATTATTCTGGATTGTACTTGAAGGGGGCAGTAGTGAGTTTTGAAAACTATTCCAGCCGTCCAGCAAAGGAAGAGACTCAAGACATGTGATGACTTTGGTATGATATTGATGTAAGGAAGGTGTAGCCGAGATGAACACGTTACGAACAAAATTTTTGCGATTTACGGGGGCTCCGAGTTTGTGTTGGTATGTAAAAAAAGTAAATTCTTTAAAAAAAAATCTTGTGGTAAATTAATTTGCTGGAGGTCTTTTTAATTGTGGATTTAACCACCAGCGTTAGCGATAACCTCACCTTTGACATAAACCCAACGAAATATTGGGATTAATCTAATCGGAATATATTCCAAAAACCACAGCTAAGCAAAGTTTACACAAAAATACAGTAAAAAAATATTTCAAGAGTGTAATGATGATATAGTTACAGTAAGTTACATGTATGCAGTAATGAAATGTTTTGCTATAAATGCCGAGTCTCCTTCAGTTTGGCTTTATTCATGTTAAATTACTTTTAAGTTTACATTAGTCGTGCAAATCAAACCAATATACAAATTCATCTGTATATTTCTCACTCTGCAACTAAATTTTGAGGAAAACTTTCAGTCTTCAGGACTCATGTACAGTGCATGCATGTGTAAATATTTTACACTATATTCTAATTCACTTTCAGGAGTAATGGTCCTCACTCTACCATGTTCAGCTGCAGTCAGCTACGGTCTGTCAGTTCCTTGGTTCTGTCAAGGACAGGAGCAGAGCAGAAACCTGTCCTACAAGCAACCCTGAACAACAAAGCAGAGGGAGCTTGTGTTTTCCAGCAGCCATTCTGGCACTATCAACAAGTCCGCACAGTCAAACGTGGGACAGAATATCAGCCGAAGAACATCAAACGAAAGAGGACCCATGGGTGGATCAAAAGAATAAGCAGTCCTGGTGGGATCGAAGTCATCCTACGCCGAATGCTCAAAGGGCGGAAGTCCCTCACGCATTAATACTCTGACCAGACAGTTGCTTTGACAGACCTTTGAAGTGAGTCTCAGTTGAATGTCAGCTGTGCAGTAGAGCTTTTGAGTTTCTATTGAAAATAGTTGTCAAATTAAAGCAATTAATGCACAATGACTCCAATAGATTCATTGGATGTTTTTTATTTTTCTTCAGTTTGATGGATCTCATCCTCCTTTATACTTCCAGTTGAGCATATTCTTGTCATAGTTTTGCTGTATGTAGGGTTACACTCAGATCAGAGCATTTACGGTTTGATTTTTGAAAAACACGAGCATACATACACAGGTGCATCTCAATCAATTAGAATGTTGTGGAAAAGTTTATTTCAGTAATTCAACTCAAATTGTGAAACTTGTGTATTAAATAAATTCAATGCACACAGATTGAAGTAGTTTAAGTCTTTTGTTCTTTTAATTGTAATGATTTTGTCTCACATTTACTGAAAAAAAAAAAGACTTTTCCAAGACTCTAATTTATTGAGTTGCTCCTGTAAGTAATCAGAATGGGAAAAAGAAGTATAGGTGAGAAGACAAAAAAAATATATATACAGATATACAGAAACTTCTTTTGATCAGATTTTGTTCCCATTATTCGGACTAGTTAAAAAATTTGTATTATAATATTAAGTTTTTAAAAAAACTGCATTTGTCATGGTCTATTGTATCACATTTTATTGTAAGTATTTTAGTTAATTTTAATAAGATATTGTATATGCATTTAATTTGTTTTATGATAATAGTATAAAAGTAAAAAAAACAGCTTTGAAGTAATGGTGTACACTGTTTCTGATATACCATTTTTTACATTTATTTTCGCAGTAATTTCATTTTATTGCATTGTGGATTCACACTCATAAGATCAAAATTAGCAAGGACAATGCATTATTTTTAGATTGTCATATTTACTGTATCATATAAGAAAAATAATAATGCATAGAAAAATATAAAATCTATAGATTTTACAGTGCTCATTCAAACGTCCTTTCTTGCTAGCCCATGCCTAAACTGATTTTATCATGCAGGTGACTTAGCATGCCGCCTTCAGTGAGTAAATTATATATGGAGGTCTCAGATTAATATATTGTATTAAAATGATTTCTGACATGCAGTTCCAACTCACTACATGATTGCTTTATCACATTTAAGCAAATGTTAAGCATTATAATCAGTGCTATATATTAACTGAGTAGTATCAACATTTAATTCACTGTTTTTTTGAAGGATTAGTACCAAAGTCTGAGCCATCACCCTTTTCAACCTCAGATGGAAGCTCTTCTGATGAAGGGTTTTGGTCATTATTAGTTTGTTGTGCATTAGTGGCCCTTGAGGCATCTTCTGGTTTCACTTGTTCAGCACCAGTACATGGATTTTCCTTCCCAAAGTTGAAGAGTTTGCCTGGATTGAAGGATTTGCTGGGAGACTGTGATTTCTCGTGGCTCCCATGTGTAGCTGCTTGTGTGACTGCAGCAGCGGCTTCCTTTTTTAACTCTTGGGATTTGAGGAACTTTAGAAAACCTGGAAGTTTGGCCTCGCCGCTTGTGGGAGAAGTGGTAGAGGTGAATTTACCCTGAAGTGGGATTATGTGTTTAAGTTTCATTACATTATTGTTGCCTAAAAGGGAGCTGGGTCTTTTGAGTTTATCTCCCGAGCTGAACTTGGCCCCTGGGCTTTTTTCACGGGGATGTTCCTCACCTCCCTGCAGATCGGACTTGTCTTGATCTTGTCGTGCCAATTCCTCTGCCATTTTTTGATGCTCCTCTTCTTCTTCAGACTTCCTCCTCTGCTGCTGCTGGTGTTGCTGTGCAAGGCGTTCATGTTTCTGATGCAGAAACAGACAATGATACATCCTTTAACTCAACTAACCAAGATTTTTATCCTTAATGTGTTGATATACACATTAAAATTACATGTAGATATATCAATATCTATACATTACAATGAACAATGTTAGCCTACACTCATGTGCTGTGCTACCTTGAGAGCTTCTCTCCGCTGGTATTCAAGTTTGGCCATCTCATCTGCCACCCAGTTTGGAATATCAGGAATTGCAACGTGAATTATATATTTGATTAGAATGGCGAAGTGCTGAAAACCATATGAGAAGGTATACATTCAATTTACTACATTTGAAACATAATTTAGCCAAGATTTAGGTTTGTTTTACACAATGTATATACAAAAGAAATGTATAGCTGTATTCAGCAAGAACTTATCGGAAGACATTTACAGTGTTATAAAAGATTCTATTTCAAATCCTGTTCTTTTGAACTTTCTATTCCTGAGAAACATATATCATGGTTTTCACACAAAAATTAAGCCGCACACCTTTTTTAACATTATTATCAATAAAAATAAATGTTTCTCGAGCACCAAATCAACAGAGTAGAATGATATTTGAAGGATCATGTAACACTGAAGACTGGAGTAATGATGCTGCAAATTCAGCTTTGCCAACAAAGGAAAAAAATATTTCTTAAAATATATTGAAATAGACAACTGTTATTTTAAAATAATGTCCCACATTGTAGTTTTGATCAAATAAATGCAGCCTTGTTGAGCATATTCCTCTTTCAAAATACTCCTTACAAAAAAAAAAAAAAAAAAATCTTACCGACCACAAACCTTGCAGTTTTTTTGCCATTCATTCTTACCTCTAGCACTACAACAGAGATGATGGCTGTCTCAGGGCTCAACCAGGGGAAGAGTCGTTGCAGCTGTCCACACTGGCCAATAAGGTAACAGTTCACAATTATTGCGATCAGACCCATTGCCTCCATTGCGATCTGTTTCAATTTTAAGAACAAACAAAGCAAATGAACACAAACTAGAAATACAATCTGCTATGAATAATTTATTAAGCAACTCTGAATGGATCTCCTGACCTGCCATTGTCCAATGTTTTCAACCCTTTGCCCAAAGGGTCTCTGGAGGCCTGTGCAAAGTTTTAAGGCATCGCTTCGGATTTCTACAATGTTGTTTATGAGGGCACACATTGCTGCCAGAGGAAATGCAGAAGAGAAGAGCACAACGTAGCCAAACTGTATGAACATCTCCTGGTAATCCTGAAGAGTATCCTGCAAGTTGAAATAAAAGAAAATGATCTCGTTTTTGATACAGTTTGTAAACAAGCCATTGGGTTCATAAATAGCATTTCTAAACTTGTATGATTAATAACAGCATCAGCTGGTCAGGCCGATGATAAAGACAGAGGAGCACAGACCTCATAAGTTAGCATGCAACTTTCAATCTCTGGTTGGGTCAAAACAGTGGATTCGTTCTCCTCTGGAGGGTCCATCCAGGACATTTTCTTTTCCGTTCTGTTGTTTTCCCCAGAAGATTTGATCTTTCTTCCCTGAGTTCCTTGAGGTTTACTCACAGAATCATCAGTGTCTCTATCATCATCGTCGTCGTCATCATCACGTATATCAAATATTAAGGATGGATCCATTCCTTTCTCCACAAGGGTAGGACTGCCATCGTCCTGTAAGTTGGCCTGTGTCGGTGCTTCCACAACCTTGTCTTTGTATTCCACCTTCTCGGTGAAGCTGACCTTCCTTTGCTTCAGTCCAGCATCATCATCCCCTTCCTCTGTTTTGGGAACTCTGTAGCTGGCGATTAAACTCCTCCTTTCTCTCTTTTCTGATTGCTCTGGAGGTGAGACACTTTTATTCACACCCAGACTGGCTTGGCAAGTCAGTCGTATTCTTTCCACTATTAAATGACTATAGTTCAGGACCATGGTTTGAATTAAGTCCCACAATGTCCTCAGAGCACCTGATTTATGGTGCTCATAGAGATACGGCTGTAACACTTCTTTGATATTTTGTAGAAACTGGCGGAAGATCAACAACGTGGCCAGCATCTGTAAATTCAAAGACAGCAATTTTTTGTCTGGGCTGAATGATTCATTTATGACACTTTGTTGTTTTAACATTATTCTGTCATCAGTGTATTACCTCTTTTAACCGCTCCATGTCTTTGAGATAAAAACCAATGTAGAAAAGGCTGAGGTAGGAATTTACGAACTGAAACTTTAAAATGCAGAACACAATATTTAACCATTACAGATATACACAATATTTAATCAATGGCACTGTTTTTACAGTATGACTATACATTAATAAACTGAACATCTCCTGGTATATATATAAATAGGTTAAATAAAGCATTAAACTTACAAAAACAGTCTTGAGGATGAGATTATTGTCATAAGTGCTTTGAAGTCTGTAATTTTCTGTAAAAAAACAAAAAAAACAAACAGGTGTCACTGAAGAAAAAAAACAATGAACAAACAAGCTATGAAATAATCAATAAAAATTCAAGTTTGCTGCTAATATAATAACAAAATGTATGTCCCAATCTGGCTAAATTCAGTTACACATACTCTGTAATGAAAATACAAACACACATTTAATGTTGTAAATGTTATTAGCAGATTTAAGTCTTACCCATATCATTGAGCCAGAGAGCTATTTTCTTGTACACTTCATCACATACAGTAACGGTTACAGCTAGAAGAATTTTTGGGAAAAATCTACACATGCTTGGCAACTCCTTTGTTTCAATGACAAATTCCTGTAAGAGACACAAGTCATGAATACCTGAATACCCTTTAACAATGATTAGTTAAATATGAGAAACAAATATATTTGAAACTTCATTCCAGGACTTTATTTGAAATAATCTGCTGTAGCAAGATTTGTAATAAACGTCACAGAGTATCCTTACTTGAAACTCCAGGCAGATAAACATGGCCAAACAGACAAAGCAGAGACAAAGGATGCAGATGGGAAAGCTGACCAACCAGCGGAACATTCTCCTCTTCCATGGTGGGTAGAAAAACTCTTCACAGCCAGTCACCGGACTGCGACGCTTAATTCCCTGATATGCAAGTAAATTTTTTTTTTTAAGTAGAAACTAGTCAGTAATATACATAGTACTGTCCTGAATAAGCTATTCACATAAAATAAGTTTACATATACTCCACAAGACAAAATAATTAATAACTTCTTTAAGAAAAATTACCCCGTTCAAAAGTTTACATACCCTTGAATCATAATACTAATATATGTGTAATTTACTGGATGACCTACGGCTGTTTATATTTTGTGATAGTTGTTCATGAGTGCCTTGTTTGTCCCGAGCAACTGCCTTCAACAGCCTGCTGTTCTTCAGAAAAATCCACCACTTCTGCACATTCTTTGGTTTTCCAGCACCTTCTGTGTATTTGAACTCTTTCCAACATTGACTGCATGATTTTGAAATCCATCTTTTAACACTGATGACAACTGAGGGACTCATGCATAACTATTACACAAGGTGAAAACGTACTAATGCTCAAGAAAGCCACACAAAGCATTAAGAGACGGGGGGTGTAAACTTTAATTGTATGATCGGGGTTAATTGTACTTATTTTGTCGCCTGGGAAACATTTGAGTATTTATGTAGCTTCTGAAGTCTAGTGCTTAATGAAAAAATATGATCATTAAACAAAATGAGAAGAATTTGCACATCATCATCCTGTTCAAAAGTTTACATCCCTGGCTCTTAATGCATTGTGTTGCCTTCTTGAGCATCAGTAGTGCTATGCTAGTTGTGTTTTAGTCCCTCGGTTGTCCCCAGTCAAAATATGGATCTCATCATACAGTCACTTTTGGAAAGGGTTCAAATATGCAGAAGATGCTGGAAAACCAAACAGCGTGCAGGAGCTGGAGGATTTTTCTGAAGAACAGCAGGCAGTTGAACTGCTCAGGATTCATGAACAACGATTACAAAATATAAACAGTCATTTTCCAATCCAGGAAAGGACACACAGTATTAAGAACTTTTGGTCACTTTTATATATTCAGTTTTTATTTTGTCCTGTGGAGTATATGCAAACATCTGTTATGTTAAATAGCTTATTCAGGACAGTACTAAATAAAAATAACATGCAATTCTCATGATCCCTCTTATTTTGTTTCAATTATTTACATTTTGCACATTCTGCAAGGGGTATGTAAACTTATGAATACAACTGTGTGTGTGTGTGTATAAACTTTTATTCTGTAAGAAAACAGTTAACTGATCTATGATTTCGATTTCAAATAAATGCTGTTAAAACATTTAAACATGTTTAAACGTTCTATTTTTCAAAGGTCAAAGTCTTGACCCTAAATCAGCACATTATAATGCATTGTATACAAATAGAGGTGGTCATTAGTGACCTTCACCTGCTATTATCAAACATTTTGTGTCTAATAATTTAAAGTTCTATAAAATGATGTCAGCACACCCGAAACTGTGGACGGGGTTCCTCTAGTGACTCTGCTGGGGTGTCCAGCGTTCCCCACTTATATGCCAGTTCTGCTTCCCGCCGCTTCCATCTCTCCAGGAAGAGTGTTGCCCACACCACATTGAAAAGGGCAAACACCACACAGCAGATATCCTGACTTGTCTGCATATCAGAAAAGGTTGGTGATATTACCATGCCTTTTAAACCAAATAAAAAAAAAAAACTTGTATACTTTCCATACTTCCATTCTAAAGCTTTAGGATTGTGATATCAAGGAAAACAACCTGCCTGATCAGACTCAGCAAAGATCCAGAGCAGAAATCCAATCACTGCTGGATACAGCATAGAGTTGGTGTAAAAGCCCAACCAAGCAAAGTACATGCCAATCTTCACACCAAAATAATCACACACGTCATCTGCCAGGAATGGGATAACAAAACAATTAGGCTTAATCTGCTTTTTTGCAATATAACAATATGAATAAAATCTGCCACGCATAACTATTAGGGAAAAATAGGGTTTCCTATTTTGTTACCCCAAGATAAAAGGCCCTGTTGATTTTATTTTTTAATAAAATATTTTTAGATTGGTGCTAAGGTGAAATGCAGCCCACAATACAGTGAAGTATGCCTCAGCTAACATCCTAGATCCAAAATTTATCATCTTTTCTTATTAGAGGGGCTCCTCCTTAGAGATCTCATTTCACATAACAAAACATGTGACTCGAAGATTGCATTAAGAATTCATACTGTAGCACTTCATATTTGCTCAGAGCAAATCGGTCTGTACTGAAGAAAGCACACATAAGTTTGTTTGCTAAAGGAAGAGCCTTGGCCTGAAATCTCATTATACAACCATTGAAAAGCACCAACTATTTCAAAATAACTAAAAGCTAGTTGACTCCTGTGTATGTTGGCAAAAACACAGGAGTTCTTACCTAGAGGTTGCCTCTCACAGACTGCCTGAACCCAGGACGTCATCAGCTGATTCAGTATTCTCTGCTCATGAAGAGGAAACATTTGAAGAATCACACCCCTGGCTATAAGCTCTGGTACTGCCAAGGACACACAAAATGTTTATCAGATTTAGGGAAAAAACATGAATTCTTAAGCTTGATAAACATTTTAGAAGAAAAGAAATGGTACTGATTGGTTGACCCTCCAGGAAGTGAATGTTATGAAGGGCCTCGCCATATTTCGCCCGCAGATTATCCATCCAATATTTGATAATGTTCTGACGCTCCTAAAAAAAAATAACAGGGAAAAACTGATGCAATCTCATGAGAAAATGTGATTTGTGATTTGTATGGAAACATGAGATTTAAAGTGCCCCTATTATGCCTTTTCGAATATTACCTTTCATGCAGTGTGTCATGTAGCTGTATTTGAACATAAACTATCTGCAAAGTTGAGAAGCCGACAGTGCATGATAGATTAAGTTATTGTCTGTCAAAAAAAGATGAAAATACGGCTCTCAATTACCTAAACGAGTCATCAGGAATTTGAATCTATTCTGTTACAGCTCTACATCACGAAGTAACACATTTGTGGTTAATATGTTCGAGAAGATGCTGTATCATAGACTGGGAGAGTAAATTTTTTTTATCACATCTTATAATCACCACAAACTTGTTAACACTTGACACTTACCACTGAGAAACGTCCTAGTCCAGTCGTGCTTGTGAATCGGTCTCTTGTCAATCAACCACTTCAACCTCCAGCTCGATTTGGTAAGCTACAATCCATACCATCTTTTCTATGTATTGACAAGTCTCCAGGGCTGTCATTCTGTCATGGCAATAAGCGTTTCATTTCTGACACGCGCTGTACTTGGATGCATGTAAACTCGTTTTAGGATACTCATAAAACAATATTAGCAACCTTAAAAATGGCATAATAGGGGCACTTAAAAAATAAAAAAAAAGTAATGAAAGTCCTCCCTTAAACCGTTAAATTAAAGGGGTCATATGATGCTTTTTTAAAGATCATTATTTTGTGTATTTGGTGTAACAGAATATGTTGACATGCTTTAATGTTAAAAAACACATTATTTTTCAAATAATGTACATTATTGTAGGTCCTCTATTCTCCGCCTCTCTCAAACGCGTAATGTTTGACAAATCCATGCACTGTGATTGTTCAAACACTGCAAGAACTCATCGGAAATGTTACATCCCTTTCCATAATCGCGAGATTCATCTTTCAAAATAAATGTAAAGACAGTTAATAATGTCCTTAGTTTTACCATCAGTTCAAGCCCGAAAGGGGAACAGAGTGGCGTGACAGACACAGTGATGAAGCTTGTACGTGTTTGCAGTACACAAGCCACGGATGGTTAAGACACCTGACTCCACTGTGTGACCATCTCTCTCTCTCCCTCTCTCTCTCTCTCTCTCTCTCTCTCACACACACACACACACACACACACACACACAGAAGTGCCAGATTGTCGTAGCAATGTCAGAATGACCTCCTCTACTAGATTCATGAAACGGTCGTCCATAAAATGGGTTCTGTTGTAAATATTCTTAAAGATTCCTAAATGCATCTCATTTCCGAAGGCCAAATAAAGTGCTTTTGCTTTCACCTAGATACACAAAGCATCTCTCTGACATGGCTGCTTCAACTCTAACTGTGTTTACTGAATCCATGCCTGCTTTCTTTCCGTGAACATTTGGATGGAATTACTTAAATAATTCCACATAGTGACGTAGTTATGGGGGCATGTTTAAATGAGCCGTTTTAGGGGGGCGTGGCAGTCTTAACTTTGATAAAGAGTATCTCTTTGGATATGAGACTTTAGTCTTTGCAACATTACAGATCTTCTTCCTGCACCAAGAGCTTATAACACTCCAAAGAGAAAGGAAAATTTTAAATCGCATCATAGGACCCATTTAAATATCATTGGGGTATAAACCGTTTGTATGAAAATCTATGATTGAGATTGTACAAATTCTTGCAAATTAGCCACCAGTTTGCCAAAACAAACTTATTACATAATGCCAGGATTGTGTTGACATCTAATTATTTCATATGAGAAGACAAGAAATTAGAGATTAATGGCAGACCTGTGATGTGAAGAAACACAGCTCGCTCTCGATGTTTTCATAGATGTCATCCTCCTCACATGAAAACCTGCGAGTGCCGCCTCCGTAGCGTGGCTTCACTGCCTTTTGCATCCCCATCTGTTCAGCTCCACGCAACAAGCTTCAGACGAAAAACAACAATCATTCTAATGCTTTATTTATGTAGGACCCAGTGACCAGCTGTCAAACATTTCAGACAATTTATATGGAAAAATACAATACAATAACTAAGATGAGATGGCTCAAGCAGGTTTTCTACGGTGTCTTACTTCTCAAAGGTTGAGGTAATGAAGAATGCATAGGTGTGCGTGTATTTATGCTGCCGGATCTGGATTCTGACTTGTGGAATTCCCAACCGGATTTGGTTGAGTAACCATAACAGTGTATGGTCATCTGTGGTGTCTATGGAAAAGATGATAACATGCTGAAATATGTCCATCAGTAGATCAAAGAAATTCACATTCTACTATCACACACTTTATTTTTTTTATATTTTGTAAATAAATCTAAAAAGATATTATATGTCCAAAATGCACAATTGCATTCATACTGTAAGGTAGTAAATGTTACATTTATAACATTTGTGATATGAAGCTAACAAAAAACATCTACATTAATCAATAACTGTATTAGTGCAAATGAGCAAAACTGAAAGACATAACCTACACACCTGGGAATGTCATAAGAACATCACAGTTTTCAGTGGGTGCCATTGTGATCATAGTTTTATGCTTCATGAGGTACTGTCTGGCATGAAAGAGACGACCTCTGAGCAATTTCTCTGTTTGCAAAGAGAGAGAGAAAAAAAAGTTATTCTTGTAATATTATATATAATATATATTATATATATATATATATATATAATATATATATTAGTTACTATACAAAAAAAGGGGGTCAATCAGGCCCTTAATGATGCATATATAAATAGCATTATAAAGTACACAAACATCACACCTTATTTTTCACCTTTTTATTTCATTTGTCTGGTTTCCGGGGTCATCCACTTCCAGGTTTTTTTTAGCTTTAAAAACAGCTCTTTTTCCTGCTTGATATTGCAAACTGGTGTTTCTTACCATATTACATTAAGGTATTAATTATAATTATATATATTGTAGCACAAACAGTTTTACCATTTACTGCACTTTGTTATTTCCCTACAGTAGCTAATTATTATTTTTTTTAATTACATTTACAGAAAACAGCTTACTTCCATGTTGAAAAATAATATGCGTGTCTGTTTTCAAAAAAGTACCAAAAAATTTAATTAATTCCATCACTAAGGCCTTGAGTGACTTATCGTATGTACACTAAAACTTCTGCAAACACGTCACAAACCACTCAGCTTTCCATTTAAGCTGTCATCCTATTAAGGTCAAACCAAACAGACATTTCAACAGACGTTGTCCACATCCTCAGAAACCAAGCCTGTTTTTACACTTACCCAAATCTTACCATTACGCCCAGAAACATATATATATTAGTAGTCAACATTTGAAGTGGAGCAAAACAGTTAATCAAAGTTGTCCTAAGACAAGAACGCATTTTGGTTTTAGAACAACTTTGATGAAAGGTTTTGATCCACTTTAAATGTTGACTACTGTATTTGATATACATTTTTTTTACTTTAATGGGATAAGATGGCTATTGCTAATGTGGCAAATTCAGTCAAGTTGCGGTTTCATTTACTGTAACAAATACATTAAACACAGCTTTCTTCGCATGGAAGCAGCGCTCATTCTAAGTTTAAGACTCCTTGTGTGAAAGATGTAATCAATTTTCTGACCACTGTGTCACAAACTGTGCTCTTTTTTTAGTGACGGTTACATGAAGCGTAAAGGAAATGTTAAGTAAAGTTCACTTTGGCAGCCTGTACAAAATTACATTTCTGAGTTTTTGAAGAATCGAAAAAAAAAACATGCAAAAGTGTGAGTCTGAGATATTACCTGATTGCAAGCGCTTTCTTACATAAAAACAGATTAGGACAGAAAGAAGAACTAGATAAAATAATATCACAAATGTTTAGTCCCATTTATGGCAAAATATCACACAATTACATTAAACTGTGACAATATGAATATGGATTTCAGCTGCGGAGTAGCTCTAGTGGTATTTAACATATTATTATTAGTGACTGCATTCAAACATAATGAACATCAAGGGAGGATTTGTGGCATAACAAACAGGTTCAATGCACATATGGTGGAGACTGATGCCTCAGGAAATATATGGGGTTATTAAAGTACAAATGTTTGAAAGACAATGGTAATGATCTGAATGAGCATGATTAGAGATATTTTCATCAATAGGCAGGAAATGCTGTGTGTATTATGTGTCCACTACATTCAGGTGAAGAGCCTATACCTATACCATTGAACACTTACACACAATGTCAACAAACGATAACAAACAGGCCAATAAGGTTTACTAGACAAATATTAGACCTTCAGAGATCATCCTTTTGTATTGTATTCTGCCCCTAACAGCTATCAAGCTTGTCATACACTAGAGAGAAAATAACACAGCGATACATAAACGCATATTTGTTGTTTGAACTCACCTACGACAGCTGGATAACAACATGCGACTGTCTGCATGACTGTCTGAGTGTCACTCACCTAACACCGCCGAGGACATCGCGTGAGATCTTCGCTTTGCTTTGCTTTATGAATACGTCAGCTGTGCCGTTACCCTCGTTGGTACTGGTGCTGAAACTGCACGGCCAGGTCCAGCAAGGCTTCCCCAGCGACCAGAGCCTTTTCCAGATGCAAACAGGTGCAGAGCGTCCACTGACTGACCACTGAATAAATCCTCAATCACTTGTTGACATCGATCATCCATGGCGCTGTCAGCACTCGGCTGATTTCCTCATCATTTTAGAAGAGCAGTGTTCAGCTTCCGTGCATTCGTACACGTAGCTCTATCATTTCGCTGTATTTCTCTGTTTTGTTTGCCTGTGAGTTGTTGTCAGTAAGTTGGTGTATGCACCATCTGTCTCATCTTCACTGGAAAATTACGCAACGTGAGGTGCATTATTCATAGATGTACTGAAACGAACCAATGAGAGTGAATGCGCAAAGATCTCGCGTACGAAGAGGTGGACATTCAGTACAGGTGAGAGCAAAGACTGGATTTGGTAGCGATCTGAACATGTAATTCCTGAACCTATCGTCTTGCTGAGGTGGTTTTGTACTTTGAGCTGTATTTCAGCCAATATCGATCACTTCTTTAAGGATCATTTCATAAAGTGGGTTGTTTGTTGTCCCTTATCAATTCCAGTCCTGGGGGCCCCTGCTCTGCACATTTTGCATGTCTCCCTAAAACACGTGATTGAGATCATCATCAGCTCGTTAGTTAGTTATCTCAATCAGGTGTGTTAGGGAGACATGTCAAATGTGCAGAGAAGGGGCCCACAGGGCACTGGAATTGAGAACCACTGGTGTAAAAAATAACCAACAAAATATAGTTAACTCTATTAGCTAAACATCAATAAAAATCGATTAAAAGTATATTTAATTGTTATTCTTCTTTCTCAGTGTAGATGTCTTTTTGACCCCATGTTTGCTCCCATGTGTCTTTTTTTTCTCATCGATACATGTTTTTACATTAGAATCTATATAGATTAATATTTTATACACATGTGTTCCCAGTTTATGCATCAGCTAAGTTACTGTCATGAATCCATTTAATTAAATAGTCTTGCATAATTAAAAAATATATAAAAACTGTAGAAAGGACATCAAGGACCTAATGTAACTTTATTTTGTATCCTACTGTAAATCTACTTTAGTCAGTAGGGGGCGATCTTAAATCGTTAACCCTGCCACCAGGCTTTTGGTCACTAAACTGCTTATTCAAAATGTGATGGAAAAATAAAATGCTGTAAAAATATCAGCATTAAATGAACTATAAAACGGGCACCCTGATTCCTCTGCAAAGACGCTGCTATTTAAAAACATTACCTTTTTAAATTTAGCTTGAGATGACAGTAGATTTGTTAATCTTTTTTTCCCTAATAAAATATTCTCTCTAAAAATGACCTTTTCAAAATAGAAGAGGCATCCATTTCATGGAATGACTTTCAAACAGTCACTGTCACTAAGAACCTAAAGACTAAATTATAATTGATTTACGGATGGATGGCTGTTCAGTTTGACAAGCACGTAGGCCTGTAATTATAACACTGACTGATAATCACATTGTCAGTCTACATCAGCAATCAGTGAAGGCAGGACCCTTGATAATATTTAAATAAGAACCACTTTCTGATTTATAAGGTACATGTCTTCATAAAGTCATTTGCACTCAAGTGTAAACTCATTGTACTGCAGATTAATTTTATAACTAAATGGCTATTGCTAATGACTATTAATTAATGCCTAACAATGTCATAAACACCTAATTTAGCAATCGTGGCATTATATATAAATGTTGTTGTAATGTCACTAAAAATTATTTTTTTACGTGCAGAAGTTGGATCAAAATATCATTACTAAGAAACTTTGTTTTGGGATTAGACTGTCCATCTTCTTCCACTTCTATCTGGGGCCGGGTCGCGGGGGCAGCAGTCTAATAATTTTAAGCTCACAGAAATTAAATTTTAAATATAAAATAAAAATAGAAACATACAAATATAATATTCAATATTATACACTTCACTGATGCTGTATTTAGTTTGTAATCTTAGACAAACCAGTCCTTTTTTGTTTTTCATTGGCATTTTGTATGCATTTATAATCTTTATGTCTATATCACATCATTTTCTCACAGCTGTACACATGTGCATATATACAGTACCTACATGTGACTAATGTATTAATTGGCAATACAGTGATAGCGAAAAGTTCCATGTAGTTTAAGAATATTTTAGTACATGTTTTAATTAAATAACATATTTTAAATAGCACTTGCTGTTTTCATCGTCTAGAAAAATTATATAATCTCAAGAAATGATATGTAGAGGTCAACGAGTGAAGGTTTTGGACTTTAATGACTTTACCAGAATGGTGGGCATAGAGGGGCCAAGTAAATTAGGAAATGCAATCAGTGCTTTGGGGGAACAAAGAATGTTAGCTTCTAGAGACAAAAGGTGAATAGTTATGTGACCTAAGTGGGAAAGGACATAATAATAATAATAAGCACTTATGCGTATCCTGATGGAGGGTGGAGAAGGGATATTTACCTCAATATGCAGAACACTGTGTTTATTTTTAAAAGACCCCAAAGAAAAATTTCTCATGAATTCATCATTAGAGATGTTACAATGAAGCATGCCAAAAATGTAATCTATTTCAGAGCTATCACAAGGAGAAACCTCAGGATAACATAGTTTATGTAAAGTTCAGTGGTTAGTGCACTGGCACTAAGCACTCCACATCCATAAACAATAATTGCATTGTTTTCTGTATAGTCCTATGTCTCTGTGTCTTTACAATGATAGTTCAAAGACGTTGGTGTCAATGTCTCAGACGTCAGAGCCACCGAAACCTGTCTACCCTCTTTGAGAACTATGATCTTAATGTCTTAAAGGGATACTCCACCCCAAAATGAAAATTTTGTCATTAATTACTTACCTTCATGTTGTTCCAAACCTGTAAAAGTCTGTTCATCTTCGGAACACAATTTAAGATATTTTGGAGGAAAACCTGGAGGCTGGAGACTTTTACAGAAGAGCATACGCAGCATTCGGTGATATGGAGAGACACAGAGGAGACTGTTGACAAAGGAATTGTTGAATAAAGTCATTATTTTTGTTTTCTTCGCTTATAAAAAGTATTCTCGTCGCTTCATAATGTTACGGTTGAAGCAGAGGCAGATGCACTATTCTGACGATGCTTTTCATACTTTTCTGGACCTTGACAGTGTAACTCACTTGGCAGTCCATAGGACAGTCTCAAGCCTCCCGGGTTTCATCCAAAATATCTTAAATTGTGTCCTGAAGAAGAACGAAGCTTTTATAGGTTTGGAACGACATGAGGGTAACTGATTAATGACCAAATTTTCATTTTGGAGTGGAGTATTCCTTTATGTGAAAAAATCATGTATGTCAAAAAAAGGATATCCTTTAAGCTGGATAGCAGGCTCCTTCTGTGATGCCTCTATATATTAATTGGCGGCCTGTTTCTTTGCTTTTGTCTCATTCACCTTTTGGCATTCCTGGTTACATGATGCTTGTTGACATGGGAAATCATTTTAATTGTTTTACATTATGTTCACATAAGTTGCCAGGTCCTACTGAGCATTTAAGATTAATTTCTTCACAATACTCACAAGCTGGCTGCATATTTAACACTAATTATATTTCAGATCAATTCCATTATTTCACAACATATTTAGCGTCAGAATGCAGTAATTTGATTACTTTAATGCCTTTAACATTCTTGCATGTTGGTTGAGGCCCGACTCAGTATGACACTTAAATGTGTTTTGCTTTGTTTGGAGAGTGGCTCTGTTTTAAATAGTGCTTCCCACTGACGCAAAACAATGACAATAGCCTGATGGTTAGCCAGAGCTATTTTAAGCTTATGTGAAGAGGACCTATTGAAAATTTCATTGATAGTTTTTCTTATACATATGTTCATTTTACTGTATTGGTGCCATACACCTGTGGCCTAGAGTCATTATATTTTTCAGTAAACACATTTGTTCAGTTAATTCCTGACTTATTTAGAGGCTGATAGAATGTGAAAACATGTTATAGCTTTTGTACTTCCGGTAGGTTCAGGGCTGAGCTACAATTATGAGTAAGAAATATACATATTAAATTGTAATGCTATTAACTGCAACAGAATATTAACATTATATCCAAGCCCTATTTGCCCCTTTTTATATGTAGATAACTACCAGACCTCGATAGTGTGACTTTACTAGTATTCCTTATCATTTATTTCACCATTTATTTCAAATAAAATTAAAAAACTAATTAAAATTAAAATTAATAAAACAGGTTCTGCTTATTTTTTATCAACTTTTTTATTCCATGCAGCAAGAGAACCAATAAAAATAAGTTTACAAAAATAAAATTGTAATGATAGATATATACTATATATATATATATTATAAGATATATACAAGCATAAATGAATTTAATGCACAAAAAACATCAACTTCATCCCACAAAATGTAATTAATATTCATGTTAATAATTAGTATTCACATCACAGATTTGCAGGGTCAGTACATATAGGATTTCTATTTTCAAACAGTTCTGGCTGGGATTTTTGCCAGGACTATGTTCAGTCCCTCAAATTGTGAGTGAATGGCGATGTAGCTCCTTCAAATGAAGATTGATCTGAGCTGTAAATCAAACATAAAAGGTTAGGCATTTTGAAAACAAATGTCTGATTAAATCTGATTAAAAAGTACAATACCACTTCTGGTTCGTATACCTTGGCTTAACTCAGTTGCACCCGTTAGTGTTCTTGTTCCTGCCAGATTTGCTCCAAATCCAGGTGTGTTAGACCCGAGTGAGCCAACACCTGCACCTCCTACCACTGGTTTTCCCATACCTACTCCACTTGATCCAGCACTGCCAAATCCTGCCAACCCTGGTCCTACTCCACCCAAACTACTTGTCCCCGTCTGGGCCAGACCTGTTCTAGTTGATCCTGGCCCACCTAATCCTCCGCTGCTCAGTCCACCTGAAAGGGTCCCTGCCCCCCCTACAGCTGTATTTAATGATCCTGTCACACCTGTTCTTGTGCTTGATCCTACACCATAAGGATTGGGAAATGCTGATCCAGTGGAGCCGGCCCCGGTCCATGGTATGTTTGGTTTGTTTAGGCCTGCTGAACTCATACTGGTCCCACCACTATTTGGTATGTTTGCCGGATTGAAGTGGTTTGGCATGAATGGGTTAGTTCGCATTGGCGGCTGAAAAAAAGAAAAATTAATTAACGTTCATTACAAACACATTTAATTTACAATTGCAAAGATAAAATAAATACATATGTATAAAAGGACCATATTAACCTCACCTTACAGATGGCAAGTGAAGTATTGAGATTCTCAACGGTGTTTGTGAGCGTTTTAATTTCTTTTTCTCTCAAAGAGATCAGCTCGCCTTTTAGTTTGTTATCATCTTTTAGTTTTCTGTTCTCCAGCAGAAGTTTTTCACTGTCTTGGTCATTCTTGAGCTGAAGTTGCTCAAGATTTTTACGACTCTCGCGAATCATGGCACTGCGATTCTGATTGCACCATGTAGCGTCCTCTCTCAGGCGTTTGTTTTCTATAGTATATTTGGCATTTTCCCCATTAATTTTTGTGAACTGGTTTCCCACTATGTCCAGATATGACTGGAGCTTGTTTTCAACTTCTCTTGAAAGACTGCTACAGTTTTCCCGAATGTCTTCAAGCTGATTTTTTTGTTTATCACACGTTAGCTGGAAAGAAATATGTTTTGAGAAGAGGTCATCGATTCTTTTGAGGAATTCTTTGGTGACGTCGGGGATTCCTCGTAAAGAAGTGACAAAATCCTCTTTGCACTTCTTTTGGTACAACTCGAGCTCATCTTCAACAGACGACTTGTCTCGCCTTAGTATAATTGTTTCCAAGTGATACTCATCCTTGTCTTTGTTGGAGTTGTCCAGCTCAGTTCTCAAAATGGCCACCATCTGAGTAAAGTTCGCTTTAACCAGCTTTAGCATTTCCTCCGACTGCTGGAGCATACTTTGCAAACGTCTGTTATCTTAAAAAAAAAAAACAATATAGTTGAAACTGTTGATCTGCTTGATTAACTTTATACAGGAGTTACAGTCACTGTGTTAAACAAACAAAAAATCAAAATTTTTGTACTCAAGTACCTTATAAAATATAAGAAATATTCATATTAAGATTTTTTTTCTGAAAAACCATCTCACCACTTGAATCTGGACAGAAAGTAGGAGGGCATGCGCGGGGAGTAGCCATTCTTTTTTCCGTCTCGCACCGAGACTATAAAAATACAGCACAAAATTAATAATAATTGAGGCTGAAGTCATGCATTTTAGCTCTCTAACTGTCTATCTGCAGCATTCATGGAAGTTTACATTAATGGTAATTATCATTCTGCCAGTGTTTTCCAGAATGTTCCTATAATCAAAAAAAGGTTCTTACAACATTAAAAAAAGCATGAAAAAAAACCCCATTCAAATTACTGTTAAAATTACTAATGGGGATGTTAAGAAAACATTCTTAGAACAATATACATCATTCAGTTAAATGCACCAAACAACATAGCATTCTCTTTTGTATGAAAATAATGTTATCTATGAAAAAATAATTGATTGAATACATAAATTTTTCCCCCCAAATCTCACAATTGCTGCTTGCATGCTTCTTATTGCCATGGATGAGGTGTTCGCCAGTCTGCGTAATTCAGCCAGAGCTTTGTCATTGTTCAGCTTTGCAGTGAGAGTGATGTTCAGAACTTTGGTTAGGTTCTTTTCCTTCCCACGGAGAATGAAATTTTCCATCGTGAGTTTGCTGATGCTTTGGTCCAACTCCTGTAGCCTCTTCTCCTCCGCTGTGTGTTTGGGTTGTCCATACACCAGAAAGAGCACCAGACTTGCGATGATCAGAGACTGGATGAGTGAGGAGAAAAAGAAGACAATCTTCATGTAGTAACCACAGCTCTTGCCTTTCGACTTGTGCATCTTCTTGGCAGCCAAGCCAAAGTTGGCCTGAGAGTAACTGCTGTTGTACATCACTGCTCTAATCAAGCTCCTTCACTATGCTGAATTTTCTCCTAAAACATCAATGGTAAAATAAGAAGTTAAATATGTTAAGGCTGCCAGTTTATATTCTTTTCCTGCCCCTCCCACTGGATGACGCTTCCCTGATCCACCCTATGCTCATGATTCCCGAGGTTAGAACAACATCACGTACTGACCAGGGGGTGGCCCAAACCCAGACTGCACAGTCTCCAAAACAGATCCTTTAGTTTGACAGCATGTTGGCACTTGAGAAAGCACATGGTTGATTGTTTGACTGCGTGCTGTTTTGAACAGTTATTCAGAGATTATTTTAATCAATCTATGTTAATGACCAGAACATTGTACACCTTTTTTTATATTGTATTACATAACAGATTATCTAAAATACTCCTGATTGACCCAAGAATTGTAAAACACAGTCCTGACGTAGGTTGGATGAGGATGTGGTTTGTATGTCTTACTAAAACATTACCTTTAACCAAAGCATTTCAATCCATGCCTAGTTTTACTCTAAACATGAAGAAATTAGGTTAACAACATGGTGCCTTTATATAATATTCTGTAGTTGTTCAGCCATATGTTTAAATTTTATTCTGATATCTTATATATTGTAAGAGTCAGAGAATAGGAATATTATGAAAGCATTTGGCTTTCCTGCCAGGAACTGCTGATGTGCCTCCCCGATTCAAAGGGGAAACAGTAATTCATAGCTGTGTCTCAGAGTGACCAACGTAGAAGGCACTGTCTGGACACTACTGAACAAATGAAGGAAATCAGTAATAAACACAGATGTATACACATCTGCTGACATTATCAAGAATTAATCGTCCTGTTTATCTGTTTCGTAAATACGGCTGACGTTAAAATTACCATCATGTAACGAAATTAACTCGCACTCTGTTGTTTCAAGTGTTTCCAAATCCCATAAACCTGTCAAAGCACACACTACCTCAATAACGTTAAAACGTTTGTGCTTGTATTATGTAGCCTAATTACACCGACGACGAGACTTTACATAACAACAAGAGAAATAAAAAAAAAAGAAAATAATTAAACATCATTTAAAAACAATGAAGTTTGTGATGATCTAAAGAAAATTATTTGTAGTCAACAGCGAAAAATGATGTGGTCAAGCCAGCCGCAAAGTAGAAAAGCACGGTCAATCTAGCCGCCACGTTACTTCTAGGGTCGCGTATAAACTGCGTATTACGGTAATACCGTCAGAGAACTGATCTGAATGCAGTGCTTTTCCAGCCAACGCTACTTTTTCCCCCCAACACACAGTCCGTTACTGTCTGATGCTGAATACCAAAATAAAAACCCTCTAATACTCATTTTACAAAATAAGAACAATAATATATGCTTGCTGCATCTCTACATTAGAAAAGCTATATAAATAAAAGTTCTAGAATGCACAGACTGGTTCCACCTCAGACAGAAAGTACAGTGTCAGCTGCATGCTGCTGCATCTACTTTAAAAAATCTATAAAAATAAAAATTATAGATTGCACAGACCACTTTCACCTTAGATTGAGAGTACACCTTGCCACAATGTCAGCTGCATCGTTTCAGGACAGCCTGATGTGGAATTACAAAATAAAAGCCTCCCAAATCTCGAAAATAAGATGCTGCATCGCTACTTTCAAAAATGTATATTAAAAAAAGTTATAAATTGCACAGGCCACTTTCACCTCAGATTGAAAGTACACCTTGCCACAATATTAGCTGCATCGTTTCAGGACAGTCTGATGTGGAATTACAAAATAAGAGCCTCCCAAATCTCATAAATAAGCTGCTGCATCTCTACTTTCAAAAATATATATTAAAAAAAGTTATAGATTGCACAAGCCACTATCACCACAGATTGAGAGTACATATTGCCACAATGTCAGCTGCATAGTTTCAGGACTGTCTGGTGTGTAATTACAAAATAAGAACCTCCCAAATCTCAAAAATAAGATGCTGCATCTCTACTTTCAAAGATGTATATTAAAAAAAGTTATAGATTGCACAGGCCACTTTCACCTCGGATTGACAGTACACCTTGCCACAATCTTAGATGCATCGTTTCAGGACAGTCTGCTGCATCTCTACTTTCAAAAATCTATAAAAATAAAAGTTATAGATTGCACAGACACTTTCACCTCAGATTGAGAGTACACCTTGTCACCATGCCAGCTGCATCGTTTCAGGACTGTCTGATGTGTAATTACAAAATAAAAGCCTACCAAATCTCAAAAATAAGCTGCTGCATCTCTACTTTCAAAAATGTATATTAAAAAATGTTATAGATTGCACAGGCCACTTTCACCTCAGATTAAGAGTACACCTTGTCACAATGTCAGCTGCATAGTTTCAGGACTGTCTGGTGTGTAATTACAAAATAAGAACCTCCCAAATCTCAAAAATAAGATGCTGCATCTCTACTTTCAAAGATGTATATTAAAAAAAGTTATAGATTGCACAGGCCACTTTCACCTCGGATTGACAGTACACCTTGCCACAATCTTAGATGCATCGTTTCAGGACAGTCTGCTGCATCTCTACTTTCAAAAATCTATAAAAATAAAAGTTATAGATTGCACAGACCACTTTCACCTCAGATTGAGAGTACACCTTGCCACCATGCCAGCTGCATCGTTTCAGGACTGTCTGATGTGTAATTACAAAATAAAAGCCTACCAAATCTCAAAAATAAGCTGCTGCATCTCTACTTTCAAAAATGTATATTAAAAAATGTTATAGATTGCACAGGCCACTTTCACCTCAGATTAAGAGTACACCTTGTCACAATGTCAGCTGCATCGTTTCAGGACAGTCTGATGTGGAATTACAAAATAAGAGCCTCCCAAATCTCATAAACAAGCTGCTGCATCTCTACTTTCAAAAATATATATCAATAAAAGTTATAAATTGCACAGGCCACTTTCACCTCAGATTGAGAGTACACCTTCCCACAATGTCAGCTGCATCGTTTCAGGACTGTCTGATGTTGAATTACAAAATAAGAGCCTCCCAAATCTCATAAACAAGCTGCTGCATCTCTACTTTCAAAAATCTATAAAAATAATCTAAAACAAGCTGCTGCATCTCTATTTTCAAAAATCTATAAAAATAATCTAAATCTAAAATAAAAAATCAATCTATAAAAATATAGATTGCACAGGCCACATTCACCTCAGATTGAGAGTACACCTTCCCACAATGTCAGCTGCATCGTTTCAGGACTGTCTGATGTTGAATTACAAAATAAGAGCCTCCCAAATCTCATAAACAAGCTGCTGCATCTCTACTTTCAAAAATATATATCAATAAAAGTTATAGATTGCACAGGCCACTTTCACCTCAGATTGAGAGTACACCTTGTCACAATGTCAGCTGCATCGTTTCAGGACAGTCTGATGTGGAATTACAAAATAAGAGCCTCCCAAATCTCATAAACAAGCTGCTGCATCTCTACTTTCAAAAATCTATAAAAATAAAAGTTATACATTGCACCCTGCCACAATGTCAGCTGCATAGTTTCAGGACATTCTGATGTGGAATTACAAAATCCCAAATCTCATAAACAAGCTGCTGCATCTCTACGTTCAAAAATCTATAAAAATAAATTCTATAGATTGCACAAACCACTTTCACCTCAGATTGAAAGTACACCTTGTCACAATGTCAGCTGCATCGTTTCAGTACTGTCTGATGTGGAATTACAAAATAAGAGCCTCCCAATTCTCATAAACAAGCTGCTGCATGTCTACTTTCAAAAATCTATAAAAATAAAAGTTCTAGATTGCACAAACCCATTCCACTTCAGATTGAGAGTACACTTTCCCACAATGTCAGCTGTGTCGTTTCAGGACTGTCTGGTGTGGAATTACAAAATAAGAGCCTCCTAAATCTCATAAATATGCTGCTGCATCTCTACTTTCAAAAATCACAGTGTGGGATGTGTCGTATCAGGACTGTCTGATGTGGTATTACAAAATAAAAGCCAACCCCCCCCCCCCCCCAACTTTCATATAAAGGTGAAACTTAATAAATTAGAATGTCATGGAAAAAAGTTCATTTATTTCAGTAATTCAACTCTAATTGTGAAACTTGTGTATTTTAATTAAATTCAATGCACACAGACTGAAGTAGTTTAAGTCTTTGGTCCTTTTAATTGTGATGATTTTGGCTCACATTTAACAAAAACCCACCAATTCACTATCTCAACAAAATATTATACTTAATAAGAACAATAAAAAGAAAAATTGTGAATTGTTGGTTGTAACAAATTAAAAACATCCATGATCATGGGAAGAAGGAGGCGGGAACCGGCGGACTATCAAATAGAAACTTCAATAATCAAAATAAACACAAAACAGCGCATCAGCCCCTCACGGACGACTGACGCGCACAAATAAAAACCAAACACAACTAAAACCCAGGCCTGGTCCTCTCTCGTCCTTCACTGTCGTTGCTCCAGTTTTATATCCTTCCATCTCCTCCATGGGACTCGAGACCGGTGGGTCGAGCAGGTGTCGCTCATTCAATCTAAGCTACTAAATGAGGTGCTTCCAGAAGTCATAGATCCTCTTGTGACTATTATTAATTCCTCATTGCCATCAGGGTATGTCTCCAAAACCTTTAGACTGGCTGTTATTAAGCCTCTCATCAAAAAACCACAACTTGATCCCAAAGTTGAGAACTAGTTAATTATAGACCGATCTCGAATCTCCCTTTTCTGTCCAAGATACTAGAAAAGGTATCATAATACTGAGACAAATGACCTGCTCTTATCATCTGATTGTGGTTGTATCTCTCTATTTGTGCTATTGGATTTTAGTGCTGCGTTCGACACTATTGACCACAACATTCTTTGGCATGGACTAGAAAACTTTTTTGGCATTAATGGAAGTGCATTAGCATGGTTTAAATCGTACTTATATGACCGCCATCAATTCATAGCATTGAATGAACAGGTATCATATCAATCACAAGTGCAGGATGGAGTACCTCGAGGCTCAATACTAGGGCCATGACTCTTCACGCTTTACATGTTACCATTAGAAGATATCATCAGAAAACACGGTGTTAGCTTTAACTGTTATGCTGATGATACTCAGCTCTATATTTCTTCAAAAAAAAAACGGAATGCATAGACGATTTTAAAAAGGTGGTTTTAATTATAGGACTTAAAAACTCTGCATGTAATAGCCTATAACGCTGTCTAAGACTTGATGGCTGCTCTGTTAATTCTTCGTAATCCGTTAGGAACCTAGGTGTGCTATTTGATAGCAATTCTTTCTTAAAAAAAACACATTTCTATTATTTGTAAAACTGCATTTTTCCATCTCAAAAATATATCTAAATTACAGCCTATCCTCTCAATATTAAATGCAGAAATGTTATTCCATGCGTTTATGACCTCAAGGTTAGATTATTGTAATGCTTTATTGGATGGTTGTTCTGCATGCCTAATAAACAAACTTCAGCTACTCCTAGATGCTAAATGCAGCAGCTAGAGTTCTTAATAGAACCAGGAACTATGACCATATTAGCACGGTTCTGTCAACACTGCACTGGCTCCCTATCAAACATTGTATACATTTTCAGATCTTGCTTATTACTTATAAAGCCCTGTTGTGTAGCACCTAAGTATTTGAATGGCATCTACGCTAATATTAGTCTGTTTCTCTCTTATTCTGAGGTCACCATAGCCAGCAGATCCAGTCTTTATCCAGATCAGAGGGTCACCCGTATCCAGTCAGTATCCAGACAAATGGAGGATTAGCACCTAGAAAGGACCTCTACAGCCCTGCGAGACAACGCAGGCCAGATCAACTAGATGAGCCACAGAGACAAACCACCTGTAAAGACCTTGTCTTCGACGACCACTGGGACAAGACCACAGGAAACCAATGATTCTTCTGCACAATCTGACTTGCTGCAGCCTGTAATTGAACTGCTGGCTTCATCGGGTCAAAGGAGAACTGGCCCCCCGACTGAGCCTGGGTTCTCCCAAGGTTTCTTCTCCATTCTGTCACTGATGAAGTTTTGGTTCCTTGCCGGTGTCACCTCTGGTTTGCTTAGTTAGGGACACTTAATTTTCTACATGAACTGAACTGAGCTGAATGATGACATCACTGAATTCAATGATGAACTGCCTTTAACTGTCATTTTTATATTATTGACACACTGTTTTCCTAATTAATGTTGTTCAGTTGCTTTGACAATCTTAAATCTTTAAAGCACTATATAAATAAAGGTGACTTGACTTGACCAACACCATTTAACCTACTTCTGCACCTTTTGGCAATGTGGGCAGGTGCCAAATCCTGCTGGAAAATGAAATCAGCATCTTCATGTCTTCAAAAAGCTGGTCAGCACAAGGAAGCATGAAATGCTCTGAAATTTCTTGGTAAACGGGTGCAGTGTCTTTGGTTTTCAAAAAACACAATGAACCAACACCAGCAGTTTTCAATCACCTTGGGTTATAAGCTTCTCCAACCTTACTTTAGACTCTAGGGTCTTGGTTTCCAAATGAAATACAAAACTTGCTCTCATCTGAAAAGAGGACTTTTTAACTACTGGGCAACAGTCCACTTCATCTTCTCCTTAGCCCAGCTAAGACTCCTCTGACGTTGTCCATGTTTCAGCAAATTCCTTGACACGTCTGTGTGTGGTGGCTCTTGATGCCTTGACCCCAGCCTCAGTCCATTCCTTGTGAAGTTCACTCAAATTCTTGAATCGATTTTGCTTAACAATCCTCATAAGGCTGCGGTTCTCTCGGTTGGTTGTGCATCTTTTTCTTCCACACTTTTTCCTTCCCCTCAACTTTCTGTTAACATGCTTGGAAACAGCACTATGTGAACAGCCAGCTTCTTTGGCAATGAATGTTTGTAATATATGTGTGTGTAATAATTTGTTGATAGAGTGAATTGATGGGTGTAAGAACATTTGTAAGTCGTGAAGAAGGAGGAGGTAACCGGTGAACATTCAAATAAAACTGTAATAATTAAATAAAACAGCGCGACAGTAGTCCACAAGTGTACTCATGAGACTGATGTCTCTCCTGATGCAGTAGCTAGTTTATGAGATTTGGGAGGCTCTTATTTTGTAATTCTACATCAGACTGTCCTGAAACTATGCAGCTGACATTGTGGCAAGGATTACTCTCAATCTGAGGTGAAAAAGGTCTGTGTAATCTATAACTTTTATTTTTATAGATTTTTGAAAGTAGAAATGTAGCAACTTGTTTATGAGATTTGGGAGGCTCTTATTTTGTAATTCCACATCAGACTGTCCTGAAACGATGCAGCTGACATTGTGGCAAGGTGTACTCTCAATCTGAGGTGTAAATGGTCTGTGCAATCTATAACTTTTTTAATATATATTTTGGAAAGTAGATACAGCAGCTTGCTTATGAGATTTGAGAGGCTCTTATTTTGTAATTACACATCAGACAGTCCTGAAACAATGCAGTCGACATTGTGACAAGGTGCATTATCAATCTGAGGTGAAAGTGAACTGTGCAATGTATATCTTTTTTTAATATACATTTTTGAAAGTAGAGATGCAGCAGCTTTTTTTGAGATTTGGGAGGCTCTTATTTTGTAATTCCACTTCAAACTGTCCTGAAACCATGCAGCTGACATTGTGGCAAGGGTTACTCTCAAACTTAGGTGAAAATGGTCTGTGCAATCTATAACTTTTACTTTTATAGATTTTTGAAAGTAGAGATGCAGCAGCTTGTTTATGAGATTTGGGAGGCTCTTATTTTGTAATTCTACATCAGACTGTCCTGAAACTATGCAGCTGACATTGTGGCAAGGATTACTCTCAATCTGAGGTGAAAAAGGTCTGTGTAATCTATAACTTTTATTTTTATAGATTTTTGAAAGTAGAAATGTAGCAACTTGTTTATGAGATTTGGGAGGCTCTTATTTTGTAATTCCACATCAGACTGTCCTGAAACGATGCAGCTGACATTGTGGCAAGGTGTACTCTCAATCTGAGGTGTAAATGGTCTGTGCAATCTATAACTTTTTTAATATATATTTTGGAAAGTAGATACAGCAGCTTGCTTATGAGATTTGAGAGGCTCTTATTTTGTAATTCGACATCAGACTGTCCTGAAACGATGCAGCTGACATTGTGGCAAGGTGTACTCTCAGTCAGAGGTGAAAATGGTCTGTGCAATCTATAACTTTTATTTTTATAGATTTTTTAAAATTAGTAGATGCAGCAGCTTGTTTATGAGATTTGGGAGGCTCTTATTTTGTAATTACACATCAGACAGTCCTGAAACAATGCAGTCGACATTGTGACAAGGTGCATTATCAATCTGAGGTGAAAGTGAACTGTGCAATGTATAACTTTTTTTAATATACATTTTTGAAAGTAGAGATGCAGCAGCTTTTTTTGAGATTTGGGAGGCTCTTATTTTGTAATTCCACTTCAAACTGTCCTGAAACCATGCAGCTGACATTGTGGCAAGGGTTACTCTCAATCTTAGGTGAAAATGGTCTGTGCAATCTATAACTTTTATTTTTATAGATTTTTGAGAGTAGAGATACAGCAGCTTGTTTATGAGATTTGGGAGGCTCTTATTTTGTAATTACACATCAGACTGTCCTGAAACCATGCAGCTGACATTGTGGCAAGGGTTACTCTCAATCTGAGGTGAAAATGGCCTGTGCAATCTATAACTCTTATTTTTATAGATTTTTGAAAGTAGAGATGCAGCAGCTTGTTTATGAGATTTGGGAGGCTTTATTTTGTAATTACACATCAGACAGTCCTGAAACGATGCAGTTGACATTGTGACAAGGTGTACTCTCAATCTGAGGTGAAAGTGGCCTGTGCAATGTATAACTTTTTTAATATACATTTTTGAAAGTAGAGATGCAGCAGCTTATTTTTGAGATTTGGGAGGCTCTTATTTTGTAATTACACATCAGACTGTCCTGAAACCATGCAGCTGACATTGTGGCAAGGGTTACTCTCAATCTGAGGTGAAAATGGCCTGTGCAATCTATAACTTTTATTTTTATAGATTTTTGAAAGTAGAGATGCAGCAGCTTGTTTATGAGATTTGGGAGGCTCTTATTTTGTAATTCCACATCAGACTGTCCTGAAACGATGCAGTTGACATTGTGGCAAGGTGTATTCTCAATCTGAGGTGAAAATGGTCTTTGCAATCTATAACTTTTTTAATATATATTTTTGAAAGTATATACAGCAGCTTGCTTATGAGATTTGAGAGGCTCTTATTTTGTAATTCGACATCAGACTGTCCTGAAACGATGCAGCTGACATTGTGGCAAGGTGTACTCTCAATTAGGGGTGAAAATGGTCTGTGCAATCTATAACTTTTATTTTTATAGATTTTTGAAAGTAGATGCAGCAGCTTGTTTATGAGATTTGGGAGGCTTTTATTTTGTAATTACACATCAGACAGTCCTGAAACGATGCCGTTGACATTGTGACAAGGTGTACTCTCAATCTGAGGTGAAAGTGGCCTGTGCAATGTATAACTTTTTTTAATATACATTTTTGAAAGTAGAGATGCAGCAGCTTATTTTTGAGATTTGGGAGGCTCTTATTTTGTAATTCCACATCAGACTGTCCTGAAACCATGCAGCTGACATTGTGGCAAGGGATACTCTCAATCTGAGGTGAAAATGGTCTATGTAATCTATAACTTTCATTTTTATAGATTTTTGAAAGTAGAGATGCAGCAGCTTGTTTATGAGATTTGGGAGGCTCTTATTTTGTAATTACACATCAGACTGTCCTGAATCTATGCCGCTGACATTGTGGCAAGGTGTACTTTCAATCTGAGGTAAAAGTGGCCTGTGCAATCTATAACTTTTTTTAATAAACAAGTAGAGATGCAGCAGCTTATTTTTTAGATTTGTGAGGCTCTTATTTTGTAATTACACATCAGACTGTCCTGAAACGATGCAGCTGACATAGTGTTAAGGATTTCTCTCAATCTGAGGTGAAAATGGTCTATGCAATCTATAACTTTCATTTTTATAGATTTTTTAAAGTAGAGATGCAGCAGCTTGTTTATGAGATTTGGTATGCTCTTATTTTGTAATTACACATCAGACTGTCCTGAAACCATGCAGCTGACATTGTGGCAAGGGTTACTCTCAATCTGAGGTGAAAATTGCCTGTGCAATCTATAACTTTTATTTTTATAGATTTTTGAAAGTAGAAATGCAGCAGCTTGTTTATGAGATTTGGGAGGTTCTTATTTTGTAATTCCACATCAGACTGTCCTGAAACGATGCAGTTGACATTGTGGCAAGGTGTATTCTCAATCTGAGGTGAAAATGGTCTGTGCAATCTATAACTTTTTTAATATATATTTTTGAAAGTAGATGCAGCAGCTTGTTTATGAGATTTGGGAGGCTTTTATTTTGTAATTACACATCAGACAGTCCTGAAACGATGCAGTTGACATTGTGACAAGGTGTACTCTCAATCTGAGGTGAAAGTGGCCTGTGCAATGTATAACTTTTTTTAATATACATTTTTGAAAGTAGAGATGCAGCAGCTTATTTTTGAGATTGGGAGGCTCTTATTTTGTAATTCCACATCAGACTGTCCTGAAACCATGCAGCTGACATTGTGGCAAGGGTTACTCTCAATCTGAGGTGAAAATGGTCTGTGCAATCTATAACTTTTATTTTTATAGATTTTTGAAAGTAGATGCAGCAGCTTGTTTATGAGATTTGGGAGGCTTTTATTTTGTAATTACACATCAGACAGTCCTGAAACGATGCCGTTGACATTGTGACAAGGTGTACTCTCAATCTGAGGTGAAAGTGGCCTGTGCAATGTATAACTTTTTTTAATATACATTTTTGAAAGTAGAGATGCAGCAGCTTATTTTTGAGATTTGGGAGGCTCTTATTTTGTAATTCCACATCAGACTGTCCTGAAACCATGCAGCTGACATTGTGGCAAGGGATACTCTCAATCTGAGGTGAAAATGGTCTATGTAATCTATAACTTTCATTTTTATAGATTTTTGAAAGTAGAGATGCAGCAGCTTGTTTATGAGATTTGGGAGGCTCTTATTTTGTAATTACACATCAGACTGTCCTGAATCTATGCCGCTGACATTGTGGCAAGGTGTACTTTCAATCTGAGGTAAAAGTGGCCTGTGCAATCTATAACTTTTTTTAATAAACAAGTAGAGATGCAGCAGCTTATTTTTTAGATTTGTGAGGCTCTTATTTTGTAATTACACATCAGACTGTCCTGAAACGATGCAGCTGACATAGTGTTAAGGATTTCTCTCAATCTGAGGTGAAAATGGTCTATGCAATCTATAACTTTCATTTTTATAGATTTTTTAAAGTAGAGATGCAGCAGCTTGTTTATGAGATTTGGTATGCTCTTATTTTGTAATTACACATCAGACTGTCCTGAAACCATGCAGCTGACATTGTGGCAAGGGTTACTCTCAATCTGAGGTGAAAATTGCCTGTGCAATCTATAACTTTTATTTTTATAGATTTTTGAAAGTAGAAATGCAGCAGCTTGTTTATGAGATTTGGGAGGTTCTTATTTTGTAATTCCACATCAGACTGTCCTGAAACGATGCAGTTGACATTGTGGCAAGGTGTATTCTCAATCTGAGGTGAAAATGGTCTGTGCAATCTATAACTTTTTTAATATATATTTTTGAAAGTAGATGCAGCAGCTTGTTTATGAGATTTGGGAGGCTTTTATTTTGTAATTACACATCAGACAGTCCTGAAACGATGCAGTTGACATTGTGACAAGGTGTACTCTCAATCTGAGGTGAAAGTGGCCTGTGCAATGTATAACTTTTTTTAATATACATTTTTGAAAGTAGAGATGCAGCAGCTTATTTTTGAGATTGGGAGGCTCTTATTTTGTAATTCCACATCAGACTGTCCTGAAACCATGCAGCTGACATTGTGGCAAGGGTTACTCTCAATCTGAGGTGAAAATGGTCTATGCAATCTATAACTTTCATTTTTATAGATTTTTGAAAGTAAAGATGCAGCAGCTTGTTTATGAGATTTGGGAGGCTCTTATTTTGTAATTACACATCAGACTGTCCTGAAACTATGCAGCTGACATTGTGGCAAGGTGTACTGTCAATCTGAGGTAAAAGTGGCCTGTGCAATCTATAACTTTTTTTAATAAACAAGTAGAGATGCAGCAGCTTATTTTTTAGATTTGTGAGGCTCTTATTTTGTAATTACACATCAGACTGTCCTGAAACGATGCAGCTGACATAGTGTTAAGGATTTCTCTCAATCTGAGGTTAAAGTGGCCTGTGCAATCTATAACTTTTTTAATATATATTTTTGAAAGTAGAGATGCAGCAGCTTGTTTATGAGATTTGGGAGGCTCTTATTTGGTAATTACACATCAGACTGTCCTGAAACAATGAGATGACATTGTGGCAAGGTGTACTCTCAATATGAGGTGAAAGTGGTCTGTGCAATGTATAACTTTTGTTTTTATAGCTTTTCGAATGTAGAGATGCAGCAAGCATTATTGTTCTTATTTTGTAATATGAGTATTAGAGGGTTTTTATTTTGGTATTCAGCATCAGACAGTAACGGACTGTGTGTTCGGGGGGAAAATGTAGCTTTCGCTGGAAGAGCACTGCATTCAGATCAGTTCTCTGACGGTATTACCTTAATACGCAGTTTATACGCGACCCTAGAAATAACGTGGTGGCTAGATTGACCGTGCTTTTCTACTTGGCGGCTGGCTTGACCACAGTGAAAAATGCTAGTTCTCCACAGGTATAGCAGACTTCCTTTGGATGTTACCAGCTAAAAAAAAAAAAAAAATTTATTCTAAAACCAATTTGCTACCCTTCCCTTTCCTTTATGAAACTTCTGAATGCTCTATGAATATGCACATTTTCCAGTTTATTTATTTATTTATTTTAGGTTATGTGAACATTCCATAATTCTGAGAATGTTCCTTGTTAGCTGGGTTTAAACAGAGCTACATAGTCACATAACTGTTTTTATAGAGTTACATAGTCAGTGTTTACACTTTGATGGTAGATAAATTCGTCTCTGATACTAAATTGGAATAGGAATATGTATTTTAACGTTAAATAATGTACAGAATTCTTAGTCTCTTAATCTCACTACTAGATGGAGATATTTCCATATTTTGTCATTTAACAGACGCATTCAAATAAAATATGATAAAAAAAAATGATATATGTTTATTTAATTGCTAAATAAAATAATGAAACCGTATGGAATATTTCATAATAATATTCAAAAATAAAATACTAATATTTCATTGCATAATAAAAACAATATTTTATGAAACATCTTTGCAGCCCATGCATGTTCCAACATGCTTTCAAGGCTTGGTAAAGTCAGAACAAGTAAGAGTTGCAATGCTACCCCATATCCTAAAAGAGATCAATCACATTCCTGAACCCTGGGGTCAAAGGCCAAATAAACACCCTGATTGTACAATCCACATAACTCAAGCATGCGCTCTCAGACTCACACTGCTCTTTTCTTTTGTGCTCTCTTTCTCACACACACACACACACACAAACACAAACACAGTCTTTGTCTTTGGGAAGACTTAACATGCTGCTAAGAAACCAGACCTTGAAAAAGAGCTGATGTAAATTGATGATGCCAAATCAGTTTGTTACTGGTTTCATTGAGAATCCAAAGTATGCTTTTGTTTCTAAGAATATTATCATTTCACAGAAACGGTTGAGAAGGAAGCAGAGGTTGAGTGAGGGCAGCAAATGCAATGTTCTTCTCTTGAGTGTGACCCCTGAATAATCATGTGAACTTGTGGCCAAGATCTACATCTCAAAACAAGAGACAGCTGTCTCCTGGATAAATAACAAGACGTACAGCCTGGATGGTTTCTCATTGTTTGAAAGTAATAATAATAAGAAAAAAATTACATTCATTTTCATGCAGGAAACAATGCTAAACCAAAATCTTTGGCTGCACAAAATATTATTATTACACAAAATGATGCCTTTCCTACCCTCTGACCTCTTGTGCCATGCAAATCTGGATTGAATTCAAGCTTTACCTCACCTGTAGATATGTTCTCACGTTATTACTCAAAACTCTTCTGGTGCTTTTTTTCAAACACTTTGATCCTAAACCATATTTTGCCGTTTCTGTTTCCTTAAAACTACAGTCTATTTTTACATTACCAGTATTGTTTTTTAATACTACAACCCGAATTCCAGAAAAGTTGGGACGTTTTTTAAATTTTAATAAAATGAAAACTAAAAGACTTTCAAATCACATGAGCCAATATTTTATTCACAATAGAACATAGATAACATAGAAAATGTTTAAACTGAGAAAGTTTACAATTTTATGCACAAAATGAGCTCATTTCAATTTTGATTTCTGCTACAGGTCTCAAAATAGTTGGGACGGGGCATGTTTACCATGGTGTAGCATCTCCTTTTCTTTTCAAAACAGTTTGAAGACGTCTGGGCATTGAGGCTATGAGTTGCTGGAGTTTTGCTGTTGGAATTTGGTCCCATTCTTGCCTTATATAGATTTCCAGCTGCTGAAGAGTTCGTGGTCGTCTTTGACGTATTTTTCGTTTAATGATGCGCCAAATGTTCTCTATAGGTGAAAGATCTGGACTGCAGGCAGGCCAGGTTAGCACCCGGACTCTTCTACGACGAAGCCATGCTGTTGTTATAGCTGCAGTATGTGGTTTTGCATTGTCCTGCTGAAATAAACAAGGCCTTCCCTGAAATAGACGTTGTTTGGAGGGAAGCATATGTTGCTCTAAAACCTTTATATACCTTTCAGCATTCACAGAGCCTTCCAAAACATGCAAGCTGCCCATACCGTATGCACTTATGCACCCCATACCATCAGAGATGCTGGCTTTTGAACTGAACGCTGATAACATGCTGGAAGGTCTCCCTCCTCTTTAGCCCGGAGGACACGGCGTCCGTGATTTCCAACAAGAATGTCAAATTTGGACTCGTCTGACCATAAAACACTATTCCACTTTGAAATAGTCCATTTTAAATGAGCCTTGGACCACAGGACACGACGGCGCTTCTGGACCATGTTCACATATGGCTTCCTTTTTGCATGATAGAGCTTTAGTTGGCATCTGCTGAGGGCACGGCGGATTGTGTTTACCGACAGTGGTTTCTGAAAGTATTCCTGGGCCCATTTAGTAATGTCATTGACACAATCATGCCGATGAGTGATGCAGTGTCGTCTGAGAGCCCGAAGTCCACGGGCATCCAATAAAGGTCTCCGGCCTTGTCCCTTACGCACAGCGATTTCTCCAGTTTCTCTGAATCTTTTGATGATGTTATGGACTGTAGATGATGAGATTTGCAAAGCCTTTGCAATTTGACGTTGAGGAACATTGTTTTTAAAGTTTTCCACAATTTTTTTACGCAGTCTTTCACAGATTGGAGAGCCTCTGCCCATCTTTACTCCTGAGAGACTCTGCTTCTCTAAGACAAAACTTTTATAGCTAATCATGTTACAGACCTGATATCAATTAACTTAATTAATCACTAGATGTTCTCCCAGCTGAATCTTTTCAAAACTGCTTGCTTTTTTAGCCATTTGTTGCCCCCGTGCCAACTTTTTTGAGACCTGTAGCAGGCATTAAATTTTAAATGAGCTAATTAAGTGGATAAAAGTGTAAAATTTCTCAGTTTAAACATTTGCTACGTTATCTATGTTCTATTGTGAATAAAATATTGGCTCATGTGATTTGAAATTCCTTTAGTTTTCATTTTATTAAAATTTTAAAAACGTCCCAACTTTTCCGGAATTCGGGTTGTAGTAAGTAACCTGGTAGTGACTAGTATCAACTTTAATGTTACTTCAGAACAAACTAATATTCAGTGACTAACTAATCCATTGTAACTGAAAACAAATTGCACATATTTTGAATTCCATTTGGGATCTGTAGTTCAGATATCAACTAGTCACTTCCAACTACCATGTATATCAATTTCTAGTTTCACCAGTATTCCAGTTGTTGCTGGTACATTTTTTCTAGCTTTACTGGAATCTATACTCATTTAGGTACTATTCATTTCTGAAAGCTGATGATAAATGAAATAAGAATAAGAAATAAGCTTTCCATTGATGTATGGTTTATTAGGATTGGATAATATTTGGCCAAGATATAACTATTTGAAATCTGGAATCTGAGGGTACAAAAAAAAAATCGAAATATTGAGAAAATCACATTTAAAATTGTCCAAATGAATTCTTAGCACTGCATATTACTAATCAAAAATAAAGTTTTGTTATATTAACAGTAGGAAATTTACAAAATATCTTCATGGAACATGATCTTTACTTAATATCCTAATGATTTTTGTCATAAAAGAAAAATCTATCATTTTGACCCATACAATGTATTTTTGGCTATTGCTACAAATATACCCCAGTGAGTTAAGACTGGTTTTGAGGGCCAGGTTCACATATAAAGGTAACTACATGGGGTAGGGTTAGGTTTAGGGGTAGGTTCAGGATTAGTACCTAGTTTTTTACCTAGTTATTGTAATAACTATAATACGTACATAGTATAATCATGAGTAAAGTGCTACCACAATTTTTGTCATGTAATTTGAAATCAGTAACACACTATAATTTGGAAGTAATTACCCTTTATTAGACACTACTGTGCCATTTTTAGTATTACTAGTAAAACTTTCAATTGAAGTATAAAGCAACCATTCTGAGTCATTAGTAAAAAAAAAAAAGGCAACTGTAACTAATGAGATTAAAAATTTTACGTTTAACTACTGGGAAAAATATTATGTAGCCTCTTATAAATAGACACTAAAATAAGCACTGGTAAAGCTGGAGTATATAGTAATACTGTAATAAGTATTACCCTAGTATTTAATGAATCATACTTGTGAAAATTAAAAAGATACTAGTCACTGCTAGTATGACTGACTAGTAGTTAAAAAATAGCCTACTGGTAACATTAAAACGATACAAGCTAGTTTAAATACTCCCTTCATGAATGTTTTGCCTGAATTAAAATTATTAATAATATTATAGAGCACTATATACCCAGGCTGTCCATGGCTCCAGACTAAATTTTCTCCTATGGTATTTACTGGTTTGGCGTCCTGTGGGCGTATTTGCAGTCCTTTGAAGCAGCCTGAGGTCACTGATCTCTCAGGAGCAAAACACATTCTTTTTGTGTATATGCCCAGCAGAGCTGCTCTTTGACTTCTTTGCCCATATAAGGCAGGGGATACCATGGCAACCGTGGACTTGAATAGCTGTGTCAAATCCCTCCGCACCCCCCTCACACGCACGCACGCACACTCTCACTCCCTCACACACAGGCACGCGGAGCGCGCGCTCTACTGGACACTGGCTCGCGCTATCTCTTGTCCTCTTCAAGCCAGCGCGACTTTTGCACTTCCAAAAGCAGGTAGGGATACTGAAACACTCCCGGGGGTTCGCCGCGGTTATCGGTATTCTAGCTTTTCATTTGGGGCGTCAAAGGTAAAGGAGAATATAGAGAGTGTTCGCCGAAGTCAGGAGTGAGGTATGTCGCTAAAGCTATGGCTCCACCCCTCCCCCTGCCCGAGGATCGCTGGAGGTTAGGCCGCATGACTGTTACTGGCTCTGAGAAAAAAAACAAGAAAGGGGACGTTTTGCTCCGTATCACGGCGAAACCATTAACACGAGCTTACGTTCTGGTTTCACCCGTTACGTTTTTGATTTAACCGTTTTCAATCAGCGCCACAGTAACTGTTAGAGGGACTCCAAAAGTCTGCCCTCGTTTCACAACAAACAAGCGCAGCACTTCCTCGAACAATCAACGTTAGAGCAGGAAGGCGCTGCTTTTTATACAGAGATGTTCTGATTACTAGTATGTGCTTATCGCTTGTTATGGTATGCTTTAAAACGTTTATATTCTGTAATATCAGAGTGTGTGTTTCTGTTTTGTTCCTCATTACTATATCTTCGTCAGGAATTTTGAAAGGTTAGACATTTTAGTAATTTTTTTGGTAATCTCTGGCTACTAGACTCCAGTGAACATGTAATTTAAAATATATCTATAATTTACGTATTATGTTGACATATAATAAAAGCCACAGTATGTAGAGCAAAACTTTTGAAAAGGTCAGGGTTCCTGCTCTCTTAGTAAAGAATTATCCAGGCCTGGAAAAGTCATGGACATTTTTTTAGATGACATGTTATTAGTTTTGCTTCATTAATTATTAAGGCTAGAAATAACTTTTTTTAGTGCTTTTTATAATTAATTCAGGCATTACAAAAGATGGAAATCCTGTAGTCAGAAGGTGTATAAACCCTACACTGTTTCTGTTGCTTTGGTTTTGAGTAACTTTTTATCTTTTACACGCTGACATCTAGATTGGAAACTGACATCTAAAAGACACGTTATTCGAGGGGTGAATAAAGAACCTGGAGCAAAAGGGGAATATGGTCAGTCAAGGAGGCAAAACAACATGCACGGCCCACTTTCCGAAGACCAAAGTTAACTGAGTCAGACTCGTGTCTGAGCCTAAATGCGTGAGACGAAGCTGTGGACAATTACCAGATATAGAGGCCTTCATATCTTCTCATTTTAGAACACACAGCTATCAAGAAAGGGGGTCAACTGAAACCGTCTGTGCTGACAGCACGTTTGGGAGTATTTTTCCTCCTCGGTTGTGCTGAGAACTGAGCGATGGCCATGGTGAGAGGGGGGTGGGGAGATCCCAATGGGGAGACTAATGGACTTGGTGACAAGGGGTACCTGAGGGGAGATGAGGACGACGGATCCCCACAAGGAGGCGGCAGCGACATAGAGGCCGGGGAGGATGATAAAGGTTGTGTGGTGGACTGTGTGGTCTGCGGTGACAAATCCAGTGGGAAACACTACGGCGTGTTTACTTGTGAGGGCTGCAAGAGCTTCTTCAAACGGAGTGTCCGACGAAACCTTAACTATACCTGCAGGTAATGGAGGGAAAGTCAGCGATATTTATGTATGTGTTAGTTGATGTTCTCAGCATGTTAATTTCCGTCTCACTACTAAGCCATTTTTTTTGGTCTCTTTCAGATCAAACCGAGACTGCCAGATTGACCAACATCATCGCAACCAGTGTCAGTACTGCCGCTTAAAGAAGTGTTTCCGTGTGGGAATGCGCAAAGAAGGTAACTGTCTATCCATCTTATCAAATCCGTTGGAATGGCGTTCTGTCATTGTTTAGTGATCACAGACTCAGTCAACTGATCCACTGATTTGTCAACATGTTATAGAATATATAATTAGGACACATTTTCAAGCATGCACTACTGTTTAAAAGTTTGGGCTTAAGATTCTTTTTAAACAATTTTTTTTTACAGAATTATACTCACCAGAACTACATTTATTTTTACCAAAAATACAGTGAATATACAGTATTATTGTGAAATATCTTGTTGCAATTTAAAAATAATTTTCTGTTTGAATATATTTTGAAATATAATTTATTCCTGTGACCGCAAAGCTGAATTTTCATTGCTCCAGTCTGTCACATGATCCTTCAGAAGTCATTCTAATATGCTGATTCGCTGCTCAAGAAACATTTCTTACTGTTAGCAATGTTGAAAACCGGTGTCCTGCTTAATTTTGAGAAAACCATGGTCCATTTCTCATGTTGTGTGTTCAAAAGAACATTTATTTGAAACTGAATTTTTTTGAATAAGTATTTACAAGAATGAATAAGATTATAATTATTATTTTTTTGATCGAGTTAACACTACTGAATCTACAGCATCATGGGAAATAAATTATATTTTACACAAATTGTGAGTTGGCTGTCTGAATCGAATGTGACTGGGGACCTCAAAATTCTTTTTTTTTTTTTTTTTTTTACAACTGCATTGTTTTCACTGACTGCATGCAAAAGCAAGCATACAGTGTAATCCGTGTGGTCCAGTTCACATACGTGACTCTTAGAAAATCAGTTTATTTTAATAATTGTTCAAAAAACTCACAGGTTACTGATTTGAAGCAGTCTGACAAACGTAATGGGTTGCTAAAGCAGAAAGCTGTGGAGATCACTGTTTAATATTTGATAGTTAGAGTGACGAGAGTCTAAGAGCTGTATTTTATTTTAAGCCGACCCAGATGGTGTTTGTTTACCACAATTGCCAGTGCACATGATGAAACATACATTAGGGCGTGATGACCTATATATTTCACGGTTTCTTAAACAGTTTTCCTTTTAAAACAGTGAAGATTAGAATGTTAAGCTTTTTATTTAACATTTTCATTCATCATTTGTAAAGTCGCCGAAGGTTCAACCAGAACGGTGTTTGTAGCTTCCTTTTTTATTTTTTGAGTGCTTGTGTAATCAGGAATTAGACGTTTCTAATCCCTTAGGTCAGTGCTCTGACTCTCTGCCAGATGTTGCATGTTAGCAAAAGAAAGGAGCGTTGAAACTTAGTAGTGTCATCTATCAAGCATTTCAACTCCATCACGACTCTCCCTTTCTCTCTTCCCTTTCCCCGTTTAGCAGTTCAGCGTGGACGCATCCCACCTTCACATTCAAGCCTCAGCCCATCCACCACTCCAGTGGGCGGTAATGCCGGCAGCGGCGTGAGCGAGTTCTACAATGGGCAGCCGGTGTCTGAGCTCATCTCCCAGCTCCTGCGGGCAGAGCCTTACCCTAACAGCCGCTACAGCCATCAGTACAACCAGCAGATGCAGGGGGGCGGAGGATCCATGGGCATCGACAGCATCTGCGAGCTAGCCGCCAGACTCCTGTTTAGCATCATCGAATGGGCCCGAAACATTCCTTACTTCCCTGAGCTGCCTGTATCAGAGCAGGTGGCCTTGCTGCGGCTCAGCTGGAGTGAACTGTTTATTCTCAATGTCGCTCAATCTGCCCTGCCCCTGCATATGGCCCCGCTGCTCGCCGCCGCAGGCTTTCACTCCTCTCCCATGTCTGCCGAGAGGGTGGTATCCTTCATGGACCAGGTGCGCATCTTCCAGGACCAAGTGGAGAAGCTGACCCGCCTGCAAGTGGATTCAGCAGAGTACAGCTGTCTGAAGGCCATTGCGCTCTTCTCACCAGGTGCGCTGGACACATTACTCTGATTAAACTGCATTTAACCGAACATAATCAGATCAAAGAATATGTAATTACAGAATGGTAAAGAATAGTGAGTATTGTGCTGGCAGTCATATTTATAGCATAATGCTAGCACCCTCTACTGGTGAAGACCAAATCTTTTTCAGTGTTTCCTAAGTGCTTTATGAAACACCTTTATACCTAACATTTTATTAAGAATAAGACAAATTATAGATCAAATACTTTCTGTATGCAGATATTCTGTCCCGTAGCATCACGCCTTTAGTTAAGAGTTTACATTTATTTATTTAGCACATGTATCCAAATGACTCAATGTGCAAATGACTCAATTTTTTCATATGTATGTTCCCTGCATAATTCAGCTTATGCAGGGCCCAAGGTTTTTTTTTTTTCTTAGTCCAACCACAGATTGATCAGAATTTAGGTTCATTACATACTTTATATGTAATCATTAAATATAGTCATTATCATCAGCATTAAATATCTGTTTAATATATAATTTCTATTTGAAAACGTACATTTTAAAAATGATTCAAACTTACTAATTTGGGTTTATTTTACAAAGAAGAAATTTGCTGTAAAGTTACTGCTGAAAACTATACTGTTATAATGTAAGCCAATAATTTCTAAACTCTTGAAGTTCTGGCTGACATGACTAAGCATTACTAACGAGTTTTTACATAATTTGTAATGCATTCTTGCAATTTCTACAAAACTTGCTATCATGCTAGATAATAAGTTATCAAGGTGTTATAATGTGTTATAACAAATGGCATTATAACACTGTTATAACACTGGCCATCAGTTGACCTCAAACTCATACAGTGAAGCCAGCTTTCCACGATCTCTGACATTCGCATACTTTTTTTCACATTTTGTCTCTAATAGGCGGACGCACTGAACCTTTAAATTGGTTGTGAAGCAGCCATTAACCTTCCATATATTCACTATAGTTAAATAAATGAACAGTACATGTATGAATATACCCACATAAAACAAATGACCTGCAAAAAGTTTAAAAGAAAAACAGAAGGATGTTTTCTAGGGCTAATGAATTACAATTATGTAATAATTATCAAATAATTACTTGGGGCATAAGTATGGTTTACAATTTATATTGATAATTTGCAACTTGTCAACTAACTTTAGATTATTATTAGCCTGTTAGGTTAAGATTAGGTTTAGTATAAGAAGTTACTAGTCAGTAGAATATGTGTTGATGACTGGTAGTTAGCATGTAGTTGCAAAGTTACGTCTAGTTAGGGAACATTGGAGCGGACTATCAAAATAGCATGTTGCCATTACCACACATTTTACAGAAATTGTATTTAAAGATCAAATGTTTAGTCCAAAATTTGCAGTTCTCACTTCACATTCCTAGGATTTGATTCGATTTGATTCTTTCATTGTATCCAAAACCAAATCAGATCTGAAATTTCCACAGAACTCTATGTACCTCTCATACTACTTTCCATTGGAAATGAGTAATTAGACTTCACTCAGGCCGGCGTTTCATCATAATGTTGAGCTCTACCATGACCATGTCCCTGCTAGCATCATGCTTTACCAGTTGAGTTCGAGGGAGTCTAGTTTCATACCTGAATATCTGGTGTTCTTTGTGTTCAGATGCGTGTGGGCTGACAGACCCGGCTCATGTGGAAAGCCTGCAGGAAAAAGCTCAGGTGGCCTTGACAGAGTACGAGCGCATGCAGTACCCCGGGCAGCCCCAGCGCTTCGGACGGCTCCTCCTGCGACTGCCCGCTCTGAGGGCCGTGCCCGCCAACCTCATCTCTCAGCTCTTCTTCATGCGCCTGGTGGGCAAAACGCCCATCGAGACGCTCATCCGTGACATGCAGCTGTCTGGCAGCTCCATCAGTTGGCCATACGCACCCGGACAATAACCATTATCAGATGTGACCAGGAAACCAGTCTGAACTGCAAATTATCTGTGATTATGTGATTTAGTTTTTTCAACCGCACATTCACATCTGATATTCACCGGATCAGGGTCATACTGTGGGAATGCTGGATTCAGTAGTACATGGCAGAAGGCTTGGTGTATACTTTGAGGTTTTATGAGGCTCTGAAGCATTCTTAAAAAATGATTTGAGAAATACTGGTTATCTGTTAGCAAAGGTAAGATGTTAGGTACAGATTCATAGCGAGTTATTAAGTGGAAATTGGTTAAAACCCTGTAAACATGAAAGTCACTTTGGACTGTCCCTGGAGGCAGCAGGAAGTAAAGTCCTGTCCTTGTGTTCCGGAAAGCCTGAAGGAGGATGAAGTCGACATGATGAAATCCGAAAACCCAAACAAACCAAACCCAAACAGTCAGATTTGGGACTTAGGCATTTGTTTTGCCACTGATAACTACTTGTCTTGTATTTTTAGCTCTTTTTCCCTATTAATGCTAATGCATTTCTATGAGGAGATATTTTAATTTGTAAAAGCTAATAGACCCATGTTTTGTGACAGCCATTTGACAAATGAATTGTGGGCTGTATTTGTATTTTGAGTTAAGGTACAGACTTGTCTTCATGACAGATTCATTTTTAATACACACTGCATTTAGTGAGATAGATGACAAATGAAGTAGTCATGCTTTTTTTTTTTTTCAGATGAAAAACCAGTGAACTTCCTTAATGCAAGTTGTTCATCGACATACTGCTGGTTTCTAATCTGCTTTTCTGCTATTTTAGTTTTTTTCACTTACCAGTTAATGCTAAACTGGTAATAAAGTCACATTATGTATGTTGACCAAAAGAAATACCTCTACAGTCTGTTGAGACTTAAACAGACTTTGTCATTCACAGCTGGGTCAGTTTTTAAATTTATCAGCACACTTGAGCTTGCTCACTTTACACTAAAGAGGAGTGATTGGATCTGTCTGTTATGTTTTCGGTAAGAAACTGGCATTGCCTGTTTTGTCTTTCGTGGAGCAGTGCTCTGGTGTGGCGTTTCACAGGTGACAGCATGTTGTATTTGGCTCTTGTTGTGAGATGTACGTTTTCTAGCCTTGTCATACATGTGAATGACTAATATTACCTCATATTTAGGCCTTGAAACGTATCAGGCGGTCTAATATACATAAATGCATCAAATCAGCAACATGTACAGTTTTCATTTTAATATCTTTGTCTTTATAAATATTTGTGTATGACAGCTTGATTAAACAAGAGTATCATACATTGAATTGTGTGCTGGTGAGTGCTTTTTTTGTCAGTTACCTATCAAATGACAAAGGAAAGGTTTTCTTTAGGAGTTTTATATACAAATTGTAAATAAATAATTTTACAGAAATATTGAAAAACTCCTGCAACTTTACAGACACAACTCACTCAACACCACTTGTAATGCATAAAGTGTATGCATTCATCATGTGTACGGTTTTAGACAAAGAAATCCTGGTGATCAGTTATATTAGTCTTCTCTCTCCTTGCAAAGCTTCTGTCATAATTTTTCACCAGTTGTTTGATATGACACAGCTCCTGCCTCAGTTTTTTACACCGGAGCTTCATAGCCTGGTATTCTGGAGACTATAGAAAGGAAATGGGCATTAGGGATTGACAGATAAAAATATGAAATGAATGATTTAAACCATTTGGGTCAATCAGTCTCCTAATAATGATGGACAAAAATCAGACTCCCATCAAGAATTTTTTTCTTACCCGCTTCAGATCCTTGAGTCGATTGTATTCATCAGCCACAGCCTGTGATACAAATATATATATATATATATATATATATATATATATATATATATATATATATATATATATATATATATATATATATATATATATGGGTTGTATTGAGTTAATATCATATCAATTAATATATTGTAATTGATGTCTGATAAACTTTCTGAACTTTATTATTCTACTTGTTTTTGATGCCTACCTGGAACTTGACAGATTCCTCGTGGAGTGTGTCCAGTTCTCGGCTCAGTTCATTCATTTGATCACTGATATCATCCATTTCTGCACAGAGGTTCTTGTATTCAGTGAGGGAGATATCGAACTTTTTCTTGTACTGTCTGCGCTCTTCATCGGTTGTAATTTCTGAATGAGAGCTGTAGCAGGAAAAAAACAAGTGACTATCTTGCAAAACAATCTGCTATTAGAACAGTAATAGAAAAACATTCTTAACTGCATCAGCTCTTTTAAACAGCACAGCATTGGGGGGGGGGGGGGGTCTAATGATATTTAATGCATTATAAATTAGGATACGTTTACACGACAACAATTTAGTCAAAACGGAAAAGTTTTTCCCTTGCATTTTTAACAATTTTCACGTATACACAACAACGTTTTCAAAATAAATCTATGAAACCAGCCAAGAAAAGTTTATTTCATATGCCAGGCCAGTAGTTGGCGCTGTCACTTTGTTAGTAAACAGTACTTGTAGGGAAGTGACTATTATATGTTGTATATGATGCGTCTCCGCTGTTGGTTGTAATATTGGTGAAATAAATCCACATAGCTGAGGAAGCATTAGCAAACTCTTGAGCAGCAACAACAGTACCATGTACTCTGCCAATTGTGTGTGTGTGTTTTCTCGCTTGCCTTTAAAATCGACACATACTGCACATGTTTAGATACCTAACACATACTAGGTAATCCGTAATCCGATCTGACTTTTGTTTCTACCTTTTTATTCCACTTCATTGGAAGTATTCTCTATCATGTTTTGTTTTACACCTCATGTAATTGTGAATTGTAAGTATGTATGAATATAATGGCTCTGTTCTGTATCCCAGGGGGGTCTGTCTCGCTGCTCTCCCTGCTCTGTATAAGCATGGCATGTGGAGTGTTGCCCAGAACATAACCATACCGCCCACACTAACTGTATGCAATATAATTTAAATAAATATACTTGACGAAAGTGGTCCTGATTGAACGACCATATAGCTAACAATGTTTTTTGGAAACGCACCCCAGAGCGAGAGCAAGAGCACGTCCATCAATGTCATCACAGGACTTACTCGAGAAGTATGGCTCCAATGAAGTGTGTTTTTGGTTGTAAGGGAAAGATAACCTTGTTTAGCTTCCCAAAGAACTCAGCATTACGTGAACAGTGGCAGCGGTTTGTTTTTCTGGGGCAGCAATGGAGTTTCGCAAGTGTGTTTGTTCCCAGTTCATTTGATACTGAAAGATGAAGCAGTCCCAGCAATAAAAGATCCTGGTTATGACTCGGATTTGCAGTCGGTATGTAAAACGGCATCGAATTTCTGTATTTTGTTGGCAATCAGCACATGAGTACTCCTGACCCTTTAGCTCACCTAAGCACGCCCTAGAAAGAGTCATAAAGCTGCATCTTTCTTTATAAATATGATAAAACTCAAGACTCTTTGGAGATATGAAGGATGCAATACTTCTCTATAGGTACTCAAGACTAACAAGAGATCGAAGAGCGAAACTGTGTAATGTTAAGGATAAGAAGTATTCATGATTGAAACTCACTCCTCCAATTCATATGTGTCTAATTCAGTGGCCGAATCTCCACCAGTGGTGTGGCCCGTCTCACAGACCACGTCCTCCACCTTGTACGTTTCTGGTTTCTCCTGCACCGAGCTGCTCTGCACTTCAACCTCCTCCACAGTGTTGGAGCTCATCCACCGACTCTGGTACAACGGCTCTGGGGAGCAAGCGTTCGCGTTCTCAGAATACCTTTAAAACAAAGTGCAATGAAAAGGCTTGTGTGCATTGGTACTTGTAAGAATTTCTTGTCCTGAACATGGTCAGAAAGGTGGGCTGCACTCACACATTGCTTTTGCATGCACCCTCGCTGTAGACGCTCACTGTTCCCTCAGTGTAGGATGTGAAGCTATTCTCTGCTTTCAGATGAGGGAAAGCCTTCTCTGATAAAACCACAATGGGGGTGTATTGAGTGCCTTGCTGGAACAAACGATGTACAAGTTTTAATGGAGCTGGAAGAACCACAGAACATATAATGAATCAATTGAAGTTTGACGCTAAAGCTGCCACAGAATGGCCTGATGGGAAACTAGATCAGACAGGAGGACAATCAGATACCATCACAGATTTCTCTGAACAATACCGTCTCGAGAGACCACTTGAGCAGTTTTATATGACACAATACACCAAGACACTGTAAATCCATCACAACACAATCATGCATGTGCATCACTTCCTCTAATAAAGTATAATAATTTCAGCTTTCAGGAAACATGCTTGATGAGAGCTGCACATGGCACTGGCTGTACAAAAATGGCTATGTATTGTCTTAACAGCAACAAACAACATCTGGGGTTACTTCCAGGAAAGTCACTCCATAGTCCAAGAATTCAGAACAACCCATTTTGAAGTCTCATCTCACAGCGAACCAAATAATATAAACTACTCTTAAAGAGCAAAATGTAAGTTTTAAAGCCTAATAAATAAATCGACACCAGAATCTATTGTTTAAAAGCTACAATAAGCAGAAACGTAGCTAAAGCTAATGTACATTTGGATGAAAAAATCAGTAATTGCAAAAGCTGTTATTTCTATCTATAAAAATAACATGACACATCACCTATATAGTAACTGGAACACAAGTTATCTATGACTGTCGGGAGGGCTCAGATTGTTAACTGACCTATTCTGTATCTGTCATTATGAAGAGAGCAATTCACTTTACAATCATTGTAAATCGATGAATGATTAACACAAAGGCAAATCTGATCATATGACTGATTTCATTGTATGGCACTGGTGTCGCAGGTTTAGACTACTAACATCTAAACAAGGCCTCACCATGGTAGAGACTAGCAAATTATAGTGTCACCCTAAGAGGACAAAACTACAATACAGACTTAATCATATGGTACAGTGAGAACAATTCATGAATTGGCAGAGAATGGTCCTACACAGATACAGTAATACAGTACAGTAGCCTGTATTACTGTAATATCTTTAATTCAGCAACATTGTAAACATGTATTTTGCATTGTATGCCATTGAACTAACTGCCTATTACTAAACTAAAAGATCATACTGTTGTGTTTTGGTGGTTTTCTCATGACATATTAGAAAAATCTTGTGTTTTGAATGAATAAAAAGAAACTGTAATAAGAAATGTTTCTTGGGCAGCAAACCAGCATATTAGATTGATTTCTGAAGGATTATGTGACACTGAAGAATAGAGTAATGTTGCTGAAGATTCAGCTTTGCCAACACAGGAATAAATGACTTTTTAAAATATATTAGAATTAATTTTTTTTTTAAATTGTAATAATATTTCACAATGTCACTATGCTTTTGAAGTAAATGTAGCCTTTTTCCTTGCTGAGCATATATGTATATGCCAGAAATTTGAATGCCAATAGCAATGACCTCAATAAATCTGAACTGCCCTGAACTCACCCAGTTTTGTGAATTCTGGCTCCTGTCTATTCTGAGGACAGGTGGTTCCTCCCAGTAGATATTAGGTTTGCCATGGCGCCATATTTTGCTTCGAGTCTTATAGGCAAAATAGGCTGCAACAACCAGGGCAATCATGACAAACAGTCCACATACCAGAGCTGCAGCCTAAAATTAAGAAGAAAACAATTAATGTTACAGTGAAACTACAGCTACAGAGCAATAAGAAGTGAGAATTACACTCTAAGAAATAAAGGTTCCAAAAGGTTTTCACAGCAATGCCACCAAAATAAATATTTTAGGTTCCCCAAAGAAACTTTCGGAGATGTTTTTCTAAGTCTGAAGCACATTTTAATAATCTTAAGTGCCTTTTTCCAATATAAAGAACAATTTGTGCAATGGAAAGGTTCTGTTAAAGGTTTTTCAAGGAATGCAAATAAAGAAACTTTTTTTTTTAAGAGTTTAAGAGTGTATGTACCTCCTCGGGATCCATGAAGCAGTAGTGATAGAGATATCGATTAAAGGACGGATATGCACCTGGTAACCCTGTTCCAACTCCAGCACTAATGCTGGGAGTCCCTAATGAGGTCTGACACATCATCAGGATAGGGTTGTACATGATGCTTTGTGAACTCTGGGCCATGGGATTCACCCCAATGACAAATATGATGTCTATAATACACTGTAGAATCGCCAGAACCACATCCACCACTAGAACTGTCAAGTAAAACGTTTTTCCATGTACACACCATGTCTTTGAGAAACTAACCACTAGGATGACCAAAGATACAATGAAATTAAGGGCTGCCATGGAGATCATGGCTGATTTTGCTGAGTAGGGTGTCATATAAGAGCTCTGATAGCCATATGTTCCTCCATAGTACCCAGACCCCATCCCATAGCCTCCAGATCCAGCAACGAACGCCCCGATGCTTCCCTCATAGCCGTGCATGTCCCAAACTAGAGTAGAAGCAACACAGGCAAAAATAACAAAACAGAGCAGAGCAGACAGTCCCTCCATCATTTTCACGATGCCAGGTGGGGAGAACCATCTATAGAAGTGCTGAGGGCTTCCCTCTGTTTGAGGAGCATCAGGCACTGAAGAGTATAAGCCATACTCGCTTCTCTGAGAGTAGAAACTTCTGGATGTGTACATATTTGACGGGACAATGTAGTGTGGACTGTACTGCGGTTTGACTGTCATACTGCTGTGTTCCATACATGATTCATGAGATAATCTAAAAAAAAAAAGAAATGAGGCCAAATTTAGATCACGAGATCATCGGGGAACAGATATAGCTTTCTGAAACCAAAACCATACTTCATTTTCAGACAAAGAGCTGCAGTCATTTGTTTTAATCATTCAAAAAAGATATGGACAAGTATGACTCTTATAATCGTGGCGAGTAGACCATTTGTTGCTATTGTACACAAAACATAAAAACTAAAAACTTAAATTGTAATATAGCTAAACACAATTTATATAGCTGAACAATATACAGACATATGTATGTTTATATACTGTATATAAATTAGTGCTGTCAAACGATTAATTGCGATAAGTTTTTGTTTGCATTAGTATATGTGTGTATTCTGTATATATTTATAATGTATATATACAAACCCAATTCCAAAAAAAGTTGGGACACTGTACAAATTGTCAATGAAAACAGAATGCAATGATGTGGAAGTTTCAAATTTCAATATTTTATTCAGAATACATTATAGATGACGTATCAAATGTTTAAACTGAGAAAATGTATCATTTTAAGGGAAAAATAAGTTGATTTTAAATTTCATGGCATCAACACATCTCAAAAAAGTTGGGACAAGGCCATGTTTACCACTGTGTGGCATCCCCTCTTCTTTTTATAACAGTCTGCAAACGTCTGGGGACTGAGGAGACAAATTGCTCAAGTTTAGGAATAGGAATGTTGTCCCATTCTTGTCTAATACAGGCTTCTAGTTGCTCAACTGTCTTAGGTCTTCTTTGTCACATCTTCCTCTTTATGATGCGCCAAATATTTTCTATGGGTGAAAGATCTGGACTGCAGGCTGGCCATTTCAGTACCCGGATCCTGGCCTGGTCTGGCATTGTCATGTTGGAAAATGCAAGGTCTTCCCTGAAAGAGACGACGTCTGGATGGGAGCATATGTTATTCTAGAACTTGGATATACCTTTCAGCATTGATGGTACCTTTCCAGATGTGTAAGATGGCCATGCCACACACACTCATGCAACCCCATACAATCAGAGATTGCAGGCTTCTGAACTGAGCGCTGATAACAACTTGGGTTGTCCTTGTCCTCTTTAGTCCGGATGACATGGCGTCACAGTTTTCCAAAAAGTACTTCAAATTTTGATTGGTCTGACCACAGAACAGTTTTCCACTTTGCCACAGTCCATTTTGAATGAGCCTTGGCCCAGAGAAAATGCCTGCGCTTCTGGATCATGTTTAGATATGGCTTCTTTTTTGACCTATAAAGATTTAGCCGGCAACAGCAAATAGCACGGTGGATTGTGTTCACCGACAATTTTTTCTGAAAGTATCCCTGAGCCCATGTTGTGATTTCCATTACAGTAGCATTCCTGCATGTGATGCAGTGCCGTCTAAAGGACCATCCAGTAAGGTTTTCCGATCTTAACCCTTACACACAGAGATTGTTCCAGATTCTCTGAATCTTTGGATGATATTATGCACTGTAGATGATGATAACTTTTTGCAATTTTTCTCTGAGAAACTCCTTTCTGAGATTGCTCCACTATTTTTCGCCGCAGCATTGGGGGAATTGGTGATCCTACCCATCTTGACTTCTGAGAGACACTGCCACTCTGGAAGGCTCTTTTTCTACCCAATCATGTTGCCAATTGACCTAATAAGTTGCAAATGGCTCCTACAGCTGTTCCTTATATGTACATTTAACTTTTCCGGCCTCTTATTGCTAGCTCCTCTTATGTGCAGCTCTCATGAAATCCAAATGAGCCAATATTTGGCATGGCATTTCATAACGTCTCACTTTCAACATTTGATATGTTATCTATATTCTATTGTGAATAAAATATAAGTTTATGAGATTTGTAAATTATTCCATTCCTTTTTTTACTCACAATTTGTACAGTGTCCCAACTTATTTGGAATCGGGTTTGTAAATATATGCACGTACAGTATATATTTTGAAAATAGTTACATGTATTCACATGTCTATATTTATATTCATATAATTGATATTATAAACAAATATATTAAATATATAAACATAAAATATTTTTTTAAATATATACATGCATGTGTGTGTATTTATATAAACATACTAAATATATATAGCACACATATATATTATTTTGGATGCGATTGATCACAATTAATCTTTTGACAGCACTAATATATGTGTGTATGTGTATACAGTTGTGCTCATAAATTTACATACCCCTTGCAGAATATGCAAATATGTTACAAATTTTAACAAAAAGAGAGCCCATGAAAATTGCATGTTATTTTTTTTTATTTAGTACTGTCCTGAATTTCGCATAACAGATATTAACATTTACTCCACAAGAAAAATAATAACTGAATTTATAAAAATGACCACGTTTAAAAGTTTACATATTTTACACTTTTCTGGACTTTTATTTTAGGTTTTGATCAATCTCTTATTGAAAATGTTCTATAAAGTTTTGTCTTTTGTTGTTATGGGTGAGTCTACAGATTTCTTGCCATATGTTTCTTGCATCTCACGATGTCGTGTATGAAAAAATGTCTGTTCATGTGTGTAAAACAACAAACTGACAATTTATATATAATCATCTGTAATATACATTGTTGTGATTTATTGTGGCTGGAACAATAATGTAGCTGTAAAAATAGTTGCCTGCTGAAATTGAAATGTGTGCTAGATAGACGCTGTGCTAGATACACAGTGAGAGACACAGACACAGTGAGTTTGTTTTTACTATACATGTTAGATGTGATCCAATCCTGTCAGATCGTCCATCCTTTGAGTGAGAGTGTAACGTTACAGGTCGGCCGATCTGGTTGCGTGGTTAAAGTTAACCTTTTCGACATGTGGCACGGATGCAATGTTGTCTGGGGGTTTTACAAAAGGAGAGTGGGACAGTGGGCGGTGCTCGGGGTGGTGACTGAAGGTGTAGTTCAACGTCAACCTTTTATGGAAGTCACAACAGTTTGTGAAAAACCGTTTGTGAAAAACCACAGGTACTTTAAGCAGGCTGTGTGCATTTTACTGTGGACCGACTGTTTTTAAATTTATATGGTAGTCAAATAGCCCCTAGACCTCAGTTATCGTGAAAAAAGCCAGGAGCTTTAATACTGTGTCATTTCCTGTGTGATCCACAACCGTTTTTCAGTTTTTTGATAGTTGTTCATGAGTCCTGTGTTGGTCGTGAGCAGTTCAACTGCATGCTGTTCTTCAGAAAAATCCTCCAGCTCCTACGCATTGTTTGGTTTTTTTGAACCTTTTCCAAAAGTGACCGTAGGATGTTGAGATCCATCTTTTCACACTGAGGACAACTAAGGGACTCATGCAACTATTACAGAAGGTTCAAATGCTCACTGATGCTCCAGAAGGAAAAGCCATGCATTAAGAACAGAATGGAGATATGTACATTTTTCTTATTTTGCCTAAATATCATATTTCTTCATTTAGTGCTGCCCTTCAGAGACTACAGAAGATACATGTTTCTAAGAAGAAGAATTTCTGATTTCAAATTCAAAACGTTTTCACCGCCCTGGCTCTTAATGCATGGAGGATTTTTCTGAAAAACAGTGCTCAGTTTAACTGTACAGATCAAACAAGGGACTCATTAACAACCATCAAAAAAAATGGGGGGTTGTAAAATGTCTTACTCAGGACAGTACTAAATAAAAAATCTGTGTGTGATCTCTCTTATTTAGTTATCTTATTTAGTATATATATATACTAATGTTAACCAAATTAATTGTCGAAGTATTAAAATTACTGGTGTACAGTCATTTCTTCTGAATAGTCAATACAGCATTCCAATAAATTCCACAGTAACACAGATGGCACAACAGCGAATTATACTGTTTTTATATAACATCCTGTCCATTTATTCTATGCAGATAAAACAATTTTACAACAGGACAAAGCCTAATTAATTACTTTATCATCTACAGAGCAATACACAGCCTTTCTGAATCAGTCAATGATTCCGAATGAATCAGTTTAATGACTGATTCAATGACTCATTCAGAAAAATTAATTAGTGAGTTTGAATGAATCATTTGATGACTCACTCATAAAGACAGCCACTTGTCCAATTACCAGTGTACCTCCGTCACTAAAACACTGACAATCTCAAATGCACAAACTGCACTGTTAGCTTATCAAATTTCATAAATTGCATTTAAACTATACATAAGCCCACAACTCTATCCGTAGATCTACAGGAACTTTCAGAGTTCCAACAGTATAATTAAGATAACACTCCTCTTTATAGCACAAACAACATTCACACTCTGAAGTCCAGCTTTAAACATCATTCCCTTCATCAGCCTACTGCAATTCAGACGAGATGCTCTGAATAATTCAGAGAAACATGAGCAGATTCAGTCATTGGGGGTTTCCATGCTGTACGTTTTCTTCCTCGCATTTCTGATGCATCCCAAAAGTGCAATATACAGACATCATATGTGAATAAAAAAGGTGAAGAGATGCACTGCTAACAGAAATATTTCAAATACCGTATCCTCTTAGTTAATTATGCTTTAGAGAGATGGATGAGCTGCACCTGTGGTAACTTGAGAAGAGTGAATAAATAATTCAAAAGCTAAAAAAACAACCTAGCAAGCTTTGTACAGCCTCACAGGTGCATGTAGATGGGACAGCTATTCAAGAATTTAAAAAAAAAGGAGGTTTTGTTTTTTTGTATATTTTAATATAATTTTACAACTTTCCTCTTGAAAATAAACATATCATTTTAGATTGGTCTGAGCATATAACGGTCACAAAACCACATCTTATTTGTGACATCTACAGTCGATATGACAGCATAAGATTAAAAAAGTACTTCGACATGTCGGTGTTTTGCACTTTTGCGTCGACTACAATCAATTCTAAAAAGGTCTATAATTGAAACATTATGTAACTTACTGTAACACAACAGCCACTGGGCTTTTCCTTGTTCACCTTGATCCCGCTTTTCTAAGCTTGACAGTTTTCCATCAAGTGTTGTTTAGTGTTTGAGTTCATCCGTGTGACAGCTGCTGCTCATGGGGACTTGTGTGAAAGACCTGGGCCTGAAACTCTAAACCTGATCCAACCCGTTGCTACAGACACAATCAGTCTTATTGGCTCTTTAGTAGGTCGAAAGTTAATGAGAGTAAAAGAAAGTTAGTTATTGTTTTAAAGTGTTTATATATATATATATATATATATATATATATATATATATATATATATATTATAACAATTTTAAACACAGTGTAAAGTTAAAATATATGATTTGTGAAAGTAAAGTGTATAGATTAGTTTGAGCCAAACTGCCATCATTCCTTACAGTAAAAAAAAAGAAAAAAAAAGTAGGCGCCGTAATAATAATTGTACATTAAAAAATGTTTTAGTCATTGCTGTCCTTTGCAGTGAAATTTTGATCAAAATCACGAATCCTCATCTTGATGTGGCTTAGTTTTCCTTTCAGATATTCACACCGTTCCTTCTTCTCCAAAAAGTATGGGACCTTAAGGAAGCACATAATAAGTTAAAATGAACAACATAAATAAATAAAAAAATCATCTCTTGTATTTCACTCCATTTTTGTAGTGGTTAAAGGTGGGTTAGTTCAAAAGGTGACTTACATTCTTTTTTTGATCATATTTTTTCAGTAAGCCATTGATTCTCTTACTCTCCTAAATAAAACAACCAAAAACAATTGACACAACTGGTCTGAATAGTCTAATAAAAGGTAATAGTGAGGGATTGTAAATGACTCCAATATCTCGTCTCACCTCAGGGTTTCTCCTGTTATTGACGAGTTGACTCATCATGCTGTCTAATTCCTGAAACTTCATTAAAGTGGCAGTGATTTCTCTGTGCAGATCCTTGTACTCCTGGTATTGGTCATTAAAAACTGCTTTGTATTGCTCTCTGTCCTCTACTGAATGAATTTCAGGATATTTTCTGCCAAAAAATAAATTTTACAAATGTAATAAATAAATCTTTTAATATTGTCCCATTTCATATTTTTTCGTCAGTATTGACTCCTATTCTATTAATCCTAACCTAATTATATTTCTAAAAGCCCATCTCATGTTCATCTCACTAATTAACAGTCTTTTTTTTTCTATAGACCTATTGTGTGGTTCTTTTGTGATTATCAACTCTCTTTTTATGAAAAGTTGCGATATTAAGGGATTTTCCCACCAGTAAGGTTCATTTCAAAGTACACAACCAGAAATAGCAGCATGAATCAAAACACCACATAGCACATTATCCATCAAGTTGTCCAAAGCCCTTTTTAAGATTGTCTATATGTAGAGCAGTTGGTTTTAAAACATCTATAATCACTTATAACACTTGCAGATGAAAACTGGATTTAAATGGGTTAATATCTACTGAATACAACCAACACCTGTTACTTTTGTGTGGCATAAATATATCATTCATTTTTGTTAGAACAGAAATAAACCATAATGTATACTAACATAATATAATCAGCGATGACTCTGGGTTTAGGTATGTGTCCTGTTGGAATAGTTCCAGTTAAAATCTTCCTTTCTTCAGCCCTCAGTCTGCTCTTATTCACAGAGCTTTGATCCATTTCATCTCTGAATGAAATTTTCTTGGATCTAGTCGAGGAGCTGCCCATATTGGATGTGGATTCCAGAGTTTGCTGCTGTAACTGGAAGATAACAGCCATTACAATTAGTCAAACTTGATAACAACATTGAGGATTTTGTGGAAACTAGCAATTTAATTAGTGTTGTTTGTAGTTAAAAGTAGATCAAAAACCCTGTGATCATTATTATAAAATCTTTGATGAAATTAAGGACCAAAGTCAACCATATTCTCACTACCTTTCAAACGTTTGGGGTTGTATTTTTGAAAGTCTCTTTCGCTCACCAAGGCTGAAATATTATAACAGTAATATCGCTGTTTAATTTACTCCTGTGAAGGTAAAACTGGATTTTCAGCAACTTCAGTGTCACATGATCCTTCAGAAATCAGTCTAATATGCTGATTTGGTGCTCAAGAAATAGTTAATCTTATCATTCTTGGAAGCAGTTATGCTGCTTAATATTTTTGTGGAAACTGTGTTACTTTTGATGAATGGAAAGTTAAAAAATGTAGCAGTTATTTGAAAAAGATATATTTTGTAACATTATGCATGTCTTTACTGTCCATTTTAATCAATTGAATGTGTGCTTGCTACATAAAATTATGAATTTCTTAGAGAAAAAAAAAAACTTTTGTGAGCGCATTTACCTGGCTGTTCAGCTGGCTTGTCATGGCCTCCTTCTCAAGGCGGGCAGCTTCATGCTTCCACATTTTAAGGCACACTAGGAAGCTTATCAAGTACATGACCATGTTAATGAATATAAATGCAGTCCCAGCCATCTGACCCCCCTCGACACGACACAGATTAGACAGGACTGGGTTGATGCCAACCGTCATGAAGCAAAGCCCACCACGATTTAGATCGTTCACGTAGACGATACCCGCTGCCATATACAGCAGCGAAATGACCAGATTCGTAACAGCCTCAGTAAGAGGCCACCATTTGGAATCCAGCAGGATCGTTCTGTAATACATTGTTAATCCCAAAACCAGCAGAATAACAGTCAGTAACCATGAGAGTCCAACAATGGCCAACACAAAGACTGTCAAGGGGCCATTGTAATGGTATCCTTGTGCACCAGCCAACCCATAATTTGGTCTGTAATAGTTGGACCACTCACTGTCTCTTTGAATATACGCACATACACAGGCGAAAACCATCCCACCGAACACCAGCTGAAGGCCAGTTAGCAGTCTTAAAAGGCCGGGCCAAGACTTCAGATAGGAGTATTTTAACTGGTATACCTCTAACTTCTCAGCGTAGTACTCTGCTGGATGTATACTGGTCAGTTCAGATTCAAGTGTTTCATATTTGTATCCCGCTGAACCTGGGGAGAAGTTTGGCTTGAGGTCACCTGTAAGCACAGCCCAATTTTTTCTGTCCAACAATGGAGAAACAGGTGGACTACATCTTGTGCCGTTGGGTAGTACATTCATTCCCCCTGATGATGTGGATTGCGTTTCAGAATCAGTTTTCTTCCGTTTCTTAAACACACTAGTCCAAGATTTCAGCAAGGCACTTTTTTTCGTCTTCTCAGCTTCCTTGTCTGAGTGGCTCTGCTCATTAGGAGAGTAGCTCGAGTCCTCAGGATTGTCACCATTGTGAACTTCTGAAGGATCCTCCTCTGCATCTGCTCTGTTGAAATCTTCACTTTGTGAGGATGAGATGTCATCCGAATACGGTCTGCCAAGGTCTGTCATTTTGCTGTTAGCTGGTGAGAAAATCAAGATCTAGTAGCTGTAGGCTACACAGTCATCTTAGAGAACAATATCAGACAAACTAAAATGAATCATAAAAAGATGTTTGTTTTTTCTATATATCTGCTAATTTTTCAAAAAAATAAAAAGTCAAATTCATAAGAATTATAAATCAAAACACATCATTTTATATCCTTGTTGAAAAGATACAGTAATCTTATATGAAAGATATCAGCATAGTTAATTGCCAGCCTGTATTCTGCAAAATGTCATTGGTTTAACTAAATCTGGTAGGCCACTGACTTTTAAGCAGCTATTGTTAAAAGGTGTATTCGTTTTTAAAGTTCATAAAATAGAGACATTAACAAACTCATACACACCGTTTCCGATCATCAACTAAAAGGAAGCTGAACTTTGCTCTTCTAAGCATTTGTTCTTTAAAACATATAATAATCCTCAGCCCTGAATATGAGTAACATCATGACAAACATAAAAAAAACACTCACCTTGTTGTCAGAATAGTCTGGTTTGCTGTGAGTGAGTATGGCTGTGCTAAAATGGCTTCACAAAGTAAAAACAAGACTGATAACAGTGAGTCAGAGGCACTGCAGCAGGAAGCCGGAGCAGAGATTAAACATTAAACCTCCAGAGACCGAGTCTGGTGACAGGCACAGGCTGGCATTCAACATTTCCCCACAGAAACTGTGTTTAATAACATCCCTCAAACCCTCTAAACGAAAATTATCATTTCATTTCACTGCAATCATGTAACGACTTCAGAATTCATTAAATAAAAGTCTTTATTGCTTGTAAATTGCAGCCATCGAGCCTCATTCTGTTATTCATCACTTAATCACTAGAGGGCAGTAGAGGAATATTGCCATGGCTCCTCGTGCATCGATGACAGGCACGCTACCGATTAAAATAGATGTGTGTGTAAAATATTTGTACTCCTTTCTTGTAATATAAACTGTCACAGTCTTTATGACAATTACATAGACCCTCCATTTACTGCCTGTATGTGCATCTAGTTGTTAGTCTAGTTAACACTTTTATCTATGGAGATGTAATTATTCATCAGTATTTTTAGCAGAAGAGATCATGAGGTCAGTGAACAGTAAGGTCAAAACAAAGTGAACAATTTAAACCTAAAAGAATGAGAGAAATACTTACTAGATTATTAATAAAACACGTATTGTCATATTGCATGTTTGAACTGGTAAAATGGCCTAAAATTAATAAAGTTATCAAAATGAATAGATAGGCCTAGCTACTATATTGGCACTGTTGTAGTCCAGTGGAGCACCTCTAATCAGTCTATTTAGGATCCCTTAAAGTCTTCTTTTAGGAACTTATGGACACCTGCCCTTTTTTGAAAGAGGGTTCTGCCTGCGTTGCGATCTGAGGAACTGCAAATTCCCAGAATACTTTATGGTTTTTAGCTGTGATTACATAAATCTGTGATAGATTTCAATGGTCGTCATGTGTCTGTGCTCTGTGTGTCTGAATTCCTCTTGTAAAATGTCCTTGTGCCTATTTTTGTCCTAAGATAGCTGCCTGTGGTTTATCTTCATTGCTCTTCAAGTAAATGTTTATGAGGTCTGCTCCACTGTTAATGGGCGTATGTCTTACTCTCACATGCAGTCATTACCATCCAGCAGCTTGATGTGGCCCATTTTCTTCACTCTTCTGGGATTGCCTCAGAGATGTCCCTCTGCAACATTCTCACTCTTAAGGATCTAGTTCTGCCTCCTTCAACAGCACATCAAACACATCAAGAATATATATCTATTTTTAAAAGGATTGATGCATTGCATGTTGACTTGATTGCTAGAACAAGACATTCACACGTCTGGCCCAGTTAATTAAAAACTATTGTACTGGGAGTGTTTTAATATCACATATCCACAGAAGAAGGCTCTGATATTCAAATGTTTTCATCCTCATTTGAACACATGATCATCCAATATCACAATGCCACAGTTTATTCTCAAGAATTTGATATTTATTATCTGAAACATGGGCAGATTTTGTCCACACTGTAGCTTCTTGGGCTACCTCTATGTAAACAAAATAAGAGGATCTCAACATACGAGACCATGATAACCCATGCCTTTATGTACAGTCAACCTGGGAGGATACAAAATGCAAGTTCATCTCTCTGTTTAATCATTCACAGATATTTCACAAAGAAAGGCAATTAGGAAAAAATCAGAAAGGGAAAAAAATCATGTAGTCCAATAAAATACGTTCTAGTGATTTGGTGTCCCATCTACTCGTGTATGCAGTTTGACATCAGAAGGCATCTGAGTCTTACTTTATAATTGGCACATAACAACATTTAGACTGTGTTGACAGTGAAAAGAGAGAGAAAGGCATGAACAAAGGTCATGGTCATGTAGTTTAAAACCATGCAATCGTACATCCAGTTATTTTTAACAAGGATCTAAATTGCACTTGATTTTGGTCATCAACAGCAGGCTTGAATAGTAAAGCAGCCTTTCCTTCTATTTTTGTCTACATTAGGAACTGAATGTTATGACCGGCTTTCTCAGTTCGTCTTTGATGTCTGTTTTATCAAAATGTGCTGAAAGTGTCAAGTATATTTTAACAATGAAAGCTGTGAGAATTCTCTATTTTTTAAGTTTAAATAGAGTTGTTGTTTGGCAAGGTTGCTAATTTTAGGCATCGTTTGTACACAAGAACAGAGGATTGGAAATACGTAAGACCTAAACATAGTATTGACAAGACTGAAACAAGTTGGATTGGAGTTGTGTTCAAGCCACTCAAATTTTGGAAATCGTTTTCTCATTTAATAATAATTTAACAAATGTTTTACAAGCAAATCAGAAAAAGCAAATATGCATGTTTTGAAGGGAATTTGGCTTCAATCTCACATGAACTGTGCACAAAGTCTGTACCTTTAGGTGAGTGTGCAGCTTTATTTCGATGTAGTCATAAAACATATTCGTTTTTTAAATGATAAGGGTATAGGCTTTGGTTAGGAATCCAATGTCTTGCAAAATAAAACAATTAAAAATCATCAAAAAATTATTTTATGAATATAAAATCATGCACAAATAATAACTACCGCATGTTTTGCCTGAAATAGTTTTTTTTTTTACTTATTTTAATTAAGTCAAAATTAATAAAAATAAATATTAAATTCTTCTAAAGCAAGTTGCAATGTGATGGTTCGTAGTCATTTACCATTAGCTTTAAATCCATGAATTACACCATCAAACACATAACATTGTCCGTTGCTTTAAAGTTACATGATTATTTAAAACCATAGATGTCTGAAAAATACACGTGAACAGGAGAGACAGATTTGAGCTCGAAGCTGCCTTAACGGTATGATCTGAAAAGTGCAAATGTGAGCCACAATTATGTCTTCCATAAGCATCTCCATCTGCTCTATCAGATGTATTCTCTCAGAGAAGGTCTTCTCATGATTACTGAATGATTAGTTTACTATTACTCCTACTTTCCACTGATTCGTCAATCTCTTGAGTCGAGGAATTCATTTATAGGTAGAACAAGGAATGCATTAAATGTACATTACCACATTACTGCACCGCTATATTTGCAACTCTAAAAATACTATCCAACATTTTAAAAAGGACTCTCTGTGTAAAAATAAATGAATTAAAACAAAAAAGAGCACACACATACGTTTGAAAAACCATCCATAATCCATTCGTCACAATTGCACTGAAACATGCAAGGTTTAAATCTCAGTCCTGTCATACATTTGTGCCTACCACAGCATTTAGCACTATGTGCTGTCATTTCAGATTAAAAAAAAAAAACGCAGCCTCTGGGTAATGTGAAGACTTCTGGAAGCTCAGATTTCGTTAAAATAAAAGTGTTACCAGTTTGAGTAGAAACTATAGCTTCTTTTATTTCTCCCTTCCTATATTTCTTTCCTTCTTTCTTTCCTCTCCTACCTTCCTTGCCGAACTGGTGGAAGTATTGAAAGGCTTTGGAAAATAAGAGAAGACTGCGACAGAGTTAATGGCATTTGTTAAGACAGACGAGTAAAAATGTCTTCAAGAGGAATGTTTCTGAAAAAGGAATGCAATGCTCGTGTTAACATTGTACAAAAACTATCTCCAAAATTTGTAAATGGACAACCCTCCACAATCTATACATTCAGGCACTGAAAAAAATAACATGCCAGTATGTAACTAAAAAAAGGTTATTTGCACCCAATTTCCCTTAAAGGAGCAAGGGAACTGAATCCTTAAGGTTGGCATTCCTGCATTATTCTACTCAGTAGTAAGGTCATGTGCTCCTGCGTCTCCAGCTGAATGCTGAAACCATGGCAGAGCACCCAGACGCGTTCTTGCTGCTCATCCTGGCACAGATGTCTTACAGGACCAGTGAATCGCTTCCATGTGGGTGATTCGCTCCTTTGTGGTCTGTGTTGGTTCACTCTGGCAGGCGTTGCTCGGGCCCACCCTCCCGTGGACCCCATGATCTCGCAGTTTGAAGGACTAGTTTCCTGGACTCACTCCAGCTTCCTGAACTCTGTCTTGTAAATATATGAGGGCTTTACAAAAAAGCTAACTTGAACAGCCATACAATGGCTAAACATAAACCATATATCTACTATTTTGATAATTCTTCTCTACTTATTAACACAAGTCCTTATCTCGGCTTGATCATCTTACGTGAATAAGTCTGAGACCTTTGGAAGTGGCGAGCAGGTCCAGGCCCTGCGTTAGCCGCTGTCGGAGGAAGTGTGTGGGGCAGTGGAGGGCGAGCGCCGCCGTCTGGAGGGGGTCCAGGAGTGTTCCGAGCCCAGCGAAGCAGGGCAGAAGCGGTGCATGAAACCGTCCAGGAGGTCCTGCTGCTGCTGAATTATGGCTTGGGAGATCAGACAGGGCAGAGCCTGCAGGCTGCCGGTGACTGCGTCCAGCTTGTCCTCCAACGTGCCAATACGCTTGTCCAGCTCCTCACTGCGTTCCTGCAGCTCTGACACCAGGTCGTACATCACATTCTGAGTCTAGAAGAGACAGACAAAAATAATTAGATCGAATTAAATCACTGTCAATCAATCAATTCATACATCTTATATTGTTTAAAAACCATATTTGTTCATTTATGTCTACCCTTCAGAAGCTACAGAAGATACTTATATATTTCCCAGAGAACAAAATATGTACAATTTACTTAATTGTAAAATTGACCATTCTCCATAATAGTTTCTGTTGCTATGTCTGACAAGCCATGCCTCTCTCACATTACACATCATGTTCTCACGCAGTAAAAAATACATTGCGGAGCAAAGAGAAAACTGGCAACATGCTGACAGACCAGACAGAGCAGGGTACTTCTGGTATGAAACAAGGTCTCAGCTTTGTAGTCTGTTTTTTAAGAAATTCAAACAATAAATACCATTTTGTTGCTCTTTTATATGTCGTGACAGATCGTTGTATTGCCTGTATTGAGTGTTAATTTACTCTCCTGTCTGATTTGTTTGTTGGGCAAGATGGCGGAATTCGGCGTTATGATTGGTCAAATCGCCTGTCAATCAAGCTCTTTGAAAACGGTCAATTAAGTGTTCAAATATACATAAGACACCAGAAAGGCAAAAGCCTGGAGGTTTGTGTAGCTTAGTGAACCAAACTGAGAGACCATTCTGAAGGCTCAGGAAACATTTGCAGGTGTTTTGAGTTGATTAGCTGATTGGCATGTCACCATATTCTAATTTGTTGAGTGAATTGGTGGGTTTTTGTTAAATATGAGCCAAAATCATCACAATTAAAAGAACCAAAGACTAAAACCACTTCAGTCTGTGTGCACTGAATTTATTTAATACACAAGTTACACAAATGGAGTTGAATTGTTGAAATAAATCAACTTTTCATGACATTCTAATTTATTGAGAAGCACCTGTATATTTTTTTTAATTATTACCTTTAGGGGTACAACAGCTTGTCACTGGAGCAGCACCCTTGAAGGGACACCTTTGTACATTCTTAACCTCTAAAAGGTTGCATATTAGTATCTCAGAGTAGTGGTATGTATCCTTAAGTGCTCTTATGGTTCTATTATGAACTCCTTAGGGGTAAAGAAGGTACAATATATTATAGGTAGGTGTCCATATTATTATGTACCCTTAATTTTTATATATTTTTCTGAGAGTGTAATAACTCAAACCAACATCCTATCAAATCTAAAATCTTTCAATAATAATTTATTTATTTATATATATATTGAAATGATTCTTTTGCTGGTGTAGATGGTTACATACACAGTATGACGGCTTTAACGTACCTTTGCCAAGTCCACCAAAGTGTTGGCCTGGTCATTGAGTTTCCTCTGCTCCATTTTCACACTGCGGAGCCTGGGAGGAGGCAGGGTTATGGAGGGATGGGGGGTTGGGAGGAGGGGGACGTTAGGGAAGAGTAACAGATTCCTGTCAGGAAGACTTGATAAGGATGAGGGATAGAGAGAGAGTGGCCTGCATGCAAGCATTCACAGTCCTGTTTGCCATACCAGACATGCAAACCCAATCTATGAAATGTAAAGAAGAGAAAACTCTTAACTTAACGTTCAAACATGACACATCTCCTTTTGCCCCTGCAGGCACGCGTCAACCATTCACAAAAAAAGCCATCCGAGAGCCTCGTTTGTGGATGAGGTCAAAGGAAGTGGCAAACAGCTGAGGTAGAGGTATATGTGACACCGCTGAAAATGCTTGTGAGAATGGCATTGCTTGCTGTGGGCTTGGTTCTGAACAAAATTTTAAAAGAACGTGTTAATGATTTTTTTTTTTTGTGCCATAGCAACTATGAAGAGTATAGGGATGACTCTGACCATGAGGAGAAATTGTAAGAAAGGCTGCCTTAATATCCTGCCCGTTAAGTATTGTAATTAAAAGAATGCGAATCCTCCGCTCTGATTTGTCATTTGTCATCAAAAGCCACGATTTTTGAAAAATGTAGCATTTTTCTTTTTCTTTTCAAGCTTAATTAATTTATTTTTGGAGTACCCAAAAATAAAAATCTGAAGATGCAGGACATGGTCAGCATTCTTTCTAATGCAAAAACTCCATATCATCTTGCATCAAAGCCCTGATTGACCCTAAATGATGAAGGGAACATGGCATCAGTTAAATACATGCTTTAATAGAGGTTAATTGCAAGACTATTTAATAAAGGCCAAGTGTGTTTATGAATGTCCTCTTGAATATCTTGTCCAACATATTCCTCAGGACACACAAGGTGGGGCTATCAATGCAAGTTAATACAGAGATTTACTTTGAATAATGGATTCGGTGCAAATGAACAAATCAGCAATTCCAAAGATGCTTCTCCTTCAAAGGTTGCATAAAACCATAAAGCATTAAATAATGTTGCATCTTTTTCATTCTAGATTTAGAATGGAGAGAAGCAATATATGTAACCAAAATTCAGGCATTCAGCTTCCAACTCCATGCATGTGAAACAGAGACAGGGGGATGTGGGGAGAAGAACACAGAGGACAAAACTTACTTCTGAGCTCTGCAGTGATCGAGCAGAACGAAGACAAAACAGTTCAAGTTTAGAAACCACAACATATACACAACATGTGAGCCATTACACTGTACTAAGCATAACCACAAGGTAAGGGTTTGGGAAGGAGAGGGGAGAAGGACAATCATCACATTACAAAGAATAACATGCTGTCTGATTCTCCTCAAGAGTTCAGAACTCGTTGCTAATCTCTTCGACACTTGATTGACAAGGACTCATGATACAGTATGGGGATCAGTGCTTTTGGGAACTGGATTATCAAATACCTGGCCCTTCTAATTCAAAATATCAAACAGTTCCTTAAAAAAGAGACAAAACCAATACGTTCAAACATGAAGCAGGAGTTTCTTGAATTAGCCAGAACATACAAAACATACAGTTGAACATCCACTGAAAATATATATTCGCAAAATAACCATATTTGAACTTTTAATCATAATCATTTGATTTGATAAACTTCATGATCTGATCATAGCTGCAGTTTATTTCTTTGCCGTTTAAAATGTGGAAACATTGTGCTTACTGGTGAATGGCCTGCAAGAACTTGCGCTGATGTTTGCGCACTTTGGCATGATCTATCTTCTTCACTAACTTGGTGTGTTTGTAGATGAGCCATGTTTCCCTGAGTACATTGGCAGCTGTGTTCTTTACCTGGGAGAAAAGCATGAAAATGAAGCATTACTTACAGATGAAAATAATAAAACATTCAGGAAAAAGAACAACAGTACATGACGATTATCCAGTATTTTCCAGATAAACGATATTTTTTGCAATGAGGGAAAGTTTAAACCGTTTAAAGTTGGTTAAAAAATGGCTAGTGTTCAGTCACTTACTCGTTTACAAAGCTGGGTGTCCATCATGAAATTGTGGACGTGTTTCTCAGCTTTTGTCAGTTCTAACTTTCTGGCTACCACTGCGACTACAAGTGCAGTGCAACCAGCTCCCTAGAAGAAGAGATAATGAATTTGATCTATTTTCAACATAAATATTAACATTCAAATGTGACAATTAAATTTCACATATGTAAACTACATTCAGATACAGGTACATTTAAATATAATTCCAATTTAAAGACATACCATGATTCCTGTGAGCAGACAGACCCCTTTCCCACAGTATGTATGAGGGACCATATCTCCATAGCCAATCGATAGGAAAGTTATGGAAATTAGCCACATAGCTCCAAGGAAGTTACTAGTGACTTCCTGTTTGTCATGATACCTAGAATAGTAAGAGCAGAATAGGCAGAAAACCTTGATCAGGCTGTGGACAACAAAGCTTAAATCTTGAACCTTTGGCCCAACTGACAAAACAATTTCAAACATTTCTGGTGAAATATATGTAACATACATGTGGAATTTTGAAAAATTAAATCAACTTAACAACAGGTTCATTACAGTTATTCCAGTAATAATGGGGAAAAACACACACAAAGTGAAAAAGTCAGTAAATACCTTATCAGATCTTTTTTTTTTTTACATGCTAATAATGTGTTTTGACCATAAAAAAGATTTTATACCTTCCCAGACACAAAACAAAATTAAAAATGTATACTGAAATTACTTTGTATGTATTTTCAAAAGGAAATTAAACAATGAACAAAAGTGGTCAAATTAAGCATCTGTTTTCACTTTGTAAATCTCAGTTCAATACTTGAGTGTGAAATGCAGTCCGCAAGTCAGTGAGAAGATGATCCAATTCAGCTAAAAGGCTAAAAATAAAAATAAAAATTCACACTCCTTAGAGACTAATACAAATGTCCTAGATCATGGTCCCCAGACTAGACTATTGCTAGCAGCTCATTCACATATCTGCAGGAGGTTGACCTTTTCAGCAGCCTGTCAAAGAAAAGCTAAGCACAGGTCAGAAGACATTTATCTGCATTTAATATAATATGGGAACACTTTTGATGAGAAATAACAGAACAAGACCCAGGCTGATACTGATCAGAAGGACTGAACTCAAATGATTAACAATGTAAACGACTGAATTGTTTCTAATCAAATACATTTATATTGCATTAAAAAGTTAAATGTTCCTAAATGTCCCCTCAAAGACAGCATACTCAAAACACAGGGGAGGTCATGCTACTATCAACTTTGCCTGTCTATAACACAATTCAACTCTGCAGTCATGCTCTATGAGCAGGAGCATTGGAATTGTTTTTTTATTATTAAATGTAATGGGAGAGCCCCATTTTCACATGCGAAAAGCATAGTTACCATGCAGGCATTTTTAAGAAGAAATCCACATCCTGCATGCTGTATAAGCCAGTATATTGAGAGCAAAGATACAAACCCTATAATAAAACTGACCAACATATTAAATGAGGACAAAAATCTCTGCTTTTAGTTTACGCTTTACCATTTTTTTTAATTCAATTATATGAAAGTTTGTTCTAGTGAGAGATGATTCTCATAAAATTAAGATATTTGCCCATGTGCTACATCACCATTGTGAAAGCAGCGCACAGTGCTGGCACAAACCATTCTGATATAGTTTCAGTCATTTTCAGCTGATCTTTTTTGAAGCTGGTGTCAGATCTCAGAGGTAGAATAAGTCTTCGGTTTACCAGATTTTACTCTTGAAGAACTCTGGTAAAGACTCTTTTACATCAGACTAGCATTCTACAATTATCTTAACCATACACTCGCTCTTAGAGGCCTGTTAAACTCAGTAATTCACATGACACAATTTTTGGATGAGGTCATATCCTGTGAGGTCTGTCTGTTTGCAGACAGGAACATGAATATGCAATGCAGGTCTGATCATGACTACGCACACTGTCTTCATCATTAGCTTGCCTTTGCTTTGACAGTGCAAAAAAAGCATTAACATTTTCCTCAATGCTGGTAATTAAAAGTAAAAAACTACATACTGGCCCTCTAAAGCTCTCAATATACTGTATGCGATACTGGCATAAAATGGAGAGGAGCTGGCACCACCTTCAACTTAGATCAAGAAGTCTATCTGAAAAAAAATTATTTTCCCACATACCCCAGTCATATCCCAAATTCCCATAAAATCTCTACAGATGGTTGTTTAGTAGCAAAACTCACAAAAACCCAGCAATCTCATTCCTTTAATGACTCAAACCCTGACAGCATGGTTAGAGGATGCAATGATGGAGCAAATATAAAGACATTTAACCTCATTCACCCATGTTAACTAGGGATGCACAAAATTCTGGTCATTTCAGATAAGCAGATTTTTATTTGTATTTTTTTATTTTTATGGCCAATAAAAACTTTATTGAAAAAAATGTAATACATTTTTTACTATTTTGTCCAAATAATAAAAAAAACCTTAAAATGTAAAATGTTTTTTTATATACACTGATAAACAGTATTGTGCAACATCTAAAAATACAAATAAGGCAAATGAGTATGCACAGCTAAATATTTAATATAATCTTATACAAGATTTAATATAATCTTATACAAATAAATTAAAAAAGCACTAATATCTTTGATGACCGATATGGTACCGATATATTTTGCAAAATCTAAAAATACAAATAGGGGAAATGAGAATGCACATTTAAATATTCAACATAGCCTGATACAACAAATAAAAAAAAACACTAATATTGAAATTAAATGTTTGATATAGCCTGATATCAATAAATGTAAAAAAAAAATATATATATATATATATATATATATATTATTATCGGTTAATAAACTTTATGGTACCGATATATATATAGTGCACAATCTAAACATATAAAAAAGGGAAGTATGCACAAATAAATATTCAGTATAGCCTGATACAAATACATTTCAAAAAGTACTAACATTGGATGATAGCCGATATGGTAGTGATATATTGTGCATCCCTAATGTTAACTAAAAGTGTTTCACAGTGGCAATGCCACCTCATATATTCCCGTATTTTAGCTCCCCATTTCCTTACATAGTTGACTTCATTTTCAGCTCACACTGCATGTTAGAGGCTTCAGTGTGACAACAAAACCAGACATGGTTCAGATACAACATTCCAGTTCTCTGGAGGAAGGTAACATGCTTTGTGCACAAGTAAAACTCAGTCATCAGGACACGTTTTGTAAAAACAGTCCTTCTAGCAGGTCTTTAATTGAGCATATGCTGTTACGAGCTGGTGTTTATTCATCTTGTGATTTCCATCCTTAAAACAACACTCCAGTAACTGTGTAGACAACATATATGGAGATACAGTAAAGTATCTTGACAAAATGGAAAGTATTGTACTATAATGTACCTTCTTTATAGCCTGCAAATGCTCTATTCCTAGCTAATCATATCTTGCTTTTCTGTTATCAAACTTTCAGCTACATGAAAAAGTGTTTGAGAGGGAGATGAAGATGGAATGATGCATGAAATCGTACGTACATTTGGGGAAAGGGCCTAAGAGAAGGAAACTGCCTGAGTCATGCAAAATATTCAGGGAAAAGTGGACAGGGAGGGGGCAAGAACAAGAGATGTGAAGCGATGAACAGGAGGTACATGAATTCAAGTGTGAATGATAAGCCAACGGTGCAAATAGCAGCAATGTTCCTCCAATGTCCCAGCCCTTCCTTCATTTTCCCCGTCCCTCCCATTCCAGACGGACTCCGTGCTCGTCCAGTCTCACACCGTTCTGCCTTTTGGGCTGGCCAGTGTGCTTAAAGAAAAGAAAATAATGCAGTAAAAGGCCCAATTTAGCAGCACTTTGGAGAAACGAGCGCCTCTTTTGAATGACGACAAAGCAGTAAACATGAAGACTACCATGCTGTTTCATAGTTTACCAGTAGTGGGCACCCAGTAATCTAGCATCCCAAAACCTTGCTTTCTCTCATCTCGGAGGAGACTGTGCTAGAATAGACAGCAACATTCCACCTTTTTGTGCTCAAATTGTCGTCTTCAAGGGGCCAAGTGTTGTTCAGCTGCTTACACACATTTTTCTCTGTGGTAACCGACAAGGTTTACGTTAAATAAACATGCGAACAAACACATGACCATGGCCGTTACGCCAATCTACATTTGAATACTACTAAGATGCAAAGAAATCACTGTATCAGGTAAAATATAAAGGTTTGTTTCACAGGTACTTCTGTAGCTCTCTTTTGTGTTGGGGGGCATATAACAGTTCAATAACAGCTGCTGAAGGAATAATCGGGGAAACAAGAGAGTTGCCCCCAGGCCTGTTTGTAAAGGTGATTTGAAGGAGCTGCTCCATTTTAACACAAACTCCCTCCTCCTTCTCCTCCCTCCTACTCCTGAGCACTTTAGAAAGAGACGCTTGATTCACAGCGCTGCACAAATCATAGCTTTCTAAACCATTAGTGCATTTGCTATCAACAAACTTCTCTTTTGCGGATGGTGCCACATTCACACATGGTTTTTTCCCTTGTTTTTATCAATATATTTATCTATTGGAGTTTTTATTTTTCGCTCAGAGCTGCCAAATCCCACCCCTCCCCCTTCTTAGAGCAGCAGTGGCACCAGCTCAATGAACAATGATAGGTTTTCCACGGCTAGAGAACGAGGACTCACATGGCATCCCTATGGAGCAGCATAGAGGGGAAATAGAAAGTACAACAGTGAATTATAACACACACGCAATCGAAACCTCCTCCCATGCGTTGATACAGGCACGCATATGCAATGTAGTTTACTCACGCAAGAAAAAACCAGAGTGTGGGCAGCATCGTGTCGTGCATTGCAGCCGATGAGACTGGGGGTGCAGAGTGCTGGGTAGTGGTATGGTGTAACATCAAAACCTTCACCGCGTTTACCACTCCAAACTCTTCATTATTGCCTGTTCAGTCTCTTATAAACCCACAAAAGTGAAATATTGCCAGAGACTGCTGCTTTTGTGAACAACCTTTAAGAAGTGAACCGTCTTTCTGCCACAGAGATGAAAGTTACTGACACCTCTTCTTGTCATATCTTTTCTTTGGCAAAGCATTTCTTTTGTTTGCCTTACACTCTTAAAAACAAAGGTTGTTTACTTGAAATGACTGCCTTATCTAGAACATTTAACATTCATGGAACCTTTCCATTGCCAGTGGAAAATGGTCTTCAGATTAGTAAAATATTCTTAACACAAATAAAAAAAAGATTTTTTAAAGAACTGTTCATAGAAATGTTCCCCAATTTGTTCCTCTATGGCATCACTGCAAAACCCCCCTTTAGGGACCTTTATTTTTAAGAGTGTAGATGGAAAGAGACAACTGTTATATTTTAGGGCTGGGTGTTAATACATATTTCCCAATTAGATTTTGATTATAGATTTTTTTTTTTTTTACTTTTTCATTCTGTTCAATATATCAATATAATTATAATATAAATTATATTTATCTGTAAGCTAAGAGTATGAAAACATTTGTTCATAAATCAGATTATACTGCTTATAATGTTTTTGATTTAACCAAAAAAAAAATAGTCTGTGAATCGGACTACACTGTTTGTGCTGTAGATTGTTGCAGGTCAATTCATGATACACACATTTTAATGTATCAGAGTCTCCTTTAAAGAGGTCATATGATGTTGCTAAAAAAACATTATTTTGTGTATTTGGTGTAATGGAATGGGTTTAAGTTTTAAAAATATTATTTTTCACATACTGTACATTATTGTTTCTCCCCTATGCCCCATCTTTCTGAAATGTGTCGATTTCTACAATGCTCATCGTTCTGAAAAGCGAGGTGTGCTCTGATTGGCTACCTATCCAGTGTGTTGTGATTGGCTGAATACCTCAAGCATCTGACAGAAATGTTACGCCCCTTACTATACTGTGATGCTGTGTGCCCCGGAGCGCCAACACAAAAACATTAAAACCCATTAGGCATTTGTTGCATCTAGTGGGGACATAATTACGGATTATAATGACAATACCAGCGGTTCTCAATTCCAGACCTCACACCCCCCAGCTCTGCATATTTTGCATGTCTCTCTTTGTTAACACACCTGATTCAGATAATCAGCTTGTTAGAAGTGAGCTCCATGCATGAATTGTGTTCCAATTAGGGGTGTGCGATATGATGATTTTTGATCATGGACGATAAAAATGTTTCCACGATATGCTTTTGAAGCAATACGGTAGTACTGTGCTACAGCGCACATTCCATCAGCTGCAGTTCTGGTGCCTTCGTCATATACTGTACAACCCCACATAAATTCACAGCAGTGTTATCTCAGCAGTAGAGATACTCTCTCATTATTTGCATGTGCTTTTAAATGTTTAATTCACGCGCTGGTCTGGCCTGTGCTGTGCCGCATACACGCCAAGTGTGCGCTCGCTAAAACCTGTCAAACAGCACCTGATTATTGAACCAAGTTATCTTTTGTGATAATACTGTCAAAACACACAAGGTTTACATGTAGACTCAAGTTGGTTATGTCTAAAATGAAAGTAAACAGTTGAGAGAAAAACCTATACGTGCCTGTATATTACATGCATGCAGGTCTTTAAGGGACAGTAGGCCTATTAAAAATGCAGCCTACTGTCAATTTGAAATTTCATTTCTGTCATTATTTACTCACTGTCACGTTGTCCTAAACCTCTATTAATTTCTTTCTTGTGCTGAACACAAAAGAAGATATTTTGAAGAATGTGGGCAACCAAACAATTGCTGGTCCACATTGAATTTGATAGTAGCAAAAAATACTATGGAAGTCGTTGTGGACCAGCAACTTTATGGTTTTCCACGTTCCTCAAAATAGCAGTTATATTCAGAAGAAGAAGGAACTCATTCAGGTTTAATACCACTTTTGATTGAGTAAATTGTGGTATAAAAATAAAACACTATGACAGCTGACAGAATTTTTATTTTGGGGGGAACTATTTAACGTTAATAAAACAACAAAACACAAAGAGAAAAATCCCTCACTGCTCTTGACTGAATAATTTTAATACAGTTGCTTTAGGAATCAGTTTATATAGTGTTTTTTTTTTATATTTGTTCATTAAATTTCTTGAATGCTCCTGCTAAATACACTTATTGTACCTGAAAATAAAGCACTGTTTGTTTTATTCGTATATTATGTGTTTTTGTAATGTGTTTTATCTTTGTAATTGAAAAATAAGACAAAGATTTTTATCTTCGCACTCTTTGGCCTAAATATCTGCCATTCTTTTTTCTTTCTTTTTTTTACCTTGAAAGGCTTTGTCTTTATAATAGTGAAATTAGTTTGGCTGTAATGCTCAGACAACTTGCAAAAAAACATGACATGACAAAAGAATTGTGATAAAATCATGAATCATTATATTTCTAAAAAAAAAAATTGTGATAAGATATTTTTTCCATATCGCCCACCCCTGGTTCCGATTGACATGGTCCCTACATAGTGTTCATTGCTCGCTACTCCCTGGCTCTGAGCAGGGGAAATCTGTTGGAGCGATAAGATATACATACAAAATGTGCAGAGCAGGTGGGCGTGAGGACTGGAAGTGAGAACCGCTTATACTTATTCTTTTTATGCATTGCATTGCGCCGCGTAAATATAAAGCCATATCTGCATTTGTGATCAGAGAAACGACAAACAACAAGCACTACTTTACACTTCTCAAAACTCGCATTTGAATCGTCAGTGGCAAATCCTTTAAATATGTAAACGTACTTACAGACTGTGAGTCAGAACAGCCGACATTGTAGTCTACTCTCCCAGGATTAGGAAACAGTCCTCCGTCAAATGCACTGCATATATCTGAATTCTTGGGTTGAACTGTTCTGGAACAGTATTGTAAATATAACTTAACCACTGACTTCTAGTCATGTCCTCTTTTGAAAGACCAAATAAAGCAGTTTCGCTCTCACACAGAAACACAGTCTCCATGACATGGTGCTGGCGACAACAGAGAGAATAAAAGTTACGCCTTCTTTCTTTGCGTGAACATTTGGGCGGCATTATGCAAATCTTCCCACATCGTGACATAGACATGTAGGGGTGTGTTAGAATGAGCAATTTTAGGTAACTTTAATAAAGAATATCTCTTTGGATTTGAGACTTCGGTCTTTGCAACTTTACATATCTTATCTATTCACGAACAGCTTGTAACACTCCAAAGAGAAAGGAAAATTTTAAATCACATCATATGACCCCTTTAAAATATGACTTCCTTCGTTGTAGCTTATATCTAGAAAGAATTTGTGGAAATTTTCAAAAATGAGGATCGGAATTAATCTGCAAATAGCTACTTTTCACTCAGCCCTATTATATATTCATACTAAATTTCTAGTCCCCCATTCACACTGACAGCATTTAGGCAATATTTTGCAGCTAATATTCGCTGTGTCATATTATTGGTGGGCTGCATAACTGGCCATAGTTTTTTGAAAATCTCTATGTATATCCAGTAAAAATGTCCGTCTTCTTTCTGCTAAAAATTAACATTCTGCAGAGGGAAGTGTTTGGAACTGTAGCAGTTCATAAATGCATCATGCAATGAACAAGACAAACAAAATGCTTATGGTAACATTAACATCTTGCCTACACTATCTCACAGGAGATGAATCAAGTGAAACTCCGCTGTTCTACTGTCAGGCTAGTTGTTGCCGCATTGCATCACAAATCGTGTTTGCATAGATTAATGTGGTTGTATCACTGGTGATTAACAACTCTCACTGAAAACGAGTAACTTGTGGTTGGTTTGTCATTGCGAGTAGCTGACAGCGTGAATGGGGCTTGAAGTTTCTGCACAGCCCTGTTTATACATATATGTTTATCTGTGGTTAAATTGATTCTGGTATAAGACATGTGTTGGAGAGGTAAAGGCAAGAAGTAGCAGGTAACGCAGGCATGAATGGCAAACACAGCATACAGATAAATCAGTTAATGATCACTGTCTTTTGAATCTAACCCATTCATCACAGTGCTGCTTTAGCCCAACAAGGCTGTGTATGTCCATTTCCTAATGTGCCTTAATATGTCGAAATCTACTCTGCCTCACGAGATGAGATCATGATGATGCAGTTTTTGAAGTGGGAATCCTCGGGGCTCCTCAAGATTACCAAAACAAACCATTACGCAAACAAACAATTAAGAAGTCATGAATTATTTAACAACTGCTAATACAGCTTACAAAACATGGACTGGGATTTGTGGTGCAATCGCAGAGCTGATGGGAGAAAAGCTCTTCATACAGGCAGCGTGAGGCTGTTGGAGATGCTCCTGGAGGGAATGAGTGAGTGGGAGATGCAGAGAGAAGGACTGAAAAAGACAGAAGAAGAGCGCGAAAGAGAGAAGGGGTGGAGGGGAGGGGTATAGCTGTGTAGCTCGGGGTCACAGTCACTGTGGTGCCATACCTCTCGCAGACCCGAACGGTCCAGGCCGCGATGATCCAGGAGGAGATGCTGAAGACCAGAAGCACGGTACCCGGGCAGATGGTCATGAGGGTCTTCATGACGAAGCGCGTGTTGAAGTTGATCTTGTTGAGGGCACCTATACTGCGTGAGGATGCATCGGTGAAGAGCTTGCTGTGAAGGAGCATGACCCGGCCAATCAGGTAGAGGCGGAGGAACATGGGGATGGAAAGGATGATGTCCACATCGGCGTCGGCCACGGAGGGCACGTATGTAAAAGCCAAACGGGCCGTCCACGTGAACACATACTGGCCTGGAATTGGGTGAATGGCACACACCAGCAGCTCCAGGACAATGAAGAAGATGCGCTCATACGTCATGGCAATCCTCCAGTCATCTGCCCCATTGTCCACCATGAACAGCTGTGGGGAGCAGATGGAGAACAGGGTGTACAGGGTGAACAGGGTGAACAGAGCAGTTAAGAGGAACTCAGAGCTCCTCTGGAAAACATGAAAAAGTTGAAGTAATGTCAGGTGATGCCTTAAAGGTGAAGTATGTCATTTTTGTTGTATTTAACTTAGTATGTAGAGAAAACTATAAAAGCAGGTTAATTCTCTTAAAAGTGTAAAACACTGTAAAACACATGTCATTACTTGAAATAAAATAAACCTTAACTGAAATAAAGTAAAATATTAAAAAAAACTTATTTGATTTTTGATATTTGCCGAGACAATGTATGGTGGGAATGGGCAAACCCTTAATCAGCAATGCTAATCAATATGAAACTGATGGTGTGGGAGTACTTAGAAAACCAAAAATGGTTTCTGTTCATTGATATTTATGAACTATATGTTACAATTTTCACCTTGAAATTAGCATTAATAGATCATTCAAACAATCAGATTTTTTACTCTTGATACTCAAAAACTAACCTGTATTTCCCGAGCGTGGTACATTATTATAAGACCAAGCAAAATAACAGTGGAAAGGCTGATAAGGCATTTCAGTGCAAATGAATATGAAGATTCCTGCAACAAGAGAAACGAAACACCATTAGTATGAACAAACACACCACACCACACCAAGCCTGGCAGCTTCGTCTAAAGTTAGAAGATCATGCTTACTAAATGAGTATGAATAGACACTGTCTAAACCATCTGCATCACAATACACTGCAGTGCTTTACCCTGGAGGAGTATGGAATTGCATTTGGTTCAATAATAATGAACGAAACTTTATAAAACGAAACGTAACTTTTTCAGAAACTATCAAAAATACGCCATTACAAAAGAAGAAAAACACAATGAAAATGAAAAGAAATTTACTCAGTCGCACAAATTTAACAGGCTCTTCAAATATGCTTCACTCTTTGTTCATGTTTTTCAAAGATTCGTTTTCGCTATTCGTGGATTCTGAATTCATTGCCACAGATTTCACTTATGCTTTGCAGTTTTTCGTTTGGTGTTTTGACACAAACTTCTCGTGGGGGTGGGCTTAACAGTGATCTACTCTGATTGGATAGTGAGCTTTCGATGGACAGGTGCTCTCTGACCGGGAAGTACAGACGTCACTCAGTGGCGCGTATATTGAAAGCTCTCGCGGTGATTAAATCTGGTCTCCACCACAAAAAAATATTTTTCACAGACAAAGTGAAAGACATTTATGTGAAGCTCATACACAGGTTCTACCCTGTAAAGAAGTTTATACAAAGATTTAAATCTGACATTGATCTTACATGCTCTTTTGAAACTGTACACTTATTTTGGTCATGTCACTACACACATATTGGTGTGTATGTCAACTGTAAGATTTTGCCAGGCTTCTCAGCACATATGAAAAACATTATATTTGGGTATTATGACTCTGACCCCACAAACGAAAAAAACAGTTTTGTTATTAATTTAAATTTTTTCCTAAACAAATTTCACATTCACAAATGCAAATTCTCCAACTGTAAACCTGTCTTCTCTGTTTTCCTAAAAGAAATGGAAAACTATTTGAATGTAATCTCAGTGTCTAATAAGAAAGCTATAAGGACTGTTGGAATTTGCTCTGCCTTTGATCTCCTTGTTTAATTTTGTTTAGATTTTGGCCCTCTTTTCTTTAGTTTTATTTTATTCTTTATTGTTTTTTTGTTTTTGTTTTTTTGTGGTTGATATTATGTGATGTATGTTTATACCTTTGTATGTTTTTGTTCTCTGCATTAATAAAAATAGAAAAAGGAAAAAAAAGCTCTCGCTGTGATTTGTATGCAATACGTCGTGCCTTGTATTACTAATTATGTAAATAATATTTGACTTTCGATCGTCTCAGTCTGTAAAGATGAGCTCTCAGGAGAGACACGGAGCGGCATCATCTTCCTCCTCCACTTGTCCTTAAAGGCAGCTTGAAGTAAGCTTGTATTACTGAAGTAACCAATAACATCGATACAAGTTTTATTCATGTTACAGTGTGCAACAGTTTGTTGCGGGTTATTATTGTCATGCTTACTTCAAGCTGCCTTGAAGGACAAGAGCTCATCTTTACAGACTGAGATGATCAAAGGTCAAATATTATTTACATATTTAGTAGTACAAATCACCCCGAGAGCTTTCCAATCTGTGCGCCACTGAGTGACGTCTGTACTTCCCGGTCAGAGAGCACCTGTCCATCAAAAGCTCACAATCCAATCAGAGTAGATCACTGTTAACCCCGCCCCCACGAGAGGTTTGTGCCAAAACACCAAACGTAAAACTGCGAAGCATAAGTGAAATCTGTGGCAATGCATTCAGAATCAACGATTAGCGAAAACTAATCTTTGAAAAACATGAACAAAGAACAAAGCATATTTGAAGAGCCTGTTAAATTTGTGCGACTGAGTTCATTTTTTTCATTTTCATTGTGTTTTTCTTCTTTTGTAATGGCATATTTTTAATAGTTTCTGAAAAAGTTACGTTCAGTTTTATAAAGTTTCATTCTTTCATTATTATTGAACCAAATGTAATTCCATAGAGGAGTTAATCCCCAATGTGTCAGAAAAAACTAAAAATTAACTTTTCATAATATTCCCCATGGCAACAAATGAACCTCAAATACTGGGGAACAAAACATCTGATAATGTTTGATATAAGGTTTACTCTCTGTATAAACTCCCTATGACATACATGCACAATCACGCTATGTGGGTGTATTTGATGATGTGAATACTTGAATGTTTTTCGGCACTGTCCTGTCATCTCAGCTTAAATGTGTTGGTGGTAGTGAGGGACTTGTTGGTTGAAATGTTAGTGCAGTACAGCAGAATGAGTATTACAGATAAGCATGTTTCATACAGACTGGAGGGAGAGGTAATAAACGATAAAGTAATTGTAGTTCAGGGCATTAAATGCCCATTTCATAAGCCATCAGTCAATAGTCAGTGACACCGCATTTTATGATACTACACTTAAAATTTAGCCTTACTTTATTTCTATTTTTTATTCTTACTTTTTTGTCATTGTATGCACCAAAACTGTCTATTTTTCTGTAAAACATCTGTCATATCAAAGTAATTATATTCTAAATATACTAAAAGTGTGATTGAAGTGACTTTCTGGAAGAAACAATCCCTGTGCAAAGATTCCCAAATCAAAATTTCATGTTCCGCCAGTATGAGAAACTGAGCAAAGCGTGCCTAATTTATATAACCACAGAAAAGCAATTAAAAGATTTAATTTTAACAGTGAAATTAGACTCCCTTCTCCCTTACCCCTTCTAATTTAACCCCAGGTCCCAATGGTCCCGCTACGAAAAAACTAGGTCTGAAATTGTTATAAATTTCCCGTGTGACAAATTACAGAGTAAACTAATTAATGTACCTGTTGGTCACCGGCAGGTTTTTTTTAAAAAGGTCAGATTCCTAACAAACATATCTGGAGTGCCTTTCTTTCCTGCTGACATTCACATGTCATTGTTCCTTGCTTTTCTTTTTCTATTTTTCATGTAAGATCAAGCCATGTGATAATTCAGTTAATTCAGCTGAATGTGACAGTAGCAGTGTAGCAGTTCTCTCCCACAGGGCTAGAAATAGCACAACCATCACAAAATCCACATCTCAAGGGATCTGAGTGGTCAGAGTAACAAATACCTCATTTTGTAGACCCTGCATTAAGAATTGCATTGGGAGTTGTCTGTAACACAGGCCTACCTCAAAGTTTAAAGTATTTCAACTCTCTAGGACCACCTGTACTGCTTGTGAAAATGACTACAAAACAGTAAAGAGATGAGAAGAGGTACATCCCAAAGTAGATCAAGGCAGTTAAGAGGACAAATATTAATGTGATGCCTGTATGTGCTATTAATTATGTAGCCTGTATATGCCAAAGGATATGAAACAGTTTGTGAAGAACCAAAAGTCTAGTGTAATGCTACTATTTTACATTTTAATATTAAGATTTCTTTATTACAAATTATATTATCAGTATTACAATTTGAGTGGAAATTTAAATTGAAAAAAAAAATCATGAATTTCAGTTTTTCTGTTTGTCCCTTTTGCTTTATTGACAGCAGCATTTAGGCTGAACAGTGTCACAAATGTGCCATTTTATTTATTTATTTATTTACAAATGTAATAGAAATTACAGACAATTAGAATAACATTTCTTTACATATCTATATTTTTAAGACATTTCCTTATATTATAGATATTTCTTTTTTAATTTACATTTTTTTACTTAAATGAGATTTAGAGTTTATTTGCAAATAAATAAAATAAAATAAAATATGTTTTTTTAATTATGTTATTATGTTAACATTCTTTTACAGTGTTACAATTTGATTAAATAACATTTTAAAATACTCATAATCAGACTACAATTACTTTTTTATGGATTAATTGATGACATATTATCTACACAATAGCATTAAATTATATAATAATAATATTAATATAATATAATAATTATTATTTCCCTAATTCCTTTTTTTTTATGCACAAATTCATTAGTCCACAAATTTTTTGTCATCATATTCTCTTCCACCTAATATATTTACTTGAAGTACATCTGAGATTTGAAAATACATTTTTGAATAATTAAGGTTCACATTTGCATGTTCATTGGTTCTCTGACATAGGTTATGGTCACATGACATGCAGGTAAGCAAACATAATATTTGCTTAAGTTTTTTATTTTGATTGATTATTTTGATATTGTTTATTTTAATTTAACATTTTTTATTTAATTAATTATTAGCATTACCCCCAAAGCAGTTCCTTGACAAACCCCAGTTTGGGAAACCTTGATGTAATATAATGTTTAAGGCACTTATGGAATATATTGGAATATATATGGAATATATTTTCTTACTCTTTGTATTTTTATGCTAAAATGGTATGAGATTATACTATTTAAATCAATGTGATAAACAAGTTATTTCAATAGTAATCTAAAAGTAGTCTGATTGTATTTCCTAAATAGTGTAATATAATGGATTACGTTACTAACTACAATTTTTGTCATGTAATTTGGAATCAGTTAATGGATTACAAATCTGTAAATTATCAACCCAGCTCTGATTACACATGATTACCACTAAACCTAATTTAATATATTTAATAACTAATTTAATGTACCACGTGGAGGCCAAGAACCACCCTTAATGAAACGGACTGCATTAAAATTGTTTAATGCACAGCTAGCCATGCATTATCACGCTTATTCTGGTCATTTGCCAGGATTTAAAAGTTAAAGCTGTTAATGATGTTTTGTCAGGTTATTGGTTGTGGTTCTTTTTGTCAGCTATGACTCGTTAGAGCTACCATTCTGCCTGCTTCAAATCAGACATAGAGATGAAATAGTGCAATAAGATCTATTTGAATGAATTATAGTATTTATTTGAATAAATTATTTATCGATCTATCGAGAGAGATGAGCCTACCTGCATCTGCGTCTGTATTTCTAACAAGCTGTACTTCAAATACAGAGATTTTTTTTCACCTCGTTGCTGTGGAATATAATGTTCTGATCTAGTATCTAGGCCATTTTATTAATAAAGGTCATGGGGCAGTGTTGACAACATGTTTGTGTGTGTGACCATCTCCGACTTCTCTCTCTCTCTCTCTCTCTCTCTCTCTCTCTCTCTGTGTGTGTGTGTGTGTGTGTGTGTGTGAGTGACGTGAGTGGGTTTGTATAGCAAATAAAGCAGCACATTAATATATGGTAGAACGGTGATTAAACTGACTTGAAAGTACCTGTGCAATAAATTTCACTGCAAACCTGCCAGCCAATCAGAATCCAGTATTCAGACAGACCATGGTATAATTAATATCATTCAATACTTAATTTTATAGTTACACTATAACAAGGACACTTTAAAATAAAAGGACACTTTAAAATAAAAGTTACACATTATTTTACACTGTCCTTGTTACAGTGCAACTGTAAACAACATTTAAATACTGAGTAATATTATTTAAAAACATGTAGTGTTAAGAATATGGCTTGGTTTAGAGTTATTGCATGTAATTATGCATAATTTACTACAGTAATCAGATGTAGTGTGTTTAACAAGGACACTGTAAAATAAACTGTTACCAAATAAAGTATAACCAAGATTTTAATCTGACAGTTTCACTGTTTTGGATCTCACTGCTTGTCTTGAGCCTTTTTTGTGTATATATTTAAAAAATGCAAAAAAGGAAGCACCTACCTTAGTGTAAACCCCCCAGGACAGTTCAGTCTCTGTTACCATGACAACGATCCCAAACATACCGAATATGAGGGCATAGTCACTAAGCCGCTTGCGCTTCTCAAAAAGTGCCCTCCTGTGGCCCAACTTGTAGCCTATATCTTTATTTTTTTTCTGTGGTGCATTGCCACTCTCTCGGACCAGGCTCTCATTGGACGCCTTGCTGGGGTCCTCGCCGCTGCCCTTAGAGACGACCACTTCCAGGCCGGAGCTGTGAAGAGTCTGGAGTGGCTGGGTCTCAGAGTCATGCTCTTCTAGGTTGCGTCGTGACGCCGCCAGGCTGCCCAGTGGTCTTACCACTCCTCCATTGTACTTGCAGCTGTTCATGGCTATCTGAGGGAGTGAGTGACTGCTCTCGGAGAGGGAGGGCTTGGATCCAGCATGGCTCAGCTTTGTTCGCTCACCATGTGCCTGTCAGCAAAAATCACATACAGGCATATAGGTGTCAGCAGCATATACACTGAAACCCAGCATTAATCTACTCTGTTGGCCCTGCTCCATGACCAGAGTATCCCAAGGCACATTTCATCAGAAAACCTACTGAGGCATCTTCACGCCACAGTTTAGAAAATGACTATATCCAAATTACAGTAAACAAACAATTGATGAATAAAGCCTAAATTTGTAAATTTGAACAAATTGAAACCTTGTTACATGACACATGTACTTGCTATTATAGTAACACTTAATTATGCATAATTACATGCAAGTAACCCTAAGCCAAACCCTGATCCTCCCTAACCATATAGTAAGTACATGTAGTTAATTAATATTACTCAGTGCATAACTCAGTGCATAAGTATTCCTTTTTTAGTTCCTTACTCTGAAAGAATACGATGGCAGAAATTAACAACACAAAACATACAGTATGTGCAGCAATCTTAATGGTTTGCAGTCTAAATATCCGATATGGGGAGGTATAATGACGTTTGGATGTTTCACTGTTTGCCTGGAGTGAAGAGTGGGCTTTCTGAAAGTCGTGCTACTGGTGTTCTCTCACACTCCTCAATCAGGGTGTCTCTCACAGGAGAGCAAGTAGCAGAAAACAGAAAACCCTGAGTGGAACTAAAATGTTTGGAATCTTCTTGATCCTCTTTATATTCAAACTGTAGCCAAGCAAAACTGTGTGTAATATAATATAAATATAATATTTTACAGCTATTTTTTTTCACAAAATAAAATAAACAACTCATCTCCTCACCCAGTGACAACATGTCATTAAAAACTGTGAGGACATAAAACGTTTGGCTATATGCAAATAATTACATTCCCTTAGATGCTTCCATTTCCCTGAAAAATAAACTGAAAAATAATCACAATATACAATAATTGTGCAGCTGATTAATCAATAATTGAAAAAGGCCTACTTCTTTTTTATATAGAAGCAATATCAAGGCTGCACTGATATGAAGTTCTGACTATTTATACTTTTAAATATTTGAATATTATTACAGATAAATTATATAAGCCTGATAGGCCTAATAAAATGATGGACTTTTCTTATAAATAAATACAAATATTACAAAAATATTCAAATCAAAAATCTGAAATACTATACATGATTTTTGGCAAATGTCATATAAACCTAAAAATAGAGGAAATTGAGTATGTACAATTAAATATACTATATTGTTTAATACTGGTAATTAATGATAGTATAATAATGCATTCAATTTCAAAGCTCATGTACTGAATATCAGTGACAGGTAATTATCACAGATATTAGGCATTACAGAGCATAGTATTGTAATCCTTTTATTGTATTGTTTAGGACGTGCATGCATTCTTCATTAAAAGTGTAAAACTGCAAAATCTACCTTTAGCAGAAGTTTAATTACAAATTATTGACTATGACAAATGTATGTTAGCTGTCAGTTTGCATGGGGTAATCACATCCCAATCTATTTCTACAGAAGCTATTTATTAGCACAAATTTTCTATTGGTTTAATGATTCTATTGGTTTTATGGCTTTTGAGGAAATGCTGCAAATGCAAAACTCAATCCACACTGAAAACATTGTTTATGTAATTCTGATCAAATAAACAGAATGCCCTTTGCACATACTTTGATTACAGCCAATTAGACTGATGAAGAATGCAGAATGTAACATCACAGAAACACTGTTACAGTGGCTAGACACAGTGGCTTTCGAGTTTAACAACTTGGTCTTACATACAACAGCCATTTCATATCACTTCTTTCCTAAATGTTCTGAACTTAATACAACACCACTTTTGAGTGTGTCAAATTTTTAATGTCAGTTCTATTAATAGTAGGCTCTGAACACAGAAGAGGCCACTTTGAAATTGATGGTATTAAAATCACTGCAACCGCTGCAGCGTTGGTGACAGGAGAATATGCCAATAGTATCAGACTACCTTTGTATGAAAGCTATAATGCAAAAACACATCACTAGTAGGCACGTCTTCAAAAAGGATACATTTTGTATCGGAGGATGAGGAGAGGGTAGTTGCAGAGCATTATACAAATTCACACCAATCTCTGTGCTTAGATGCATTACGCAACCTTTCAGTGTTTTCTTCTAAAGCAACTAGGACTGACCTGGCAAGATCACATTCAATTTATTGTTTAAAAAAAATAATTATTTGGAACATTGATTTCAGGTTTAATCACTTCTCTGTGTACTTTTCAAGACATCTCCATATCTTGATATTTGCATATTTAAGGGGGTGTTTACAACACCATTTTCAACTAAAATCTGAAAACTTGTTATGTGTTTTGGCTGTTCCTTTACACAACAATGGCATTTGGGGGGTATAAAAAGGCATATCTTTAAAAACAGGTTTCAAAGTTCAAACATTACAAGGTTTTGAAAATAATACCTTTAACCTCCGTGTAAACTACAAGAACGCAAACTTGTAAAAACAGTGACGGCATGCAGATTACGTGTTTAGGCATATGTGTGTATGTGCAGGTGTGTAGTGTTTCTCTACAAAGTGACATCACCACCTACTGGCCTGGCATGCACAATACAGCGTTATTATTAAGTTCCGTATCAGTTACAAATTATTATTACTTGCCTATAAGGCCTTAAATGGTTTAGCTCCTGCGTACCTAACTAGCCTTATACCATGCTACAATCCATCACGCTCCCGAAGGCCACAAAATGCTGGACTTTTGGTAGTTTCTAGGATAGCAAAGTCCACTAAAAGAGGTAGAGCTTTTTCGCATTTGGCTCCCAAACTCTGGAATAGCCTTCCTGATAACGTTTGGGGTTCAGACACACTCCCTCTGTTTAAATCTAGATTAAAAACACATCTCTTATGCCAAGCATTCAAATAATGCATCTCATAATTTCTGACTGCAGTTGTATCTGATCAAATGCGCATTACTGTTCTTTAGCTTGGGTTAAACTAATTTATTTTACTTCGTTGGAACAGCAGCATGCTCCAGTCTGGATCCAGAACACCTGAGAAGAGATGATGCCAACCCCTCAGAGGACCCCAGATGATGCTAACCTTGAATCAACAAACAGAACTAACAAATATTGCTACAAGTGTGATTGCATCATATAATAATTGCTGTTAATAGTGTTCATTGTCTGGTTGACTAAGTCTTGTATTAATTTTTCTGAAAATTAATGTCATATGCACATAAACTGACAGTCACAACTGATAAGCTACTACTAAATATTGTAGAAACATAATTTTCTGTAAAATTGCTTTGCAATGATTTGTATCATAAAAAGCACTATACAAATAAACTTAAATTGAATATTCCTTAGTCGTTTTCACAGATCCATGTGAACATTACCGTCTGCATGACAAATTTTCCAAAAATGCAAAGGAAATTTTTCTCAGTTTTTAATAGAATGTTGTCATTTAAATGCATCCAAAAAAAACTAGTTTCTGATCGCTGATGAGGTGAAATGTTTTCTCATACCCCGTGTAAGATATAACCTGTTTTCACAATGGCATTTTGACTATTAGGTATCGGAAAGAAACTTAATAATTCCGCATTCATCAGGCTCATTCATATGTTTTATGCAATCACCTGTGGGTTCGGCTGAGATAAAACTATACACATTTCCTGACATGATTCTGTGATGCTGGACATTATTATGTCACACAAAGAAACAAAACATGGAGAATGTGGCTCTTGGCAAAATCCACTGAATGCCTTTGTGATTATTTTCTGTACAATGGACTGTTGTGACTGAATGTCCTTCATTAAACCTTTAGAACAAACTGATCCCATTTAAATGGACCTTTTAGTCTGGGAGGAAATGAGGTGGCTTGGAAGATAAAGTTGGGACCTTTAAAGGGTTAACAGGGTCAGGGTCCTGAAGCAGTTTTTTTTTTAACAATAGCATTAAACCCTGAGGTGGTATGAGCCTTAATAAACAGGAGAACCTCTGTGAGCAATGCTGTGGCTCTCTAATATACCAAAGACACATGCTGCTATAATGAGATTATTCGTTAAAATTTCTTCTGATATCTCACTCACTCTCTCTCTTTCTCTTTTTTTTTTACATACCCAAAAATGTCACAAATAATGCAGAGAACTGCACATCTATTTTCTTTTGACAAAGAGAAGCCACGGCCGTAATACAGGTTTAGAAATTGGTGCTTAATCATATGAAACACTGCTTCTAGACTTCAGTTTGATATCAGTAACATTGCGTTAATATGGAGATAGGGCTGATATGACACTAAATTGCTGATTGTTTTCTTTCAGGTCTTTAATTTTTCAGCATATAATCTATAAATTAATTATATTAGAGAGGTTTATCAGACGTTTCGCATGACATTACTTCAACATCAGAGCAAGGATCACTGAGCAAGCAAAGAAAGGCCAGCCAAAAAGAAACACCAACAAGTATTTACAAGTAAAGCATGGAAGTATGTTAAGCCTTTTGAAGCACAATGTCTGGAACTGTGGATCACACAGGCCACAATAGCAAACTACTATTAAATTTCAGTTTTTGTCACAGGATATTCTAACTGATCGGTCCCTTTCAGCCAAAATAGTATTAGTTTAAGCCATTAGCCAGAACAGAGTGCTTGAACAAAATGTTACAAACGCGTTGGTAAGGATATCAGCCCAGACGAGTAAACAGCTTTTTTATAAAAAAGCACCACAGGACAGCAGTCAAAATGTTATGCACTTAGTTATGTATGAGGAAAAGAATAGCTTTTAAATGCATGTAATTTAACAAGCACACAAAACATGTTATTAAATGTCTGACTGAAAAAATGAACTTTACATGATGTCTTCCCTCTTTTCTGTTAGGAAAACTGCCCGTGTGTCTGCAGAGTACAGCTGGACACATCTTAAATGGAGCAATCATGATCTAAGGATCAAAGCTTCATTTAATGATACAATTAAATGAAACGGAGCATAAATAAACGGACGTGTGGGACAGATATTGAAGGCTATTTGTTGCAATGAAAAATAATGGACAGTTTATGTAATCCAAAAGTCCTATTGTTTGCGTTACCGGAGCAACAAGTCTTCCATTAAGAAAGCTTTTACACAATAGAGTAGTATTCAAAAGTACTAAAGGTCTCTGACTCCACCCTTCCCGCTATATTCTGCCCAACTGATAAGACTCTCTAAATGAATTTCCTTTGACTGTATACTCTCATTAGTATCCTCCCTTTCAACTATCTAGCATCAGATATCAAGAGGGTTTTTTTTCTTTTAAAAGGTCAGTTTATTTTTCTTCCTTTGTTAGCTTTCTTCCTGCCGTACCAGTGCTGCACTCGGGTTAAATCCAACCTTGAAACTCTGGAAACAGCTAAAAAAACAGTGTGCTTGGAGAGATTGGTGAACCATACTAAAACATTTTAGTGAAAGGTGCAGTGTTGTTGAGGAAACTCATTTTGACTTTTCTTTTCATGTACTTTTCTGTATTATTTTTATATTTTACAAATCCATATGGTGACACTGGTGCTCAAATTACACTCTTTAAGGTCAATTATTAACCACGATGCAGAAAGCCGAGAATCTAAACAAGGAAAGGTGATTTGCATTAGAGATATCTGTGATACAATGTGTTTTACTGAAAAGAACATTGATAAAGACTACTGCAGGAAATGGATTTGTGCTGATTTGGATCTTATCTGCATTTTAATCACCACATTATTTGGCTATATATTCTATACGTATAAAGCCTTACTCTGTGGGGCCTGGCTACTACCCCCCAAGGAGATAAGCCACTGTGACCGACCTAATAAAGGTATTTCAGGACCTGAGAGAGAGCAAGAGAATGGAGACATGAATTGAGCCTCAGTAAGTGGCATCAGATAACAGGGTCAGAAAAATAAATGGAGCCCTGGGAGCTGTTCGGGTCTTTTGAATGATCTGCAGATGAAGGCACTGGCGCAACAAATAATGAGGGCATCGTTTGGGCACACTGTAAAAGTGGCACAGAGTCATGCAACAGTTATTTGCAGTACACTGTAAAAATGATGATTTGAAGTTAAATATTACTGGAGTACTTTTTATAAGAAAATGTCTTTCTACTTCAAAATGTAATGTTAATTTTAATGTGTTACTTACTGTTTCTTTAATTAACTTTGAAATTTGCTATAAATTTCTGAGTGAAAATTGTTTCTACACCACATGTGTTTCAGCATAGTTTCACGTAAGAAGAGATTCAAGTGTGCTTTATTTTTTCATACAAATGCAAAAATGAAGTAACGGAGTATGATATCATAATTTAGTTACAAGCGAAACTAGATCTCATTTTACACTATGTTCTGTCCTGTGACAGACAGGTGCTCTGAGGAAAGAGTGAAAATTGATATCAAATCCATCAAAATTCAATCAAAACTTTTGAGACTTTTTCTACAATTTCAGTACTGGATTACTTACTGCATTTATTTGCCTTTGTATGGCTGTAAAGATTAGTAGAAAATTTAAAGAATTTAATTTAAGACATATGAAACTGTAGAATTTTCAAGCGGCAATAATGATGGTCAATTACATTTTCATAGTTGCATTTTTTTTCACTTGATTTGTCACGTTTAACTATTTTAATACACATTTGGGCACTGCAATAAGACTGTTCATAAGAAGACAAACATCAAGTTTTTATATGCCCTAGCCTACTATGTCAAATTAAATGTCTGTGTTTGTGGGTCTGTGTGTGCGTGTGAGAGGGAAAGAGAGAGAGATAGACACTGAGAGAGAGATGTGAAAAGCACAGTGGGTTTTATGTCCGCGTGAGTGTATGCATGAGATGCAGTGTGCTTGATGTCATCGTGTTGATAGGCTGCTTTCGAATACATGTTTTAGCAAATCAAATTAGCTAAAAATGACGATAATTCATTTCACAGAACAACAACATACGACAGGCGTGGCCGCATATAACGCATCCGCGTATATTCTATATGAGAGGTATATTGAAAGCGGTGCTGGTGTCCATACATACATAACCCACCTTGTGTTTGCCTGCGCGATTTTTCCTGTCCTCCTTGTCGTGGGACTCTGGCCACAGTTGACTGCTGGAGCCGTACTGGGGACTGCTGTTTTCACTACTCGAGACCGACGAGTTCCTCTCTAGCGCTCGCTTGCATCGATACGGCTGCCAGAGTGCGGTTTCTCCCTCCCGGTATCTGCTGCTGCCGCCGCTGCTGCTGTCTCTGTCACTCCGCTGATGCTGATGCTGATGCTGCGACAGCGGCACCTGCTTGTTTCTGCTCACTTGCCCCGATGCGCCGATGCAGTAGCTGACGGGCAAGCTGCTGCCCAACAGTAACTGAGCCTGAGGCTCAATTAATTGCCTCTCCTTTTCAGCTTCCTCGCGTGCATTTATCTGTCCTTGACCAGAGTTTGGCAAGAGTGGCTCAAAGGAGGGGTCTCTTTGTTGATTATAACAGGGTTGCTGCAGCAACTGGTTTTGGTCTCGACGCCCCCCCTCTCCGATGATGTCTTGTTTGTAATTTGCGCTCTTTTGGCGCGTATCCCGCGTATTAGAAATGCGCGAAGGCAGAGGCGGCGGCGGCAGATCGGATGGGGAGGGCTGCAGGGAAACGGAATATCTGTGCTGGGGAGAATGACTGCTCCGTGAGAGCCCCTCCAGATGGCACTGAGAGGCAGATGAGACCCCTGGAAACGGATCTCCGTGGCCGGTCAAAGGCAGGCACTCGCCGTTCCCAACGCCGCGGTCCGGACAGGGCTGTGCATGTCGGCTGTGATGTAAGAAGGTGGATCGCTCCTTTATCGATGGCGGTGGTGGCGGCAGACTAAAGAGCGGGGCGACTGGACGAGATCCTTCCTTTTGACTGTCACGAGCGTCCGCGTCGTTGCTGTGCTGCTGGTGGACAGCTCCCGCGTGCCGATGCTGCATCCCCTCAATATCCGCGTCAGGTTGTGGTCGCTCCTTTGCCTTGTAAAATACCGACACCCATTCATTGCGATGTGCCCCAAAAGAACCGAGCTGCCTCGTCTCATTGGTGGGCTCGAGCAAAACCTGCCTCGTGACGTTATCGCCGAGATGAACACCGCCCTCGTGTGAAAACCGCTTTATGTTTACAGTTGATAAGATTAAACCAGAGATGCGAATTGGATATTAGCAAGGTCATACACGCGCGAAAGATGGATGTCTTGGCGGGATTGACTTTTTCATGCCTGTGCCACTGAATGACGATATTAAAAAGAACGAGCATCAAACACTTCAGGGGACAGGTGCACCTCTTTGATTAATTGCTTTATGATATTATTATGATCTATACGTCCAAACCTGCGCGTAAATACAATGGTAACCGAGTGTTGAGTGGAAGGCGATAGCTAAGCAATATATCACACGAGCATATTAATAGACATTAATGATATCGCATTTATAGCTAAGTGTTCAAATAATCACATTTTTATGGACAAGGATTAAAACAATGAGAGAAACAATTTACACATTATCCGTAAATCAGTTTGACAAGTGTAGAAACGTGCTCACAAAGATCATTAGATCAAAGATCATCAAGGGGGTATTCGCCAACAAAAATGCCCATTTAATTGAAAACTAGAATAGTCTATTCATTACAGACATTTATAGGCTATGTAGGCTATTCATTACTTGTATCTTATTCATTTACATGAAGTTTCACTATCCCTGCATTCACTGATATTTCCAGGTTTTTCATGATTGCGGGAACTTATAGTCTAATTCTAAAGATTACTTTATAGACTAAAATTCTACTTCAAAAGACAACACTGCTTAAAAAAGTGCTGCTCACTACTCCACACTGCTCATGTCTAGAATGCCATGAAAACAGAAAAGAAGATTGATACAGTGCTGTTATTCCAAATCAATAAATTTTGCAACCGGAACTGACTGTTGTATAGTGTGGAATAAATCACACTTGAAAAATACAAGGACGACTAATGAAGAATGGATCTTCCATTTAAGCACAGGGGGCTCCGTCCTTGACAGACACACACTTATCAGAAACACTAATCAATTTATTATGCTGTCCCCAAGTAGTTAGTTTTGCATAAAACATAAGATAATGCATATTCCAATACCAAAAATACATTAAAGAGTTGGACACTGGAAAAAAAAATAAGTTTTGATTTTTGATCTGATTCACTGCTGTCATATACCACAGAAAATTTTTCAGTCAGAATAATTTATGCGCATGCAATTGTTAAATATCTCAACAAGTGCAGACAAACTGTTCTCAAAATAAAGAAAAAAAATCATTTGTATTTTTGAAAAAATTCCCCACCTACGCTCACTCCAGCTTGTGCAATGAGGTCTCGGTATAATTTTCAATCTGCAATCACAGAATGCCAATTCATCATTCAATTTCTGTGTGATAACATCTATGTTAGAGATGAAAGACTTCACGCATTTGTGAACGCACAGATATAAATAACTTTCCTCATTAATATCATGATAGTTTACTGAGGACATCCTATTATGCTGGATGATAATGAGAATGGAGATGAGTGTTGGAAAGAATGAGGATAAAGATGCTCTCTTTGTGAGTTGTGGATCAGGTATTGCTTATACATTGTTAGGACTTTTCACCACATGAAAAAAAACAGCTTAATAAAACAACATAAGAAATAACTTTAAATTAAATTCTATAAATACAGAAAGATTAGTGTGGCATTTAGGTTAATGGGACAGAATTTGCAGTAAAAAAGAAAACCGATGTCATCGAAAGCCCCAACAGTACAAAAAAAAAAAAGTTGTAAAGATTGTTATTTTAGACTGACATGCCTTTAAAAATAATAATTATTATATAATGATAATATAATAATATATTATATTATTATATGATTGTATGATAACAGAGCATTTCAGAAACTCATTTCTGGCATGTAGTTATTTGAAAATGATATGCTCCTATTATAGGTTCTTACTAGCAAAAGTCCTAAAGTCTGCCCATTTAGTAACAGAATAATGCAATAGAAATATCAATATTGATATTATCACCAAACTCTAAAATAATCAATTGCAATTGAAAATTTTAACTGTTGTAATATTTTGATACATAATATACCCTAATATGTATAATATTTAAAGATTTTGAGTAAAAACGAAATATTCAAATCCCATTATTTCATATTGGTTGAGGTTTAGACATAGAGTATGTTAGATGCCATATAATGTCAAGGCATTTTACAATCCTGTCTATAATTTTTGATAGATTCACACTTCATTGTTATATAACATGCAGTGCTATACATGCAGTTATCAAAATTATCAGTAAAAAGCAGCTGTGAAGTTTTGTATTGTATTTTTTTCATATATGGATAGAGAATAATTTATCAGCGAAGGTCAATTTACTGTAGTGCATCCCAAAATGAAGTACGACAGCCTGCTTGCATAAAAACGGAAACTGAATCTCCCTCTTGCACACACAAACACACAGACACACACACACACACACACACACACACACACATGTACTGCTTCAAATGCCTCTAATTTGAATAAGAATCAGGCAGACACCGCTATCAGAGTTTGCACTGGACGGCATGCACAATTCAATATGAAGCATACAGTCCCTCGTGTCTGATTAACTGAGAGACATTACCTCTGAAACACGCATCACAGGGCAATACAATCTATGGAATGTAATGAGAATGATACGACAAATCAGCTCTTTCACATACAAGGATATTTTAAGGGGAAATGAAGGAGCTGAACCGAGCTGACAGAAGTCGTGATCTACAAAGATTATTATACATGCCTAGTGGGAGAGGACGAGGACCAGACTCAATACGCCAGACATGTTTGCTTTTCAAAACAGAAATTACATTCTAAAATATTAAATATTGCATATTAAAATTGTACATTTTAAGCCAGTATACAAAAAAGCAGTAAAAAATTTAAAGTTGAAAGATTTGTTTGTTAAAAAACAGACAGCCTTGATGTATTTGCATTGTAGCTTGAATCAAGACCCTTTCAGTTCCATCACCTGCACTGGTTAAGAAATTATATTTGTTTTATTTTATTCATTTACACATTCATTTCGCTTTTTGCTGCTTTATTAATGTTGCAGTTGTCAAGAACGATGAGGAAAGCACATTTTCATACTGATCAGCTTGCTATGTGAAATTGATTGATTTAGTTATTAATGCCACTATAATTTCAAAACTAAATAAGGCCATAACTTAAAAGGAGATAAAACACAAATAAAACAGAAACAAATAAACTAAGGGGGGAAACCCTCACTAAATGTGATTAAAAAACAAACATGTACTAAAAGGCACTTGGAGGTATGGAGGGTGTCACATATTTTCCATCTTCCCTGACAAAGGTTGTCTGTATAAATGAAAGGGCTACATTAAGATAGGTCAGAATAAATCATCACAAAGAAATGCTTCAAAGGCCTTGAGAAACCTTCTTTCATCACCTCTGGTCTGCCATTTTAAGGCTAATACTAACAGAGGGAACCACATGAAATACCAAATGTGAGGCGGTGAGCTGTGGCATTAAAACTTCAATGTCCAGTAAGTTACAGAATCTCCACTTTCTTACCTTTACACTTTACACATCTTCATTCACATCCTTTTGAACGCTCTTAACGATGACATCAGCACAACAAATAAGATAATATGAAATAAATACATATAAACCGGTTCAAAATAATAAGCGGACGTAGTTTTCCAGAATAAAAAAGGTAGTCCACGCCGACACAATTCCTCGTTGTCCTGTGTGGACAGATTCTCGGTCTAGTGACGGGCATGCCCTCCAGCGCGTGAATATGCATGCGACCGATGGCGCGAGCACTCTCCGTGTTTCCTCGTCAATTTCATCTCCAGAAATTGAACGTTTGGCTCTTGAAAGGTATCGTATCTCAAAACGTAGTATAATAGAAAACACTTCCCCCGCAGTTAATTGGGCTGTACACGTCGTGACTAATTGAGGAAAAAGCAAAAATCCACACGAACGTGTGTTTCACGTGCAGCAACTAGTAGGCTATAGTATATTGGTCGCGAGATCCACACTGGACCGTCACGGCGTAGTATTGATCGAGGATCGTGAGAGGAGGGTTAAATGACCTTGTGACGTGTTGTAAATTGATGGGGGGATCCCTGTTCTATTTTTAGATCTTGGTTGTTGAGAGACTGGCGGGGGTGGATGAATAGGGTGGGGGCTCGGGGGTTCCCGTGCACGCACGAACCGCAGCAAAACTGATCATAGAATGATGCTCAAGGAGCTTTCGGAATAAAAGGATTTTACATATGGACGCACCATTGATGGAGACACCATTTTGCTGTTCTCTGATAAGGAGTGTTGTTGCCTTTACATCTCTTATGGCTTTTATAAATGCATGGAGATAATTGTATAACACACATACATTTTTGTAGCACTTGTTTTGTTTCAGCATGTTTGATTGCTTTTATAAAGCAACGATGTTTGTGTTCAATTCTGGATTACCATATGTTGTTATTTTTTACTGTGCATAAAATGCTTATAATTTTTTAATTTCTGTCCCATTTTTGAGTATCAGGAGTCATTATAATGTGAATCTTTGCTGATACATCACATCCTGTGTGGATTTATACACATTGCTGCTGCTGGAGTCTGTATTGTGTGGTGCATATGCGCACTGCAGGAGTGTGTGTTGTAGCCTATGTCTCAGAATGACGGACATTTTGCATTTGTTTGCAGCCTGACAGTATATTTAATCTGGAAGACTACTTTAGTATGCGAACAGCAGCTCAGTAGCATGTGAACTGTTTTACTGGAAATTGTCAAGTCAAGTACAGGCCCAGTCATCCCAATATTTTGTCTGCAGTGTATCTACCAACAATTTATGCTCATGTCATTTGAATTTGTAGGTTTAGAATGCATTTCAGTCCAATATTACACAACACAACTGTAACCTCTACAGTTATGGTGCATCAGAGTCAAAAGTAAAGCATTGCTCTTTTTTTTCAATGATCTTTAAGAGGATTAGGAACGTTTGTGCATGAGGTTTGCCCAGGAGCCATTATTTGACATACGAGCAGCCTGTCACTTAAAGCAGAACTGAATGGGATTCAATTGTTTGTGTTAAACAACTTCAAAGTGACTTTATTACCAAAAGAGGGTGGAAATATTTTGATGGGGAAACAGCAGGGTGTCACAGTCTGATGAGGCTGAGAATCAAACTGCAGTCAGTCGTTAACATGATTGCATCAGCAGATAGGCAGGAGTGAAAGAGAGTGAACCGAATGTTTTGATTTTTTATTTGATTACAGTGCCATACTTGATTAAACCCATTTAATTTCACTGTCCCACAGTTGCAGTCTCCTTTAACTGAAGACATACCATGGTACGAATGCAGAGACTTATATGTACGTCTAGCCTTTATTATCTGCAATGCATAGTGAGACAAAGAAAGACCTTATGCATGACTTTGACACAGATTTGGTCAGGTTCTTTTCAGTGTCATGGTTGGTGTTCTTTTCTTGTTAGAGTAATACTCCTCACATAAAGCCTTAGCATCAGTAATACTCTCATTTTTGGAGTGAAATCTGCTTTCACACAAGATTATGTGTACTCTGCAGGAATGTATGATGTCCTAATTAAGCCCTTTCCATGACTTTCACAGCTGCACACCTGAAGGAAAGCCAGTCAAGAACATATCTGTTATCATTCAATGTCTTTTCATGAACTATTGACAGACATTCTGATTTACTATTGTAGACTTTTTTTCTAGATATAACCAAGATAGTTAAAAAGGATAGTTCAACAAACCATAAAAGTTCTGTCATAATTTACTATCCCTCATGTTATTCACACCCTTTAGGACTTTTTTTCTTCCATGAAACACAAGTCAGTGATGTCCAAAACAACATTTTGGAAGTCACTGAATCTTCATTATACCAATACCGGAAATAAAGTTATACCAGTTTGGAACAACTTGACTTTAGGAGTAAAACTGTTCTTTAAAAATAAATCATTTGATGGGTAAATAGTTGTAAAACCTGCAAATTGTAAAAACATAAATCAATTATTGCAATTCCAGGGCCTGTAAAAGTGCATTTCACCAATTTTAAAATCAAGGCAAATTTTAACAGTAAATGTAAATTTATTTGGTGGGTTCTACATGGAAACTCTGAAAACCAGATCCTCCATTAGTCACGGTCAAATCTCAGGCTTTTTTCAGAGACTTTTCACTTTCAATGTACATATTGTATAAACCTCTCAATTCCAAGGATTGGCACCTGATGTATCAATAGAAAATCCTCCCTAGCAGTCTCTATATAGGCCTAATGACTCATGAACTAAAAAAGCCATGTTAAATTCATGTTGAAAAACATGTATCGCTGGCAGCAATTGGACAAGTCATAGGTTATAGCTGATGAAATAATATTCAGCACTGTACCGCAGTGGCATATTGCACTAATCTATAACATATGCATGCAAGACAGCATCCAATTAATATTAATGGATTGTGTTTTCTTGATTGCTGAGAGGGACCACACGTGGTGATCAAATCTCAGTAGTGAAGCAGAGCCCTCACAATGTGTGCACTATATCATTGCATGTAGTATGTCAGCCAGTGAGCCAGTTTGTGTATCCAATCAGAATCTTTGTTGAAGTTATTGAGCTGCATTTTCTGCATTAAATAGCAACCATCTAAACTGGGCTCAGAACAGTTAATAGGCATAATGCTTGCTCACCGATCAGCTACTGAGAGAATACATGTGTGAAACAGCGATCTCTGTTGCTCTGGTGTTTAACACGGTCACTTGTGAGGCATGAACGTTGCAGCGGCCTGTAATGGCATTGCAGCTCAGCACCACTGCAGTACACCTCCACTGCAGCCTTAATTATGCATGGCAGCTGTAGTGAGAACACCCACTCACTCACAGGGGAAGTGAAAGCAGATAAGAGGAATGTAGAGTGGGAGTGGGTGAAGTCTGTTTGCGCTGGCGATGGGATGTAAGACTAAAAAACAGAGACTGTATATGCTGATAAGCTCTTTCATATACAGTAATCAGCTTTTCATAGGATGTCTTCTTTCTTTAATAAAGGAGGCTAAACAGGGCTCCATACTAATATGAGAGCAGTAGAATCGGTGCCACCAAAATTGCACCAGAACCCGATATGGTAGCACCGGTGGAGGGAGAGGAAACAAGATAATAATAATCACAATATTACTATTGTATTTCATTAAAAAAAGAGCAGTTACTAATAATATTTGTCTCATGGAAATTTATTTTTGACAGGAAAGCACTAAGTTTGAGTTGGGCTGCTTGCAATTTTACCTTATACAAATGTTTTACCCATGCGAGTAGAGACTGTACAGACTGATTCTGCTTTGTATTTTACTTTCCACAGGTAAAACCAAGCATGACCACTACTATTGTAAAAAAAAAAGTTATATAAAACTGCTTTTAACTAACTATTTTTAGGAAAAATATAACTGCAAAAAAACTAACATAGCTTATACAAATTACTGTAAATACAATGACTCTTGTAATATATTTAAAACAAAATACATGACTATATTAATATTATCATTCAACATGAATACCACATTTCAGCCAAAACAACATGGTTGCAGTAGTGTGACTACAGTAGATCATTAGTACATGTCAAATTCTAGACGCAAATATGACCATTTGCAGTCTGGGCACTGCTGAAGGATTTTATAGTCATAATAGTGACTATCACAATAGTCATAATCATAATCGGCCTAACCTTACCTGAAACAAAGCGCTCTGATGATACTTGTGTGTTTCAAAGTGAAACACGGATATTTATAATTATACATTTATCATGGCCAAATTTACCTGATGATTTCAGAAAACAACAATGCACCGCATCTGCTATTAATTTATACAGATATATCCCTCTAAGGTGCATCATAAGTCCCTTATCTTCATTTGTCCTGGACTTTTGAATAAATGACAGACGCCCAGAGGAGGAAGATGAAGACATGCTATCAAGAGCAGCTGTGGCACAGCAGCTGGTCTGACAATGTGTGTGGTCTGAATACACATCTACTCCTATTAGGTGCCAGAAGAAGGTCACTGCTTGTGTGCGTGCAAACGTGTTAGCATTGATTATTTATGAAACTATATTATATTTGAGTCTTTGTGGCATTTTTAAACTGCGTCCATGGGATTTTTGTTTTGCTTAGGATTCCTGTTGCCTTATTTTAAGCAAATTACTTTGATTCAAATGTGTTGAATGATTTAGTTCACTGTAAACAGCAAAACGTTATTTGGATGCATTTTTGTCAAGTTTAAATGTGGAAAGTGATTTTGAAGTAGGCTAATGTTTTTACTTCTAGTGTTGCCCCCTCTAGCGGTGAGTTTGTAATGTGTCACGTTGAGCTACTACATTCGTTTTCAGACAAATTACACATGCAAAAATTATTTTTATTCTACAGTCATCAAATAATTAGATGTTTTTTTCTATGTAAAAAATATAGTGCACCATTTACACTTGAATTCTGAGAGTTTATTATTGATCAATACATTAGTCATTGCCTGCAAGTTCACAAAAATGCAATTTTTCAAAGATTATACTGGACACTGTCTTTGACTCTTTTGATTTATTGCACAAAAGTCCCTGTCAGTGTCATCTGTCCTACTAAAATAATTCACCAGTCAAATATCACCAGTCTATACTATATATATGAGCCAACTATAATATATAACAAGCTTTAGTATAAAGTATGAAATAACATTATATTCATTCAATTTCATACATATATCTTCTACCAACAATAATAATGATGGTAACATTTCACAGTAAATCTGATTTTGCATTAACTAACAATGAGAAATACATTTTTTACAGTATTTATTAATAAAAAATAATGTTCATTTTTAGTTCATGTTAGCTCAGGTCTGTTAAACCATAGGCTTTATCAACAGTTACAACTTTTTGATTATAACAGTGTATAAGCGAATGCTAAAATTCACTTTTAACTTAAAATTAACAAAATAAATAAATGCTTTGGAAGTATTTTAATTTTTAGTTCATGTTAGGTACCTAATGTTCATAAATGAAGAAAGGTTACCATAATGGTAGATACAGTGTTTAATGAAGCATAATTTAAAGTACCACATGCAGCTTCAGAAGTACTTGAGGACAGAAGACATGTGAGCTCTATATCCGTCCTCAGCAGTATTGAATCAGTTCACTCATGGTACATCCTGAAGTGCAGCAGACTCCCGCTGGCCCCACATCACGGCGGGTCCTGGAGGACATGCTGAGATCCTGCACAGTGGTGGAGTGTTCCAGAAGCTCTGCTGGTGGGCTTGTGTGCTGATGGGGGGCTGGACGCTCTGTCACGCTCTCAGGGGAGTCACGCTCCCTCCACTGCTCGTCCTCAGCAGTCAGGGTCCCTTTCTGGTGCGCAACGAGATCTCTGTCGAGCCAGTTTTGTAGATTCCCTGAAAAAGGATATGGTGTATCAACATGAGAAGTTTCAACACAGAGAATAAATTAAAAATAAAAGGTTAATGAATCAATAACTACATGAATGTCTGAAGAAGGCAAATCTACTATGAGGGTTTGCAAAGTGAAGGTCTGAATCAGGCGCGTTCCGTTTGAGTCGAGAGCTTCCACATGATGTGACCACCATCCGAATGAACTCACGACCACAAAGCTTCACTCGTACATCTTGACTCTCAGTCTTGGAAGTCTGGAGTAGAATTAAAACAGATAAAGATGCAAACCACTTCATACTCATGGTGTTTCTTGGGGTGATCAAACTGGAATGCACCATATTCAAGTGTGTTCAGGTGCTGCAGGCTACTTACCAAACCAATTTGGGGGTTTTTATACCCCCTCATCAGATCTGTGGCATGCATGGTTCTACAAGCATCTATCTGGCCTTGGATGAAGAAAATCATGTTCTGATCTTTGAGGCCTTCAAGCTGGAACGTATTTCAGATAAAACATGTCAGCTGTGATATATTGTATTGCCTCAAGGAAAGTTCAAGGAAAAATTGTGATAGCTGGTCACATTTTTCGTATTTACTTCTATTATCTCTTTTATGAGTTTACAGAAATGCGTCAATGAAATGCTTTTAATAGAGTTGCTTCCATATATCACTAAATCTCCAATACATTTATTTAATGGTTATGATCATATTAATATGCACCTTTTATCTGAAGATCAACATTTGTGAGATTTAAACTGTTCCAATTCTTTAGATAACAATAATTTGTGAATTTATTGTTGGATATTGATTGTATTTAATGTCTATTTGTTAATGAAATGTATTAGTGGACACATTCATTCATTTGGATTGCTAGAGGAAATATTGTGTTTTTATTTTTAAGTGAAAAGGAAATGGGACAGAAGTCCCCTATAGTGGACTATTGTTGCTAGTGTTTTTCTTATTATGTATTTTGATTATTATTATAATGAATGTAGTTAGTTATTATCAGTGTTGGGGAGTAACTAGTTACTTGTAAAGGTGTTACATAATTTAATTACAAAATTAATGTAACTGTAATCTGCTACAGTTAATGTGTAATTAAATTAGTTACTTATGAAAATGATTACAAAGGAGAGTTACATCTGAATATTTTCACGCTCATACAGATTTGATTGATTTCTTTTAATATGAGACACCAGTGTTTCAGTAGTTTAAGACACATGTTTATTTGACAACTGTTTATGTATATGCTTTATTTTTTAAGAATAACTTAAAAAATAAGGCATTGTTAGATGTTAGATTGTTAGTGTCATAGCTATGCAAAGATTTTATTTAAATTCATTGAAATAGTTATACTACTCATTACATTTTAAGTAGGGTAATACATTTCTACATTCCTAATGTTATTTTATAATTTTGTGAATTAGACATTTCAAACATCTTGATATTCATTATAAACTTTAGGCCAGCTGAATGGAATCATTTATTATTTCCCTTATAATATGTTTTGATATACAGACTGTATATCACAACATATTATAAGGGAAATAATGAATACAGTATGCATCTTCTGTAATTTTTAAGTTATCTTTAAATGTTTTAATTTAACTAGAAATGTACAATGTGGGCATCTTACCTTATCTTCTCACTTTTACACATCAAGATCCTTGAAACGATTATCCTAAACAATATGGGTGCAGGGCACCTTCTTGAATGACCTTTAGCTATTCATTTTAATTTGATATGCTGATGATTTATTTGTGTTTGATGATTGTGGGTTAAACAACAGAGGAGGAACATATAATAAATAACAAACAGATACATTAGTTATTCCAGTGTTGTCTGAATTCACTAGATGATCCCATAATTGACCGTTATGCAGTAAATCCCTGCTGACAGTGGCAGAGGATGACCTTTGCTGTTCAACAAAGGCCACTAACATGCAGCTGTCAAGGGCTCTTGTCTATACATTCCCTTAATTGAAGCTGAACATTTCACTCAAAACACTGGCATCACGGGTCCTCTTGATCCTGTAATCCTATTAAACATTAAGTCAGATCGCTTGACTTCTCACTTACGGTAGCTTACGTGCTCAATTAGCACTTAGATTGTTTTCAGAGAAGACAAAAAAAATGAATATGTTCATGGGAAAACAACACAAACAAAGGCTTTTATACCAAGCCAAAGGAAAGCAACCCCTCTGAGATTCACATTGTGCATGGGCTAAATACAGAAAATGTTAATGGTTTCATTTGCATGTAGTTTCATGGAGCCTACAGCTTTTTTTATTAATGATTATATAGTGAATTATGTATGTAGCAACATATATATGCTTAACTAGTTCTTTTTTATGAGCAGAAACAATTGTCTTATCTTTTATTAGTTTTCCAGTATATGCAAGTTGCAGGAATATGTTGTTATGTAACAGAGCAAAAGGGATTTTGTTATCTAAAAGTTTGATGATATGATGATAATATTATGTATTAAAGGAAGGATATAGGATTATACTCCATGGGGTAAAAAGAAAGGGGAACAGAAATGAACAAGATTTTTTTTAATTATAGTATGGCTCTGGCTTACTGCAGACAGAGTCTTATAAATAATAAACAGTTGAGGAAATCCCCCTTCTGACCTTCCAAAAACAGTCAAAATATGTGTAGTGCTAATCTGAAAGGGTGATAAAGTGCTTACTGAAGACTATGCAAATACAATGTTCATTATTATTATTATTATTTCTCAATTTTATCAGTATTTGAAAGCCATAGTATCCAAATGCACTTCGCCTAGAAACTATGTGAAAGCAACACTCCAAATACACCAAAAGGCCACATAAGTCTCACTTGATCCACGGAAATCCTTTTGGTTTCAATAGAGGAAAAAATATCTTCAGAATCTCAGGATTCATGTATGTATTTATCTGTAAAGTGCAATTCCACCACCTTATAGAGAAGCCATGATGGATCAAATCATTAGGCTTAATTTTCTTTAACCTGGCGTTCACCCATCCTTTAAATCCTGATTTAATTCGAGGCGTGGAAACTGAGCTCACTGTTCAAGGGCAGCGAGGCAGTCGAGGTGACAAGGACGTTGTTCGCTGATCACACTGGCCAATGTGATGCCTATTGTCCTCATCAGAGTCCTCAGTTGGAGGCTCGAAGCAGTTCTCTAATTTTCTTTGCAGTCTTTTCTTGAGGTTCAAACCCCGCTGGACTTTTGTGTTAGTGTACTCCTGGGCCTTCAACTTGGCATAATAGTCAGAAAATTTGTTAAACAGGATGGAGATTGGCATCCCGTTTAGAATAATACCAAAAGATATACACCCGAAAGCCACCACTCGACCGGAGTAAGAAATGGGCACCACATCTCCATATCCCACAGTAGAGATGCTCACCTGTAACAGTGTAAAAAAAAGACTTTATTAAAGCAATGTCTTAAATACTGGGCCAGAACACAGTAAAATAAAATGTCTCCACATGAGTTTATCAGCTTAGATGAACTGGACAAAGTAAATTGGCCATAGTGAGTGTGTGTGTGTGTGTGTGTGTGTGTGTGTGTGTGTGTGTGTGTGTGTGTGTGTGTGTGTGTGTGTGTGTGTGTGTGTGTGTGTGTGTGTGTGTGTGTGTGTGTGTGTGTGTGTGTGTGTGTGTGTGTGTGTGTGTGTGTGTGTGTGTGTGTGTGTGTGAATAAAGGAGTGAGTGTGTCCCAGCACTGGGGTTGCATGAATGCACTCTCAGGGCTGGTTTGCGGAAGGAAGAGCATCCGGCGTAAAACATGCCAAAACAGTTCACTCCGCTGTGGCGACCCCTGATAAAGGGAGCAGGCCGAAAGGAAAGAGAGAGATATGAGTTTATCAGCTTAGAATTTGGCATGCAAGTCAACTTAGTAAGACTTAGTAAGCCCCAGGAAGTTCTAAACTAATATAACTTTTCCAATCAGCATGGATGCCTCCAATTGAGCGGCGTTAGATATTATATAAGATTAAACACAGCTGCCAGAAGATAAAGACTAACCATTTAAAGAGGATAGGAGGATACAACAGCCAAAGCAAAAGATGATAATGAATGCAAGTGATGCAATTAAAAAATGCACAGTATGATTCCCAATTGTTTTATTTGTTCTTTTTTATATGATTCAAGTATGAAAGCTTATATATATTTAAACCTAAATGTGGACACCCCATTCAAAAGAAAAGGTTTTGCTACATAAACTACTGTACATCTGGCAATAGGTGGAAATTAAGATCAGAGCTATACAGTATCCATAGAGAAACATTTTTATTAAAAAGTAAAATGTCAAAAAGCTTCTGAACCAAGTAAAACTGTTTATTGAGTGATTATTTTAATACTATTGTAGTATTTATTCATATTTTGAAATATATTTTATTTTGATGTTTTCAGTTTAGGTTTCATTTCATTTAATATTTAGTTTTTCATCAAGTATTTATATTTTATTGCACCTTTTTGTTTTTTAATTCGATTACTATTCGATAACAACACTCTAGTGTGGAAGACTGATCTGTACACAGCCCAAACCTGATCACCATTGGTCCCCTGTGAGCCCACTCCATCGTCCCACATCAATGTCTGACCTCACTGATGCTTTCATCTCTGAATGGAAGCAATCCCCACAGCCATGCACTGACACAGAGCTGAAAGCCTTCCCAGAATAGAGGAGGCTGATATAGCAGCAAAGCCCTAATAATATCCATGGTTTTAAATCTATTTGCTAAATTAGCAGTAGCACACATAGATTTGGCCATGTGTATGTATGTATGAATTATACTGCAGATGTGATGAATGATTTGAGATGATTTGAGACATACTCACTGCTGCCCACCACCAGGCATCTGGTATACTGCTAAACGGTGTTCCTGCAACATCCTGCTCCACTGAGTGCATTAGGGCGGAGAAGGTGAAGATCCCCATGATAATGAACAGAAACAGGCAGCAGACCTGTTCAAAACACTGGCGAAGAGTGAAGCCAAATGCCCGCATGCCAGTTGAGTGCCTCGCCAGTTTCAAAATGCGAAAGATTCTCATGAGTTTGACGACTTTGAGCACTTTGCTAACTTTGCTAACCCTCGCCATCGTTTTCAGATCATCTTGAACGCTGAGATCTTCCTGGTCAGCAAAAGCCTCAAATATCAGCTGGATAAAGTAGGGCATGACAGCCACTAAGTCTACGAAATTAAGTGCGCTCTTCAGAAAGTGCTTGACGTCGCAAGTTGTCAGCAAGCGAAGGAAGTACTCAAAGGTGAAGAAGAGAATTGAAGTGATCTCCACGCACTCCATGTAGGTTCTTCCATAGATTTTATAATCTTTCAGCTCGCTCACAGTGTTAAGAGTCATCGCTACAATGGAGATGAGCACAAAGAGGCTGGAGAACACAGCAAAGGCCTTAGCAGCCATCGAGGAGTATGGATTCTCCATCAGGTCCCACAGCATCTTACGAATACCACCAAATATCATTGTTTTGAAACCCTCCTCGTTATGCTGGGGCTCGATTTCCGCCATAAGCTCCCGGTTCACTTTCAGCTGGTCTCTTATCTCGTCTAGTTTCTCCTCGTAGAGAATGCGACAGCAGCGAGGAGTGTCCCTCAAACGCAGGCCCCAAAACGTCATCTCCTCCTCAAAATTGACAGGGCAAAGACTCTCCATTACCCATAACACATTGCTACAATAGAAGTGGAAGATGTAGTGGAAGAAAGTGGGATCCCGGTCAAAAAAAAACTCATTAGTGAGCACACAATAGTCATCGCAGAGCGTTAGCTGCTTGACAGGATCTTTGCACAGGGCTAAGCTGCCTATTCTGGTTTTAGGGTATCTGATAGCCAAGTGCTTGGGAATGGTAAAGAGTTTTCCACCTACGTTAACATTGATCACAGCTGAATGACGGTGTGACATCTTTGCTGCTTCAATCTCACTGCCTTTCCTCTTTTCTTGATCTCTTTTGTCACTTGCCTGAGGTGATGGAGTATCAAGGTTGTCCATCGATGTCCAAGGTTTCACAGAGCTGTCTTGTGAAAATGGAAAGGCACTCTCTTCTTCTTCTATACTCCGTGAAAAGCTGGCATTAAGTTTGACACTCGCAAAAAGACTTGAACGTCTCTTTTTTAGCCTATTCAGATGCCTTCTTGGATGATCCATTATTATGGTAGCTTGAGGAATGGGTAAAGCACTGAAAAGAGACTAATTTCTTGTTACAAATGAAAGCAGAAAAGGATTTAGATTTTACATTTTTTTGTACACAAGTCCCACTTCCCTTTAAAATGCGTATAGGTTTGCAGCTTCAAGGAAATTTCCAGCCAGATTGAGAAAACATATTCCACTGCTTACAGCTTTTTAGAGTTAGCAATATAGCTAAAAAGAGAGAAAGCAAAAGCAACTGTATTTGTTTCAGCTCAACTGAAGATCAAGAGTTGGGATTTGTCCCACTTGACTGATGCCATAATCCACTTGCTGCTCTTTCTGTCCTCAGCAGAGTTAAAAATACAGTCATGAGGATCAGTGTTGTGATTTAAGGATTGAGCCCTTGGAGGAGGAAAGGAAAAGGATGAATAGCAGTTGCAGGGATACTGTAAGGTCATTAAATGCTCACTGCGAATTTCAGTTTATTTTAAGTTACACATGAGTCCAAAATTGTGCTCAGACTGATATTTAAACAATTCAGCACGAATCCAATATGAAAATCCTTTAATCCCATAATTTCCTTATCTTGTTCTGTATTCTTTCCTCTTTCATATCCTCTCCACTTGTGCACATTTTACCATCAATGTGATTAGACAAAACCTAAATTAACATAAACAAAATATATATCTACGGTCATAGTTAAGCCTATATGAATAAATAGCTTGCAGACAAACTTAAATGCATTGAAACCCATCGAATTGCCTTCTCATAAACTGATGGAAAATTCTATATCAGTTTCAAAATATGTTCTGAAAAAACTACAATAGTTTTGTGTAACTCAAGTAAATGTAATACAAGTTCTTGACCAGTTCTTTGGTCATAGATGTCTCTTCTGGTTTTAGGGTGTGTGCCGATTTTTTTCTTCTTCTTCATTTAAACCATACTACAGATCATTTTGACTTTATTTATTAATTTAATTACCACATATCAAAGAAACATGTAATCTTTTACTTGTTCTTTTTTTAGCATATTAACACTTTTAACACGTTTACATATCCCATTACTTTACAGAATCTCATAGACCTGCATTATTATTAATACTGTAGTCTACAATATTGTATGGTCGTATCTATGTTTAAAAATAATCATACTGACATAATAAAATAAAAAAAACCTCCATCTTCAGGAGAGTTCAGATATGGCATTTGTACAGTTGTTCGTGCAGCTGCTCCTGTTCCCTCGTGATCCCGGAAACGGAAACAGGTTTGTTGTTACTGTAAAAGTATCTTTTTATTAACACAAAGTCATTTTTTAGCCTATTTGCATTTTTTAAAACTATATCAACATATAACTGGAAATAAAACCTGATCAATTAAAAATGTGCTTTTAACTGTGGGTATATAAAACCCGTCGAGACCACGTGATTTCCTTTCCGAACTAAGCTGAAATCATGGATGCCAGCCGCGTGCAGCCCATCAAACTCGCTAGAGTAAGAAAAAAGAAATTCCATGAATATTTCCGGTTCAATCATGTGATATAATACGCGTAAAATGAAATATATTTAATTTCAAGTCTTATTCGTCTTAAAGAAACTCCTAATCCTCCCACAGTACGCTCAAAAGTATAGCGTTGTGTGTCTCAGTGGGCCTTGAGCTAGCATTAGCATATTTCTATCCGGCAGATTTGATGGCGAACAGCTGTTTTCACCACACATGACGTTTAATAATATAAGTTATATTGGTGTTAATCGTGTTTTTTGTTACAGGTTACTAAAGTGCTGGGAAGAACCGGCTCCCAGGGACAGTGTACCCAGGTGAGCTCTGATTCATGCTCCGTGTCATGTGTAACACGAGCAGGGGCGGTTCTTTTGCGGATTATTTGATAAAGAAAAATAGCATTTTATGTCCTGGAAGTTAATTATGTTGTGTTGTCTATAAGTCACTTTATAAATGTGATGATTTTATATGAGACTAATGTCCTAGCTTGTAACCCAGATCTACTGCACATGTTAGAATCTATAAATGTATTCAATATTGTAAATGTTTATGTTCAGTATGATACGTTGTGCGAAAATCGCTGTTTTTAAAACTTATTTTCCCTCATAATATTGATGGCAATCTGTAGTTGGACTTTAAAAATGTGATTTGTTGCAGTCAAATTTGATGTGCAGTTGAATTAATTTTAAAGTATTAGTTTGATTCATTTTCTTAAGACTTAATATATTGTCCTTCCATAGGTGCGCGTTGAGTTCATGGATGACAGCAACCGATCCATTATCAGGAACGTGAAGGGCCCAGTAAGAGAAGGAGATGTCCTGACACTTCTGGAGTCTGAAAGAGAGGCCAGGAGGCTTCGCTAGGTCAGTAAACATCACTCACAGCTGGAAATATATCGATCACCGCAGATTCTCTTGTCATGTGTTTTAGATGGGATTAAGAATGCTTAGAAATAAAGCAACAGGTTTTAATGTAAAAAAGTCTTTTATACATAAGAAGCAATTTTCATTTTTTAATACTCCGTAAATCTGACTGAAAGGTCTCTTTAAAGTTCTCTCTCCCAGTTTTCAAATTATGCTTATCGACTGTCTGTTATGTGCTAGACTCTAATCATATTCCAACATCAATCAGTCACAATAAATTGCCACCGTGACTTGGAGACCCTTTTCCAGTCTGTATTGTGGATGGATATGGATGTGCTTGATGTAATTTATTATCATTTCTCTCTTTCTCCCAGCAGTGCACATGTGAAGACCTGCAGTGGTCAAAGCAGTACTCGTGGAGAGCATCAACATCAGCTCTACAGTTGGCAGAACAATGTCATTTGTGCGCAGTTTGAAATAAAGTGTCTTTGTGAATAAGTTGGTCTCCTCATTCATTTGTTTTTATTATGAATAATGTTTAAGGTTACCTTGAGTTTTACAATTGCTATTAAGTACTAATAGCACGTTTACCCAGTTTAATGTGAGATTCAGTCAGATCCAAACCAGATGTAAGCAGTTCAATTTTGTGTACTCCAGAATTTAGATGTGATCTGATATCGAATACCAACTGCATATAAAATGTACAGTCGTGGCCAAAAGTTTTGAGAATTACATAAATATTAGTTTTCAAAAAGTTTGCTGCTAAACTGCTTTTAGATCTTTGTTTCATTTGTTTCTGTGATGTACTGAAATATAATTACAAGCACTTCATACGTTTCAAAGGCTTTTATCGACAATTACATGACATTTATGCAAAGAGTCAGTATTTGCAGTGTTGGCCCTTTTTTTTCAGGACCTCTGCAATTCGACTGGGCATGCTCTCAATCAACTTCTGGGCCAAATCCTGACTGATAGCAACCCATTCTTTCATAATCACTTCTTGGAGTTTGTCAGAATTAGTGGGTTTTTGTTTGTCCACCCGCCTCTTGAGGATTGACCACAAGTTCTCAATGGGATTAAGATCTGGGGAGTTTCCAGGCCATGGACCCAAAATTTCAACATTCTGGTCCCCAAGCCACTTTTGCCTTATGGCACGGTGCTCCATCGTGCTGGAAAATGCATTGTTCTTCACCAAACTGTTGTTGGATTGTTGTAAGAAGTTGCTGTTGGAGGGTGTTTTGGTACCATTCTTTATTCATGGCTGTGTTTTTGGGCAGAATTGTGAGTGGGCCCACTCCCTTGGATGAGAAGCAACCCCACACATGAATGGTGTCAGGATGCTTTACTGTTGGCATGACACAGGACTGATGGTAGCGCTCACCTTTTCTTCTCCGGACAAGCCTTTTTCCAGATGCCCCAAACAATCGGAAAGGGGCTTCATCGGAGAATATGACTTTGCCCCAGTCCTCAGCAGTCCATTCCCTATACTTTCTACAGAAGATCAATCTGTCCCTGATGTTTTTTTTGGGAGAGTAGTGGCTTCTTTGCTGCCCTTCTTGACACCAGGCCATCTTCCAGAAGTCTTGGCCTCACTGTGCGTGCAGATGCGCTCACACCTGCCTGCTGCCATTCCTGAGCAAGCTCTGCACTGGTGGCACTCCGATCCCGCAGCTGAATCCTCTTTAGGAGACGATCCTGGCGCTTGCTGGATTTTCTTGGATGCCCTGAAGCCTTCTTTACAAGAATTGAACCTCTTTCCTTGAAGTTCTTGATGATCCTATAAATTGTTGATTTAGGTGCAATCTTAGTAGCCACAATATCCTTGCCTGTGAAGCCATTTTTATGCAACGCAATGATGGCTGCACGCATTTCTTTGCAGGTCACCATGGTTAACAATGGAAGAACAATGATTTCAAGCATCACCCTCCTTTTAACATGTCAAGTCTGCCATTCTAACCCAATCAGCCTGACATAATGATCTCCAGCCTTGTGCTCGTCAACATTCTCACCTGAGTTAACAAGACGATTACTGAAATGATCTCAGCAGGTCCTTTAATGACAGCAATGAAATGCAGTGGAAAGGTTTTTTTGGGATTAAGTTAATTTTCATGGCAAAGAAGGACTATGCAATTCATCTGATCACTCTTCATAACATTCTGGAGTATATGCAAATTGCTATTATAAAAACTTAAGCAGCAACTTTTCCAATTTCCAATATTTATGTAATTCTCAAACATTTTGGCCACGACTGTACTGGGTTTTAAGCGGAGTGTCCGCGGGAACTTAAAAAGTCTTAAATTCAGATTTGATGGGTCTTAAATATTTTTGGTCACATTACCGCTAAAATATCTTCAGTCTGACAGTTTACAATCATTGGATAGACAAAAAAAAAAAATCTCCCCTGTGGTAGTTACTGCATCTTCAAGGAAATGAGAGAATCACAGTAGCAGAATACAGGTCGAGCTACCTCCTTAATGTTCTCAATAATAATAATATAGCTCAAGCTACAGCTGATCAGACTTCTAGCTAGCTTTTTTTTTTTTTTTTTTTATTACTTGCCTGACCGGACCAATAGCCTGATTAGAAAACAAGTGACAAAAGCGAGAATAAGAAATTCTTATTTTATCAGCACACTGGACATTCAATGTAAACAGCGATTGATAATGGATAGTGTATTTCAGAATAAATTGTTTACACCACCAAAAATCTCGGTAATGCGGGGCTTTTGTGTGGATATTTTGCATGGAATATTGTCTGCCGATATGAAAAGTTCACAGTATATCTTAGTAATATATATATATATATATAGACTCACCTAAAGGATCATTAGGAACACCATACTAATACTGTGTTTGACCTCTTTTCGCCTTCAGAACTGCCTTAATTTGACGTGGCATTGATTCAACAAGGTGCTGAAAGCATTCTTGAGAAATGTTGGCCCATATTGATAAGACAGCATCTCGCAGTTGATGGAGATTTGTGGGATACACATCCAGGGCACAAAGCTCCCGTTCCACCACATCCCAAAGTTGCTCTACTGAGTTGAGATCTGGTGATTATGGGGGCCATTTTAGTACAGTGAACTCATTGTCATGTTCAAGAAACCAATTTGAAATGATTCGAGCTTTGTGACATGGTGCATTATCCTGCTGGAAGTAGCCATCAGAGGATGGTACATGGTGGTCATAAAGGGATGGACATGGTCAGAAACAATGCTCAGGTAGGCCGTGGCATTTAAATGATGCCCAATTGGCACTAAAGGGCCTAAAGTGTCCCAGGAAAACATCCCTCACACCATTACACCACCACCAGCAGCCTGCACAGTGGTAACAAGGCATGATGGATCCATGTTCTCATTCTGTTTACGCCAAATTCTGACTCTACCATCTGAATGTCTCAACAGAAATCGAGACTCATCAGACCAGGCAACATTTTTCCAGTCTTCAACTGTCCAAATTGTAGCCTCTTTTTCCTATTTGTAGTGGAGATGAGTGGTACCCGGTGGAGTCTTCTGCTGTTGTAGGCCATCCGCCTCAAGGTTGTGCGTGTTGTGGCTTCACAAATGCTTTGCTGCATACCTCGGTTGTAACGAGTGGTTATTTCAGTCAAAGTTGCTCTTCTATCAGCTTGAATCAGTCGGCCCATTCTCCTCTGACCTCTATCATCAACAAGGCATTTTCGCCCATAGGACTGCCGTATACTGGATGTTTTTCCCTTTTCACACCATTCTTTGTAAACCCTAGAAATGGTTGTGTGTGAAAATCCCAGTAACTGAGCAGATTTTAAAATACTCAGACCGGCCCGTCTGGCACCAACAACCATGCCACGCTCAAAATTGCTTAAATCACCTTTCTGTCCCATTCTGACATTCAGTTTCTTCTTCTTCTACTTCTAGGATTTAATGGCGGTTGGCAAACCAACTTAAAAGGTGCATTCCCGCCACCTACTGATATGGAGTGTGAAGCGCATATTTGGAAAGGAAGTTTAAACTAGATCTACTCTTTAAAAAAAAAAAAAAAAAAAAAAAAAAAAAAAAAAAAAAAAAAAAAAAAAATTATATATATATATCCATATAAAATTTACACATAATGGAGTTTTAAATCCTATTAAATAATCCTGTTTCCTTTAAAAATATAAATAACTCATGATAAACTCTTGATTGTTTAGCACCTTGTCCTAGGAGAACCTGAAGTGTCAACTCATTGATTCCTACACTTCTTAAAGCATGTCTTAACTGGGACCGCTCTCTTTCATAAGCTTCGCATTCTAAAAGGACATGCTCTATATTTTCAACTAACCCACATTTGTCACAATTTCCATTCTCATGTTTACCAATTCTTTGTAAGCTTTGATTTAATAAACAATGTCCAATACGCATTCTTGTTATTAAAACATCCTCTTTCCGGTTTCCGAATCTTCTTCTCTCTGACCCAACTTTTCCTTGAATGCAGTAAAAATGTCTACCTTTCTTTCCTTCATTCCATTCTTTCTGCCAAATTTCCTGTATTTGTTTAGCTATTATCACTTTAATTTCTGTTTTACTTAATGCCACTTCAATGTCAATTTGTGAATGATTTAATGCCTGTTTAGCCTGATTATCAGCCTCCTCATTTCCTTTCACACCCATATGCGATGGAACCCATACAAGATTCACCAGAAGTCCATACTGTCTTGTTCTGTAAAGACTCTGCATTACTTCATTTATCATGTCTTGCCTTGCTGATGATGTTCCACTTTCCAAGCTATTTAGTGCGGATAAAGAATCTGTACATATCACTACCCTTGTTGGTTGGATTTCTTCTATCCACTGAAGCGCTAGACATATTGCAATAATTTCTGCAGAGAATACTGAAAGATAATCTGATATTCTTTTTGCTATTCTAATGTTAAAAAGTGGAATATATACCGCTACTGCTGTTTTCCCAGATTCTGGATCTTTTGAACCATCAGTGTATATTTGAACTGCACTATAATAACTTTGATCAATGTATTGCTGTATATTAAAATTTCCTAATCCATTTGTATTGTTATGCTTTTCTTTAAGCAATTGAGTATCAATCAAAGGCATTGGGAAAAACCAAGGAGGAATTGCTGACCTAGCCACAGTAGGAGCAACATTGAAGTCACTTAATCCCATTCTCCGGGCTTCCTCACTGGCCTTCCATCCAAAACTTGATAACTTTTTATGTCCATATTCCCAACAATCCTCCAACACCATTTTAACTGGGTGACTGTCCAAGTGTCCCTTTATACTTATAAAATACCTCATCTTTAACTTGAGCCTACGAATTACTTGAGGCATTACACCCATCTCTACTTGCACTGCTGTTATTGGAGAGGATCTAAACGCTCCACAACAAACTCGCAAAGCTTGTGACTGAATTGCCTCTATTTTTACGAGTTGTGTTTTGGATGCAGTGCAATATACCATACTGCCATAATCTATTGCTGATCTTATTAGAGCACAATATATTATTTTAAGAGACTGGCGACATGCTCCCCAATCAACTCCTGCTAAACACCTCATGATATTTAATGCTTTTTTGCATTTGTCAACCAGTTTCTGGATATGCATACTAAAATTCAATTTCAAATCCATCCATATACCCAGAAACCTCACAACTGCTGTTTGCTTCACTTCTTGTCCATACAATCTGATGTTAATGGTAGGGTTACTTTTCCTTTTTGCAAAACAAATTACCTGCGTTTTATCTACTGAAAACCGAAATCCCCATTCATTTGCCCAATTTTCTACCATTTTAACGGCATTCTGCAAACATCTTTCCACATTCTTTACATTACGCCCTCTTTTCCACAGTGCTCCATCATCCGCATATAAAGATCTTCCAATGCCCCTATCAACCTTTGTAAAGATGTCGTTAATCATAATATTAAACAGAATTGGACTACTAACGCTTCCCTGAGGTGTTCCATTCTCTATTGTGTGTATCTGAGAAAAAGCAGTACTTACTCTTACTTGTATAGTTCTGTTAAACAGGAAATCCCTGATCCAGTTATACATTCTTCCTTTAATTTCCATTTTTTCTAACTTAATTAAAAGTCCCTCTTTCCACATCATGTCATAAGCTTTTTCAACATCAAAAAATACCCCAACTAAAGCTTCCTTATTTACCTGAGCCTTTCTTATTTCAGATTCCAGGCACAGTACTGAGTCCATTGTATTACGTCCTTTCCTAAATCCACTTTGATAAGGTGATAAAATATTATCCCTTTCAATGACATATACTAATCTACTCATGACCATACGCTCCATTATTTTGCATAGATTAGACGTTAAAGCTATAGGTCTATAATTATTTGGCTGTGTATGATCTTTGCCTGGTTTTGGAATTGGCACTATGACACCATGCTTCCAGTCATTTGGTAACTTTCCTAACTCCCAAACCTTATTAAAAAGCCTCAAAATTGTCTCTAATGCTGTCTCTGATAAATGTTTTACCATCTCATAACAAATGTCATCTCTGCCTGGAGATGTTTGCTTAACCCCTGCAAGCGCTTTTTTCAATTCGTACAAATTAAACTCTGAATCCATTGTACTTCCTGAAAGTCCCTTTTCCTCCAATAAATGAGGATATTTACTTAGTATCTGGTCCCTAGTTTTCCTCGCATCCTCTGATAAATTCGAATTACTATGAATTTTAACGAATGTTTCTGCAAATACCTCTGCTTTACCGCTTTCAGATATAATTTGTCTATTATTATATTCTAATACAGGTATGTTGTAACCTCTTTGTATCCCTCCCATCTTTCGTATCATATTCCATAACTCACTTATTTCAATGTCTTCCCCTATTCTATTACAAAATTCCCTCCAATAATTTCTTTTAGATGTCCGAATGACTCTTCTCACTATAGCTTGTGCCCTTTTATAACTTATTAAATCATTATAATTAAGTGACCTTCTTACCTTCTTGAGTGCTTTATTTCTCCTTTTTGTTGCCTCACTACACTCCTCGTTCCACCATGGCATAACTTTCTTCCTGCTGCCTGCCTTCCTCTTACCTATTACTTCTACTGCTGTACTCTGAAGAACCTTGCATATTTCATCATTAAAAACATCAACATCTTCTATACATTTACTAATGTCCTTCATTTTGCTTCCACATAACTCCTTATACTTATCCCAATCCGCTGACTTGAACCTCCACCTAGGCATTCTTTCCCCCACTCTTTGTTCTATATCTACTCCAACTTTACTGCAAATAGGAAAATGATCACTTCCTACAGTACTTTGTTTTAGTACTTTCCATTCACATTTACTCGCTAAACTTTCAGATACTATTGTCAAGTCTAATACCGAATGCCTTCCCTTATTCAAATCAATTCTAGTATGACTTCCATCATTAATGCACACTAATCTTCCCCAATCTAGCATATCTTCAATGATCTTACCATTATAATCTGTTTTTGCGCTTCCCCATATTGAACTATGAGCGTTAAAATCACCACACCACACCATTTTTTGACTTTCATTTCCTCCTATACTTTCTAGAATATCCTTGCTTAACCTATCACATGGATTGTAAAAATTAATTACTCTAATACACCTTGATCCTTCCCATATTTCCACCACCACAACTTCTACTTCCCCATCTACCTCAACTGTTTTATACCCGATTCCTTGCTTTATAAAAGTAGCTACTCCACCTCCATTCCCTTGTTGTCTATCCCTCCGAATAGTAGTATATCCATGTATTAGAAAGTTATATTGTGACTTAAGCCAAGTTTCCTGTATACATATAATATCTGGGCCTTTCTCTTGGTCTGCTATAAATTTCTTAAACTCCTGTCCATTTGCAATCAAACTTCTTGCATTCCATTGCAAAATATATAACACCATTAAGATCCACCACATGTTGTCTGACTATTTACTGCTTGACTATTTAATGTTGGAATCTTGAGCCTTTCATTTATCATGTCAACAGTAACATTCCCCAGATCCAAGTACTTTTCTGCAGCTCTGATAATGATTTTAATTCTTTCAGTCCTGCTTTCAGTTTGAGCTGAACAGTTCACTACTTCAGCGATAAATGTTACAAATGCCACTTTATCATCCACTACTACCTTTTCATCTCTTTGTTCTTTACTCTGTTGTTTTGAATGAATTTCTTCATTCATATTTTCATTTGTTTTAGGAATCTGGTTTACTTTCTTCAATGCCTCAGCGTATGTTATTCCTTCTGTCGTTCTAACATTTTGAACCTTGACTGCCTTTTTCCGTACCTGACAACCACCGTATCCTGCACTATGATCCCCACCACAGTTGCAGCATTTAGGATTTACACCTTGCCCACATTTGCCGTACTCATGTTCACCTCCACACCGCGCACATCTCTGCTTACCTCTGCATACTGCCGCTACATGACCGAATTTTTGACACTTATAACATCTTAGCGGCGGAGGAACGTATGGTCTTACTGCATATCTTACAAATCCTAAATAAACTTTCTCTGGCATTTTATTTTCATCAAAGTTTATCATTACTGAGAGGCTATCCATCTTCTCGTTATTTCTAACACACTTGAGCCGTTTAACAAACTTTACTGCTGCTCCCGTGATATTTCTTTTAATCTTCTCCTCCGTGACATCTGTCGGAATCCCTGTTACAACACCTCTAACCCAATTCTTTTCTTCCGGTATCGAGCACAACACCTTATGTCCAATCATCGATTTTATACCCAGAGCTGATTTTTGCTGCCTACTGTCTTTACAAAACAACAACAGATTGCCATCCCTCAAAGTCGTAATGCTTTCAACTGTCCCTATCATTTCTTTCAATGTTTTCGTCAGCTTCAACGGATTAATCGCATTTACAGAGTCAACAAACTTCAACAATACCTTATATTCCTCTTTCCTTCTTCTAGTCTGGAGATTTCCTTTCTCACTACCCGATTCTGAAGATTGTTTCTTTCTTTTCCGATTTTCTACTACACTCCACTTACTACTTCCATTCTCGCCGCCTCCACTATCCACATCCTCCATTTCCGGATCACTTCCGGAATCTACGCTACTTCCTTCCATCATCACTCCACACCTCCACCTGCCACCACCGTAGTCTCACCCACCACCCACCTGACATTCAGTTTGGAGTTCAGGAGATTGTCTTGACCAGGACCACACCCCTTAATGCATTGAAGCAACTGCTATGTGATTGGTTGATTAGATAATTGCATTAATGAGAAATTGAACAGGTGTTCCTAATAATCCTTTAGATGAGTGTATATATATATTAGCAATGATAATTTGTTTTCTTTTTACATTAAACACAATAAATATTATATGTATGTAATATAATGCATATTTCCAGTTTCCAGGTTTAGGTCTTAAATTTCATATAAGGTGGTATGAAAAGGGTCTTTAAAATTCTTAAATTTAGCTTGTTCATGTCTGTAGAAACCCTGTTTAAACCAACCCTAACATTCAACATTATCCAAATAATATAGTGATAACAGTCTAAAATGTTTGGTTTGCTGAAAAAGCTTGTATAGTAAAGGGTAAGTGTTTCTTTGTTTCAAGTTGTCACAATGAATCTTTTCAAATCCTATACGTAGTTATAGTAATGTGTAAAACTGCTTAAAATGCAATTGCATTATATTTAAGTGAGAACATGATGCTTGTTTTCCCAAGAAGCTGTAAGTATATACAAAAAAAAATTATCGCCTTTTTTTACTGACTTCCTTGGTACAATAATAGCATGATGTGTTTAGGTGCATGAAGCTTTAGGATGAACAGCGATGGATGGTCGCTGTTCATTGGATGTCCATTAGAGGGCACTGTTGGTTGTAAGTATGGACTGTTACACAGTTTAGTTGGTGTGTAGGATTGATCTGTCAAAACTGTGATCCTGCAATAAGCTCTGAACACATTTGCAGGAGTTCAGGTCAGAGGCTCATAGTTAAAACTTCCCTCAACATCTGAAAAGAGGAATTGGGAGGAAATAGATAGAAATGATTTCTGTACATATTGACTGTGATCTGATATGAAGGTGTCTTCATAGCATATCACCCCCACCCCTGGATGCCCCTGAGGACTCCTCTTGGGGGGGGACATGGTTGACTGTCAGACAAACTCACCAGGGTTTGTGATCTGCAGTAAACACCTTCATGGTGCACAAATGAAGACAAAATACAGGAGAAAATGAATCAACTGACATTGAATTATTAATGAAGGCCAAACTCTTTCACAGTGTGTTACTTTTGACAGTTAAATTGGCTTATGTTTTAATTCCTTTTTTGTACTTCTGTGCTTCTTTTAAATGAATGTACATTGTTAATGTGAGATTCGATCCTGACCTGTTGCATCATAGACACAAAACATTTGTTCAATGAAGAAAGAAAGCCAGCTGTGCCTCCACATCCTCTAAATAACATCACTGTGCCACTGGAGCATTGAGTTTCCCTTGGGTCAGTGAGCAGAGAGGTTTAAATCTTCTCTGTTTCCTTTGTGCTGACAAGGTGCACATTTTAACGGTGCAGTACTACAGGAAACCGCAGTGATTTACTGCTGCCGGCTCTGTGATTAACCCTTGTTTATGATGTTCATTTTGAGTAGCGAAGGCCTCAAGGACAGTTTTAATCATTTTCACAGAGCACAGAGGTTACTGCAGGACAAGGATAATTTGACCTCAGCAAAAGTGCAAACAAACATAAATCCCTAGACTTTGTATCATTTAATTAAATCTAATCAAAGTACACTGGCCCCAACTGTCCACAAAAATATTAAGCAGCACAACTTTTTTCAACATTGATGATAATCAGAAATGTTTCTTGAGCACCTAATCAGGATATAAGAATGATTTCTGAAGGATTATGTGAAACTGAGGACTGGAGAAATAACGCTGACAATTCAGCTTTGCGTCATTAGAATAAATTACATTTTAAAATATATTAAAACAGAAAACAGTTATTCAAAATATTTTCCTATTTGACAATATTGCTATTTTTTATTATTATTTTTCAAATTATTACTTTTCTTACTGTATTTTTGATCAGATAAATGAAGCATCATTGAGAGATGTATTCAAAAACAAGAAAAAAAATCGTACAAACCGAAACCCTGTCAACACTAGTGCACATCTTCATCAAAATATTCGCAAATGTTTTTTGCAATATCTTATTATTGTAATGTTTTTTTCACTATAACAAGGAACAAAACACACTGTTCTTAAGTTGTAGATCTTGTTTTGTCTCAAGATGACAGAAGTATGTTTTTCACCAAACTAAGCCAATAGAAGTGAAACAAGGCAAGGTTCAAGGGCACTTGATGTTATGTTCTGATGTTCTGGCGAGCTTTTAAGGTTGAGAACTACGAATCACAAACAAACCTGATTAGACAATACATGACCCTATAAAAAAGAAAAAGCATAACGAACAATGCTGGTTTTATCTGTGGAAAACAAGTCCGCTATCTAGATTTTACTGTTATTGCTTTAGGTCACTCAGAGTTTATAACCTTAGGCACAACTCTACCCTATATGCATTAAAAATATGAGTGATCATGTAATAATAATTAAGTGTTGCAGTTATGTAACAGTGTCTGCACATGTATATTGGGATGGCATATATCTGTGTGTCAATTTTGTGTTATGTTACACATGAGCTTTCATGTACTCAGTCTTTGTTTTGTTTTCAAGAACAGGTTACTAGACACCAAAAGGAACATGACTGAAAACAAAGACCACAGTATTTCAATAACTGGCTGTCACATTAGACAAAGCAGACAGCATGAACTCATGCATGAAGCAACATGAAGTCATGCATGAAGTCGCTCTTGGCCTATTTATTTTAATTTTTTCAGCATTGAGTTTCTTGAAAACGGCATCAATAAACATGATTTTGAAAGGAAACGTTTTTGCTTTCAGTAATGGATCAATTGCCGGAATGTACATAAGTGAATATCCATACCATACATGTACTTTATTATGTTTTAGACAACAGTTACCATATTCGGTGTATCACTCCACTTGTCTGTATTTGTGTTTCTGACCTTATGCATTAGCAGAGGAGATTACCAGCGAAAGTCATGGAATCTTTCATTCAACACATTCGTTTCAAAATACTGATTGACTTTGAAACAATACTGCAACTGTAGCTGTGTCTCTATTTTAAGGGCTGCATCCATAGCCGCTGTGAAGGTTGAACTGAGTGTTGTTTAAATAGGACCTTCTTTCTTATGTAAGGTTGATTTCTTATGTAAGGTTGTGTACTTAATAGGCTCTTGACGCCTAGTAAGTACGACAGCTGAAGTTTATGAGCTAGTTTATAGTTTGTATGAGTCTTGGAAATGGGACATTCTTTGTTGCAACACTGTGATGTATTCAGTCTTGGCTTGGCTATTCAGCTTCTTGCTCTTTTTTGTAAGAATCATTAACTGATTCAATGATTTATTCATTAACAAAACTCTACTACTCTGAGACGTGGAGGTTTATTATTCTGCTTCGGATTTGTATGGAACTGTTTTGGTTGGTGGTGCAAAAGAAGATAAATACATGCTATAAAGGAAATCTAGACATAGAAAAAGTATCTTTAAATGAAGAACCAGCAGACATTAGATGTCACAAATGGATTCTCTGGTTCTCTGAAAAATGCATCAACGTGTGAGGTAGATTTTCTGTACATCCCATCCAGTTCCCACAGAGTTAAACATCTTTCCACTTCTGGAATATGTATAGACATGTGGCATATAATCTTTGCAGATCATGGAAAAATTCACTGTCTGCACGCTCCCAGTTTTCCGTTGTCTAGGACTCCTTAAGGGATTAAAGGTTAACAATTCTTAATGTTGCTTATTTTTAAAAGCCACAGGGGGTTGACTATAGCAGATGTTCTGCAAGTTAAATAGTTCCCAATTAGAAAGTGTTTTATAACTTGTTGAACTCCAATCAAACTTCACTGACAGGAATGTTACACAATGAGCTGCAACCTGATTCTAGAGCTGACAGGGCATCCAGGGGTGAATATTCAAGAAAAACTACATTGTTTACAGATACACAAAGCATGTATTCATTAATCTGGCAAGTTCAACATGACTGCTAAACATTGGCTCATTGCTGATGAAAAAGCAAGCGATTTATGTGACAATTACTTTATTTATGTGTCGCTTTACTCAGAAGCATTAAGTGTTGCACTAGTCATTTCTCTAAAATGACTATGTACAGCCAACTCCTTAAAAGGAAATCTTGTATGTGTTGCAATAAAAAGGCCAATGGTTTATTATTTTAAAGAGAGAGAGAGAGAAGTGAGACTTGTGTATAAAAAGCATCTTGTATATGTATAGACTAAATGTCTGGAGCAAGCGAATGAACATCAGCTACCATAAAACCCAACTGCATCACATTTAACAGTAAAAAAAAAATGAAATGCATCTTATGATTCACTTTTAGTTTTGGCAGTCAGCATATGAACATTTTCCCCACAGTGCCAGTATATTGTTGTTCGATATAAATTAAAAATATGTATAAATTTAAAAAGAAGTGTTTATTGTCTAAAATCAGTAATATGGTCCTGTGCCTAAACTTGTATGGATCAGTATTCAGTGTACACAGCTGAAAACTGTTAAGACATATATGCATCTGAAAAGTATACTCAAGAGTCGAACAGATTCAATACAAAACTGGTTTACTCCGAACATGTGTGCCAAAAACATTTTGGATTTATAGCCTCCTTGAGATAGTGGCCTGTGAATGTACGTACAATGGCACAAATTAACGGAGCTAAACCTGGGACTATCGATGCATGTCAATGTTTTTCTTCTGACATTTTGGAATATGTAAAGGAATGACCATGTAAAAAATAACAGACATAACAGACATTTACATATATTCCACAAGACAAAATTGTCTGTAATATCCAAAATATCCTTTTTAACGGTTTAGATGATCTTCTTTAATATGTAAACTTATGATCAGAATTGTATTTTTTTTTAATCTAATGTGAACTGATGATATTTAACATTTCATGGGATTTTATTACATAATATTTCTTATTTAATCTAGAGAATTATATTACTTTATTTTCATGATAATGGCTTCTGGATGATTATATTTTTGCACAGTTGTGTTGTGAAAGAGTTTTACACATTTTTTGTTCTTTTCTTTTTTGGCTGCAAAATGCCTGTGGATAAATATTAATTTATGGGCCTAGAAATAATACTCTAAAGAACTATTATATAGCACTATATATACACTGGAGTCCAAAACAAAAATTTAAAATAGCAAATAAATGTAATTAATGAATTAAAAAATATATATGATATTCTATAAATGTTTAAATGAATAAGAAATGCAGGTGCATCTCAAAAAGTTTGAATATCATGGAAAAGTTCTTTATTTTTTGTAATTTAATTAAAAAAAGCAAACTTTCTTATATTCTAGATTAATTGCACACAAACTGTGCATTTTAATTCTGATGGTTACGATTTACAGCTTAGGAAATTTAGAAATTCAGTATCTCAAAAAATTTGAATATTTTCTCAAAGATCAATCAAAAAAAGATTTACAAAACAGAAATGTTCAAGATCTCCAATGTAGGTTTAATTATGCACTTAATCTTTGGTTTGGGCTCCTTTTGCATGAATTACTTTTCAATGCGGTGTGGCATGGAGGCGATCAGCCTGTGGCACTGCTGAGCCATTACTGAAGCCCAGGTTGCTTGGATAGCAGCCTTCAGCTCCTCTGTATTGTTTGAAAGATGTTACTTATCTTCTGGTAGATGCTGCATTGACTTTGGACTTGATAAAACAATGGAGCAACAATGGAGCAACACCAGCAGATGTCACAGCACCCAAATCATCTCTAACTTCAGAAACTACACACTGGACTTCAAACAGCTTGGATTCTGTGCCTCTCCACTCTTCCTCCAGACTCCAGACCTTGATTTCCAAATGAAATGCTAAATTTACTTTCATCTGAAAAGAGGACTGTGCAAAACCACTGAGCAAAATTCTTGGTTCTCAGAATGTGACAGCTGTAGCCCTTTTCCTGAAGACGTCTGAGCATGGTGACTCTTGATGCACTCCGGCTTCAGTCCACTCCTTGTGAAGCTCTCCCAAGTTCTTGAATGAGCTTTTCCTGACAATCTTCCCAAGGCTGTGGTTATCCCTGTTGCTTTTGCACCTTTCACTACCACACTTTTTCCATCCAGTCAACTTTCTATGAACATATTTTGATACAGCACTCTGTGAACAGCCAGCCCTTTCAGCAGTGACCTTCCGTGGCTTACCCTCCTTGTGGAGGGTGTTGATGATTATCTTCTGGACAACTGTCAAGTCAGTAGATTTTCCCATAATTGTGGTTGCATGTTCTAAACTAGCCCAAGAGGTACCCATTATTTATACTTAAAATTAATCAAACTAATCAAGTTCAAAATGGAATATTTAAATTTTGTTTTGGTCTAAGCTGAAAGTCGTAATCATCAAAAAAAAAAAAACAACTCTTGAAATATTTCACTTGGTGTGCAATGAATCTAGAATATAAGAAAGTTTGCTTTTTTTAATTACATTAAAAAATAAAAAAAAAACCTTTTCCATGATATTCTATTTTATTTAGATGCACCTGTACATCCGACTGTATATCTGACTTTGTTATATAAGTAAAATTAGGAGGAAACAACACATTAGCTCCATAAAGAGATATGTACAGAAAGCACATCAGAGAAAATATTCACTGCAGGTCATTTGAACCCCATAGGAGTTCTAACCAGACAGGAAATGTGTTACTTCCAGTGGTTCTCAACTGTCTCAATGAGGCGGTGATGAAGGCGATGTGTCAATCTGCAGGATTTGGGCAGAGTGACATTAACCTCTATATTTGACCACAAGGAGGCGGAAGAACGTTCTCTGGACAGTCCCTCAACGCTCTCCTTTCCAGCACGTACACTGCTGAATACATGCCCAGATGTGGTGTCCACCCAGAACAAACTGTTCTGTAGTACTTGAGTTCTGCTCTGAGCAAAGAAGTTTTATTTTCAGTATATTTCAGTTTATCTTTTCATAGTTTCCTAATCATTAATTTATCAAGCATGTAACATGTAAATACATTAATAGGGCCACTCTAACAGGTGTATTGTTTCACATAGTCTTCAACATCACACATTCATATAAACATCACAAACCCGCAGAATGGGATAACCACACTATGATGGTACAAATCTTATGACTGAAGTCATGCTCAGGATATATAAATTAAAGTCCCATTCACCATGCAACAGTATGGTTCCAGTAGACACCACTGTCCTGTTAAATGTCCTATACATAAAAAATCCTGAAAGAAAATCAGGTCATGGTTTCCAGAAATATATTAAGCAGCTGTTTTTAACATTGATAATATTGAGAAATGTTTCTTGTGCAGCAAATCAGCATATTAGAATGATTTCTGAAGGATGACAGAAGGCTGGAGTAATGGTGCTGAAAATAAAGCTTTGCCATCACAGGAATAGATTACATTTTAAAATATATTCAGTTATTATTAATATCTTCATAATATTTTTGTTTAAACAAATGCGGCCTTGGTGAGCATAAGCAACGTGCTCACATGCCAGTGTTCATTGTAAATATAAGCTGTGAATAACACAGAAGGATTTCCTGTAATAAAGTCCTCTGAATAAAAAAAAGCAAAACAGGTTGTGTTAACCTGAGTCACAGATACAGTTCATAAATGGGCAGCCACTTTTATGATGCAATCACCCACAGATATCATCTAACTAAAGCTGGAATGTAGATGTAAAAACTGTACTTCACAGTCCAGCATAAATTATGTGCAATCAAAATGTTTCTGATATACGGATAAATGAAAATGACAAATAACTCTTAACACGAAAGATCCAAAATGATAATAAATCCATCATATGTTCATTATGTGACCGCTAACAAGAGCATGAATTATGTGTTGTCTACTAAACCAAGACCTCAGTAATGCTTTTGTAAACCACTGGTTACTAAAAAATAATTGTATTATAACTTCTTCAAAAGACGTTGAGCACTTTTTTTCCATTTTGACAGTGACTCAGTTAACAGTTTCCTCAGACATCTATAGCTTACGCACCTATAGCGCCTCTTTCGCATAAATCTCCTGTGATGCAGATGTTGTGCATTTAGAATGTGGGTAAAAGGTCGTCCCGCTGGGAGTGACGCCCTATTAGAGTCAAAAAATGCAGCTGTTCTTTGGTTCCGGCAACATGATTCGGGCGGATGACTAACTGCTCTCATCAGTGTTTCTGGGAAACTGGTAGACAGGGCAAAATTCTGAATATCCCTGTCATTCAAACGCTAATGATCCTCTTCAGGGCTACCGTGCATCTGAAAAGACTTCGGCTGTAGGAGAGATGCATATGTGCACTGTGCTTCACAGATGATGCTTACATTAAAATCCCATGCCTAATGTTCTTGACCTGCCAGAGCTGTGAGTCATTCGTTCATCAGTAACTACTGTTTTAAGATATCATTTTGTCTTTTTGTTAAGAAGCTCTGCAAGTACTAACCGAACATGCAGCCAAAATATCAGTGTATCAAAACAAGGACTGGTTTTGTGATTCAATTAAAGTGATCCACCAAAAGGCGTTCATGCTTTTATGGGACCAGCTGAATCAACTGAAGAAGAGTTTGTTTTTTGTTTGCTGCACGTCACTGGCTTTAAGAAGCAAACACACCCTGAGAGTAGGTTTACAACGACTGGAAAGAGAAAATGCTTTGTCGATCCAGCATTAATCATGAAACACCCTTTAGGCTTGAAATTCAAGTGAAGTGTTTTTCTAGCTGCATCACATTACAGATTATACAAGCATTTAAAGGCGTTTAATTGTTATGATGACATTTTCTGGAAAGTTTCAAGTAAAGCCAAAGTCATACACTATACTGTTCAAAAGTTTGTGGTCAGTAAGTTTTTAATGTTTTTGAAAGCAGTCTCTTATGTTCACTAAGGCTGTATTTATCTGATCAAACAACAGTGAAAATAGTAATATTGCGAAATATTATTACACTTTAAAATGGCTGATTGCTATTTCAATATATTTTCAGATGTAATGTATTTTTGTAATACCAAAGTTCAGCAATCATTTCTCCAGTCTTCAGTGGCACATGATCCTTCAGCTATCTAATATTTTCTATTTCTAATATGCTGATTTATGAAAATATTATTCCTAATGTTGTAAACAGTTGTGCTGCTTAATATTTTTTTATATTATATTTCTAAGAATTCTTTGATCAATAAGAAAGTTCAAGAGAACAGCATTTTTTCAAAAAGATTTTTTGTAACAATGTCTTTACTGACTTTACTGTCACATTTGATCAATTTAACGGATCTTTGCTGATTAAAAGTATTAATTACTTTTAAAAACATCTTACTGATCTCAAACATTTGAAGGAATAGTGTACATAGTCATTTATATATGACATGTCATACATGTCATTAAACATATAATTCCAGACGTGACTAACGTGACTTGAACAAGTCCTGGCTTCAGTTCCATTTGTGAATAGCCTTGTCTGCAAAGTACACTGTAAAAACAAACAAATATCTCTCTGAAAACCTAAAAAGCTCTCGAAAGCTGAAAGGTAAACTCTGTAACACTTGTACTTTGATATCACCCCCTGGAATAAACACTAAGTCCTTTGTATCACAAGACAAAACAGCTAAAAACACCGGAGTATTGCTTTTCTATGGGAGTGACAAACTCTTAGGCATCACCTAAAGAGGTATCTGAGCGTAGTCTTCAGGAACCACAGAGAATGCTGTCTTTCTGCGTGTGTGAACTTTCCCCTAATTCTCACAGTGCTCTGTGCTCACAGTGGAACAGACCAACACAGACCCCAGCGTTCAGCCGCGGCACGTTCACCTCGTCTCAATTTTCACTGCCGCAATAATGAGTTCCCACTGGGATAACCCCGGTGTCCATTCACACCAATTCCACTATATTCTCTCTCTAAGCTACATAACACATATATATAGTTTTCTATGTAATATATATTTTATAAATGTCCACTATTTGGACATTAAACAGGGCAGGATGCACCAAACTAAAAAAATTTACATTTGATTTGTGAGATTTAATATGTCCTTTACAATTTAATAGTCTCAGAAGGAATGTTTGTGGGAATTAGTGTAATGAAAATGTTAATATAAATGTAATTAATCAATGAAACCACTGACTAAACATCAATATAAGTCCACTTATAAACATAAATTGCTCAATATTCATTAAATCTTAATTTTTTATTTTTTTTTACAATCTTTCTGGCTGCAAACCGAGTCCATTCTTACATCATGGTCCACATTCGAAGCAAATATATGGTTAAGGGGGAGGAGGTTGAAACCTGAGCAGACTCAAAGACTCCCTCCAGATGGCCAACCAATCAGAACAGGCTAGACGGCTCAGAAAGGGTATAAAAACGAGTAAGCCTTTCAACCGCATGAGCCTGTGCTCTTAAGAAAACTGGGACAGCTAACTAGTCTCTACTACAAGTCAGAATAACCAGACAACCACAGACACAAAACAAGCAAGATGAAGGTAGCACTGGCAAATCTGCTATGCATCACAGTCTTGGCGAGCTCCGGGACGAGCTTCCCGATGGAAAGGAGAGGAGCCGCTACTGGAAAAGAGAAGAGAGTTCAGTATGCAGCATGGGATGATGTTAATGTGCTAGCACATGGGTTGCTGCAGCTAGGTCAGGGTCTTAAAGAGCATGTGGACAAGACCAAAGGCCAGGTGAGAGATATCACCATAAAGATGAAGGTCTTCAACGTCACCATATCTGAGCTTGGTAAGCTGACACAACGGCTTCAAGAAGACAGCGAGGCGCTGAAAGCAAAAGCCCAGAGTCTGGAAGAACGTGAGAACCTGCTCCTAAACGTGTCCATGGATCTGCAGCAGAAGACAGAAGAGCTGCTCAAAGACAGGAAGAAGGACCATGAGAGGATGAATAAGCTGGAAGAAAAAGTAGATGGCTTGATGCAAGGAGAGGGGCTAGAAGCTGCCAAAGACAATTACAGCGATGCTCGAACCATTCAGGTAGGTGAAAAAAAAAATCATTTCAGGGTTTAAAGAATGTAAAGCATATTGTCTAGGATTTTAACCTTAGGCTAACAACATATCTGCCTGATATGCATTGTAGTCTTTGGTTGTGCATTTGCATATATTTCTTAAAATCATATTCTAAATACTTCAGTTAACTTATCAATAATTATTTGGTTAGGTTTACGTGGTTTTAAATAAAAACTGCATTTCCAAAAGATCACAAAAGCCACTCATGCAGTGAACCCAAGAGCTGTGTTGTACGTGCAAGGTAGCAGCTGTTCAAACAAAGTGTCATAGCCTTCTGATCTAAGGAAAGTTTGAAGTGTGTTAACCTTCGCCCTTGATATATGTCTCAGCAACAAACAAGCTTAACGGAAACTTAAGTGTTTCATGCGCATGCACACGCGTAGTTTCTCAATGTCTGCAACTTCGCGAGTTAATGTTACTGTAACAAAAAAACAAACCAAAAAATAGCTGTGTATAAGACCGGTTATACTGGAAAATAGGAACTTAATTGTCAACGACTCTATATTGTCGTTGCGGTCTACTGAGGTTAGGAAAATGTCATGTATTGAGTGTAATTAAAGACAGACCGCAAACTATTTCTGATTTCAGTGGATGCTGGAGGCGCAAAATAAGCGCATTGATGATCTAGTCGAGCGCATCAAGCAACAGCAAGAAAAACTGGATAAACAAAATGTTCGCATTCGGACCCTCCAAAACCAGGTAAGAATACTACAAAATAAAATATAACGTAACTATGAAGTAGTGTGATGTCGATATATTAAGTCTATGACTGCAAACTAACCCATAATATTCATGTAGATTCATATGAACAGCGAGCGGTCTTCTCTCAAACGGAAGGAGAATAACGTTCATCTGAACGAGAGCTCTGAACAGCGAGATTCACCTGTTGGTAAGTCAATTCAAATAATACATACACACACACACACACACACACACACACACACACACACACACACACACACACACATATATATATATATATATATATATATATATATTAGTGGAAAAATACACAAAACTTACTAAGACACACAAAATCTATATGCTGGCAAAAAGAAGTCTAATTGTTCCATTCACATGATGAATCTGCCTAATGTCTCTGATAATTCAAATACACACAATAATATAACTGGATCCAAAAAACATACAAGAGGAGGTTTTGCTCTTTATCAAAAACATGCTGACACTTGTGCCACTTTTTTGCTCCTTTTAGTTTTGTTATGTGTAATGTTGAATGAACATGTCCAGTTAGGTAAAAGATCTGGAAAACATATGGAAAATGTCTTATGGAAATAAGACTCAACATTTCAAAAATTTAAGTATGAGATTTTTTGAATATTTTAACACTGTGTGTGAGGGTTGGAAATGGAAACTCCATTTCAAAGCAATGACTGCTTCTAAGTAGGTGAAAGGTGAAGCTAGCAGAAACACATGGGCCAGAACAGTCATCCAAATGATCGCAATAAAGCCTCTCATGGCGAGTTCTGACATCAGTGGGATCCAAAGAATGCTTAAAAAACAGTTTCCCTGGATGCCTTCCAATTGTGTGAGAGTTCATCAGTCTTGGACTGTGTTAACTCAGGGTCACAAGCATGCAGAGATTTGTTTCAAATCTGGCCAAGAGCAAAGGGAGGGCTTATTTTTTTTCAGATATAGTATATCATGTACCTTAGATTAGATTTCCTGGCCGTAATCCACTGAAAATCATGTACCGAGTGCATATTTTTGGACCATGAACTTTATACAGATTTTCCCTGTTGTGTGGTGATCATTCCATTCTGAGATCACCCAGAAAATGTGTAACCTTTACCCTAGATCTGTCAGAGCCAGACTATCCCACTTAGACCCCCCCCCCCCTCACCTCTACTCGCCCACACAGACCACCCCTTTTATTGTAGTCAATGAGAAGTGTGCCAGACTAAAGAAGACCACTTCACTTAAAACCATATGTTTTGATCCTTTTAAATCTGCTGCATTAATTTTTTTTAGTTTAAACAGACAGACAGACAGACAGACAGACAGACAGATAGATAGATAGATGTTTAACAAAATTAAAATTTTAATTTTTTTTATTAATTTTTTTTATTAATTTTTTTTATTGTCAGTTAGTGTAGGGCATCCAATTTTTAACAGGACAGACAGTGGCAAACTTTTTATTTTTTGGGGGGTCGGGGGGTTCTTTTTCTCGCATCTCACACAGTCCCTTGAGGTCCTATGCAATTGCTCCTCAAATAGCAGCAACAGCAGCCTCGGCATTCCCCGATCACTTGCTGCCCATGCGTTGTGATGTCAGCAGTGGAGTGCTGTGCACGTGAAGCAGGCATGGAGGGCTGGACTAAAGGGGGCAGGGGGAAGGAATATTTGTAGCTCTACTGAGGGATGTCTCTGCTTGGGAACTGGGGGAAAGGTCATGTTTACACCCTCTATGCTTCAGCCAGGTCAGAATTCACATGTGAAACTGCCTTTTTTAGGCAGATGTTTGCCACACTTGTTTGAGAAATATATGTCAGTGTGTATAGCATTACACTGAATGCTATTTTGGACCAGTGTGAGATTTGTTTAATAACAACACATCAGATGACTTGGACTATTGCCCTGGAGTTCAAAACAAACTCCCTGTTGGCTTTTGGGTTCTTGGGTGGCACGTCCAAAGTTCTGTGTTTTAGATAAAGTCTAGTTCACCATTAACAATGTGATCAACATTTTACCCTAGACGTGTGAACAATTTCCATTAGTGCCAATTTTAAAATCCCTGTTTGGATACAGGCTTGGGTGAAGGTCATTAGCAGACATCTGAACATTTTTGTGTTGTTTTGGTGTGTTTCAGCTATGGCTTCTGACTGTCATGAGTTGTTCCTGAGGGGTGAGACCACAAGCGGGCTATACACAATCCAGCCAACTGACTCTGAGCCTTTTGAGGTCTTCTGTGAAATGACACCTGGTGAGTGATGCGAACCAAATTGCTGCCGCTTTTATTTGTCCATTTATCTATCTATTAACATACCCTCTTGAAAGAACATCTATGGCATCTTTGTTCATAAACCACATTGGATATCGCCTCCCCATCCCCCAAAGCATCACTCAGAACAGCTTGTAATCCTCTTGTTTTGTGCGTGTATCCACAGAAGGAGGATGGACAGTCATCCAGAGACGCCAAGATGGATCTGTAGACTTCGATCAACTTTGGCAGTCATACCAGACTGGCTTTGGGAGCCTAAATGGTAAGAATCTAGTGTGAACCGACTTCATTTTGCATTTGACCAACAGGCTCTGAGCAAATAGCCACATCTGTCAGTACTCATTGATTAAAGCATAGAGATTGGATTGTAGAGTGGCAGATTAAGGATAGAGGATCAGATCAATCCTGGCTAGAGAGGAATCTCGTATCCCTAATGTCTTTAAATGATTTAATTGCATAGTGACTAAATCTCCTGACCTATTCCTAGACCAGAGTACACTGAGTCTCTTAAATATCACTCTTAAATTTCGCTTTCAGGCGAGTTTTGGCTTGGCCTGGAGAAGATCCATTCTGTGTCCAAGGGTGGCAACTACATCCTCAAGGTGCAGTTCTCTGACTGGCAGGATGGAGCTCAGACCATTAACTACCCTATCCGTCTGAACGGAAAGGAGAGAAACTATTCCTTGCGCATTCTGGGGAGTCCCACCGGGAACCTTGAGAGCTCTCTGTCCACAGAAACGTCTGGAGTGCCCTTCTCCACCCGCGACAAAGACAATGACCAAAAGAATGACCTCAACTGTGCCAAACAGCTATCAGGTAACATCATGATGCCATGGGCCATGGGCCATAAAAAGGTTTTTCTATGCGGTAGATGTTGTTGTTCTAATTGGTTTCATTGTTTTTTTTTTTGCCTTTTCCAGGTGGTTGGTGGTTTAGCAATTGCGGTCGCTCAAACCTGAATGGTAGATATTTTGTTACTCCTGCACCAAAGCAAAGGCACCAAAGAAAGCAAGGGTTGTTCTGGAAGACCTGGCGCGGCCGCTACCACCCACTGAAAACCACCACCATGATGATTGCACCCGCCGAGATCGAGAACAAGTCATAGAGGACCTCTGCTGAGACCCTAACCAATGATATGGGTGGAGAAACCACCATTCGTAACCTGCCAAAATAACTTGTTGGTGCTGTAAAAGTCTAAAGCTCTATTAGGAGTGTCTTTGTTAGAACAGACGCAGTCTGAATCATGAATGTGGTGGACACTCAAATCCCAGTCTGCACAAAAATAGGCTCTTTTAATTAGAACTAAATGTGCCTAGAGCTCTGCAAGCAGCAGCATGTTTTATATGGTGCAGGCCACTGTTAAGGATCTGCTACATGTTTAGACAAATCTGGTAGGGTGAGGTCAAAAGACCTTATGTTTAAGCACCATTGCAAGCACTTTCCAAAGCTAAAAAGCTTGGGGAAGAACTTAACCTTGCCACTAAAATACAGACCAAATAAGCTATATAAGCTTGAGCCAGTACTTTTGAGAATGATAATGTAAAGGCACTGTTTATCTTAAGGCATTATCCACAGACATGCATTAGTAGAACATTTAAAGTTCATTGCCTGTGAATTAATTTCAAGCATCTAAAGGTGGAAGCTATTTTCTAGAACGCACAATACTGTTTTCCAAAAGCTTAAATGATCTGAGACTACTTGTGTATTTTCCTGTTTTGAAATCAAATGAGGAGTTCCTGTGGAGATTCATTTTCTCAGTCACATTGACTGCCTTTTTATGTCTATAGCTGTCACTTCCATGTAAATAAGGGAAATACAAATTTTCTTTGTAGCATTTCCTCTGTATTTTTGCCAACTTTTAAAGTTCATGTTCTGGTTTTCATATTATTTAAATGTTATACAAGCAATCATTATGTATTTCTTTATCGTTCTGCCTATAATTTATGTTTTCCAAAAAGTAAAGCATTTTGCTATTGTTTTTATAAAAGATGTTTGGTCTTGAAGAGACCAATAAAGGCTTAATTTTATTTTAAAAACTGTCAGTGTCAGTGAAGTTCTTGCATTAAACAACAAACGTAATGCAAAGTGAATGACATGTTTAGAATATATGCAGTTCCTTTCAGACCTGAGGGTTAAATGCATCTACATGCTCCTGAGACGGCAGGTGATGCTGGAATGTCCTGACGGTGCTCAAGCTTGCTCAGTGCCCTAGAGACAAGAAACATAGCAACAAATATAATTCAGCAGATGGCTAAAAATATACTTAAAAGTCATGCATACTGTTGAACTGCTGTTACTTCCATTATTAAGAGTCAACTTTTTTTTTTTTTTATTCTGAATTAAAGTAAAAATTACTAAGTCCTTGAATGTTCCCACAGGAGTGATGCCATGGTCTTAACCACACGTGAACCTTACTTAGAGGAAATCAGCTTATTCTTTTGACTTGACTTTAAGTAACTATTTGCATTGGCTTCCGAGTGTCACATTCAATGTTTCACACCTGAGAGAAATTCTTAACGTCCCAAATCGTCACTAATGTGCTTTCAGTTACTTACTCCAGATGAGTTTAGTGTATTTAACAGTCAAATGCTTTTACGGATTAAGAGTTATCGTTGTTATCATTTCATCTGTGATAAGATATTTAGACAAACAGAAACAAACTGAGCTTTCTGACAAGCACACAATGTGTTCAGGGTCTACATGCAAAATCTTGCTTAATAATAATGACAGATGCTTTTGAACTTCACAGGCTTAAAGGCAACAAGATAATGTACTTTATATTGACAAAGACCATATGTCAAGTAGAACTGACATTGTGAAACAAGGTCACAGCATATAGTTCCTTCATGTACAGTGTGTAAGTTATTAAGTGCATTCTAGCCAGCTGAAAACTAGGCCACTACACAAACATAAAGACATGTTTCATTATATAACAGCCATTATGTTTAGCCATTATGGTTCTTAAAGCTTCATTCAAGAGTCATCCTGACCGTTAATACCATTAATGTATTGTTACTGTATTAAGAACCACTGGAGCAGAACATTACCAAGAAAACTGACAGATATTATTCAGTTATATGACAACTTTGATTATCATCATCCTTATGACCACTCAGTACTCACCCTTTGCTGGTTTGTATTTTTATTTAATTTTAAGTCTGTTTTGCATTTCACTAAAAGCCATTGTACAATTTGCTACCAACATCTGATTGAGCAGCATTTAAGATGAAAATATAATATAAATATAAATCAATCAATCCATCAACATTTAAAAAAAAAAAAAAAAAAAAAAAAAAAATATATATATATATATATATATATATATATATATATATATATATATATATATATATTGAAATAATTAAAGCGAAAAGGACATAGGGCTTAGGAACACAAATCATATTTTGATAAATGGCTGAGAGTTTTGAACCATTCAATGGATGCCAATGGTAACCAAAACTGTTTGGCTCTTATTCTTCAAAGTAGCTTCTTATTTTGCGTTCAACAGAAGTGTAAAAAAAAAAAAGGTAATATTTGTATAATATTGTATGTATGGCAGGTTGAGCTTCAGTCTACCTGCTTCAACAGGAGTCATGAAGATAAATCAATCTGGAGTTTGAGGAGGTTAGCGGCGTGTCAACGTGCAACGTAGCATTTCATTAGCAGGAAGACATTCATTTTGACAAGCTCACAGCAGACCTGTTTGAGGAGAGGCACAAGTAAGGAACTATTAGCTCAAATCTCCACATGTGAAGACAAAGTGAAGTTGTAAAAACAAATTGCAACCTCAGGCAGCAAAAACTGGAGCGAACTGGAGAAGCTAGAGAGATCTTGTTAAGCAGCGCCATCTGGCGCAAGCGACCAAAACAAAGTATATTGACAAAGTAGTTTGTAGTTAAATATATTTATAAAAACTCTATTTAGAATTTTTCAACTATTTTACAAGCCCTCTATTACAAGGTAACCCTTATTGAGTGGGTTTAATTTAGGCTACTTCTGTATCCTGTTTTTGTACACCTTTCACAGACCATTTCTTAAAGAGAAAACAACAGCAAAGAGTTAAAATAATTATTGAAGCATATATTTTCTATAAAATAATTAGCTGCTTTATAATAGCCTATACTTGTAACTTGATATTGTGTAGCTCATGCTGTCATTCTCTCTCATTACCAGATGATAGCAGTATTATGTATTTTATGTACAATTTTAGACGAGCTCTTCTCTTTCTCAAATCCAAAGATTACGCTACACCATTAAAGATATTAGCAGTACCTTCTCCAGTATCGGAGTATATACTAAAACATAAATGCTTAGCTGACTCAGCACTGATTGATTATTTTATTGACTTGATCATTGATCCAGGATTGCAAAATAAGCATTTGGTTTAAAAGATTGCAAGTGTTCCTCTTGCACATGACTGAAAATGAAATACTTGCTTGGTTTCATTTTCATGTTTTCGGAGAGCAAATGTCTGTAAAATGAATGAATCCTGACAACAGTAACTGCTGTTCATCATCTTTTATTATGAACCCAGTTTTTAATACATCAATCTAACAAGCTTATTCCATAAGAAAAGTTAAAAACAAGTGTAAAACATACACGGAGCGATGCATTTATGTGACTTATCTAAGCAGACCTAAAATGTCCAATGTCTAGTACAAAGAGTCATTTGGAATGAGAATAAATACGGTGGGGGAGTAAAAACAAAAAAAAAGTAGTGAATCCAGTTCCTAAAATGTTCAGGCTCACAACATTATACTTCAATTTCCTTTCACAATACTATAATCCAAAGAAAACAAGACAAGCTCCAGTTGTTCTGGCTAAGAGAACTGTAAAACATCTGATGAGAATATGAAACACTAATACAAAGATGAACTCTTTAAAACATTACAGATCGCGTGCGTGACAGTAGAGTGTATTATAGAACAAACCACATTCATCTCCTCTAATCAAGTTAGGAAGTATAATATTTATAAGTGTCAAAAGCAGAAAGTACTCAAAAAAAAAAAGTGCTGAAATGAAAGATGAACCCATTTGTGCATGTCAAGAATGTGCTCTCACTTTCCAGCATAAAAACACAATATTAGTGGGGGAGAAAAAAAAAAAATAGGTAAAACAAAAAAGGACCATGTAACTACAGTAAAGGTTTGTCTTCTATAAACCCTCACCATTTTAACTTTGCATCTTTGAACTGTAACAGCAAAAAAAAAAAAAGAAAAAAAAAAAAATTCTCAACTGACAAGAAAGTGATTTTAAACCCCTGAACATGTTCAAATAATGAATCAGGCTCACATAATATTTCTCATACATACTTAATATCAGATTTCTTCACAACAGCTTGATTAAAACTGAAAAAAAAAAAAAAAAAAAAATGAAATTTGGGATTGTGAAAATAACCCCTGTCATACTTGCGTTTAACATTAAAGTATAGATCAGCATTTTTACCAAACATTAAAAAGTACAAAATAAAAACGACAGTAAGCAAATACTAAATATTATAGTGGCTGTGCAAATAAATGACTGTCACTTGAACCATATAAAATACAAGTATCAATACATATAAGACTTAACTGATATGTTGTGTAGGGCTCTCACTTTAAATTAATAAAACAATGTTTATTAAAAAAAAAAAAAAAAAAAACACATGTTTACATTTAAAACATAAGTGATGTTTCATATTGGGTCACTCTCACCACTCTCCAACATTTGGCACGCTCACGGTGGTGTAATGGAATGCTTTGGGTCTTTTGTTTGCAAGGAAGCATCTGCTTGCCATTAGCTTCTTGAGACTCATTGCCTGCAATTGGTTGATTCAGTAATCTTGACCGTCATCCTGGTAACCCTGGTAGCCCTCGTCTTGGTAATCCACGTAGCCAGTGTCAGTTTCTCCGCTTGCGCTGGGTGCACCTTTGGGGCAGTATTTGGCATCATAGATCTGACGGCCAAGCCCGAAATTCTGCCCGCTCTGGTTGGCGCCTTGAGCGAAGCCCATTTGAAGAGACATTGTGGAGTTATCACACTTGTCAGTGCCTAATTTCTGGTCGTAGATGGCACGACGGGTTCCTGGAGCGGTCATACCAGACTATACCAAACAGATTTATATTATTATTCTTGCGTTTGACATTTTGAAATAGCTTATCTATCTATCTATCCTTCTCATAATTTCCAATGTTGTACAACACTCATCTAATTTTTATTAATTTCAGCTTCATTTCAGTTAATGAAAACACAGAATACAAATGAGATGGGCAGAAAATGAGCAATAAAGTTTTGTGTTTGACATGTAATATTTCAATTAGCTTTAAAATTTTGTACTTCATCTTAAATATATTGTATTTTAAGTTTAGTAACCGTTCCAAAACAGTTGTTTTTTTTGTGTTTTTTTTTTTACATTTGTTTTTCAGTTTAACTTTTTAATCTAGTTCATTTCAGGCTAATGTCCAATAAAGTTTGCTTTTTTTAATGATTTTTTTTTTTTTTTATATTTCCATTTAGCTGTAGTTAACTTTTAGTAATTTTGGTTCTTCAAACAATTTACACCAGTTAGTGGCCTAATTTGACCAATTTATGCTTTTCTGAAGTTTAAAAAAAAAAAAAAAAAAAAAAAAAAAAAACACACAACTTAATTTCTCATTTAGCTGTAATTTATTTTTTAGCACTTCAAACATATATTTTACATCAGTTACTGGTCTAATTTCATTAATTTATGCTTTTTAGAAAGAAAAAAAAACTCATCTTTTAATATTTCCATTAAGCTGTAATTTGTTTTTAGCTTTAGTATTTTTTAGTACTTCAAACATACTGTACGTCAGTTAATATTTATATTTCTGCATAATTTCAATGGTTTTAATATCAGTTAATGACACCACTGATCAGATTGATTAAGCAATATCACGGGACACAGGGATGGTAGTACTTACTTGGCTAGCACCCTTATTGGTGCCCATCTGCAGACTGATGGTTGAATGGTCCATTGGTGGTAGAATGTGTGACTTGGGATCATACAGGTGTCTTCTGGTACCATAGGCATTCATTCCAGCTTGACTTGCACATTTATTTGTTCCCATCTATTAAAAGATATGCAAGTGAGCTACAAACATCATGGTACTTTCCAGGTTTAGCCGAATTGGTTTTGCGTTTTGAATGGTAAATAATTGTGACTCATATTCAAATGGGCTTTATATGATCAAACTTGGTCATGTAAAGTTTACTCATACCTGTAATCCAATGACACATTGTCCTGCTTTCATTTTCTCCTCATCAAATGCCCTCTCCTGTCTCTCTGCATACTTCACTCCAATGTCTACACTTGAGTGGATGCCCTTGGTTTTAGCCTGTAAACACAGGGAGAATCTCTAATTACAGACTGAAATATCAGCGTTAGGCTGTTCTCCTGTGAAATTATATGATTCAACAGGGCTTACCATGCCAGCAAGAGCCAGGAGGGTGGTCTGAACCTGTGTCATGTTTCCATTCTCAAACAGATCATTGGCTTCAAAGATATCGTGAGGCTTGAGCCCGTATGTGGTGATCGCTTTAATGAAGTTGGTCAGGTTCTCCAGCTGCAACAGAATAAAATAGCTGAATGCAAACGGACAAAATAACCATCTACAAGAGACGAACAATCCTTTCAGAGATTTAGAAAAACACAAACAACTATGTTAAAAAAAAAGTTCAATGTCAAAACATCAATAGTTCAATGACTCTAACTTTACTAAAGCGTTCAGGAATAAACATTTTAGAGAAGTGGAAATGGTCAGCTCACCTGATGCCAGTTTTGCGATGATTGGTTGATCTTTTTCACTGACCCTGGCCGAAGTTTGTTTATGAGCCTTTAAGGAAACATCAAGACCTCAAGGTTATGTTGTGAAATTACCTTTGAAAAGACATGGTAGGCCACGCTGAAAACCCTGAAACACAAACTTACTCGCAGAGTATGACACCGTTTTTTAACCCTTTCTGAAAGTCATCTCCAATTGAGCGCCCAGTAACGTCCTCGACCCAAATTCGTAACTCTTCCTCTCTCTGCGGGTCATATTTCTGTGCAATCTAATGGGGAAAAAATATGGCATTGATTAATAAAAGAAAGAAGAAAAAAAAAAAACACAATCTGCTTATTTCAATAAGAACATAAGATTTACATTATCATTTCCTCAGTGCACCATGATTTATAAAGCAGCAACATGTAGGTGAATGATATAATTACATTTATGACTTAATATAGTCAAACATCAAAATAAGGAGATCAAAGGCCTAACACCCTAAATCGGTCTTATCTGGCTAACGTATGGACTGCTAACTGATACTAGAGTGCTAAAAATCACATCAACCACTATCAGGAAGAGGACTGTAATCCAGCAGCAGCTTGAGCTTCATTGCGAGCACAAGCTGTGTTTTACAGGCCAGATCACAATGACATATTTGAGCACTGGAGGCAACGCCCCAAGAGTTCTTACATCTTTCTTTGCGGTTTCCGCAACTTCTTTTGCGTTTTACTTGCTTTAACTTGACAGCCAATTGCCATCAAATAATATAGTGCAATATGCATTAAAAGCATGATTGATATTTAACCTTGTATCGCAACACGTGTGTTACGTTAACACTACATGACGCTTAGGAAACATTTGTTGATACACTTTAGAAATATCAGAATAAGACGGAGCGATTTCTATTTCTGTTTTAACGAATATTTTTAAACTAGTTTGTTAATTATTCCACGTACCTTGCTTTTCACTTCCGCTGAAAACCCGTATGCTGGACCTCTGTTGAACTGCGAAGACATTGTGTAATCTACAAGAGCAGCCAAAGTTGCAAAACAGATTGTCGTGAACCGAAAAAAGGACTTCGGATTAAGTCTGATAGTTTTGTCTGCTTTACTTTTTTAGCTCAAGTAGATCCAGAACTTCACTTCGGTTATCTCGCCACCAATGAGAACGCGCGCTCAATGCAGACTCCGCCTCCTTTTCCCTTCTTGGCCTTGATTGAAAAACTCCATATATGGCACTGAAGTACCAAATTCCTTTACAAATGGGAGTATCCCTGTGTCCATCCTGGTATTCCAAACTCGCGTGAGCTGAGGAATGAGTCAAGTCTGGGAATAAGGCAGGCTACTGAATGATGTCACTAGCATTCATAAAATATTTCTCTGAAATGCTGAGGAAGCAATGCAAGACTTGAATACGGAACTTGGCCATCCAAGATGTAGATAAGTTTGTTTCTTCATCAAAACAGAAATTCAGCATTACATCACTTGCTCAAAAGTGAATCTTCTGAGTGAGAGTGCAAACTAGCTGAAAAAAAAATCACAATAATCCACAACACAGGTCAATCCATCAGTAAATGTTCTGTGAGGTGAAAACTGTTTGTATAAATACAAATACTCCATTAAATAATTTTAACTTTAAACCATCACTTCTGGCTGAAACACCAGTCTATTTAACTTAATAAGGCTTCCCCACGTAGAAAAGTCCATCCCTTGACGGCCATCTCATCAAACTCTAACTGACATAAGACTGAAATGTAACTGATTACTTGTGGATTATTGTGATGCTTCATTGCTGAGTATGTGCATTGGTGAGTAAGGGATGTAATGCTACAACCCAAATTCCAGAGGAATTGACACTCTGTAAAAATGCAATAAAATCAAGAATCTGTGATTTGTTTATTCTCTACTACTAACCCTTTTATTTAACTGACAAACGTTCAAAGAAAACATTTCCAAAGTTTTCACTGACCAACATAAATTTATTTTGTAAATATGAACAAATTTTAATATTGATGGCTGCAACACATTCCAAAAAAGTTGGGACAGAGGCAAAATAAAAGTGAACAGGTTACAGAATATCCACTTAAAACTAGCTTGAAATGGTTCACAGTAAGCACAGGTGAATTTGTAATGGGTCAAGGTATCATGTTTGGGTATAAAAGAAGCATCTTAGCCTGGATCATGGCTCTTCACTTTGTGCCAAATTTCAGTGTCAAACAAATCAAAAATCACATTTCGCAATGCAAAATTTAGGTCTTTCACCAACTACCACATGTAATATTGTGAAAAAGATTCATGGAATCCTGAGAAATCACAGTACATGTTTGGCAAGGCAGGAAACCTCAGGTGAAAGTGCTTGACCTTTGAGCCCTCACTGCATAAGAAATCGTTGTGCTGCAGTCTTAAAAACAGCCAAATGGGCTCAGGAGTACTTCAGAAAACTGCTGTCTGTTGCTGCATCAAGAAATGCAACTTGAAACTCTCGGTCTAGGAGAAAGCAATACATCAATTTGATGCTGCTGGGTTCTCTGGGCCAGAGCTCATCTCAGATAGTCAAAAAACAGTGGAAAGGTGTGCTGTACTCAAATGAAACCACATTTCAGCTTTTGGGAAAATGGATTTTGAGTTCTCAGTCTCAAAGACCAAAGGGAACATCCAGACTTTCATCAGTGACAGAAGCAAACGTCTGTAATGGTATATGAGTGTATCAGTGCAAACAGCATGGGTGACTTGCATATGTTAGCATTGACATGGAGACATCATATGATAGGAGTTGTACAGATAAATATCCTGCCATCAAGATAATGTCTTTGGCTATTAGATCAAGACGATGCCAGCTCTCATTCTGCATGTGCTACAACAGAGTATGTGCTTGACTGACCTGTCTGCAGTCCAGATCTGACTCCTATTGAAAATGTATGACCAGTCATGAAAAGGAGAATCAGATAACGACAATCAGACTGCTGAGCATCTTAAGCCTTGTTTCAAGAGAGACTGGACAAAAATGTTGCTTGCAAAACTTTAACAATCTGTATCCTTAATTTCCACACAATGAAACATTGCAATTAAAAGGAAAGTTGATGTGACAGTGTTAAACGTGCCTCTGTCCCAACCTTTTTTGGAATGTGTTGCAGCCACCAAAATCAACATTTGTTCATATTTACAAAATACATTTGTTGGTCAGTGAAAACTTTGGAAATGTTTCTTTGTACTTTTGTCAATTAAACAAAAGTTAAAGAGAATGAACAAATCACAGATTCTTGATTTTATTGGATTTTTACAAAACGTCCCAACTTCTCTGGAATTGGAGTTGTAAATTTCTCATTTTCAGCTTTTTCGTGGTGCTAAATTCCTTATTCTAAAATTAGAATGATAATTAGTGATCTTTGGTATAAAATCTAGTGTGTAAAAGGCCACTCAAACAATGCCTTTTTACAATGTCACATCATGCACAAAATGCTGAAAGATGCACAAGCTTAACAGACAAACGTGTCCGTTTTTCACAGCAAACATATGTTCTATGTGAACCCAAAATTTCTGTTGGGTTCAGCAGAAGAAAGTAAACCAGTCAGGTTTGGAATGACATGAGGGTAAACGAAAGAATTTTCATTTTGGGTGAACTATCCATTTAAGACAAGGTTAAGTAAGTGTGTAAACGCAACACCTTATGGTTAGCTTCATTAAAAAGGGGGTTTCCATGACACACCATTCAAGCAAATTATAACACTCAAATAGCACCTTGCATAGGGAACACAACAGTTTGTTTACTGTTGATTGATTTAGCACTACAAATCATTTCCTGAAAACGAAACAATACCATTAAATTACATATTTTCTACTCATGAACATGTCAAGTCATGTAGGTTTGGGACAAGTAACCTTGATGGAAGAAAGGGTACCATGATGCAAAGAGGTTTGATCATTTTATTTTTTCGAACAAACGAGTGATGTTAAACACTGAACAAATATACTGATCATAAATGATCAAAGAAGTCTCTCCTCTAGTTTTAAATTGCAAATTATATTTGCAATACCCTAACCAAGTGTTGAGCTCTTAGATGGCCTTTGCCTCAAAAACAATGCATATCCCTGGAATATCTGACATGGTCTTAAGAAAACATATGCTGTACTTTTGAAACCAAGTGAAGCTAGAGGAAGCCTTTCCAAACTTTTTCCATCAAAGGCACATCGGTAGGACGAAGGTAGCAGAGCACACAGTGTTTGCAAGTCGGCAGCAAATTGGTTTCACCCCTTCACAAGACGCTCGTCTTCAAAACAATGGCAAGGCAGAAAAAATAATATTGAATAAAAAAAGAAAAGAAAAACCTACGATCAATGATGTCAAACTGAAAACATTGAATGAATAATAGCACCACAACCTATAAATCTAGGTCTATAGATGCCGGTGAACAGCAACACAAATGATTGGGTCTTCCATTCAAAATGCTTTGATTCCTCCCAAATTAATTACATTCACACTTAAAAAAAAATAAAGACTTAGAAAGGTTTTACATGGATTGCAAGAACTATGTACAGACAAGCAGGATAACGTGCATATTTATTGACACATTTATAGCACAATGCGCCCATATGAGGAAAAAAAAAGACCACATGGCAGATGCCAAGAGGTGTTCCTTCTGTACCTCCTAAACAAATCTAAATGCCATACATTCACTAAGGCTCTTCAGATAAGAAAGTCATTGTTGAATGGTTTCAGTAAGGCAAACAATATCTAAAAGGAATGGTAACAAGTATATTTCCAGCATATTAACGTTTTCTTGCTTTCCTGTCCTCACAGTATGAAGATGAAAAGTAGCACCCTCTGTGGCCATCCGCTGCATTTTCTTCTAGCACATGAATACTTTCTCTTTTTCGACATATTTATCCATATTTTTCTTTTTACAATTATCTAGGCAAACAGATTTGTTTAAAATATTGTTTTATTTAACAGATCTAAAAATAGATTGCCTTTCTCTCATATGAAAATCACATTTAAATAAATCGAGAAAGAAATGTTAAGCGAGAAATGACGGAATGGAATGTCGGTATCTACATCAATTAGCACACGTACGTGAGAGCCGATGTGGGAAACAAATGTATTTATATATGCCTCATGTACATCACAAATAAGGGGACAAATGTGTGATGCGAACAGAAAAGCCTCAAACATATCTGCACATCTTGTGGATAAGCTTCTGCTAGAAAAAAAAAATATGGAAACCAAAAATTGTCAAATAAATAGATGAATACATGATAAGAAACTTTTATAATTTATTCTGTGTCACATAAAGCTTTTTGTAACTGCCAAAAAATGTTCTCGACTTGCTTTTAAACACATCTGTACTGCTCAATGCTTGCTCAGACCCTCCTGTTCACACATTGTGCAAGAACTGGCCCAGTGAAATCCCTGCGAGCCATTGTTTACAACCCTTGTTTGCAAATTCTTGTTGGTAGCAGCACATTACAAACAGGACGCCACTTCAGCTCCTTCTTGTGGAAAACTGATCTCGGAACAACCGCTGTTGGTTCGTTCTTTACACCTGTAAGATGAACCTAGTACAGAGTGACGAGGAGAGTCCCTTCGATCTCCTTCGACTCACAGTGGGAACATTGAAAACTTTTCCAAGCCCTGTTCTCTCAGTCTAGGCAAACATATGGCAGGATGTTCAATTTACTCTCATCGCCGTGAGGATCCAACGATATACACTCTGTCCAATCAAACCAGGCTCCCTTGGTGTCATAACAACCGTTCACACCTGGCCAGTGTTCGTTGTGTATTCTGAGAAGGTCCTCGTTCATTACGTCCCGAGTCACCCCGGGCAGTTCCATCGGGGAGCTGCTCGGTACTAAAGCGTGCGTTTCCCGGAACTCTTTGACGTCGTGTTCCTCTCGCTTCAAATATTCAGTCATGAAAAAGTGTGCCCCATGGGTCTGTGCTCCAGAGGATGTGAGAACGTTGCTCTGAAGGTTAAGGTATGACTGGATGATTTCATTTCTGGACAGCTCTTTCCAGTTTGTCTGTTGAAAGGGGTTGGGAACTGACGTAGGGGTGTTTTGCTGTGGCATCTCAGTCCTCACCGAAGGCTCTGCGATTGGCGGGCCTTGGCACTCTACATCATGGTGGGATTCTTTTGGAGTGAGGGGCTTAATCTGTCCGGTCACCGGGTCGAACGTCAACCTACGCTCTTTTAACCGCACAGGTTTGGTCCTGTCCTCCGAGGACTGCCCCTGAAGATTTACTGTGTAGTCTCTGGGTCTGTATTTCTTCCGCTTTTTGCCTTCTGAGTTGGAGGTCGCTCCCTCCCGCTCACTCTTGATCTCTGTGCCCTCCAAGCTGTGTGTGGTGAGCGGGGAGTTGGAAAGCGGCTCCAGTGTTGCAGTGCTGTGTGGGGGCTGGGAGAGTCTACCTGTCGATCTGTACAAGTGCATTGAGCCTTCCAGCCCCACAGATGACGGACCGTCGCTGATGCACACCTGGGCCGGCGACGTTAAAGGCTGCAGCGTGGGCAAAGGAGAGGGCACTTGGGCTGAATTCTGAGCCGGGCTCAAGAGAGTCCCTTTTGGTGCATATGTTGAAGACCTCTTGGCCATCGTATCTTGCATTACACTGCGTGGACTCGAAGAGTACCGAGGGCTTTTGGGCTGATGCTGCCCGCCTCCGTCCATTCTCGCGTGCTGCTGTAACACTGACGTTTTGAGTAAGGAGGAAGTGCTAGGTAGTTTGGTAAGCCCCGGAGAGCTCGGATGAGGCTTCACAGCGTTGACAGGGATTTTGTTGTGCCTGTCATTCTCAAGGTGTTCCATGCGGATTCTGTCAGAAGGTACATCGTCATCTTTATCCGGGAGAGTCTCTGGGCTCCCCCTAATTCCATTTAAAGGTGGGGAAGAGGAATACATTGGCTCGTAAAGGGACGTCTTTGTTATTTTGGCTGGCAGATGTGGACTATCCCTTTGCTCCCCCCGCCGTTTTCGGCTGGTGGATTTCTCTGCCTTTGGGGAGTAAGTGTTATGGATGTCATTTCTGGATTTGAGCTCAGGAGCGACTTTGCTCGGAGGGGGGACCGCTGGAGGCGTGTCTGTCCGGCAGGGGTGAGAACCACCATTGGCAGAACCTGGGACATTTGAGGCTCCTCTTGCCGGAGGGTCACTTTGGCCGGGCTCGATCAGCTTCTGCCAGTTCCGGAGGAGTTTCTTGGCACGTTTGGCAAGGTCCTCATCCTTTGTTTTCTTTCTCACATCATTAATCAGCTTTCCCAAGCGGGTTTCCTGCATTGGAAAGGATACATCAGATAAAAGTCTTCATAAAAAAAATGTTTCTCTCAAACTAATACCATGCAGTGTTAACGAAGAGTAATGAAGGATGAGATATTATCTGGCTCTTAAATATGACATTTTCAGGTCCAAACACTAGATCCCAGCAACAAAACAACAAATGGTGCTAATACATAATCATGGTGTTCTTTATACTACCAAAAAATCATTATTCTAACCTTTATTTCCATAAAATCTCAGTAAGCCAGGGATTTATCTTTTCTGAATTGTTAAAATATTGTTGTCTGGAAAAAAGTGAGCTGTAAACAGTGTACACCATGTCCTTAAAAGGAAAATAAACACTCTTGAAATATAGTAGCGACTTGGACCCGAAAAGAGTATTTGACGTCATATCTTAAGCAGACTAATATTATATTATTGGTGATCAGTGCACATTTTTACCAACCTCAAGTGCTTCTTTGGTGATAGGATATTTCTCCAAATTGGTAATAACATCAAGAACTGCAACCATGTTACAGATCTGTTCAGGAAGACAAGACAATTTATCATATAAATCAGATATGACAAAACAAAATGTTGTGTAAGATAAGGTACAGAAGAATCTTGGAATCATGTTCTTAAGGCCGGCAGTAGGCCCAGGCGATGAAACCGTATCGATATTCATTGACCTTCTTGGATATTGATATAAAGCCCATGAGATGCGCCTAATTGTCTCCCGAGGCCACTGGAGGGTGCAATGAGCAAAATAATGAAGCACGTTTAAAGAATACTCCACCCCAAAATGAACATTGTCATTAATCACTTACCCCCATGTCGTTCCAAACCCGTAAAAGCTTCATTCGTCTTCAGAAATCAATTTACGATATTTTGGACAAAAACCGGGAGGCTTGTGACTGTCCCATATACTGCTAGGTAAGTTACACTGTCAAGGTCCAGAAAAGTATGAAAGACGTCATCAGAATAGTCCATCTGCCATCTGTTTTTAACAATTTCTCTTCTCTGTTTCTCTCCACATCATCGTAGCGCAAGTCAATGGGACAGAAGCCTCACAGTTTTCATCCAAAATATCGTAAATTGAGTTCTGAAGACGCATTAAGCTTTTATGGCTTTTGAAGAAACATGGGGGTAAGTGATTAATGACAAAATTTTCATTTTGGGGTGGAGTATTCTTTAAATGTGCTGCATTATTTTGCTCATTGCGCCCTACAGTGGCCTCGGGAGACAATTAGACGTATAAAATAAAGATAGAAAATACAAAACATTAGAAATTACGTTTAATTTTTATTTTGTGTTGGACTGTTAAAACAAAAACTTTGTTGTTTGTCTCAAATTGTGTTATAAAAATACAGTGGCTAAATAAAAAAAAAGGTTATAAAAATATGTCAATTTTTGATACCGAACGATATGAAACATATCATTGATACTTTCTTACTATATCGTCCAGCCCTAGCAGGAGTGTTCAAACTCAAGACTGGATTACACTTCATAAACTTTGCTAGACATTCTCTCTAATGTACTGGCAAATCTGGCAAAGTCAATGCTAGTTGCTGAAAGTCAGCCTCCAGATTTTGACATTTCACAGAAAATGACGATGAGCACAGTCTTTTTAGCACCAGACAATGACTCCTTCCAGTCAGGCTATATCAAACGATTTATATTTTAAGATTTTAGAACATTTTATGTCACCTAGCGTCTCCTAGCAATGAGGTGCATGTTTCTGCATGAATTTCAGAATGATGCACAGTCGTTTAGACCGCATTTACATTAGGCTTTATGGTTCATGTCCCCGAATTCCGATTTTTCCTCCCATGTGGCACAGGTTGTGGAATTTGGTCCATAAGCAGGAAAAAGCACAAGGATTCCAATATTTCTCAGACTGGTTTCAGGCCTCATTCATATGTTTGTAAAATTGTCATTTTGTAAGAAATTCTAACAAATACATTTTTGTGGCCCATTAATATGTCATGGCAGATCACTGTATTGCCTCAGTTCAAGCAGCACGTGGACAGATCGTCTTTTCATATTTACTTATAAAGCGTGAAATAAACATGAATGAACATCAGAACTTATTTTATTTCAACCGCAGAAAGGCGTCAATACTAGGGCTGCACAATTAATCAAATGCGACTATTATGTGCATCTTGTCAGTAAAGCTAGTTCTGTGATCAGTAGTAAATCTCCATCACGTTTTTAGACAGATCAGCATTTACTACAGAGACACAGTTCACTGACAAGCTATGCAAAACTGCATTCATAAATCACAGACCTATTTAATCGCGCGATTATGAAAGCTTTTTGAACAGTGAACTGTAGCCATTTAGTAAATGCTGTTCCATCTGAAAGCACATGAAAATACTATATTTAATAACATGTTTTTATTCCAAACTGACTTCATAACATCAGTCGAGTTTTGTCTGATTTGTTTGTTGGAGAAAATGGTGGATTCAGCATTATGATTGGTCAGATCGCTTGTCAATCAAGCTCTTTGCAAAGGGCCTACTGGGCTGGTTTTGCATACCTTGCAACCTATCAGTACATCTACCCTGGGATGTTTTGCCAATGGTTTAATGTAAAAGCAGATCTCTGATATGGGTCACTTTTAAAAGATGCAAGCTAATCGTCAAAAAAAATCAGACAGTCAACAAATCGAAAAAGAACTGGAGTGCAAATACACCCAATTTTTTATGTAAGCATTTACAAAGTCAGCACATGTATGATTTCTAGGGATTTAAAAAATATTTAGTAATTTTGTAAAAAATAAAATAAAAAGTGTAGTGTATTCCAGACTTTAGCTATAAAGATTATCACTTGAAGATGCTCATTGTCTCCAATATAAAGAAATGAAATAAAAAAAACACACTGACACTTGCCAATCAAAATTATGTCTCCACACTCTTTTGTTAGACATGAAATATTAAAACAGAACCAATGTACTATAGCTTATCAGTAACAATATGGCGCGACATACACAGCACCTTTCTTTTAGAGTGAGTTTTGAAGAAGTCTGAACAACTTTTAATCTGTGGAAGAAAGCAGAAACTGTTCATGAACAATTCAATCAATAGACAACAGGTTTACTCTCTATTTACTCCAGATCAGCATTCTGATCCTCCTGACCTTAACCTACTAATTTAACCCCAAGAAACTAGTAACAAAAAAAAGAAAAATCGACATCCATAGCCAAACAACTCCCAAGAGAATACATATATAATCCAAATTTGAAGTAAATGCAATCAAAAATCATGTACGCCGACCAGTGTTTACTTACCATAAAATCTCCAGTGAATGCAAACTCACTAAAACCCTAAAGTTGGGAATATTTATTGCAACTGCAATTACACGGATTGATTATTTCCCTCAAGCTCCTGGTTTATATGACGAGTTGTTAGTCTAGTAAAACATTCAATGTGGCTGTCACATTTTCCAGGCAGCCAGCAGGTTAGCTGTAGTCAGGTCTGCGTGCCCAGTTAGCACAGCAACGTAGCCGGAACAACTACCAGCGTTGTGCTCAGGTTACTTCACACACACACACACACACACACATTCACAAACAACCAGGACAGCCAACACCACAAATACATGACTGTTTGAAGGCATAGACAGAGCTTTAATCTCTCTTGGTGATTCAAAATCAAGCTAACTCACTACTCCCAGCATGGAATCAAATGCTAGCGCTTTGCTAATGCCACTGTTGTCAGTTAACCACATACACCGAGCTCATATTACCCAAGATATGCCGTGTATAAGCAGGAAACAACAGACAATGTTCACTGGCGGCATTAGATATACTGCTAAATTTACAAAAGGAGCCGATAATTATATAAATCTGCTCCAAAGCTCAATAGCTGATAGCTTGACATGAAGCAGCTAGCGAGCTTCCCACAACATGTCATCGGTGTCTGATAGCAACATGTACCTTAAATCTAGGTGGATGCTTTTAAAAAAGCTCTTAGTGTATGATAATGTTTGAAAAGCAGGGTTATCTCGCAGCTGTCGGGTGTTCCGTTAGCGCAGCGCGGGGTAAATGTGTCTCCGTCAGTTAGCGGACTGCTAACGGGAGTTCCACATCTGTTCTGCCGCACACTCAGACGCTCGACGCGGCGCGAAATAAGGCTCTAACTGTGTCGTGTCTGGGAAAAGTCAGCTTTGGTCAGCAGGAGAGCGAGCGGGTTACTCACATTGCTCTGGCTATCGATGGCCTGCAGCAGCCGGTCTCTCATCTGCTGCGGGGTTGCGGAGGCCGTTGTCATTGCCTGCTCGGTGCGAATTGGCCGACGGGGGAAAAATCCACCGGATTCAAGGGCTTAATGGACTGCAGGAACTCACAGACCTCTCGGGAGGACTGAGAAGTGGCGGAACCACATGTTTCTGATGTGATTGTTGGCTTGAGAAATGGTTTGTGTGTGCGTGTTCAGTTGGGAGATTAAGGTTCGACGGTTGTCGTGTCTCTCCGCCTCATTTCGTCGAGCGCTCTCACTGATCTCATGAACTCCACTGGATCAAAACCTCGGGCCCGCTGCATTATGGGAGAGCGCGACGCCGCGTGACGTCATCACGCTGGTTCAAATCAACTCAGCAGACAAACAATAAAGATGCAGAACACAGACGGTTATTAGAACATGACAACCAACACAGTAACTACTGTTGTTTTTCTGAAATTTGAAAGTTTTCTATATTAAATATTTGCACATGATATAAACAGCACTATGATAAATATCCATAATACACAATGAAGATGTTACAAATTATACAAACCATAAATAAACATTTTAGGTTCTAGACAAAAACTAAAAATATAAAAAAAAGGAAAAGAGGAAAAAGATGGCACTTCACTAAGCCATCAACATATTTAAGAATATCAATTTTCTAATAGCCTTCTAATATCTAGGAAACATTTGTATTGCTGTCAATTCTAAAATAAAAAACTATGCAAAGACAGACCATTTATTTTATGTATACTTAACTTTCCCTAATAATATACTACAAATAAACGTTTTTGTATCCTACAGCTATTAAAAAAAACAAACAATAAAACACTTGCAGTTGTTTTTCTCTTTATTTAACTGTTGTAGAAAATAGATTAATAAAGAGAAAAACAACTGCAAGTGTTTTATTGTTTTGTTTTTTTACAAACCTAACTTCTCTATTTGAATGTCTCTCAGCTCAGAGGAAAATCATATAAACAAATATGCTTTTAAACATTTTTATTCAATTCAATAAACAAATATTAATGCAAAGGTACAAAGACTTAAGCTTCCACACAGAAAAATACAGTAAGGACAAAATCATTTAAGCTTAACACTTTGTTTAAAATAAGTAGAACACTTACAAAGCCCACAATGTTTTATATTCTTTTTTTAAATCATTTTGTTTTCTATTTTCCATAGAAAACATAGTAATAGGAACATATTTTCCTTTTGTTTTAAAGGGTCAGATAAACCAAACCACAAAGCTGCAGAGCTATGTTCCTGAAAGCTAGGTTTGCATATTTGGTGAGTAGAGTTATGTCTTGTTGCAAAAAATTGGACTAACGTCTGGACTTTTCAGTCAAATGTATGTGCAACATCTGAATTATCATACTTTGAAAAAATAGAAATTAGCTGCCTTTGTATAGATATGAACCACCAAGACAGTTCACTATCATTAAATGCACATACTGTAGAGTATTTGAAAGTTTTAAAATATGTATGCATTTCAGTTCCACTGGGTTGTATTATCAAGTTGTCTCTTTAGCACTAACTTTTTTTTTTTTTTACATAAAGGAAAAAAAATAATACAAAACCACTTCAGCAAAAATTCTATTTCCAGTTGCAAACGTTTTAGTAATGCACTAGCAGAGAGTTCAGATATACTCTAAGCTTGATAACTGTGAAAAAGCAGGACATCACATTGAGACTTGCGGGTATTTTAATATTCAGTACCATGCAGGAAAAGTTCACCCAATATAAAGCAGGTTTTCAGTGTTAAAGGCTGAAGACATATAGAGTCTCATGTAAATGGTTGGCCCTGGGAGAGATTATACATCAAGGTACATAACTGCTTCATTTCTAAATATGCTTGTCCTAAAATACCAAAGAAAATTCTTACCGTTGGTCAACAAAGACACTAGGTAGTCTCTGTGGCAAACTAACAATTTAACAAGAGCATCTTTATATTGAAGACATAACAGTAGCAGATTTTTTGTAAAAAAAAAAATACAAACAACAAACTTTGGCTTTTTTCAATGGCTTGTCAATTATAGAGAAAGTATACATGTATAGTATACAAGCAAACTTTCTGCACTATTCTTTTTCTGGCCCTATGAACTGGGCATTTTGGCAAATGAATGATGTACAAATTAATAAAAACTAATTATGAGTAGGGCTCATCTTAAAAAAAAAATATATAGATTTTTTTTTAAATAGGTTAAAGACGCTTAAAAACCTACTGGCACAATTAAAAATAAGCATTTGCACAATTAAAAACATTATTGTTTGGGACAAAAATTAAGTATTTTAAATTTAAAGTGTTTTCAATAGTGCGAATTACAGAATACTCAGCATATTTTATATTTTGGTTCATATCCGGCTATTAAATAGGATATCTTCAGATTTCAGATCAAAATAATTTTTACCTTTTTTTTTTTTTTTTTTTTTTTTTACACATCGCTTTTCAACTGTATCCTGCAAAATAAAGATATCTCATTAGGACACTTGTGAAAATATTTCTGAATGCAAAGAAAACTGGCCAAGTCAGATATTTGGAAATCTAGGAACTGATTGGATGAAGCAACCACTGCAAAGAAACCACAAAACTACAACACACTGCCGCAAACAGACCTTGAGCATGTGAAGACAACTTTTACAGTACTTAAACATCAAACACAAAATAAAAGAATATCATCCAGAAACAAATAGTTCTACTGCAAATACTACAAAAAGACATAAGAGGATATTATTTCACAAAGCTTCAACAAGGTTCAGTGTACAGAGGCTGAAAAGCAAAACTGCATGTACATTTGAAACAGGGATTCTTTTATGATTTGGCTAGAAGTGTGAGCACACTTGATAATGAACACAGATCTGTGTGTTTAAACCATGAGTTTGAGGAAAGTATGAAACCCCTGAACGAGGGACAGTATAGTGTCCACTTAAAGCATTTTAAAATGTAAAAACATACAGTTCCATATTGTTCAATATATATATATATATATATATATATATATATATTTTTTTTATATATATATATATATACTCCTGATATTTTATGATCTACTCTTACTTTTTAAAATATAGAAATGTGTATGCATTAGATACTGAACAGGTTATGGGTTACAATGATGACTTTGTCTTGTCTGCATGCTCTCCTTTCTGGACCAGAAATGTTCTGGATTGGTTAGGTTCATTGAAACGATACACTATGATCCACAGATGAAGCTTTATAAAAGGTACAATGGTCTACTATGTTGAACTGAGATGCAGAAAGGTAACCTGCCTTCTTAAATGCATTTAGTTAATATCGGGGAACTTTCAAACTTTTCCTAATACTACATAAAAAAGTTTTTTTTTTTTTTTTGCGTTTACCAAGTATAAAATCATAAATAGACAACAGATACTTTTTCCTCTTCAAAAATACTTGTCTTAGATTAGAAGGCAAAGTCGGCCAAACAGAGGGGGAAATCGACCCAGTGCACTTAACAGTCACTCAGAGGGGTGAACAAAAAATGGATTAGGTATTGATTAAAGTGCCAAGTGAATGTAGGAAGTGATTTCATGTAGTAAGTTTACAAATGCAGAACACATATATAGAGATGTAAAATAAAATATCAAAGAGATAAAAGTGCACAGCTTGTCAATAACCAATACTTGTGATGGTCAGACATGCAAAATAAAAATAAAATAAAAACGCTCACAGTTCAATAGCTATGCGTTTCTGTACAAAGTAGCCTCTTGCAAATGAAATTGAGACACCACAATAAATCAGAGGGCAACTATTAAACACGTGGAAAGGTACACAAATGCCACAGTAACAAAAATAATGCTAGTTTCAGTAATATGTTCGGTCCTACATAAAAATGAAGAAATACATTCTGGTTTCAGTAATGCTGTTCTTTTCAATGAGGCAGTCAAGTAAAAGAATATAACAGTAACTGATTACCTGACACATCCTTCCCGTCAATTATTTTACATTTTGAACACATGAAGCATGATCCTCATGAAAACAGTTTGTCAGAGACAAAGCACATGTAGGTCATGCTTTTTTTATACAGGAAATTTACACGGTGCAATCAGATCCCTTACAAGAACAATCCCTTATGGAGAATCCAAATGGTTTTCATGCATTAACTGCTTCTGTTGTTTTCCCTTTTTGCGGACAACAGACAAAGCGACCCATGTAACAGGTAAAATTCAGCTGCACAGACTCAGAACCCACAGATGCTGTAAAAGCTGTAAAAGTCTGTTTGAGCCTTTTCTTTAGTATTTTTGTGATTTAGTATGTTTGATTATGCTTTGCATAGATATTAATCCAAATCCGATTATCCCCTTGTAGGTAGAGAAATTTTATATAAACTTTGTTATATATATATTATATATAAATATATATATATTTTTTTTTTTAGCATTTCAATAATTTAAACATTAAGATCATATTAATGTTTTCAAATTGTAAACAAAATTCTGACACAAAAGTGGTAAGAGTATAAAAGTCTGAGAGACATGAGAAAAAGATGATAGTGACAGGATTTAAAAAGAGCAGTAAACCTCTCCATTTGGGCACAAGTCCACCAGTAGATGAATGAGAACTGTGTGCCAGGACAACCTCGTGAGTTACAGTACCAGAAAACACCTTCAGCTACGGAGAACAAAATGGACGAAAAACTGCATCTTCAGTGTAAGGCAGAATCTGGTTATCACAGTGAATAGTTCTGATACATATATGCAAACGATCATCATGATCACATACTGTCAGATAATGTTTCTTTCAGAGTAAAGTTTGTAGCATCATTTTGACTGTACCAGTTACCATGGCCGAGATTTTAGGCCTAACTCTAACACTACATACTGTACATCTATTATATAAGTCTGTTGATTTAAAACACCATATTACTGGCATGAAAAGGTTTCCTAAATGCATAACCAATTGTTCACTAGCCACTTCCTTTTACATTGTTTGTGTGCATATACTGCACATTTTAAAGGGACAGTTCACTCAAAAATGAAAAGTTATTTCATCATTTACTCACTCTCATCATTCCAAACCTGTACGAGTTTCTTTTTTGTGTGTGTGACAAAACAATGAAAGTCAATGGGATGACTCTGACTTTTAATGTATGGACAAAAATATTTTCTTCCACAAATAAAAGGCATACAAGGGTGAGCAGATGATGACAGAACTTATCCCATTAAACGTGTAAATGTGTCTTTTGATATCCAGATTTCCAGTTGCACACTTTTCAGCCAGATGAAATTGATCATCTTGAGTACACATAAGCACTGTACCACTATCTAAAACGACATGACAAAACTAGACATCTATAAAACATTACAATCATATGTCCAGACTGCACTGAAGTACATTAGTGTTGTTGACGTGTTGCAGGTGCAAGAAAGCTGCCCTTAAAATGGGGAGGATTAACACTCCTTTTGAACCATTCATGTTTTTTCAAGCAAGAAATATTTGTATAGGAAAATAAATTCAAAACGGATCATAAACTATGTTTTTGGTGGCATATGCATGTATAAAAAGTGCATAACTAAATATTCATACTTAAAGAAAAAGGAAAGTAACAGGCATGTATGGCAGGCATCAGGAGGAGGAAATGAAATGGAAGAGCGCATGTTTGAATGTTAAGAGGGAACTTATGTAGTGTCACATTCTCTCTATAGAGCTAAAAGAATCACAATTGCTGAGGTGCGAGTGTATAATCCTAAGAAACGATGGGCTGCTTTCTCAAAAGCTTGATTCGTTAGATGTGGCAGCACTGCTTTCCCATTTTTCCCCTAGTATGCTGTGGCAGCATTCTCAGCAATCTCTTCCCAGAGGACGGGCTTTGAGAAACAGGGTCAAAGTGTCCCCCAAACATGCTGCTTCTCTCCCATTTAAACACCCATCTCAAAGAAGGACAAATGAACATGGTATACCTAAAGATTTACAGTCTGTCCATCCGGAAAGCATCTTCTGTTGCAGGGTCGGCCAGAACCATGTCTGGATCGTTGAGCATGTGCAGGCCATCCAGCGTCAGCGGATCGATTTTCAGCTCATCCAGAGGGAACTGGGAATCTGCGTCAAAGCTCACGTCACCTGTCAGAGAGTTGCACAACTCTTTGTATAGGCTCAGGGGAGACTCTCCTGCAACTAAAAGATGGGTAGTATAATATGCTAAACTTTTAGAGGGAGCTCTTTGATGCCTGGCTTCACGGCAGCATTGTCAGCACACGTGCAGCCAAGGTACATGCAATATTATGCAATATGTAACCGGGCAGATGCAATACCTGTGAGAATGATGTTGGGGATGTTCCCATGGCTGCTGTAGCCTAGCTGCTGCGAGTCCTGCAGGCTGCCGTGGCTCCCGGTGAGGTTTAGCATCGCAGCTTGAGAGTAGTTTAGAGTGGATCCCTCAGTGTACAGACTGTTTGAGCTGATGGGATTCTCAATTATGTTAAACTGCTCCAGCTAAAGAATCAAAACAAATTCGATGACTATAAAGTAAAGGTTGACGGAGACAATCAATGGAAGAATTTTTTTTAAGGTTAAAAATTAAAATACTGATCTTGTCATTGTAAACCAATTTTGGATACAATCAGATGTAGTAGAATTTACTTGTATTTTATTTAAAGAAATTCATTATTTTATTCAGCAAGGATGCATTAAATTGATCAAAAGTGACATTTATGAAGTTAAATTAGATTTCTATTTCAAATAAATGCTGTTCTTTTGAACATTCGATCCATTAAAGAATCCTCAAAAAATTTTTACAGTTTCCACAAAAATACTAAGCAGCACGACGTTGACAAGCAAATCAGCAGATTATAATGATTTCTGAAGGATCATATGACACTAAAGACGAGTTATCGCCAGTTTTGCCATCACAGGAATAAATCAATTAACAAGATATTCCAATAGAACAGTTTAAATATTAAAAACATACAAAAGATATTCATCTTTATATTGTAATAATATAAAATAAAATATGTCTGAGCATAAAAGAAACACTTTCAAAAACATTCAAATAAATAAATAAATAAATCACACCCACCCCAGCATTTTGAATGGTAGTGTATATACACACACACCTTACTACGAATACCTTTGATACACAATTATCTTACCAGAACCTGTCATATGTCATAATTTAAATAAAATGAAAATAGTGTTAACATTTAAAAACCTAATGGCAGGTAAAGCATGTCTTTGTTGTATTCCACAGAAGAGCAGACAGAAACATGACTGGTGAAAGTGGGGGATTTGGGACTGGGAACATGACGCAAGGTAGATCCAAATCTATGCCCCTGTGAGGCTCTTTTGTGTTGTAAGCATGTGCTTTTCCCACTGTGACACTATTGACAGAAAACACTTCGCCGGTCATCTCAAAGCTTTCAGCTGCCCTCTAGTGTTTTGTACATGTAAGGAGCTAGGAATTAATTGTTTATAGACTGGTTCATTTTTATATATACATATATAAATTAAAAGATAGAAATGCACTCAAATTTTATATTAATGTAACCAGCAACTTGAAATCTTCCAGATGGACTAAAAGCGGTTAAGGTACAATTCTAGTCATTTATATCACAGGCATAATGAGCTCACCTGCTGAGACAAAGCGTTGGTTTGCCGAGGGGACAGCTGTTGGTCGTAAAAGGCATCAGCAAAGACACTTCCGAGAATGGATGAGTGCTAAAACAAGAATATATTACATCATTAACCGTCCACAAAGAAGCTCAAGATTATCACTACAAATCACTCAACCAAGGCCCTAAAACACCACATTTAGCCCAGGAGAGCATCTAAATCCACGAAAAATTCTGCGTCACAATTCAGGATGCAAGATGACAACACTAATCCTGCATCACGATGTTTGACATGAAGACATTTTGGCTCATTTCAAACAAAAATATGTGGCAAGTTTACTTTACAGAAAAGAAACACCTTGTTTAAGCAACAGATGAACAAAAATCACAAAAACATTTTTAAATCACATGGCTTTTAGAGACAAAGAGAAAGGCGTTGCACACCATTATTCCCACTCTAAAACTTTCCACCTGGATTCTAATAGAATGCTTACAAAGCAAAAATCTGTGATTTTTTTTATGTTAAAAGAAAAGGACACACATAGCTTGTTGCATCCATTGCAGCAGTCAGTGAACTCTGCCCAAAGACAGGGGTGTCTGAACCGGTTCCTGGAGGGCCACTGTCCTGCAAAATTTAGCTCCAAACCTAATAAAACACATCTGAATCAGCTAAATCAACTCTGCTGGACATTGACCTTCCACAAGAAGGATTGGACACTCCTGGCTAAAGGCAAAGTGACTGAAAAAAAAAAAGACAATAATTCTGTCTGATAATATCAACTAGGATATCTAAACTTTTTCAGTTTTTCCAGTCTCTTCTATGAATCGTTAGAAAGGCTTTTGGCTGAAGCAGTGTTTTTTTTTTTAATACAATCCTGCTCCAAAAGAATTATTAGAAAATACTTTTCTTCCAGAGTGAAGCCCTCATTATTTTTGTGAAAGTTTCTTTCTTGGCCTTGGCTCCTGGACTGGTAGATCGTATTCAAATATTTGTTTGTTGGTTTTTCTACACAGAAGTCTAATTTTAAAATATTACTCCTCAAATCTGTAATTATTTCATGGTTCAAAACATTTCCAATACAATAATGAAACGTTTTCAATAATTTTTTTCATAATGAAGTAACCATCAATTTAGCTCAAAATGCACATGATCCGGTGAAAGGATGCATAACAGAAATGGCACTTTGAGAATGGTGTACATTAAAATTGGCCTATATCGCTAGTCAGCATGATACACAGAACGTGTTGCTCAGACACACAGCAAAGCAGCCGGGATCAGAGAGACTGGGAGACACGACTGGACACACAGAGCGGCTAAAGGGACAGGCTCCAGATCGGCTCCAAACAAAACAAACTACAGGAGGAAGCAGCGGCTGCTGGATTCGCCCTTACTTGAGGCGAGCCCCCCGGAGAGAAGCCTTGATTGGAGACCGGAGAGGTTGGAGACTGATTGGCCGAAGACCCCACCCTACAGCGGAACTGCTGGAGGGAGGCAGCCTATATGGGACAACACCAAGTTAGACCAACAGAGCCCCTGTAGGGGACCTCCGACTCAGGGTATGTGGCCTGTGGCTCTCAACAATTTACAATCTCTCTTGTCATGTAAATTCTGTAGCAAAGACATTCTTTCTAGGAAATGGAATAAATGGAAATATATATATATATATATTTGTTTACGTCTTTATTTGGCAGTATGCTATTCAGATTTAGGAACTACGGCTCTGTGTAGTGAATGCCGCTCAATCTGAAAGCAGGTGATGATGGTTTGCTACTAATCACGGGACTGGCTTTACTGACGAGATGTGCATGACAATCGCATGTGATTAATTGCACAGCCCTACCTGCTTCACCTTCACTTAGCCTAGTTAACCAACCCTCTACGGACACCTTGGTAATTGAATCGCCATTGCCTAGAAAATATTTTAGTTTACTCGCCAGACTGATATATATATATATACACACACACACAAATATACGCACGCACACACATCATTCAGTCAAGCTTTATAATAATCAAGTATTATTTAAGAATAGAACTTAGTAATAAGAAGTAAACTTGAATGATAACCATGTTTGAATGCAAATTAGTCATTTTAACTGAACATTTTAATTGGACTGGTGGTGGTACTTTTTGGTGATTCAGTGTTTCTGTAAGAAAAAAAAATCGGGAAAAAACTACAAAAATACTGATAAGATAATACGAATTCTACTAATAAGAACTATAAAACACACTAAGGATTACTAAGGATTAATGAGCTGCTGGATTCATGAATATTAATCAGGTTTTGTGCGTTCGCTCGAACTGATTTTCTGAAATCAAAACAGGGACGATAATAGGTGAGCGCCAGCCAATGAGATTGCCGTTTGCGCATTAACTCCAGCCACTACCGGAAAACCGGGCTGTTCTTAAAAGCTGAAGTCTTCCATAGGATCAACGATATTTTACGGGAAAATACAACAAATAATATTGTTTAGTGTGTCAATCCACACAGCAATTGTGCGCCTTCACACTAGAGTTTACGGTACATCAAATACAGGATGCGGTGCGCATCCATTGAAATCAAGTGAAAAAAAGCACAGATCGCCTGACGGAGAGTGAAACTCTGAAGCTCAGTCAGAGAGTGTTGTTCGCGAGAAAATATACCTGTGCTAAACTTATACTTAGCCTCCAACTAACACACTGGCGAGTAAAATCAGATCATTTATTATCCATTGGCTAATATTAAGACATAATTTAGTCGCTAGAACAGAGCCCATCTACGGAGAGCCTTCCCACTCCCTATTAAGTCCTATTGTACCGAATTTTGGTTGCAGTTCCACCAGAGTTCCACTATGGGGTCTATAGGGCTAGACGGCTAAATTTGTCCCTTTCACCCGATTGCCGTTGAGAAATCTCAGATCTGATTGTAGGTTTTGCAAGTTCAACATGGGTTATAGGTCGAAAGTTGAATGAACGAGTACTTATGTCCTTTCGATTTCTTACAGGTTGAGTTGTTGTTGCCCATTACACGCTAGCATTCTGCTAATGAATGCTGATTGGTCAGTGGACTGATTACGACCAGAGATACAGCTTGATGGCATCCGAATCAGAATCAGGATCAGAATGTTAAGGTGGACTTTTTCGCCCAAGTTTTTCTTTTCAACGCAGCAACATTTTTTTGGTTGCTGAGACTTTTATCTGCCTATTGTTATGTATGTACTGTGAAATTTACACGGAAAATAAATTGAATTTGAGTACTTGTTGTGTTATTGAAAAAAATGCCTCGCAGGTGTGCAATGATAAATTGTTCTAATAGTGAGCAAGGGTTGTCCTATTTCTCATTTCCCAAGGACGAAAAAAGGTAACCCATGTGGACCGTGTTAATTTTCAAAGTTATTGTGTGTGTATTTTCGGCGTGGTCTTTCAAAACAACAACAGCTGTGTAAAAAGAAAAGAAAAGTACAGAGCACGAAAGCACTAGAGCCATTAAATAATTAATTTTTTTAACGGCTCTGGAAAGCACCATAGACATTCTCTGAAAGCACCTTTTTTCTTTTACTGTCTATGGAAAGCACCAAAGTGACTGAAGGATTGCCGTAAAGCTGTGTATGACGTCTTTGCATCTCCTTTCGAATACAACATTTAAATAACTAGACAAAAAATTATATCCTGAGAAAAATGGATTTTGAGGGGTATACCGCCATTGACCTCCATTCCTTCTGCACTCGTCCTGGGAGCGCCCTCATATGGAATCAGAGTGGAACTACAACCAGTTCAGAAGCCGGAAGTGTAGTGAGAGTAAAACTTCGCCATATTAGACATTCTCTGGCCAGAGTGATGATCTACTGGCAATGTAGAGGGTTGTTAACTGATGTAGTATACGCAACACAATGGCAAGTGGCAATATTGGAAACATGGTTATTAGAGAGTTAATTTGTGAGTGAATGTACAGGTGCATCTAAATTAGAACGATGTGGAAAAGTTAATTTATTTATTATTTATAGATTCTCTATGGGGTTCAGGTCTGGTGAGTTTGCTGGCCAGTCAAGGACACCAACACCATGGTCATTTAACTAACGTTTGGTGCTTTTGGCAGTGTTGGCAGGTGCCAAATACTGCTGGAAAATTAAATCAGCATCTTTAAAAAGCTGGTCAGCAGAAGGAAGCATGAAGTTCTCCAAAGTTTCTTGATAAATGGGTGCAGTGACTTTGGTTTTCAAAAAACACAATGGACCAACACCAGCAGATGTAATTGCACCCCATCACAGACTGTGGAAACTTAACACTGGACTTCAAGCAACTTGGGCTATGAGCTTCTCCGCCCTTCCTCCAGACTCTAGGACCTTGGTTTCCAAATGAAATACAAAACTTGCTCTCATCTGAAAAGAGGATTTTGGACCACTGGGCAACAGTCCAGTTCTTAAATTAAATTAAATTTATGCATTTAGCAGATGCTTTTATCCAAAGCGACTTACAGTGCATTCAGGCTAACAGTTTTTACCTAACATGTTCTCTGGGAATCGAACCCACAACCTTGCGCTGCTAACGCAATGCTCTACCACTTGAGCCACAGGAACACAGTTCTTCTCCTTAGCCCAGGTAAGATGCCTCTGACGTTGTCTGTGGTTCAGGAGTGGATTAACAAGAGCAAATACGACAACTGTAGCCAAATTCCGTGACATTTCTATATGACTTGACCACAGCCTCAGTCCATTCCTTGTGAAGTTCACTCAAATTCTTGAATCAATTTTGCTTGACAATCCTCATAAGGCTGTGGTTCTTTCGGTTGGTTGTGCATCTTTTTCTTCCACACTTTTTCCTTCCACTCAACTTTCTGTTAACATGCTTGGATACAGCACTCTGTGAACAGCCAGCTTCTTTGGGAATGAATGTTTGTGGCTTACCCTCTTTGTGAAGGGTGTCAATGATTGTCTTCTGGACAACTGTCAGATCAGCAGTCTTCCCCATGATTGTGTAGCCTAGTGAACCAAACTGAGAGACCATTTTGAAGGCTCAGAAAACCTTTCGAGTAGTTTTGAGTTGATTAGCTGATTGGCATGTCACCATATTCTAATTTGTTTAGAGTGAATTGGTGGGTTTTTGTTAAATGTGAGCCAAAATCATCACAATTAAAAGAACCAAAGACTTAAACTACTTCAGTCTGTGTGCACTGAATTTATTTAATACACAAGTTTCACAATTTGAGTTGAACTACTGAAATAAATGAACTTTTCAACGACATTCTAATTTATTGAGATGCACATGTATGTAAATTCTGAATGGATTATAGTGCGCAATGGGCATACTCCTTATAATCACTGGAAAGATGTCATAAATTTTACATTCATCAATACAATCTCACAAAATTAAAAAAAAAATCTTAAAAGAAGCTTTACACATCACAATTAATCTTTGATTTAAATCATGTCTGTACTTTCTTTGTTTAAAGAGAGAATTTGCAAACGTGTAGAACTTAACAGAACACCGGAACAGCAAACTGATGGAATTTTTGCTAATTTATTATTCTAATTTTTATCAGTTAACGGTTAAATGTTCAGATAATGAGAAACGGTTGTCGGTAAGGAAAATTAACTGAAATGAGCATCCCTAGTTTAAAGGAACTTCATTTGGAATTGAACATTATAAATGTCCTAAGTCACTTTTTATCAATTTAATGCATTCTTGCGGAATAAATTAATTTCTTATTACTGACCCCAAACTTCTGAACGGTAGCGTTATATTTCTTTTCTTTTTAAAAGGCTGAAGATGGACCAGAAAGTATTAAAGTTAAATCTCACAACTGCGTCTTTATATCACATATTTCTTTACCTATCATTAAAAATAAAACAAGTAATTGCGAGAAAAAACAAAAACATTGTGAGATTGCCACTTCATTTGAAACTTTCTCTTACAATTACCAGTTTCATTTTTAATAATGTTGTGATAAAGTTATTTTATCAAACCTCCGTACATGAAGGTAAGTGTTAAGATGTGATCTTACCGTGTTAATATCAATGCCCACAGAGGTTTGTGTCTGACTGCTGGAGACAGATGGCAGCTGGGCGTTCTGCTGGAGCTGGGGAAGCCCACCGGCCCCCTGTGTCTGTGTGGACGGCTGACTGAAGAACGCATACTGAGCCAACTGCTGCTCCAGTGTCATGGCATCTATTGCCACCACCTATTCAACACAGATCCAGATTGAGACGCTCTATCAGCATCTGAGCGATTAGATTAGCATCTACTGTTCCTTCTGTAACACCAGCTCAACACTTGGAGTAATGAGCGCAGTGTTACCTGTGCAAGAGAGAGCGGAGGAGAGAGTGTGGGCGACAGCTGCTGAAGACTCGGGTGCTGCTGGGAGTCTATGTTGAGGATCAGAGGAACTACATTCTCATGGCGGCGCTGAATACTCACTGTCGCTGTAGGCTGGGCTGATGTCACACCTGATGAGAGTAATGACAGACCTCAATCCTTTAGACATACATGATCATGTTGACATTCACTCATTCACAATTTAAGAGAAAGAACATTATGTTATTAAATGATTTTGTTAGCAGCTCTACAACACAAGCCCGACCTAAACAGGATGTCCATGTGTGCTTGGGTCCATATTGTTCATGTCAAATAAAATCAACCATAAAAAATATACAACCTACTAACAACAGAATTCAGTACAGTTAGTTACCATCCAGCTGTAGTTACGAACAGGGTTCCCACACCTTGATTAACTTCAAATTCAAGGACCTTCCAGGTCCAATACCTCTCAAATTCAAGGACTAATGTGTGGACACACTTCAAGTGAGAGCGAGGTTACATTGTGTTATCATAAGATACATTGTTACAGTTTTCACGTGTCAAACACAACTATGCAAAAAGGCTTCTTTTTTTCATACATTTTTGGGCATATGACAGAGATCTGATATTCTATTTGTTGTATTTCTGTTTTGCATAAAACTGAAGAATATTCGGTATACTGTATTCTAAAATGACCTGATATTAACTTTTGCATGTATTTTATTGAAAAGAGCTTAGGCTCATGTAACCAGAAGTTTTTCTTGCCTCATGGGTTTACATTATCTTAACAAGCAAAGCAATTCAACATTAATTTCCAGGTGTGTCTGTGAAACATAGAGGTACCGTCCTAGTAGTTTTGTGCATGCATGAACGCCATGTAGGGTGACTATATTTTAGTTTTCTAAAATAGAACAAAGGGTGTGGGTGTGCGTGGGACTGAGGTGTGGTTGGTTGGTGGTTAAAGTAGTGCCCAAAATAATGCAATGACCATATCCCAAATATCAAAAGTGAAAATATGTAATTTCATGTAAGATTCAGAAATCCCCACCAGATGCATTTTTTTAGGTCCAAAAAGAGAACATGTCCGGGGAAAAAGAGGAAATATGGTCACTCTAAAGTCAAGGCAAAGCACAACAAGTACCTCATGCGCGAAACATTTAACATAACGCGTAACTAATGTAAATCAAGCAAGCTGGCGAAATAACACATTAGCGGACCAAAGGGAATAATATGGAATTCTTTCCAGAAAACTTCTTGCACAAAATAAATTCAAGAACTTTCAAGGACCTGCATCAATGTATGTTTATTTTCAAAAACTTTCCAGGCCTTGAAAAAAAATTTCAGATTCACAAACTTTCAAGGATTTCAAGGACACGTGGGAACCCTGTACTAAGGCTCTAGTGTGGATTGAATTTATGAAAGGCTGGGGCAATCCTTCCAAGTTGAATAAATAGCTACTAATGATTTTCAATTAGTTTGAAAATGCATTTAGATAAGATGATATCAAATTTGATGAAATGTTAAGGTCTAGCAGACAAGAGTTATTAGATTGTTTTAACCAGATAGAAAATAAAGTATTAGATTGTTTTAACCAGATAGAAAATAAAGTGGCATCTAATACATATATAATGCAATATCTGGGCTTATCTTGCCCACAAGTGTAAAAAAGTTAGCCTTTAGTGTTATGACAGTAACAGCACAGGACATCTTTACTGTATAACTCAAAACAGTGGTACTCAAACAAGGTCTCAGCAAATTTCAAAAGGGGCCTCAAGATAAATTTAAATAATTTTAATTAACACAAACGCACTAAGCATTAAATTAAGCTAAAGCAACAAGATATTTGAGATTAATCCAGATCAATTCATCCTCCCAATAAGTGTATTTTTTTCTTTGAAGAAACAGAATTTCCACAGTCTAGAAAAACCTGAATATATATAAATGGAATTCTGAATCGTATAAATTATAATTATTTATCTAGTTTTCAAAACTAGATACCACAGCAGATGTCCCAGTGGAAACCTATTAATCTACATGGGGGCCTTGGAGTCAAAAGGATTGAGACCCACTGCCCCAATGCATATGCTTGTGAGAATCACCTTGGCTGACAGACGTGAGGCCCATGTGAGTGTTGGCCAGGTTGCCAGTGCTGTTGGAGGCACTGAGAGAGGAAGAGGAGTCATCAGGGTCCAGGGGTGTGGGGAGAGGAGGGGGAATCTGGATGTTGGTCAGGTCTGGCAAAGATCCGCCCGTGTTGTGTGCCGCTGGGATTAGAGATGCAATCATTTCCTGATCTGGAGATGGAAATATGCTGGGGAAATGACAAGAGGGACGTTAGAAGGAACTGGGATAAATAGATATGTCAACAGAAAGAGGCCAATGGACGATTACGATGTGATAAAAACAAGGCTGTTATAAAGGAGTAGATATGACTAAATGTATGTAGGGTTGGGATAATAAATTGATAATTGTTTACTCAAATGACCTTGACTCAATTTTCAAGTGATAAGTGCCGATACTACTTCCATTCACCTACCCTCTACTTCACACTATCAGTGTCAGTAAGAAAATCCAATGAAACCACACTTACTTGATTCCAGGTATTTTGTTTGACTTGGGCCTTGGTGAAGTAGTCTATGAAAAAACGATAAATACTTCATTGATAAAAGATTCCACGAAGTTCATATGAAAGGAATCCATTTCTAAATGTACCTTTTTGTGATCCCATATCTGCTTTTGACCTTCTTTGTCCATGTCACTTTTAGGTTCCCCTGTTCCAGGCATAGTGAGAAGAAGAACTAGTACATAGAGAGGGAAGAAATCATACACTGAAACAACTGGACAGTCCACTGAAACATTTAACCTTATTGATGAGAACATGTCATAGATCATAAATCGATAATATCGTAAATAAAACGAACATTTTATTAACCTTGTTTTTGCTGCAAATCTTGGGACCCTACTGCAAATGCATCTTGTGGGTTTGGGTTCAAAGTGCTCTGATGCAGGGCAGAGTCTGAGTTGGTCCTACAAAACGAGCACAAAGAAATTAAAGAAGGCAAAGGTCTCCCCTAACTAAAATTCTAATTTATATTGTACCACAAAAGGACAGTAGAGTGGCAAAATAATACAATGAATTTTAGATTAAATAGGCAAACTACAACTTAGCAAGACATCTTCGAAAACATTACGTAAACGTTAGCTATTAAGCATGATTACTGACATGCCATTTTTACATTCTGCACATATGCCTTTATGACTGATTGTGTGAGTATAAACTCTCACCTCCTCCAGCTGGTATCAGGTGGGGGTGACAGATACACAGAGGCATACGGACAGCTATCAATGTGAGATTCAACATTAAGGACTTCATAATGTCAGAATAAGTGAATCGCAGACATATGAAACAAATATGCCTTCGTGGGCCACACAGACCAAAACATCTGTCTGCATTCAGGAGTAGACTCATCAAGGATATTTGACGGCCATGTTTGTCCACAGAGAGAGGTCTGCGGTGGGGCGACGTGATGCGATTCCTGTCCCGGTAGACCCTGTCCACCAGCCCATGGTGACGAGTTGTTCTGCTTGTGTCCAATCCCGAATTCTGAAAAGGAGTCTGATGAAAACCAACAAACTTGAAGTCAGTACCCAATTTGCATTCCACATATGCATTCTTAATTTCACCTGTCAGTGTGCTCCTCACCTGAAAGGGAAGGTCAATGGTGGTGTTTCCAATCTGGTTGACATTTGGCAAAGAGCCGCCGTAGTACTGTCCTCGGTTCTGACCGAGCTGTAAATACTGAGTCTTCTGTAATTGTAACTGCAAGAAAGAAAACAACCAAAAACTGTGAGACGATAGATTCAAACACTGAAAAAAGTGATAAAATTATCATGGAAAGTTACAGCTATAAGAAATGTAATTCACTGAAAAAGAATGTATTAATTTTTCAAACACTTATCCAATGGGACTTTAAAATGACGAATACATCATAATGATTGATACCAAGTTCCAACATTGTAAAAGAACACACTAAAAAAATAAAAAGAAAACAAAAGTTTTCTTGGTGAGCTGAGCTCTGAAATAAGGAGTATTTAGCCTGAATGTTGATTGGGATGTTAGTAGAGCACTGCCTATATAATCACAACTCTGTCATCAGTTTGCTGGAGTCCTTATTTTGGGCATACATGCACTGAGCAATAATGCTGAACTGAGCAAACACATTGTTGTGTACGGCTTAATCATCCACTGAGTGCTTGTAACATTCATATAAGCCTCGGGGAACGAATTACACGTGAAATTAATATTTAGATGCTAAAATGCACTGGACACGACCTTAATTGCATTCAGCTATAATGTGGCTGTCAAACACACATGCTCAATCCATTCACACTCCTCCACTGCAGCTGTGAGCACGGCAACTTTTATAAGGCCTCGTCGTGACCGTCTGTTTATCATCAAATATCTCAATGGCGTCTATTGGAAGGCGATTTATAAATCAACGCTAAAGATAAAGGCGCACTGGAGAGGGGCGTTTGTTATTGTTTACGTCCAGACAGGCGGCTTCAGTGCGTGTCGTATCAACACAAATCCTTCCCCGCAGCTCTGCTGATCAACGCTGTCAGAAGAGAGAAAACAGTCAGACTTACACGCGCCGCGCGAGTAATGCTCAGGTCTTTCATCACCTCCTCGAACGCAGCCGTCTCTTCCGCTTGCTTCTGGTTGTGTAACGCGATCTTTTCACTGAATTTTCGCGGATTATTCGAGGTCGCCATGTTTCGCTCCTCCTGGGCTCCTCTCCTTCAATGAGACGCTGCGTGCGCGCTTCCGTGCACGTGGGTGTAGTGAACACGCACATCTGGGGCGCGCGCGAGGATTATGAGATCGAATGAAGATTAGAAATGACAAGGAATTAGCGATTCTGATTCTTTCGATTCAAAAATATGGAAAATTGAGGAAGAAATATAAGAGAAAGTGCAGTTGTCATCATTTACTCACCCTCATGTTATTCCAAACCTCTGAGTTTCTTTTTTATGTTGAACTCAGAAGAAGATATTTTGAAGAATATGGGTAACCAAACAGTTGTTTCAAACATCTTATTTTGTGTTCAACAGAAGAAATAAACTTATGCAAGGTTGAAACAACTTGAGGGTAAGTAAATGATGACAGGATTTTCACTAAAAAGAAAGAACTAAAATAAAGAAAGAGACACACTGTAACTTCATGCTATCATATCCCACAACCTCATCATCTGCAGCAAGAAACTGCCACTCAGTTAAATCAAAATATACATAAAATGATGAACTTAACGGCTTTGTAGAGGATTGTGAAGATATTCCACCAGAACTAGGTCTTCTATTTTGTGTTTTATTCTATATATATTCATGTTCAACGTTGGTTATCATTTATTAATGCATTCAGTTAATCCATTATGTGGGCTATTTCCTATGTTAATAATAAAATAAAAGTACCTAATTGACATGGCTTTTTGGCATTTTTATTTATTTTTTATTATTGTAAAACACAATTTAAGCTGCAAGCAGTGATGAAAGGGCGCTTGCACCCAGGCTCAATGCCACCCGATGGCTTTAGGAAAACAGCAAACGGTGGGCAATATACATTTAAAGTTGTTAATATAGGAGGAATATTTCAAAATCATTTATATGTGCCAAACTTCCTGCTGCCAGCTGGTGGCACTATGACTATAGCCTGATCGAGACGGTTCGCAGCACGACGCCCGCGGCGACGATCGTCGTGTCAGGACCACTGCCCACGTATCGACGAGGACACGAAAGGTTCAGTAGACTTTTTGCTTTAAATGAATGGTTGTTGTCATGGTGTAAAGAACAGAAACTGCTATTTGTTAATAACTGGAATCTTTTCTGGGAGCGTCCTAGGCTGTTTCGCGCTGATGGATTACACCCCAGCAGAATCGGAGCGGAGCTGCTCTCTGACAACATCTCCAGGACACTTCGCTCCATGTGACTAGTAAGACAATTCTCTAATAACTATTATGATGAGTTTTGTTCCACCCGCTTAAATGATAAAAGTACTTGTGCTGTAAAAACTATTAAGACTGTGTCTGTTCCCCGGATAGTGAGGTCAAAATATAATGTAGGATCTAGAAAAAATCTTATCGTAATTAAACCAGAAAAATGTAAAGTAAATGAACAAAAACAATTTTTAAAGTTTGGGCTCATAAATATTAGATCACTCACACCCAAAGCAGTTATTGTAAATGAAATGATCACAGAAAATAGTTTTGATGTACTCTGCTTGACTGAAACCTGGCTAAAACCAAATGATTATTTTGGTCTAAATGAGTCTACTCCACCAAACTACTGTTATAAGCATGAGCCCCGTCAGACTGGTCGTGGAGGAGGTGTTGCAACAATATATAGTGATATTCTCAATGTTACCCAGAAAACAGGATACAGGTTTAACTCTTTTGAAATACTTCTGCTAAATGTTACACTGTCAGACATGCAAAAGAAATCTAATGTATCTCTTGCTCTGGCTACTGTGTATAGACCACCAGGGCCGTATACAGAATTCCTAAAAGAATTTGCAGATTTCCTCTCAGACCTTCTAGTTACAGTTGATAAGGCGCTAATCATGGGAGATTTTAATATTCACGTTGAAAATGCAAATGATACATTAGGACTTGCGTTTACTGACCTAATAAACTCCTTTGGAGTCAAGCAAAATGTCACCGGGCCCACTCATCGTTTTAATCATACACTAGATCTAATTATATCGCATGGAATCGATCTTACTGCTATAGATATTGTACCCCAATGTGATGATATTACAGACCATTTCCTTGTATCGTGCATGCTGCGTATAACTGATATTAACTATATGTCTCAGCGTTACCGTCTGGGCAGAACTATTGTTCCAGCCACCAAAGACAGATTCGCAAATAACCTGCCTGATCTATCTCAACTGCTATTTGTACCCAAAAATACACATGAATTAGACGAAATTACTGACAACATGGGCACTATTTTCTCTAATACATTAGAAGCTGTTGCCCCCATCAAATTGAAAAAGGTTAGAGAAAAACGTACTGTGCCATGGTATAACAGTAATACTCACTCTCTCAAGAAAGTAACTCGTAGTCTTGAACGCAAATGGAGAAAAACTAACTTGGAAGTTTTTAAAATTGCATGGAAAAACAGTATGTCCAGCTATAGACAGGCTCTAAAAACTGCTAGGGCAGAGCATATCCACAAACTCATTGAAAATAACCAAAACAATCCAAGGTTTTTATTTAGCACAGTGGCTAAATTAACAAATTACCAGACGCCACCTGATTCAAATATTCCACCAACGTTAAATAGTAATGACTTTATGAATTTCTTCACTGATAAAATAGATAACATTAGAAATACAATAGCGAATGTAGATTCTACAGCGTCTAACACTTCAGTTTCATCCATCGCACCCAAAGATAAACTGCAGTGCTTTACAAATATAGGACAGGAAGAGCTAAATAAACTTATCACTGTATCTAAACCAACAACATGTTTATTAGATCCTGTACCCACTAAATTACTAAAAGAGCTGTTACCTGTAGCCGAAGAACCGCTTCTCAATATCATTAACTCGTCGTTATCTTTAGGTCACGTCCCAAAACCATTCAAGCTGGCGGTTATCAAGCCTCTTATTAAGAAACCAAAACTAGATCCTAGTGTACTGGCAAATTATAGGCCTATTTCAAATCTTCCATTTATGTCTAAAATTTTAGAAAAAGTTGTGTCTGCTCAATTGAGCACCTTCCTGCATAAAAATGATCTGTATGAAGAATTTCAGTCAGGTTTTAGGCCCCACCATAGCACAGAAACTGCACTTGTTAAAATTACAAATGACCTGCTTCTTGCGTCAGATCAAGGCTGCATCTCATTTCTAGTCTTACTTGATCTTAGTGCTGCGTTCGACACCATAGATCATGACATACTCATAGATCGATTACAAAACTATACAGGTATTCAAGGGCAGGCTCTAAGATGGTTTAGATCCTACCTGTCCGATCGCTACCATTTTGTTTACTTAAATGGGGTGTCATCTCATTTATCATCAGTAAAATATGGAGTGCCACAAGGATCCGTCCTAGGTCCCCTTCTATTTTCAATATACATGTTGCCCCTTGGTAATATTATTAGAAAATACGGAATAAGCTTCCACTGTTATGCTGATGATACTCAGCTATATATTTCAACGAGACCAGATGAAACTTCCCAATTATCTAAGCTAACAGAGTGTGTTAAAAATGTAAAAGATTGGATGACAAATAATTTTCTCCAATTAAATTCGGATAAGACAGAGATATTAATTATTGGACCAAAAAACACCACACAGAATCTTGTAGATTACAATCTGCAACTAGACGGATGTACTGTTACTTCCTCTACAGTCAGAAATCTGGGTGTTATATTAGACAGCAATTTGTCTTTTGAAAATCATATTTCCAATGTTACAAAAACTGCATTCTTCCATCTTAGAAACATTGCCAAGCTACGAAACATGTTATCTGTTTCTGATGCAGAAAAGCTAGTTCATGCATTCATGACCTCTAGACTGGACTATTGTAATGCACTTCTAGGTGGTTGTCCTGCTTCGTCAATAAACAAGCTACAGGTAGTCCAAAATGCAGCAGCTAGAGTCCTTACCAGGTCAAGAAAATATGATCATATTACCCCAATTTTACAGTCTCTGCACTGGCTACCTATTAAGTTCCGTATCTGTTACAAATTATCATTACTTACCTATAAGGCCCTAAATGGTTTAGCTCCTGCGTACCTAACTAGCCTTCTACCACGCTACAACCCATCACGCACCCTAAGGTCACAAAACGCTGGACTTTTGGTAGTTCCTAGGATAGCAAAGTCCACTAAAGGAGGTAGAGCTTTTTCACATTTGGCTCCCAAACTCTGGAATAGCCTTCCTGATAATGTTCGGGGTTCAGACACACTCTCTCTGTTTAAATCTAGATTAAAAACGCATCTCTTTCGCCAAGCATTCGAATAATGTATCTCTTAAATTGTGAGTGTAGTTGCATCTGCATTTTTATTCTTTAGCTTGGGTTAAACTAATTTTACTTTGTTGGATCAGCAGCTATGCTAATGATGTCTCTATCTTGTTTCTATGTTTTGCCACGGGATTTACATCCCGTGGTAACTAGGATTTACACAAGCTCCAGTCTGGATCCAGAACACCTGAGAAGAGATGATGCTGACCCTCAGAGGACCCCAGATGATCCTAACCTTGAATCAACAAACAGAACTAACAATTATTGCTACATGTGTGACTGCATCATATAATTACTATTAATTAATAATATTGATAGTTCATCATCTAGCTGACTACGTCTTGTATTATTATTATTATTTTTATTTTTCTAAAATCCTGTCAAACGTGCACAAACTACTAGCTACTACTAAATATTGTAGAAACATAATTTTCTGTAAAGTTGCTTTGTAACGATTTGTATTGTAAAAAGCGCTATACAAATAAACTTGAATTGAATTGAATATAACTGCAGATCTGCACGTAGATGTCTTCAGTCCAGGACTTTCATCAAACATGCGAAGTCTGGTGCAGATCAAACATGGTATGTGAGTTAGAGTAAAGCATGGCATATCCTGTTGCCAACAGGTGGCACTATCATGATAACTGATTTTTTGCATATAGTAGATCTCTCCAGGCCAGGATTCGTATCAAACATGTTAAGTTTGGGGCAGATTGAACATTGCCTTTTTAAGTTAGTGTAAAGCATTAAATATCCTATTGCCAAAAGGTGGCAATATTAATATATTTTAATACTGGCTTTTTGATGTATTCAGGCCAGGACTCGTATCAGACAAGATAGTTAGGTCAGATTGGACATTTATTGCTTTATTGTAAAAAAAAAAAAATTCTTATAAAACTCTTATAAAATGTGTGAAGTTTGGTGCAGATTGAACGTTGCATATTTAAGTAAGTGTAAAACAAGCCATTTCCTGTTGCCAGCAGGAGGCGCTATGATTATAACTGAATATTGGCCTTTAGATGTGTTCAGGCCAGGATTCACAAAATGTGTGAATTAATAGTATTAAAGGGATACTCAACCCTAAAATGAAAATGTTGTCATTAATCGCTTACCCCCATGTCGTTCCAAATCCATATAAGCTCCGTTTTTTTTTTTCGGAACACAATTGAAAATATTTTGGATAAAAACCTGGAGGTTAGTAAATAACAGTGTCAAGGTCCATAAAAGGTATGAAAAGTCATTGTCAGAATACTCCATCTGCCATCAGACGTGGGTTATATGAAGTGACGGGAACACTTTTTGTAAGCGAAAAATTTAAGAATAACGAAAAAGGAATTATTGAATAAAGTTGCTTCATATAATCAGGGTTTTTTTTCTTTTTTTCCCTTCATGTCTATTATACAGTGATCTAATGGAGCTTAAGAAATCAAAAGAAATCAAAAGATCTGAGACAAACTCAGCAAGTGCCTCAACAACCAGTCAGAAGACAATCCTAGATTTGCAGGTCTTATTAGGTTTATGCTAGGAGTGTTGTTTTAATCCTGGATTTACCCTTCTCCATATATCTACCAGATAATTTCTAGTAGTGAATTTTCCAATTGTGTGATTTAAGTGGTTGCTGTCAAATTTAATGGGCCTTTTCCAATGTTTTATGACATTGCCAATGTCTTACCATCTGGTGACATATTCCAGTCACCTCCCATTCAAATTAAATCTGCAAAATCTGTAGGGTACAATGTGTTGAGCTCTGATAGCGTGACGTGAAGCGTATCTTCAAGCATTTGTTTATTTTGGGTATTAGTTTTATGTCCATACACACTTGTTAAGATAAAAATAACTTTTAAAACCACCATTAACCAATGACCTTTATCATCTGCACTGTCTGTAATTATGTCACCTGGAAACCTATGAAAACAAATTGCAACACCAGCAGATTTATTGGTCCCATGACTAAATAATATTCGATCACCCCATTGATTAGCCCAGAATTGAGCATCTGCCTCGGAAGAATGAGTTTCTCTTGTAACAAAAGACAATAGTTTTCCCTTTACTAAATAAAAACAAAGCCTTTCTTTTGACCAAATCCATTAGACCCCTCACATTTAACGAAGCAAGTGAAATTGAACAATTAAACATTTCTCAAGAAAGGGTAAAGCTATATATGAAACAGAAAGAACAATAAAGAACTTATGTCAAAGCTTTTGTGCACTTTCTTGATAACACAAATAGTCCCAAGAGTTCTCAATACACTCCTTTTACAAAGTAGATTTTTATCCATCAAAATATGAATTAATCAAGTATAATCAATATGAATCTAACCATTTATGTATCAATTTATTTTACTACTATAATCATGTATTTTCCTGTGTGTAGAGGCCTGCATGAGAAATGTGCAGACATTACAAAACTGTAGTATATGGTGAAGCTGCACATCCTATTTGGACAAAATATATGATGGGACTTCTTTAGTCATGGAACATATAAATTGGGGCCTCCTGTCTGCTGGAGACAGCCAAAAGAGGTTAAAGAGTTGATAAACAATAACCATATGTATGAAATGTATTGTACACACCTAGAGGAAGAAATGTATAAAAGACTGAACAGACACAGACTCGATAGACTGTTCTGCAGAGCTTTCTCGGTTTTATTGTCTCTTGATAATAATATATAAGTTCTGGAATCAAAACCCCAAGACTCTGAGAATAATTCTTCACAGCAGCGGCAGAAGCCACCACAACATCTAGTGCAAACAGATCGCTACATTCCTTCTGCGGTTTAACCCATCCGTCGACCCTCTATGTACCCGTGTGGTCCGCGGTAGCGAGCTTGTTTCCCTTCTAGACAGGCTTGCTCAATCTGTAGCCACAGTTGCTTTCTTGCCTCTCTTTCTAACCTTAATGTCTCAGTGAGGCAAATGCCCTTCTCCCTGCACACCGGAGAATCCTTGCAGCATCGCCATATCTCCTCGTTCACATGTCTCCTAACAAATAAAACAAATGTGTGTCTCTTCCTGTTGTCATGCTTTTGGCTAACTCTGTGTACAATATCAATTGCTTCAAGTTGTCGCTCTTCCATGTCAGGGGCAATCTTAATAAAGAGTTGTATGATGTACGATCGGATGTTCTTATCCTTTTTTTCTGTCAAGCCATTTATTTTCAGAAACGATCACATTTCATATCTCTCTTGCTTCCTGATTCTCTCTATAAGCTCTTTGTTTTCTGTAAACAAACGTTCCTTGCACTTTTCTAGCTCGCTGATTTTTCTCTTACAAAGTTAAACTGTAGGCTATAGCTTTGGCTAAGCTAGTTCTTTTCCATGCTTTGAATGGCTTCCAATATGGTTAGGTTTGCGATCTCATCTTCCATTGATGCAGGTTTGCACTTCTTCTCGACTGGAATATTGCTTGGAGTTGTTGGTGCGGTATCTTTTCTTTTATATAATATGGTCACCCCCATGCCGTAACCGTGGTCGGCAAATCAAACTCTTTCACCTCAGTATTCATCGCAGCCTGTGTTTTACACTCTCACCTTCTTTCAATTTCAATCTCGCTGGTTTGGTCATATTTCTATGATCTGATTTCTAAGAGTGCACAACTGAGATTTTGGGACAAATTTGTTACCATCGCTAAAGTTAGTTACTGCTAAACACGCCATCTTGCCGGAACCTGTGCACTATAATTGAATCTTGGCATGTAGATGTGTTCATGCCAGGACTCTCATCAAACATGTTAAGTTTCAGGCAGACTGGACACTGCATGCCTGAGTTACAGTAACTTCCTGTTTCACTGCATTAATAGCATGCTTTAACACTTAGCTTTGATTTGTTGCTGTCTGAGGGGAGTTTCTTGCACTTCTGAATTGTTTCCCGCAGTGTTTGCTGTTGTGGCACACTTTTCTTCTTGGCACTCGAAGCCTGTGTAAATTAATCATACTCCTTTCTATGATGCTTCTGCAAGTGTTTAATCCAGGGTGACCATAGTCCTCTTTTGCCTCAACTTTTGCTTTCTACAGTCGCCCTTAGTGTGCATTTAAAGGAAGATCAGATATTTGTCAATAAGCTCAGGATCTGTTGAGCAGTAAATCCTTCAGCATGGTCTGTCAGCCCATCTCTCCTCTCAACCTGTGATCAGTGAAATCTGACTCCTGCTGTTTGTGTTGGAATTGGGCTACTTTTAAACTATCGCCATGACTTGATTTTCCCCCTGCAATGTTTGTATTGAAATATTTTGCGTTCAACCTATGCACTAGATGTTTAGTTTTGTGAAGTGGGGCCACTGGTAGGAAGCCTTTAAGCTGTGTTTATGATCAATATGCATGTGTATGATCAACAGTGACTGTAAAATACTGTATGTACAGTGAAGTGAAGTGACATTCAGCCAAGTATGGTGACCCATACTCAGAATTTGTGCTCTGCATTTAACCCTTCCGAAATGCACACACACAGAGCAGTGAACACACACAAACACTGTGAACACACACCCGGAGCAGTGGGCAGCCATTTATGCTGCGGCGCCCGGGGAGCAGTTGGGGGTTCAATGCCTTGCTCAAGGGCACCTAAGTCGTGGTATTGAAGGTGGAGAGAGAACTGTACATGCACTCCCCCCACCCACAATTCCTGCCAGCCCGGGACTCGAACTCACAACCTTTCGATTGGGAGTCCGACTCTCTAACCATTAGGCCTCGACTTCCCAGGGCTTGACATTAACATCCGCCAAATGCAGGTGGATTTTGATCGGGGCCGGTAACACAGTGACTCCAACTAGCCATTTTGCGGGTTGAATAATTGCCACTGTGTGAGTTGGAGGCTAAGTATAAGTTTAGCACAGATATATTTTTACTCGCAAACACTCTGACTCTGACTGAGCGCTTCAGTTTCACTCTCTGTCAAGCGATCTGTGATATTTCTCAGTTCATCTCAATGGATACGCAGCCACCTGTATTAAACTCTAGTGTGAAGGCGCACAAATCGCTGTCGCTTTCTCTCTCACACACAGAGAGACCGAGAGAGAGAGAGAGAGAGAGAGAGAGAGGGAGGGAGAGAGAGAGAGAGAGAGAGAGATAGAGAGAGAGAGAGAGAGAGAGAGAGAGGGAGACAGAGAGTGAATTGACTCGCTACATTTAAACAATATACTTTTTTGTATTTTCCTGTCAAAATAACGGCGTTCCTATGGATGGAAGTCTTTAGCTTTTAAGAACAGCCTGGTTTTCCGGTAGTGGGTGGAGTTAATGCGCTAATGGAAATTCAATTGGCTGGGGCTCACCTATTATCGTACCTGTTTTGAATTCAGCAAATCAGTTCAAGCGAACACACAAAACCTGATTAATATTCATGAATCCAGCGGCTCATCAATCCTATTTTTGTTAGTTTTTTCCCCAATTTTTTTTTTGTCAGAAACATTGAATGACAGAAAAAACAACCACCTCTCAAGTTAAAATGTTCGGTTAAATTGACTAATATGCATTCAAACATGGTTATCAAATGTACTTCTAATTACTTAAGTTGTATTAAATAATACTTCATTATTATAAAAAATAAAGCTTGACTGACTGATGTTAAAAGTATATTTTAAAAAACTGCGCCATTTTACAAATATTATATATATATATATATATATATAATATTTGTAAAATGGCGCAGTTTTATATATATATATCTATCAGTCTGGCAAGTAAACTAAAATATTTACTAGCCAATGGCGATTCAATTGCCAAGGTGTCCGTAGAGGGTTGCAACCTAACCAGTAGTCAATATTAGGGCCTGAGCACAAAAATGACACAAACTGAAATGTGTTCTTTATGATGAGAGGAACGTTCCCGTCAAATTTTAATGAAGATAAAAGCAACTTTGTCCAAACCATGGCATGCATTTTTCGACTGACTTTCCAATGAATTTCCCAGAATCCAAGAATTTCCCAGTGTGGTTCAATCAATTAATTCTGAGTCTGATTCTGATATTTAAACAGACAGTGCATGATAAAGGTGTTTTTTTTCTTCAGTTTTTCATATTTTTTATTAATCTTCTACATCCAAGCACCACTTTTATTATGTAACAAGAAGCTACTTTTTTATGTCTTTATCTTAATACATGGATTTATTTTAAAAAGGAGCTTTACACACAACCTTATTAGAGCTAATGACAATGACCTGTATTGTTACACATTTATGTAGTCTTGATTTGGGTGTGTACAGTGGTTTTACATTTAAAAGGGTTGTAAATCTAGTTCAAGTAAATATTAGCACGCCAACAGTCAACATTTATCAGGTAATTTCACAACAACTGAACTGATGTAAATGAGTGTCAAGTTACTGTCAAGCCCTGTGTATGTATTTTAGATACTATGGAAAGGACATATTTTGAGTTTTGATATTTGAGATTGCACTACTTTGGGCACTTTCGGCATTACTTTAACCACCAACCACAATTTACAGCCCCCCGGCCCGGCCTGCACCCACTGTCCTCTTTTTGGAAAACTAAAATATTTTCACTCTAGTTTAATCAATTTCATGGTGTTGAATCTTTCAACACTGCTGCCACCTCTCGAAATGCTTGCATTGTATAAACTGCACAGTATCTAGAACTTTACAGCATGTCGCAGAGGTGCTGTTAAGCATTTGTGTGACAGTTTAAGATTAGGTCTGTGCTCGTATCAGATCAGATTATACTTCCCCAACTCCTACGATATCCGATCCAGTAATTTTGGCCAGTATCGAAATAACTCCAATTCATTCACGATTCTCCTTTTACAATTCAAAGTGCTTCATAGGCTTCATCTGTCTAGGAGCAAGCTGGCTAAGATGTATCCAGGGTCAAAGTCATCTTACCCCAGATGTGGGTTGGATCCAGCAGTCCCGAGTCATATATTTTGGGGATGCCCCAGAATAAAAAATTTTTTGGATAGACATCTTCAGAACTTTTTCATCTATATATGACAAAGACATAGACCCTAATCCCTTGACTGTAGTGCTGTAAGAAGTGCACCTGTCACTTGCCTTTTCCTCATTACTGGCTAGGTGCCTGATTCTTCAGTTGGAAAAAGGCAAAGGGCCACCATCTCAAAAACACTGGGTAGAGGTGGTCTTATCTTAAACTTGAGCACCTTAAGAATACTATCCAAGGCTCCTCTGTAAAATGTCTGGCAGCCCTTTTTATCTTATGTTGAATCCTTATGGACCCCCCCCCCTCCCTTTTTTAAGGGGTGCTTATGTGTTTGTTGTTTGTATGTGTTTCGGTGTGAAATATGTGATTTAAAAAGAATGTTGTATATATGTTCATGTGGCTGAGATTGTTGTATAGTAATGAAAATCGACAAAAATATTTGAATAAAAAATGCTGCTAAACAGAACCACTGCAAGCATGTTGCATGTAAAAAGGAAGTGTTTTACAACAGCTGGGGAATTTTTAATAGAGAAAGAGAAGTTGTGTATAGTTGAGATAACACCTCACCAAGACATAACTGAAATGTTGTGCAATGCAGTGGATGTCAGTGTCATGTAGCATTATTTGCAGCCATCAATTTACTTCAGTACGCAGTGTTTCACTTCAGACACTCTATCATTCACGATCCTTGATTAAATATTTTTTTATAAGCAATCTTTATGCATCACAGTCCTGAAATTGAAAAACAGACACATAGAAGTGAAATCTTTGCTACCTGAAGATGGAGCATTTGTTTTCTCAGACTAATAGGCTACAGTTAAAGAACCCATTTAGCCTCTGTTTATCTGTCTAGAGCAAAGCTAACACTGGAAAATCCTGTTTTCAAAGTTTTGTCTACTAGTTTAGGCAAAGTAGTCAAACAAAGCTGTCTGTTTTGTTTGACCTACTAACACGACATCTTTAAAAAGCTATTTCCAATGAACCAGGAATTATTTTCCCCAGATCATGGATGTAAATTGGATTGGAGTTAGGGGTTTTCCAGCTGTTAATGCTAGTCAACATTATCAAGAATGAAACGGGTCTCCGAGTGGCACACCAAGTAACAGTTGAGTTGTTTTTTTCTCAAGAATGATGTAGTTATTTCCAGACAGACTGACCCTATTTCATTCTCACCGTTTGTCCACTAACAAAAATGAAGAAACATATGCGAGTTTTAGGGCAAATGCACTTTTTTTAACACCAGGGGGTGTTATAAACTCAAAAGATAAGTACGTTGACCATAACTTGAACCTTATTCTGACAGTATCGCCCTCTTTTTGGAGCCACAGTGTATACAATGCATATTAGTCCCAGCAAAAACCTGTGAGAAAAAACAGCCTTATTTTGCTTGTCTCGCAATGTTAGCATAAACTAAGTTCCTCCTTTTCATAGAGGATGTTCAAATGTCTGTCAGCATAACCCACAACATCTAAGCTACTTTCTCTTTTTTTTCTTTCTTTAATTTTTCTACTTTTGAGCTTTACTTTGAAGTCTTGGTCTTGTAAATCTGCTTTCATTTCTGTATATTCAAATTGGTCACATTTACTGGGTTTCTGTTAGTGATACACTTATGTCACAGTATAGCATGCATTGTTCATGTATTTGCTTTTAAAATGATTTCAGCTTTTTATTTTTGAAGGCTTTGTGATCAGTGGTGGATGACAATAGGCTAAAATATGTGCTATCATTTATGGATTACTGGTAAAGTTTGAGAAGTTATGATCAGCAATTATTTGCATATCAAGCTCCTATTATCATTAACCCACAAATCTAATTTTCAGAGCAGATGTATAACTGTTTATAGGAAGTCAACAGGAAGAATGATTTCTGGGGGTGTGAATTTCCAGGTTACATGACTACTTCAGTGAAAGAGGAACTTTCAGGCTCTTTCTGCAAAAAGAAACGGCAAACGGCAGCTTGACCATTTCAGTCCGCTACCGAGATACAGACACAGGTGATACAGTTTCGCCTACACGATATTGTAAGTTTATTCCCATTATGAAAGTTTTATTTGAGTTACATAAGTGCAAATAATTATTTCAATGTTAATTTGATGACTTTCATCAGAGGCGGACAGTAGTGAAGTATTTTTACTTTAAATTTAAAAAGTATTTTTCTTTGGAAAATTTTACTTCACTACATTTCAAAGCATAATGTCATAATTTTTACTGCACTTCATTTCATAAATAAAAGTTGTTGTTTGTTTTACCTTAAATACTTAAGAACATTAAAAATGTACTTTTTTATTGTACTCAAATAAATCTTTGAACGACTTTTACTTGAGTAAAAGTAAGAAAGAAATAGATTTCTAATGTAATTAAATATTAAATTATATTTAATATGAAAAGTAGTGCAGTAATAAGTATAATATCATGCTTTGGAATATTGTGAAGTAAAGAAAAACACTCTAATAAAGTACAGACACGTGAAAAGTTATTTTACGGCAGAGTAAAAATACTTCAGTACTGTCCACCTCTGAATTTCAGTGTAAATAACAGTACTAAAAATAGATCACTTTCTCTTCTGAAATACATAGTTGTGAATGTTTTCAATATAGATATAATAATATATTTTTTTCTGTCTTTTTAGACCATGGTTTCAAATAGCACACATAGCACAATTGCAACGTTTAGTTATTCTGCAACGAGTCCTTCAAGTCCTAATAGCACATCTTCACTTGGACTTCTTGTGGGTTTGCCTATATTCTTTGTGGCTTTGCTGCTGGTGGGGATAGCAGTGTTTCTCTGGTTTCGACACAGAAAATCAATGGATATTGAATTATCGAACAAACTTAAGAGCCAAGATAAGAGTCACAATGGGGATTCCAGGGAGTCTCCATACAGTGGATACACCGGAGGACTTCAGCCCGCACCCCAGAGCCCAATCTATGAGAACTTTCAAGGTGGACAGTCTGATCTGCACAAATTTCAGAGTGCTGTACAGAGTGAGAACACTCACAGGTAAAGTACAAAAGTCAAATCTCACTGCACTAATGTAGATCATTAGAAACTAGGTCATGAGCAGGTTAAGATAAGTCTTTACAATAGAAATGGAATTTCCTGCGAAGATCTGTTTTGCAAGATCACAGTGACACACTGAATGTGTGGTAATAACGGTCAGAGAGAGTTACAATAAAGGAGTTTTTATTTTGCAGCAATATTTATTGGGTTATGTATTGGTGAAAATTAAGCAGTTCAACTTTTTATAAGGATGTGAGTTTCCAAGAACTGAATTTCACTTTTGCCCCCCATTTAGAGACCATCAAGCATACGTGCAGTGTGATCCACATGATGCAATCTACAGCAATGATCCTGCCCTCTTCAATCCAGACGGGGCTGAAATCTCTGAGGATGTTTACATCATGCCAGATGCTTGAAAGTCTGAAATGTTTTGCTGTCCAGTATTAATGCCCAAAATGTTCAGTAGAATCATTTGTACTGGCATGATATGAAAAAATAACAAGTCTTTATTTTTAAAGGGTGAAATCTAGGGCAAAACAATTTGCCCGAGAAATAGTGATTCAATGGCCCTAACAAACATTACATGTAGTTTTTTGTCTGAACTCACTGTGAGACAGCATAACATAGTCATGACCTCATTGATCACAGTTTAACAGGTGTTTTTGCCGATTGTAAATAATCCCAGCTGAAAAGTCCAGTTTAGACCAGCGTGAACGTTCCATGCTGTACAGACTGGTTTGTACTGGTTGGGTGGACCAATAACTAAGTTCTTGTTGAGATGCTGGGTCATATGCTGGACTTTTCAGCAAAGGGGGGGGGGGGGGGCATTCACACATTTTAATGTAAAATAAAAATATTTGCTGAATTAATGAATTTGGTCAACTTCTATTCATGAACGTTTGTGGTCAGTAAAGTTTATATATATACACATTAATTATTACTTTTATTTAACAAGGGCACATTAAATTAATCGAAAGTGATAGTAAAGACATTTATAATGTTACACATGATTTCTATTTTAAATAAAGGCTGTTCTTTTGCAAAAAAATAAAAAATCATAGTTTCCACAAAATTATTAAGCCCGTTTGCACAACATTGATATTAATAAGAAATATTTCTTAAGCAGCAGATTAGCATATTAGACTGATTTCTGAAGAATCATGTGACACTGAAGACAATGTAGTGACTGATGAAAATTTAGCTTGGCAATCACAGGAATATTATTAGTTGTATTTTAAAATATATTGAAATTGAAAAACATTCAATTGAATTCTATTGTTTTATAATATTGCGGTTTTATTGTATTTTGATCAAATAAATGTAGGCTTGGTGAACAGATTTTCAAAAGACATTACAAAAATCTTTCCAACCACGAACTTCTGAACAGTAGCTTATGTGCAGTTAATTTCACACGCCCTTATTTCATAAGGATTATGCTCATGTTTTCACATGCAAAGCTTGTTCTTCAAGCTTCCATATTAATTAGATGGTGGTAATAATTATCTATCTTGACTGTGTCTTATGATCTTTTTGTCACTGTGACTCACTGAAACCTTTACTGAAAGATCTCCTCTCTCAGCGATTAGCTACAAATTAGCTGAGAATGTCTTTTCCACTTCCACAACTAAACGAAACAAGTGGAACATTAGACAAGCAGGGGGTTGGATATGGAACTGTGAAACTGCCAGAAATGTCTCAGGCATACAATTCAGTCTTTGTTTGCCCATTTGTCTAGGTGTTAATCATACACATCTCTCTGGAAATGTATAAAATACGTGGTTTTCTTAAAATTGCTGCATATCCTGTTGACAAATGACTTTGTCAGTTATATTTCTCAACTGCAGATCTTACATGAGATTGCTGCTGATTTAAATATGCTTTCATTTTACCTCAAAGTTAAAGTCAGTTTAAGTCCATTTATAAGGAATTTAAACATTACATTGACGCAGTCCCATTAACTTTCTTTGGATGGCATGAGGCTACTGCCTTCATAAAGGCTCAAAAGCTTAAGCATGAGTCACTTGCGCTGTATCTAACTATGTACTGTATATATGTATTTTTTAAAGTGTACATGCATTTTATTTTTGCAAACAGTTGGTTTGTGAATTCTGCTTGTCGACTTTTTAAAGTTGTCAGCCAGATAAGATCATGCAACTTGTTGACATAGACGAAGTGAGAATGACTTGTGATGGTCTTGGTACACTCTCAGAAATTTTTTTTTTTCTTTGTATCTTATTTACCTGTAACTGGTACATATTAGTACCTTGAAGGTACATATTAGTACTTTAAAAGTACATATTAGTAAAAGCATGTAGTACGTTAAGTATATAGTAGCCTACCTGAAGTGTACATATTAGTAAGTTTTTCTGAGAGTGTATCTTTAGAAAGTGCAGCCTTGAAAGCACAAGCTAATCATTAATGTGATGTATGCCATCATTTTTCAGTAAAATGGTTATGACATATAACTGTCTTGGTGTTTTCTGTAGGCCTAAGCTATTAATGAAAAATGTCTGTCAAAAAAAAAAAAGAAGAAAAAGATTGATGTCGGCATGCTGCTATCGCCGTCAACAATTTTTAATAATATTAAATAATAAATGTGGAAAGTATCATTAAAATTTTGATATTAAATATTATATTTCACATTCTCTAAATAGGTACCACAGTCCTGGCTGAAGAATGTTTATTTAGAGACTTTCAAGGGGCTTTCAGTATTTTGAGACAGAGACATATTTAATTTTATCTGTGTTAGGAGGTTATTGACAGCCTACTTTATTATATTTCCTTACTGTAATTCTACTATACCCTCATATGTAAGAAGTAGATAGCAAATGCTCGTTTATATCACTACTTATTTTATATTAAACATGATTCATAATATTTAAACCTATTACATTTTTAATTTTATTGATATATGAACCATAACTTCATCTTTGAAGTGAGTAAAATGACATCAGAAGTACAAGGAATGGTTTATTGCTTTATGCTTCGGTGTGTGATGTTTGCAGATATTATTGTTATCATTACCAAGTGAAATATTACATTACGTCAAAACAATACATCAAATAATGTATCTCAAAAATAGTTATAGTCAGCAAAATCCTGCAGGGTCAACAGACAACAAATATTTATGGACTACAATGAGACTAGTATTATATAAATACTGAGTCACAAATGAACTCACGTCTCTGCTGTGGTTGCTTCAGAGGACATTGACTCTCTGGTCAAGGCCAGCGACACCTATGTGTGTTTTCAAGGCTACAGTTGTTAGATCTGACCCACTTTATAGACAGGATAAATATGGATATTGATTGACACGGATAAATACCTTTTATGGGTATTTATGGAATGACCCACCTTGAAATATTATCTAGAACCGGGGGTGGAAATTGTAAATTATTATTGTAAAAGACTGTAATTTAAACGTACCTATGTAAAACATAAGTGTGATCTCATTTTATAGCTCATTGTTATATGATCAGAGTGAGTCAGACACATATGATTCATTCCGATGGCCTGTTCTCCACAATTTCATAGTATTTAAACATAGATTTAAAGCTTTTTACAACATCCAGAGTTTTTATACCAGCTCAACCTTTGATTGGGTTTCATAAATTACTGTATGTGAGGATTTTCATCTTATATTCAAAAGTGTTGCATTGAAATGTGATCAATGATTCAGCCATTAATCATTCATTCTGAATATCCATCTTCTTAAAGCGATATACTTTATTAACATTCTTTCAAAAATACAAAAGGGTTTTTGATTCATTCACAACAAAGCAACAAACGAGTACAAAAACATTTCAAATAAATTACAATAAATAACTTGATATTCCAGCAAGTCAATCACATGGAAATACAGTACCCATTTCAACATTTCAGTGTTATGCAGAAAAGCAGGCATCTGGTTTCCTTAAGAAGCCAAACCTATGTAATGTAACCAAATGGGGGTGATAAAATTGATTTGCATTTTATCAGCTAGATATTTTGCTTCCTTTTCATCTTCTCTTTTGAGAATATAGTGTTCAGTGGATAACCAGTGCCCGTGCTGTTCAAGCGCAGTGGCATTTACTAACTATCAAATCGTTAAAAGGCGTGAGCTTCAACTTTCCACGGCTGTCATAGTGCATGAGAACCATCGGCTCATATGCAGCTGGTACACAGCAAGGCCCGGGTGTTGTTCCCTTAGACAAGAGATGCAGACGAGACTTCACCTGCGTATGCATACTAGCAGGTTTATAATTGTGTGGGCAGGAACCATCACAGTAGTGCATAGTGTAGCCCGAGGGAGCAATAACCCAGTCTGACCAGCCGATGTCTTTGAAAGAAACATTTAAAGACTTTCGCCTGCAGTGACTTTCATCATCAACGCTTTCCTCTCTAGTAGATAGAGCTCTCTTGTTTCTTCTCCTCACTGCTTGGTCAAGTTGTAAAACAAGCTGAGGCATGGATTGTGTACTCACTTCTTGTTTTTTAAGGAGGCAAATTTCAACAACTAAAAGCTCAGCACTGGTGTCCTTAAGCCACTTCTTAACCGCAAATGTCAAATGCAACGTAACATCCCGAGTACTCAAGTCCCCCGCGTGAAATACAGTCCCTGTATGAAAACCAGGAGGTTTATGCATTCTAACCACAATGTCTTTTGAGAGCCACGGCTGGCCTGGTGTGATTTTGTCTGTGTGTGGTCTCTTAATTTGCAGCCTTGCATGTTTGAGGTTGACTCCAGTTTTAATGCGTGAGTTTTTGTAGAAAACAGCTCTGAACCACTGCTTCTGGGAATCCACGGAAGAATTCAGAAGCTGTACTGTTAATAAATAATAATAAAAACTTTAATTAGACAGTGTTAACCAGATACGTAACATATATATGTGAAAATTAGTATATCATATAATATATTACATAATATAATTATATAATATTATATAATATTATTACAAAATAATAATATATAATACACATACAATATAATATATACTATATATATATATATATATATAGTACACACACACACATATATACACTTTACAAAATTCATCCAAATGAAAAAAACATTAAAATTAAGTTCAAAATAAAGAAAAACTGAAATTCAACAATGCAAACCAAATATATACTACACATAAATATATATGCAAATAAATATTATATATTGACGTAAATAAGTTACATGTGAATGTAAGTAAATTAAATATTTTTATTATATATAAATATCTATCTATCTATCTATCTATCTATCTATAAATTGGATAACGCAAACTAAATATAAATGTATAAAACGTGTATATATTTTATTTTTAGACTACTTGAGTCCAGTGAATATGAATAAAATCAAATATAATACATTCATTTTTTAAATCCGCACATAAAAGTTAAGTCTACACAATTACACTATACTTTATGTAACAACTGTATTTATAGCTTACCTGTTCTGGGAAAGAGCACTGTAGAGGCTCTTCTTGCAGGCTGAAGCTCCTGTTCCTCACTGGAGTTGCCCTTAAGCAAGTGTCCCATTCTCCTATACTGACGGTACATCCTGACCAGGTCCTGATGAGAAGCTCTTCCTCCAGGCCCGGGTGGCGCATCCATCCCGAGGTACTCCAGAATAATGCTCTTCAGAGCCTCAAGCTGCAGGCCCTTGTACGTTTCCTCATGCCCCTGTTGAGCTGTAGACTCTCTCAGACAAGAGCTAAAAATAACAGCCCATACAGAAAGGAGAAAGCACTGTGCTATTGAGTTCTGCATGGCAAATTCGTTTTGTTTGTGCTGTCTTTGTGTTGGTTAGTGCAATGAATGACATTCCAGACATGCTTTCATTTATACAGGTACAGGCCACGCCCCACTGGAGACGATTGCTCATCTACACCCACACTGAAACTTCACGTACATTTAACCATTCACTGCACAATGACACCATGTCAATATGACTTTTAGAAGAATAATGAAATTTGTCTTGGACTTGGGACTTTGGAGCTGTATACACACAAACACACGCATGAACGCAGAATGCCTTTCGTTTGCCATCAATATTATTTACTATGACATTTTCAAACAACACTGGAAAATACGGAAATACATAACCATGATGTAACAACAAGATATACAGGTCAAGAAAGATAAGCATTTAAACTGAGTGTATTACTGCATTACGTTTCTATATTTCATCATACCACATTTCAGAAGATCTGATTGATATGTATATTACTAATTATTTTAAGATAAAGAATAATCTGTAATTATGGGACCACCGTGGTGTGTGGTCTTGCCTAAACTTGCAGCGTTATCTAATAAATGACATTTCTATGTTACTTTTCAAAAATTCCTTTCTGTTTTCATGTAGGACACAACATATCTGTTTAGATATTGAGTGACAGACGGCAGTAAAACAAGAGCCACATGCAGTAGTAAAATAAAGCAAGACATATCTAAACAAAACTGAACTAAAAAAAAAAGGTTGGATAATTTGAATAAGTGCCAAAGCTTACGCATCACGTGTTGCGTATCACATGCTCAGATGACTCTTCTGAGGTAAAAAGTGTGTGAAAGGTTTTTAGGTACGTTTCAAACAAATACTGCGGCATTCATGCTGTCAGAAAGCCAAGAGTGCTGCATTGAGTAATTGGTCGTTTGAGGCCAAACAAAAAGACGGCTCTATTTCAAACATGAGGGGAAGGTTGTCACATGCACTCAATACACACCCACAATAAACTTTTTTGTAACAACACACCATATGTTACATCAGACAAATTATGACCTAAATGTATAATTTTTAATCATCCCCCTCTGCCACAGGTTAAAGGGCACGTCTGAGTGTTTAGAACATGCCCCGCTGTCAAGCTTCTCCAGTTAATTTACAACTAAATTACAAAAATACACACTGACACAGAATTCCTTAATTCTGTAAACTAAGAGCCCTCGGCACATTTAGATCACAGATGAACTAGCCTTCTCTGTAATTTATGATTTCACTGTGGCATTACCCAAAGGGTAATGTTTATTAATTTAGGCCTATGTTTTTATGTCAAATAGGCTATTTACATTTAATCAATTAATTCAACGAATCAATCAGAATACTGTATTCTGTTGCCACTAAAAATTGATAATCATCAACAAAAGTCATCTTTACACTGCCAAAGTGGTATAGGCCAACTAAAGCCTGACATGACATCAGACATTACCCAGACTATGAAATGCTGTTTAAAGGCGGCATAACTGTAATGCTTCGGTAGGGTTGCAGTACTATGATGAAAAACCTCATGGTCGATTATTGCCATTAATATTGTAATAATTATTATAATGTTGATTAAGATTATAGACAGCAATTGGTTAATTGTGATGAAACTGAATAATTCAACATACAAAACAGGGCGAGAACCAAATTAGTTCGTTGTTTTTTTTTTTTTTTTTGTTTTGTTTTTAAATGTAAGACTTCACATAGTTTTGGTAGACTGAAAAACGTACTCGGTTACTAAACGTAACCTCGGTTCTCTCTAGAAGAGCGAACGAGTACTGCGTCTTAGCTAAGACGCTACGGGAAAAGTCTCTTTTCACGAAATACTGAAGGAAAAAATTATCCTTAATTTTGTATTTTTGTAAAGCGCATTTGCAGCAGTACACAGCCATAGGCGAGACGGCTCGTTCGCTCATTGGCTTGTTCTGTGGCAACTGCACAGCCTATCGAGCGCGGGCTGATGCAACATCAGACCAATAAGGGCGCTTCGCGCCCTTCTTGCCACTTCCCGCCGAAACGGGTGTGGCCCAACCTATAAAAGGAGCTTGAAAAGGCTGACTCACCTGATTTTTCATCTCTTCAGCGAAGCTCACGCATCGCTGGATCACGGAGGAAGCAAGCGCCGTCTGAGAAAGCACATCAGCAGGACGAGCCATTCTGAAGCTGCTGGCATCGCCGCCTTCCACTGCCGTTCCTGCTGCGCTATCCGGCGCATATATCCTTTCAATTCTGTTATAACCAATGTTTGCTGTTTGCTTCGCACCCTTCTTGCCACTTCCCGCCGAAACGGGTGTGGCCCAACCTATAAAAGGAGCTCGAAAAGGCTGACTCACCTGATTTATTTCATCGCCGAAGCGAACCAGAGTGAATCGTGCACACGGCAGAGAACGCAGTACTCGTTCGCTCTTCTAGAGAGAACCGAGGTTACGTTTAGTAACCGAGTACGTTCTCTTACGAGAGCTCTCTCGTACTGCGTCTTAGCTAAGACACTACGGGAACCCAATGTAAAACGCCGTGCGCGCAGGGATCACACACCAATAAACCTGAAGCAACGCCCAGGATTTACAGTGCACAGTCACCTGAGGGACTCACAGAGAGTCCAGGACAGAAAAGGGAAAAAGCCCTCCGTCCTATATCCAGTAGCATCCGTAGATGCGGCAATATGACATCACACAGCCGAGGCAAGGCCTGACCAATGTGGCAATGCGGGTCTTACGCAATACTGCCCATATAACAGTCGGCAGCGCATAGCGCTCGTGAACTCAGAATTCCCCTCAGGGCCCTGATTCGACTATACCGACAACAGCCTTGCTTGCAAGGCGGGGACCTCCAGGTTATAGAACCTGATAAATGTAGACGGCGAGGCCCAACCTGCCGCCATACATATATCCTGCAAGGAGATCCCAGTAGACCACGCCCACGATGAGGCGACGCCTCTTGTGGAGTGTGCTCTGACGCCCAATGGGCACTGAAGGCCCCTGGAAGCGTAAGCTAACGCTATGGCGTCAACTATCCATCTGGATAGAGTCTGTCTCGAAACAGCCATTCCCTTGGAACGTCCACCGAACGAGACAAACAGCTGCTCTGTCTGCCGAAAGGCAGCAGAGCGAGACACATAAGCTCTTAAAACCCTGACAGGGCAAAGAAGACTCGAGTCTCCATCCTCCCCTGACACCGGCAGGGCAGACAGGGCAATAACCTGAGCCCGAAACGGTGTGTTGAGTGATTTCGGCACATAACCGTGCCTAGGTTTGAGTATGACCCTTGAGTCATTGGGCCCAAACTCCAAGCACGACTGGCTCACCGAGAGCGCGTGCAAATCACCCACACGCTTCACAGAAGCGAGAGCCAACAAGAATACTGTCTTGAACGACAGATGCTGAAGGCTAACCGATTGGATAGGCTCAAAAGGGGGACCCTTCAAGGCCTCCAAAACCGCCGCGAGGTCCCACATAGGGACTGACGGAGTTCTGGGAAGATTCAGCCTCCTAGCTCCTCTGAGGAACCGGATGACTAAATCGTTCCTTCCTATTGACTGACCGGACGCCGTTTCAGAAAACGCCGCGATGGCCGCCACAAACTTTGAGCGTGGATGGGGCTCTGCCCTTATCCAACAGCTCCTGTAGGAAGGAGAGGACCTCCGTCACCTCACAATTAAGGGGTGAATAACCTCGAGCTGTGCACCAGCTGGAGAACACCGACCACTTCGAGGCATACAGACGTCGTTTCGACGGAGCTCTAGCCTGAGTGATGGTATTTAGCACTCCCACTGCGAGATCAGCGGGTAACCGTTGAGCGCCCACACATGGAGGGACCACAACTCCGGTTGAGGGTGCCAAATCGAGCCCCTGGCCTGCGAGAGGGGGTCCCTCCTCAATGGTACCGGCCACGGGGCGACATCTGCTAACTGCATCAAATCTGGGAACCATGGTTGGTTCTTCCAAAGAGGTGCTACAAGCAGTATTGAACATCTCGTTTCTCTCACCCGTTCTATCACCTGCGGAAGGAGGGAGACGGGAGGGAACGCATAAAGCGGGCAGCACGGCCATCTCCGTGACAGCGCGCTTTCGTTCTTGGAAAAGAACGCGAGGCAGTGATCGTTTTCGTGGGACGCAAAGAGGTCCACCTCCGCCATGCCAAATCTCTCCCACAACAGCCGGACTGTTTGCGGGTGTAGAGACCATTCGCCCGTAGGAACATTGCCTCTGGACAGCCTGTCTGGACCCAGATTCTGCAGTCCAGGCACATGCACTGCTCTCAGCGAGCACACGTTGCGCTGAGCCCAAACCAGGAGGCGTTCCATCAGCCTGCACAGGTTTCGGGACCCGAGACCCCCCTGACGATTTATGTAGGACACCACGGACATGTTGTCTGCACGGACTACGACGTGGTGATCCTTGATATGGGGACAAAAGCGCGTCAGCGCGTTCTCCACTGCCAGCATTTCCAGGCAGTTGATATGATGGAGCTTTTCCCGTTCTGACCATAGGCCAAAGGACAGTCTGCCTTCGAGCAGCGCTCCCCATCCCGAAGGTGGAGGCGTCCGTCGACACCATTTTCACACTCGGGGAAGTCCCCAGGCTTACACCTGATCGGTACCAGCCGTTCGCTGTCCAAGGTGCTAGAGCCGCAACACAGCTCTGATCGACCTTGAAATGCAGCCAGCCAGACGCCCACGCTCTGCGCGGCACCCGAGCCTTCAGCCAGAACTGCAGGGGGCGCATGCGGAGCAGGCCCAGCCGCAGAACCGGAGATGCTGAGGCCATGAGACCCAGCATCTTTTGACAGTGTTTGAGCGACACGGTCGCGCCGCAGCGGAAAGAACTCGCTGCGCGCTGAATGCCCATCGCGCGCTGTGGTGACAGCCGCGCCGTCATGGAACACGAGTTCAGAACTATACCCAGAAACAGGATCGTCTGACTGGGGTTCAGCGAACTCTTCGCCCAATTGACACTGAGGCCGAGCTTCTCGAGGTGATCGAGTAAAACGGCCCTGTGGTCCACGAGCTCCGCTCGTGATCGGGCCAGAACCAGCCAGTCGTCCAAATAATTCAGCACTCGTATGCCTCTGAGTCTGAGAGGAGCGAGCGCTGCATCCATGCACCTCGTAAACGTACGAGGAGTCACGGAGGACTGTAAACTGGTATGCCTGGCCCTCGAAGGCGAATCTCAAATATCGCCTGTGGTTTGACGCTATCTGTATTTGAAAATACGCATCCCTCAGATCTATTGACATGAACCAGTCCCCTCTGCGAATCTGCGCGAGGAGTTTCCTGGTCGTAAGCATTTTGAAACTGCGTTTCATCAATGCCTTGTTCAGCTGTCTTAGATCCAGTATGGGCCTGAGCCCCCCGTCTCTCTTGGGCACCAGAAAGTATCTGCTGTAAAGCCCCCCCCTCGCTTTGAGCTTGAGACACAGGCTCTACAGCCCCTTTGCTCAACAGTTTTGATATTTCGGCCCGAAGTATGTGTGCTACTTCTGTTTTGACCGTAGTTTCGACGCGCGCTGAAAAGCGCGGAGGGCGTCGAAAAAAACTGTAGCGAGTAGCCTCTCTTTATAAAGCCTAGCAACCAATCCAAAACCCCTGGAAGCGCTGACCATGCATCTGCATGAATGGCTAAGGGCTGGATGCGAAGTGCGCTCTGTTGACCGGGCAACAGCGGCGCTCGGGTGTGCTGCGCATTTGAGGCGGGGAGCGCGCTGATCACAGCGGGCAGATCGCTCCTCCTCGACCCCGTCCCGGCGCTTAACCGACTGGGGGTAGGCTGAGCAGGTCCCGTGGGACTCGATATGTCTGCGAGTAACTGTGGGCTGCATATGTGCACATTTACCACTTTCAACTCGCTGTCTGCCTGTGCAGAGCGTACGTGCACGGGCCGCGTTTTTACAGAAGCCACGCGCCGTATGTGACATAGTGTATGTGGGCACTGGGGAGTGGGCACGTTTACTATGCGGCGCGCTCGACCAATCTGTGTCGATCTTATGTGCGCGAGCCCTGTGTGCAGGGCTGTGCTTACATGTGGAGATGGGCACTGAGGAGTGGGCATCGTCACTGCATTTATAGCACCATCGGCCGTGGCCGGACGAGCGTGCACAGGTTTTTTTTTTTACAGAAACCACATGACGCGTGTGACATAGTAATTGTGGGCACTGAGGGGTGGGCACGCTTACTATGCAGTGTGCGCGATCGACTTGAGTCGCTTTTATGGGCGCAGGCCCTGTGTGCAGGGCTGTGCTTATATGTGGAGATGGGCACTGAGCAGTGGGCATCGTCACTACATTTATAGCACCATCGGCCGTGGCCGGGACACCTGAAATTACACCTTTTTCGGGAAATATCTGGGTAGCCGTGATAACGGTTTTCGTGTGCAGGCAAGTGGGCAACTGTACAGGCTTGCGCATTGCAAAAAACGCTGAAACAGTCACAATCTCTGGAACTGAAACAGCGGCGCGCTTAGGTGAGAGCCCGGCCACAGCGGAACTCGTACACCGGCGCTTCGATGAAGCAGCCATCGTGTGTAGTGCCGACGCAGCGTCATGCAGCATGCGTAGATGGCTTTCCTAGGATGGCTTCGGGGCTCCCGGCCTCACCGTAATCCTCTGCCGCGGGCCCCGCAGTGCGGGGCGACGGCCGGTAGAGCGAGAACGGGGGTCTCGAGCTGCGTTGCTGAAGCTGTTGTGATAACGGCTTTTGTGTGCAGGCAAGCGGGCAACTGTGCAGGCTTGCGCATTGCAGAAAACGCTGAGACAGTCACAATTCCTGGAACTGAAACAGCGGCACGCTTGGGTGAGAGCTCGGCCACAGCGGAACTCGTACACCTGCGCTTCGATGAAGCAGCCATCGTTAGTAGTGCCGACGCAGCGTCACACAGCAGGCTTTAGATGGCAACACCGCTTTTGCTGCCGTCCAGCAGAGGGCGGACAAAGGTGCGTCGCTATAGCCTGTTCCACCTGCGGAAGTGAGTGGTAGTTCCTGTTTTTAGCATCATCAGTGTGGAGAATGCTAGTGAGACAGACGAATGAGTTCGCGCTGAATATGGAGCGTTCCAAGCCTTCGCCACCTCTTCGTGAAGCTCAGGAAGAAATGAGGCAGGCTTTGAGAAGTACGCTCATCCGAAAGGGAAATACCATCCAGCCGGGAACGAGAGGGGGGGCGCTGGTGCAAACCACTCGCGGCCGAGACTCATCGCGGCCAACATCGCCCCGGCTCCTTCTCGATGTCAGCTCGTCTGCTGGGCTTCTGAGCAGAAGGCGCGAGATCTTTGGAGCTCGCCCAGCCCTCACTGCCCGAAGCTAGCAGAGAGCGCGTGTCCTCTTCCCCCGACGCGGCCCTGAGATCGACTTCCTCGGACGATGCGCCGGCAAACAGCGGGCGCTGCCCACCGGGAAGCGATGCAGGGGGGGCCAGTGAAGCAGGGCGAACCGGCGAGCTCGGTTGAGCTGAAGACGGTTCCGGAATCCGCTGGAAGCGATGCTTTTACGGCGCCTCAGCGCAGCGGAGAATGCAGGCTCAGAGAAAAAGGCCAGGCGAGTCCTCAGAGTCACCATGGCAACAGCTCGCAGTGGGGGCATCCACCGTCAGCGAGCGCTGCATGATCTTCACCCAGGCAGGAGACACAGATGACGTACCGGTCTCCCTCGCTGAGTGGGGCTCTGACGAGCCGCAGGAAGGCATCATAAAAAAGACGTGAGCTCTTTTACGAGTGTGTGTCGCAGGGCGAACACACACACACACATAAAGAACAGCTTGGATATAACAGAATTGAAAGGATATAGGCGCCGGATAGCGCAGCAGGAACGGCAGTGGAAGGCGGCGATGCCAGCAGCTTCAGAATGGCTCGTCCTGCTGATGTGCTTTCTCAGACGGCGCTTGCTTCCTCCGTGATCCAGCGATGCGTGAGCTTCGCTGAAGAGATGAAAAATCAGGTGAGTCAGCCTTTTCGAGCTCCTTTTATAGGTTGGGCCACACCCGTTTCGGCGGGAAGTGGCAAATTGGTCGGCGGGAAGTGGCTTATTGGTCTGATGTTGCATCAGCCCGCGCTCGATAGGCTGTGCAGTTGCCACAGAACAAGCCAATGAGCGAACGAGCCGTCTCGCCTATGGCTGTGTACTGCTGCAAATGCGCTTTACAAAAATACAAAATTAAGGATAATTTTTTGCTTCAGTATTTCGTGAAAAGAGACTTTTCCCGTAGCGTCTTAGCTAAGACGCAGTACGAGAGAGCTCTCGTAAGAGAACAAAAAAACTGCTAATCAAACCGTCTCTGATTGGCGGTTTTATTCATGTGCTCAACAAATACCGTGTTTGAGTGGTCATAGCGCTCAACGCTGCAAAAAAACAGTAAAAACAGTAAAAGGAAACCAGTAAAAGGAAATCGCTAAAGAAACTAGTGCATATCCAAACATAAAGCCGCAATCGACAAGTTTTGTTTCTTTTCTCATTTCACTAATAATGACAGCCATAATCGTTTTGGCTTAATTGTTTTGCATTGTTATGTTGAATTTGGAGGGCATTTTTGCCTCAGGCTCCCATTAATTTCCACTTATAGAGCAGTTTCTTTGTTCACCCTAAGGGTTAATAGTTAATTCTAGCAACGTTGCTATTTATAAAGTAATTAAAATGTTTGTCCATCTGTTCCCCTGCAGTCCATACATTAGTAAGAGTACGTGTAATCAAGAGTTAAACAAAACTCAGCTTCACGATAAAGAGATGGGGTGATAAAGAAAGAGCATCTCCATTTATCTGACACCTAGTTTTTGGTGTCAGACGTTGGCCTTTATTAAGATGTATATAGATTAACGAGTCCCTCTACTGGTTACTGTGGAATATAGCAAAAACTGAACAGGAAAAAAAAAGCTAGACATTTCCTATGAAAGTGTCAAAATATTAATTTTTTAGGTACAGGAATAGTTGAATAAGGTAATTAATAAATCATGCAAAATTCCAAAAACCCCCTTAATCACTCCAGAGAGTCACAGCTCTAAATTCTGGCACAAAAATCTTTATATAAATGTTCTAAAATCTTAAAAAATACATTTTACATACAATACATTTTATAGACCTTGTCATAAACAATTCCATAACATTGATACATTTCTTGGATTATGAATTGGGTAGGAAGCATGAAAAAGCTCAGCCTGAAAAGTCGGATAAAATACAATAATTGTCATTTTCAAATAACTCTAACAAGCATAAACGATCCAGACTTTGTCCCAGAAACAGTGCATCAGACACACACAGTTAATGGAAAGGACAATAAGCAGTGGACTGCAAAAGACCACAATCCCCTTGATTTACCACAACAAATAACTCCACAGAAAATAAATAAATAATGTGCAAAAACAATTTGGCTCATTAAAATACAACTTTAACATGAAATAAAAAATGTGCACTCAGAATCATTTGGGTATTAAAACAAACAAGAATTCACATTGTATTGGTCAAAGAGAATGGGGACAAAGAGTAGCTTATGCTGTGTTGTGATTTTGTTTCGATCAATGTTGCATTGTAACATCAAAGGACTGTGGTGCCACTTGGTGACAGACATTATCCCATGACTGACAGTGCCAGGCTAACTGCCCAAATTATTCCAGCATTCTGAAAATAGGAATGTTTCATTAGCAAAACTTTTCCATTTATCAAAATATAAAATGCAACAAATATGAAGCTGTATGCACCAATGACACCTAAAGGGACAACATTTCATATTTTTTTTACAACCTACTCAGTCACATTGCTACATAGGCTATGTCTACATTTGTTTTAAGATTTTATTTTAAGACCTACACCGTCTACATACCCTACATTAATATGAAAGACATCACTTCTAGAAGCTCCTCAGCACAACAACCTGATTCACAACTCACCACCGCCTGAACTGTAGAGATTCGTGTTCTGATTGGTTCCTCGCAGACGGTCAGGTGACAGTGTGCTCGCTGTTTCAGGGTTGGATTGGATTGGGTCACTAAACAGGGTTAGAGATCTCGTGAGTGAAAGACATTCATCTCTTCAGTATGGGTTAAATTAACCGTAGCAAGGCTACAAATTATATTCATAATGGATGAGCCAAACATACTGAGGCGGCGTGGTCTGCAGGTTAGTTTGCATGAGTGACAAAGACAGCAGTAGGCTATTTTTTATTTGGATTAAATAGAATATATCTCTATTAATTTAGCAACATAAATTAAATGTTTCATCAGAATCAGCTTGTTTTATTATATTTTTGTTAAGCGATCGTTGGATTTTTGAAACCTTGTCGCATCCGTTTGTTTGTATACACTGAATCGTATAAATGTGGTGTGTTGGAAATAAAGGGTTTTTGGGTTACATACTTTGTAATTATGCAATATAACATTAACTGAATATAGGTTTTTATATAGACGACATTACAAAAAAAACAACAGCTGTTGATTTTATGCGCGTTTCAGTGAAGTCGACGCGTTTCACCAGCAGTTGCCATGGTGATTACGGCATTTGTTATGCTCTGATCTGTTTATGATGGAAAGACTCGGCTTTGCTTATTTTTGCGCTAACGTTACCCTCCCGATGAAATACTTTTTATAATCTGTCTAAATGGATTTATTCCTCTAAAGATGTTATTGTGTCTGAAAACCAGTGTGACAGTAAAATGTAGAGAAGGCGGGAGAGTGAATGAATCAAAACATATTTTAAGAATTTAATTTAAGTTATTTAAGCTATTCGTCTAAAATTGTGATATTTGCCTGTTACAAATGAACAATTCAGAACTCTTTAGTTCACCCCTAAACTGTGTAAATTTATGTCAAGTGGTAAATATAATACAAAATTGTAAATGTCTGTACGTGTGTGTAACTTAACTACTGAACCATATTTTGAGCTAAACTTGACAAAATCTCCCATCATCATTTTAAGGAAGTTCTCATTTGTGAAAACTGTATAAAATAAATAGTTATTTTGCAGAAAGTGTAGAAAGATTGCTGGGTTTTAAGATTATGTGGGTTAGGTTAAAGTATTTAAACTAGCTTAATATAAAAACAAGAAGTCTCTGCAATGTCCCCATCATAGCTAAGTATATTTGTGTGTGTGTGTGTGTGTGTGTGTGTGTTTGTGTATCACAAATCTGGGTCTATTTTTTGCTTGTTTTTATGGATGTATTTGTAACCTTTGCTGTCTGTTCAGCATTGTATATTCATTACCATGAATTAATCAAAATTACATTCATTATCACTAATGAATGAAGATAGCATTAGAAGCCAGATATGGAAGTATACGTTCTTTCCTCATGTAAAGTATAAATACATTACACTGTAACACAGAATCTACTGTCAGGAGGATGTTGGATGGATGGATGGATGGATGTTGGTCATGTGTGATTGTAGTTAATTCTTGTTGTGAATGGGCTGTCCACACAGCCTGTAGAGGTAAACCTGAATATCTGACTCTTCTGCTTCATCATCCACAACTGCATGTATGTAAGTGTGTGAACGTGAAACAGAACATATTGACACAAAGGTTGTGGGTTTTCACTTGTGCTGTCAAATGATTAATCGCGATTAATTGCATCCAATATAAAAGGTTTAGTTTACATAATATATGTATGTATGCTGTGTATATTTATTATGTATATATAAATACACACATGCATGTATATTTCAGAAAAATATGTTATGTTTATATATTAAATATACACTGAACAAAATTATAAACGCAACACTTTTGTTTTTAAACAACTCTTAAGATCTAAGACTTTTTCTATGTACACAAAATGCCTATTTCTCTCAAATATTGTTCACAAATCTGTCTAAATCTGTGTTAGTGAGCACTTCTCCTTTGCAGAGATAATCCATCCTCCTCACAGGTGTGGCATATCAAGATGCTGATTAGACAGCATGATTATTGGACAGGTGTGCCTTAGGCTGGCCACAATAAAAGGCCACTCTAAAATGTGAAGTTTTACTGTACTGGGGGGTCTGAAAACCAGTCAGTATCTAACGTGACCACCATTTGCCTCACGCAGTGCAACACATCTCCTTTGCATAGAATTGATCAGGTTGTTGATCAGGTTGTTGATTGTGGAATGTTGGTCCACTCCTCTTCAATGACTCTGCGGAGTTGCTGGATATTTGCAGGAACTGGAACACACTGTCGTATACGCTGATCCAGAGCATCCCAAACATGCTCAATGGGTGATATGTCCGGTGAGTATACTGGCCATGCAAGAACTGGGATTCTTTCAGCTTCCAGGAATTATGTACAGATCCTTGCAACATTGGACCGTGCATCATCATGCTGCAACTTAAGGTGATGGTCGTGGATGAATGGCACAACAATGGTCCTCAGGATCTCGTCACGGTATCTCTGTGCGTTCAAAATGCCATCAATAAAATGAACCTGTTTTAGTTGACTATATCATAACCCCAGCGCCACCATGGGCACTCGATCAACAACGTTGAGATCAGCAATCCGCTCACCCACACGACGCCATACACACTGTCTGCCATCTGCCCTGTACAATGAAAACCGGGATTCATCCGTGAAGAGAAGACCTCTCCAAAGTGCCAGACGCCATCGAATGTGAGCATATACTCACTCAAGTCAATTACGCCGCGAACTGCAGTCAGGTCAAGACCCTGATGAGGATGATGAGCATGCAGATGAGCTTCCCTGAGATGGTTTCTGACAGTTTGTGCAGAAATTCTTTGGTTATGCCAACCAATTGTTGCAGCAGCTGTCCAGGTGGCTGGTCTCAGATGATCTTGGAGGTGAAGATGCTAGATGTGGAGGTCCTGGGCTGGTATGGTTACACATGATCTGCAGTTGTGAGAATGGTTAGATGTACTGCCAAATTCTCTAAAACACATTTGGAGACGGCTTATGGTAGAGAAAAGAACATTCAATTCACGGGCAACAGCTCTGGTGGACATTCCTGCAGTGAGCATGCCAATTGCACGCTCCCTCAAAACTTGCGACATCTGTGGCGTTATGCTGTGTGATAAAACTGCACATTTTAGAGTGGCCTTTTATTGTGGCCAGCCTAAGGCACACCTGTCCAACAATCATGCTGTCTAATCAGCATCTTGATATGCCACACCTGTGAGGAGGATGGATTATCTCTGCAAACAAGAAGTGCTCACTAACACAGATTTAGACAGATTTGTGAACAATATTTGAGAGAAATAGGCATTTTGTGTACATAGAAAAAGTCTTAGATCTTTATGTTCAGCTCATGAAAAATGGTGGCAAAAACAAAAGTGTTGCGTTTATAATTTTGTTCAGTGTATTTATTTATAGTATAAATTATATGAATATAAAATATAGACTTGTAAATATTTTCAAAATATATGCATGCATTGGTGTGTATTTATATACATAATGAATGTACCTACTCGCATCTCAGCTTGTCTAACAGACATTTCTTGCTGGATGAAGGACCATCACCTTCAACTCAACCTTGCCAAGACAGAACTGCATGTGGTTCCAGCAAACCCATCGTTTCATCACAATTTCACCATCAAGTTAGGCACATCAACCATAACTGCTTCAAAAACAGCCAGAAACCTTGGAATTATGATTGATGATCAGCTGACTTTCTCAGACCACATTGCTAAAACGGTCCGGTCCTGCAGATTTGCTTTATTCAACATCAAGAAAATCAAGCCCTTTCTTTTGGAACATGCTGCACAACTCCTCGTTCAAGCTCTTGTTCTGTTCAGGCTCGACTATTGCAATGCTCTCTTGGCAGGTTTTCCAGCCAGTTCTATCAAACCTTTACAATTAATTCAGAATGCGGTAGCAAGATTAATTTTTAATGAGCCAAAAAGAATACACTTCACACCTCTGTTTATCAATTTGCACTGGCTTCCAATAGCTGCTCGCATAAAATTCAAGGCATTGATGTTTGCCTACAAAACCATGGCTCTGCACCCATTTCCCTAAATGTATTACTTTAAACTTTGTATTACTCTAACAAAAGATATATATATACAAAAAAAAGCCAGTGCTCTTCTGGGCTTTACTTTGGCAAAAACCAAGTACTGTGAAGTATATAAAGAAATACAGTTGCTTTTTTAAAAGCACTTCTTTTAGAAAGAGTAGCTTCTTTCTTAATAAAGAGCATCCTTGAGGAAAAGTTAGGCGCAGAACGGGTGGAGACTAAACAAGACAACCTTTGTAATTGGTCATCTACAAGACACTGATTCAAAGCGACAAAGTACACTACATTGACAGTGCCCTTGGAACACGACAGCATAGTAAAAGCCAAAGCGGGCCCTGGTAAAATAAAATTAGCTTGCACAAACATCTCCAGCTTCTGAGGGCTGGAATATATATCTAAAAGCCAAAAGGTATAAGCAGTGTCCATAAGGCTGAGCTTTTGATCTTAGTCACGTATTGATTAATGTAATATATATTCCTCCATACCAAATGATTTTATGGAAATGGTTTTGCTTTTGGCTTGAGCATTATTTTTAATGGAGCTAAAGAAGATAGCAAGGGGATGACATATGTGTGTCTCCACATAAGCACTTAAGCTTTTCTACTAAGCTTATATGTGAATCTTTTAGGAGTTTTAAGGAAATACACTCCAGCCCTGCAACTAATGAAGTATTCATTTAGCCTCATATTTCCTGATGATTTTTCTGATGTCCATCCAAATATTCTGTGGCCAAAAAGGGACAATGAGACATTGAAAAGCTTCAGTTTTGAGGACTGGCTAGGAACTTGGCCATTACACAGGAATGTTGTGAGTTTATAGCATAATTAGATTATGATAATTATGAATTAGGACCTTAAAGCTTTATAAGCATTAAATCAAGTCAGTGATAAAACTAGATCCCGAAATACGAAACCTATACAAGATTTGCTGTTTTCATTAGCTGTGTAACATTATGTTGACTACAGTTTAGTTTGAGTGTGTTAAACTGAAACAAACCTTGCATCTTCCTCAGTATGAGCTCTAGTGAACTGGAAGATTTGTTTCTGGTTCAGAACTAGGTTTTAAAGAATTGAAAGCAATGTCACAAAGATAAGTATGGACTACACGTCTATAAAATTCAATATTTGACTATTGTTGTGTGAGTATGATCATGGCATAATTTCCCCGGCTTATTTGATTCTCTTGAAATCAAAGACCCCTCTTACTCATGCTTTTTATTTTCATGCAATATTAAATGTAAAATTTGTGGATCCATTAAAACACACTTTGATACGCATGACTTCAGTTATTTAAATTAACTCAGTCTTTATTACTTTCCAGAAGGAACTGAGCCTTCCACGCAGAGGAAATATGTGAGTAGGCTTCTTAGTCTAATATCATTTTTTGTCACTGCATGTCATTTTTAGCCTCCATCTACTTTCCATTATACTTTCATTCATTTTAATTCACTTTTGACAATTTTAGTATTTGTTGTATTAATATTCAAAAAATCAAAAAGTCTGCATTGAATAATTTAAATTAATTAAAAAAGTATGCATGCAAAGCAAATGAAATTCATGTTTGCCTAACTAATAGATATCATAATTTAAAAAACAGGTTATATCAAAAACGCTTGACAGTTTTAATATTTATATTTAAATTCATTTTCTATTAATATACATATTCAAAATACATGAAGTATTTTTAAGTTTTAAGCGTTATAATAAATAATTTGTCAGAAGAAAGAAAACTATAACAATACATGAGTTAATTATTTATCTGTCTGCAATAGATATATGTAATAATCTAATATCTGTCTAATATCTATGCCTACTGGGTTTTTTTTATTTTTTTTTTGTAATATGAAATTTTTAAATCTATCGGTATTTCTTCCATTATTTAACAATGTTTTAAGATGTTTAATATTAATATTTACATCCATACAGTATTCACTGGTATTGGGACATTAATTAATGAAAATTTGTCTTAAAGCCACGTCAGAAGAGGGATTCTGAAAGGTTTTTATTTTTTAAAGTTTTGACATGATCTTCAACACTTATCTATTACACACGCTTACCAGTATGGGACACTCTATGCATGCTAAGTTAAAGGAGGCGGGTTTAGTCGCCCGGCATGGTGACGTTCAAACCCCACAATGACCCCTTCTTTCGGTCAGACTCTATGATAACTTCCTCCACCCCGCGCACCCGCTTTTCTTTTACTGTTGGACTAAACTTACAATCGTTACAGTGGTGTGTATACCTTTAAACCTGGGAGCAGCATCCGTTTAGCGCTGTCAGGGCTAGAGTATAACCAGACGATGGTATTTTCCAAACCAACGAGGCAATGTGTCACTTGTGAGAAAAAAACGCGATGATGGCATCGCGCTGCTGTACTTAAGGCGCTTTCTGTCTACTCCCTGTCGTGTCGTAACGTTTCTGCATGCAATGGAGTCTGTGTCTATATGGAGTTCGCCTGGGAATTACATTAGACTTCACTGCTTTAATTCGTCGCAATGCTGCGGTGTATCATCGATGAGGATTTGTTAACCGCGGGGACAACGAAGACGAGCAGAGCACACCGACATCATGTCTGATCGGAATTACTGGACGGTGTGTCCAAGTTATAAAAGCCAGTTCGTTTCTGGAGGTTTAGTCAAACGGCCCAAGAGGTAACGACGAGTTTAAGCATGATACTGTATGTTTTAGTTGTGATTGATTATTGGTCCGCCAAACTTGCTCTAACTTGGAAAATCCCACAGGCGCAACCGCGAGAAATGGGCTTGATAGGCTAGATCGGTCTTTTGAAATCCCACATAACTACTATGATGGATGAAAATACCTGCTTGTTCGTTTAACATTTTCGTTCTCTGTGTGAACCGCATACACGCTGTTTTTCCACCCTGCCCATTTTTGTTTCCGATAGTGACCGTGGCCCATGCACGGCTGAGCGTCTGCTGCTCATTGTCCTGTTGGCGGTGGATGGTCATATTCTAGTCGTAACATAATGTTTATATACAGTTTAACCGTGTGTATGGAGCGTCTGTTATGACTGTGTCATTGTTATCTTTCATTTTGAAATCTTTGTCAACAAAATCTAGTTAGTGTACTCAATAGTAGGCTAATTTTGTAGTGAAAAGTTATAAGGGCGTTGAGGTCAAACTAGCTTTTTTGATACTTATTTGTAATATAAGCAAAACTAAATGATTTTAAAGAAAAAGTGTATTTAAAAGCATGTACAAGTTGAACTGTGCAAATATTAGCTTATTTAAAAAGTTTTACATATTAAGAAATAAACGGTGCTTTAATATGTGTATGTATCTAATTAAATTGATGAATGCTCACATGAAGAAAAGGCTGTTTTATGCTGCATAGAGAGGGACGCCTCTTCATGGGTGCTGCCATGTTGATGTCACATGACCAGACTTTGTTATGTATGTGAGTGGGTAACTATTTATACTAATAGCATGTTTACTGCCTAAAACCATCAATGATGACCTGCAGCTCCCATATGCTGACGAAAAATAAACATTGTGAGTGCACGGTCAAATTGCCTTTATTCAACAAACTGCCATCGAAAACCATATAAGGAATAAAATGAAACAAAATGAATGAAAATGAAAATTCTGTCATTAATTACTCACCCTCATGTCGTTCCAAACCTGTAAGACCTTTGTTCATCCTCAGAACACAAATGAAGATATTTTGAAAACTACCACATTCAATGTTGATTCAGTTACACCAGGTCTAACGAAATGTTTTCGTAAACTCAAATTGTTAGGTTGTGTTCCAGTACTAGGGACATTAACAGACCATCATTATAGATGGGTTTCATAATATTGAGTGTTGTGAAAACGGAGAATTTTTGCCTTTAACAAGAACAAACGTTTTCTTTCCACAGTAACCGGAACAAGAGGAAGAGTTTGGCTCCCTCACCTACTCTATCAAGACCGCTCTCACCCCTTCCTTTGCCAACTGGTAGCTATAATTACTTATTTTAGCTTCTCTCTCAATTATGATAATGACGTTTGATTTACACTGTGCTTGATGATAAATACAGGGTAGCATAACATGCTTGCAAATCCAGCCCACTGTTTGAATATACCAATGCCAGTAACTGTCAACAAAGCCCGGCAAATGAGTGCCAGGCAATACAGAACCACTTGAGCATCCATTAACTCAGTAAAACAACCATGATATGCATGGTGATCACAGAAGGTGTGTTTCCTACAGGCAGCAGTCCGTTGGACAGTCCCAGAAATGTCTCCAGCAGTCCTTCGGTCAATTTTCCATTCATACGTAGGTAAGAGCTGAGCAGAATGAGACTGCATACTACAAACATTTCCAAATGTATTCACATTAGTCGTTTTTGTAATATCTCATATCTGCCCTTTCATAATGCCAGTATAAAAGCAAGGAATGAGTGGAAAGGTTTTAGCTGGCCAATAAGATTCTGCATTCGCTGCAGCTGCCCTCAAGGCTGTAATGTAGATGGGAAGCTTGGCATTTGTCACAGCAATTATAGTGCAGTCAGCATGTAGCCTCATTACTTTACGCTGCCATGATTATGTACTGAGGCTCCATCCACTTTTATTAATGCTTGTTTGAAATGTTGGGACCCTATCAGCCTCCTTTTAGAGCTCAATGAAGATTGAATGAGTTGTTTATGGTTGTGTTTTTAATGTGCCCCAAAAGCATGCATCTATGTGTGGATAAATGATTCAACTGGGTAGAGGTCATGTAAGATCTTGAAAGAAGTGAAATGTGTTAAAGTTTTGATATTTTATTACAATTTTCTATTAGTCAGGCTGTTAGTGTATTTTTTTAAATTGAAATAGCTATCTTTTTTTTATTACATGAATAATAAAATATGTAAAATTACAAACCACATAAAAAATGTATGGGTTAGTAAGAGTTAAAAAAAAAAAAAGAAATTAATACTTTTATTTAGCAAGAATGCATTAATTTGGTGACAGTAACAGCATAATGTAATAAAATGTTTTCATTTAAAATGAATGCTGTTCTTATAAATGTTTACACAAAAATATTAAGCAGCACAACTGATAACATTGATGATAAGACAAGAAATGTGTCTTGATCAGCAAATCAGCATATTAGACTGATTTCTGAACAATCATGTGACACTGAAGACTGGATTAATGGCTGCTGAAATACCAGCTTTGCTATTACAGGAAAAAGAATTACAATTTAAAATATGTTAGAATTAGGGTTGGGAACCGAGTACCGGTTATTATTCAGGAACTGTGAGCAATTTCTAATTTTCGGTTGCGAAAACGGTTCTGGTGCGACACGTGACCAAGCGCTGTGAGCAGCCTTGCGCCGGTGTTCTGATGATTCGGCGTTTCCCAAAACGAATAACAGAAATGCCACCCTGCCTCTTTAAATACTGAGCACATTGTTCCGGAATCAGAACCTGAAAATTTGTATACTGTAATATAGGTTTAATTTGGACATTGCCAACCTTTAAATTAAGTTGACAGTAAGTTATAAACAGTATTGAGCATTGAGTAGTTGAGTATTGTGCATTTTTGCTTTTTTTTAAAAATAGTTTAATGATTGTAATGGAACCGGAATCTGAACCGGAACCATTAGGGGGAACCGGAAATGGAAAATTTCTAACGATTCCCAACCCTAGTAAGAATAGGGAGCATTTATTTTAAATTGTAGTAACATTTCACTGTATAACTATCTTTCATATGTTTGTTTTTTGATTAAATGAATGCAACCTGGGTGAGCATAAGAGACTTCTTTCAAAAAAAATGTAATTATATATATATATATATATATATATATATATATATATATATATATATATATATATATATATATCTGGTGATATGAACAATTTTAGTGCATATGGTAGTGCATATTAATTTAATATGGCTGATTGAAGTTGTTGATGTTGTTCAGTTATCTCAATGGAGATTCCTTAACGTCATGTTTTCTTGTGTCTCTATCCCTTTTTAGACCAGACACACGAAGGTGGTCTGTGGCGTCTGTCTCCTCTGGGTATGGAACCAATCCTCCCAGTTCTGCTGTTTCAGTGAGTGGGCCTCTCTCAACTCTCCTGAAAAGACCCTCTTTGTTTTCCTTTTCTTGAGCCATCATTCCAGTTCATCTGCAGTGTTTTTCTTTATGTATTCAAACTATGCACAGAGCAGATGTGTTTAAACCATCGTATATTAAATGTGTTATCTGTAGATTGTTTGATTTTGCTTTTGGAGTGCACTTCAACTGCAGTACTAGTGCAGCTAGTTGAAAAAGAGAGTAACAAGTACACAGCATGCTAGATTTCTTTATTAATATTGATGCACTATACGGTGTTAATGTAGTCAGAGTCTGGAAGATTCACATTCCTGAAAAAGTGTCATGGAAATAAATAAAATTTTATAGGGGTCATATGATGTTGCTAAAAAGAAAATTATTTTTTGTATTTGGTGTAATGAACTGTGTTTATGCGGTTTAAGGTAAAAAAAAAACACATTATTTTCCATTTACTGTACATTATTGTTTCTCCTTTATGCCCCACCTTTCTGAAACGCATCAATTTTTACAAAGGTCATCAGTCTGAAAAGCAAGGTGTGCTCTGATTGGCTAGCTATCCAGTGTGTTGTGATTGGCTGAATGCCTTAAGCATGTGAAGGAAATGCTACGCCCTTACCACACTGTGATGCTGTGTCCTGTCAGGATGAGACAAAACCAATAAAACCCATTACAATCGAAGCATTTGTTGCATCCAGTGGGAACATAATTACTGATAATAATCGCTTATCGTTGCATATCATGCTGGGTTAACACAAAACCATGTCTGCATTTGTGATTGGAGAAATGACAAACAATAAGTGCTACCCTACACTGGTCAAAACTCATGTTTGAATTCTCAGTGGCAAATTCTTTAAATATGAAAACATACTTACAGACTGTAGGTCAGAAGCACGAGGCTGTCCTTACAAAGTTGGAATTGCCCCACATAAAACAGCCTTGTAGGTTACTCTGCCTGTTTCAGGAAACAAACCTCTGTAAAATGCGCTGCACACATTTGAATATTTGCGTTGCACTGTTCTGGAACAGTGTTGTAAATAAAACTTAACCACTGATTTTTAGTTGTGTCCTCTTTTGGAAGACCGAATAAAGTGGTTTTGCTTTCACGACGAAAGACACATCATCTCCACAACATGGAGGCTTTGGCAACAATACTACAGTGAGAATAAAAGTTATGCCTTCTTTCTTTGCGTATAAATTTGGGCAGTGTTGGGCAAATCTTCCCACACAGTGACGTAGACGTAAAGGCATGTTTAAATTAGGTGTTTTAAGGGGGAGTGGACAAGTCTTAACTTTTATAAAGAATATCTCTTTGGATTTGAGACTTTAGTCTTTGCAACTTTAGGGATCTTATCTATTCGCGAACAGCTTGTAACACTCCAAAGAGAAAGGAAAACTTGAAGTTGTGTCATATGACCACTTTAAAAAGTCACGGAAAAGATGGGGAATTTTGTTAATTTTATTATAGGTTCTGTTCTAAATTATAATTGGCTAGATAGTGCATGCTATAAAATTATGTTAAAATCATAATAGTAATCAAACTGATTATACCCTGTCCTTGCCATGCAAATAGCCTTGGAATTCATAGAATTCCATTGGTCAGTGTCATTGTTATTTAACCTGTAGTAATTTAACTATTGGGTTGACCATTGTGGGTAATTCTCAGCAGTGAAAATTGATTAATTTCATTGATTTATTTTCAAGGAAATCGTACAAAAAAGCCCCTTTCTCTGTTTTGAAATGATATATCGCCTTTCATGGCTCATGCGATGAGGTCAGTTTTGTTTAACAATGTCCTATTGAGCTAGTGTGAGTGAAGACTTTATTCAGAGGGAAGCTGTGAAGCTTCTCTGGTTTCCTCCTTCCAGCACTGGTCCTGTCATGTGCTCTTCTGCTTATTCTCTTTTCCCAAGATTTTCAGTCTTAAATTACCACCTATACCACAGACAGCTACAGAACAGAATGGAAAGCGTCCCGTCCTGTAGTTCTCTTGTATAAGATGTCTTGCTCTAATCATAAGCTTTAGACTGTCAGATGCTCACCACTTGTGTTTCATGCAAGCTTAGCATACGTGCCCCGCCTTGCTATGCAGAATTTTGTATATTCATTGCTAAACAACTGTTGTTATATTTTTACACATCCATAATGTTAGGTTGACGCAACAGGCACACGTGAATGTGATTTGTTGTCTGAATCTGGCTGTGTTTCTGTCTCTCTCGCTCTTTGTTCTGCATTAGTCTTCCTCCTCCTCACAGGAGCTCCTGCACCAGCTGCCCTCCCAGCCCACCCCAGATGACCTCCATCGCCTCTTCAAGCATTTCAGGAGCTCAGAGAGTGTGGCAGATGAGGATGGACAGCCCTCGCCTTTCCGTCCTCGCTCACGGAGCCTTAGGTCTCTGTTTGTTGTAGAAAAAAAAACACGATTTGGAGAAAATCAGCTGAATGTGAAATGCTGCATTTTCATCAAGATCTTAAAATTCACTTTACTGGTGAAGAAAATAAACTGGTGTACTAGTGTGAAATCTTATTTCTAACTCTTGAATTTCATGAAGTGAATAAGGATGAAAGATTAGTTTGGCTTGACTTGCTTTTATACAGTCAGGGGGAAAAGTTTGCTAACACCGTATTTTAATTAGCTAATGCTTGACACATTTGGCATGGCTAATCTATACAGATTTAATGTTTCAAGCAATGATTAATTTCTCTGGCAAACTGGAAAGAAATTCAAAAATATGACCCAATAATATTAAACTACTTTAGTAAGTTTACTTTAGCAGATATTTATCTTTCATTTTATAACCTTTACGCCTTTCACATTACTAGGAAATTTATAGGAAAAGATTTTGGAAGATTTTTTTCATGTAATTCCAATGAATGGGGTTTGAAGCTTTAGAGTGGAGGCAAAAGTGTTATACAATTTGGTCATATTCCTCACACAAAGTTATCATAAGATCTCTGGAGACTTCAAATATACTGCACAACATTGTTATTTTAGTATATTTTTATTTACTATTATTGTATTTATTAATATTTAGAATAATGTATGTAATGAAATGAGGGTCAGTAAAGAATGACAGAATTTTATTTTGTGAGGTAAACTATTCCTTTAATGTTATTTGTTTGTGTAAAATTATAAAAGTAGATGTGATCAATATGATGTTACTGAAGTATTGTTTTTTTTTTGTAGCCCTGGGCGGACATGTGGCTCTTTTGATAACGAGATTGTGATGATGAATCACGTCTACAAAGAACGGTTTCCAAAGGTAATTGAGCTCTGATATTTACATTTTTTTTTCTTTCATCATGGATGTGGACGCCATGTCATGTCATCACACATTGTTTACTTTGGTTAAATTGTGGCGGTGGGGAAATTGATGGCCTGGTTGGTCCAAACAAAACAAAACCACAATTGTCCCCTACGCAGTCTCACAGTGTTTTCTCACTCTGGCAGGCTACGGCTCAGATGGAGGGGCGTTTGCTGGCAGTGATGGCAGACTACTCCCCAGACAGAGCTCCTCCTCTTGCTGATGGAGTGTTGGGCTTCATTCAACACCAGCTGGTTGAGCTAGTCCGAGACTGTCTGGAGAAGTCCAGAAAGGGGCTCATCACATCCTGCTACTTTGTGGAACTTCAGGCAAAATTAGAGAATTTCCTACATGAGGTAGAAACATATTCCATGCCTGTAATGAAGTAAAAAGAAAATGAGAGATGTATTATGTTCACATTTACATCTGTTAAAAAAGGTTTGTTTACATAGATCTAGATCGCAATGTCACAAAAAGACCTGAATTTTATTACTCCATACTGGTATTTCACCAAAAAAAAAAATAATAATTCTTGAATAATTTAGGTTAAGTCCTAATGAAAATAATTAATATAAAAACAGTACTGTACACCTCTGTTCAAATCTTTGCAAATGATTATATTTATATATTAATTTATTTTAAGAAATTCATATTTCTACAAAAAGGACACATTACATTAAAGCCATTTATAATGTTACAAATCTATTTAACATAAATGCTGTTTTTACAAAAAATTATAAAGCAGCACAAATAATAAGAAATGTTTCTTGAGCACCAAATACAATCATACTGACCCCAGACTTTCGAACAGTAGTGTATGTCAGCTGAATTAAGGTGGCTAAACAAGAAATTCAAGAAATGTGTCAACAAAAAAATGGTTACAATCATCAGAACCAATATCTCTAAAATAATAAATAACTTAAAAAAAAATTGAAAAATATCCAGATTAAGTAAACCATACCCAGGGTATTTGGGACTTGGTATTTATAATATTTAAAAGCAGTAAAAACTTAAATTATAACAGTAAAATCATGACATAAAAATCAAATCGATGCTGTCAGAGTTTGACTGTAAATTGTCAACATTTGATTTTACAGAGTTGACTGTTTACTAGAGTTTATCAGAGCTACTTAAGCCAAAGCAATGAAAGGTTTTATTTTTCTGTTGTTTCAGTAATATTAGCTATGTAAAATGCCACGGCATGTGTTTTAGACTGCCTTTAAAGGAACACTTCACTATTTTTGAAAATAGCATCATTTTCCAACTCCCCTAGAGTTAAACAGTTGACAGGGCTTAAAGTTTTGTGTCACCATGCCGGATTTCTGCAGAACTGAATATCTGCGGTTTGGCTGCGGAAAAAATTATCCTACTTAAAAAAAATGTTGACTGATATCACTTTTGAGTTACTTTTAATTATATGTAAGTGTATTTGTATGATAGCACTAACTGTAAAGTGTAATGGGGTAATCAAAATAGCCTTTTTTACTCGATTAGTGTTTGCTTTTTTTATTTTCATTTTTAGTTTAGTAACTTAAACCTCTATTTAAATTTTTTTTTTTTATTGCAAAGTTAACCGTAAACAGTAAAAAAAACTGTAAACTGTTTAAACGCCACGCTCATGGTACTGAAAAAAAAAATTGCAAGGTTGGCATGTCTGTAGTATCCAATTGTAGAGTCAGAGCCCTGATGAATGGAGAAGCCCGGCAAAAAGCTGCAAGGAGCAGTGGTCAAAGATGTTCATCTAGGGCATATTAACTTAGAAAAGCTAATTATAAATCCACGGAGCTTTGTAAACAGCTCAGAGTAATCATGTCATTTCCATAAGAACCATATGATTGCCACAACAAATTCACCGGGATTTTTGAAAAGGTCCTGTTCCCTCATGATCTATTAATGGTTACTTATCGGTAATTTACCAGTACTGTATGTCTGAAAGGGACTAAACTCTTCCTCTGTATACGCTGTGAATTTGAATTGCCTCATATGGAAAAAAATTATCTCACTAGATTTGTAATGTGAATTGCCAATACAGGAGGACATCAACCTATGTCTAAATATGCCATGTACATCGCGATTTCAAAATGAACATTTCTGCCCTTGGCCAAATATTAAAATGTAATGGATTTAAAGGGTAACTAAACCCCTGGTCAGAGCCTGACTCCACCCACTGGCAATATTTGAAAAATGCTGAAAAGTGGGCAGAGCACAGCGGAGATAGAGGGGACGAACCTAGGACGGGGCTGACCGGGTGGGGCGTGAACCTGAGACCCGCAGTGAAGGATTAATTGACAGCTGCTGTCAATTCATCTGAAGTAGAGGACTTTTCTCCCCCACCTTCACCTGAAGTGGAGGATGCCGAGGTGTCTGTGGACACAGGGCCAGGGCCTGAGCCATATCAATTCGAGCCGCTTAACTCCCGCATCGCGATCGACATCCGACGATGCTAGCAAAGCAGCCGTGCAAGAGATAATGGGGCCCATCTCTGAGTAAGGCACTGCGTTGCTTTTCAGCGCAAGCTGTGTGGAGAAGCCCATTTCTACCTCCATTGCATTGGTGAAGCAATCCCGCGTAAAATGCAGTTTGCACACTCCAGCTCTAGACGGGAACTCGCGGTCTTCCAGGCCAAGGAAAACTATGCAGCCCAGCAGTGCTGTTGCAACCAGCAACACTACACCTACGTACCATCCTGACCACTGTAAATAAATCTACGCTAACTTGAAGCTATCCTAACTGATGCAATACTATGCTACTAACTAACTATGCTTCTAACAATACTAACGTTACACTAACAACTATGCTAATGAACTACATAGGCTACACGAAATAATCGAAATAATTATTTAAATGGTATGCTAAATAGATGCTATAATACTCTATCCTGGTCGTTTTCAATACTCGCAATTCCAACTCCTGACTACAGTGATTTTGACGGAACAAGATGGTTTTATACTGCCAAGGGCGTGGTAGCTCGTACCAAGGGCGTGGTGAGCTGGAAACCTGCCACCGATTACGTCAACTGCCGCCGCAAACATCCAATAGGAAAAATCAACTGCAGTAGCCACCGTTCAACCTGAAGACGTTTTTACACCATATATTGTAGAATTAAAACACTTTATACTCGAATGTCAAAAAAGTTACTCGAATCAATGAACAGCACTAATAAAGCCCCATTCTTACAGATCATTAACTAAAAAAAGTTGGTTTAGTGTTTAGTTACTCTTTAAACATTGTTTAATCAAGCTGTAAAGTGAAATGTCACCAGTCCGTTGGCTCTCTGCAGGTATTGATTTTAATGCATAATTTACTTAAGTTAGTTTTGTTTATAATATGTAGAGGAATATTACATTATGTATTTTAACAGTTTTTTACAATACAATCATGTAATTTTTGTCAAGAAAATGTTGTCACGTTCTAGTGAACCAAGTATCTTTATTTTGTCTCCTTTCGTGAGCTAAGTGTATTGTAAGGGTTAAAGTTGCCATAGTAATTGCATGCTTTGCATGTGCTGCCCGCCCCCAGAAAAAAGTTTTGCTTTAACCCCTGAGTTGAGTTTTGCCATTTTCGAATCCATTCAGCTGATCTCCAGGTCTGGTTGTAGCACTTTTGATTAGCTTAGCATAGATCATTGAATCTGATTAGACCGTAAGCAACTCGTTCAGTTGTACCCTCGTACCATGATTGCAGCAGGTGCAGTGATATTACGCAGTGCCTGAAAATAGTAGCGGTGTATGGTACAATTATAAAATTAAACTGTGAACCTTTAAAGTAGGGTCTAATAAATAAATAAATAAATATTTATTTTTGTATTTAAAAAAAATACATTTTATATGAACTATACATTTAACTAAAGGATCCTACAAGCACTTTTTACATTTTAATTTTTATTTATTGCTAAAGATTGCATATGGTGGAGTGTTCTTAAGTTTGACTGCATCATATAATAATTGCTGTTAATAGAGTTCCTCGTCTGTTTGATTATGTCTTTAATTGGTTTTTCCGTACATTTCTGCCATGACTACTAAATATTGTAGAAACTTAAGTTTCTGTAAAGTTGCTTTCCAACAATTTGTAGTAAGCGCTATACAAATAAACTTGAATTGAATGGTGTTCTTAATGACAGCTTTCCTAAAAATATATCCTATTCCTAAAATAAAAAATATCCCAATATATCGTCTTGCTGACAGTACCGCAGTGTATCGTAACATATTGTATCGGAACACATGTATCGTGATACGTATCATATCGCCAGATTCTTGGCAATACACAGCCCAAGAAAATAGGCTATCTTCTGCCAACATAACCAATGTGACCACCTGCTTGGACAGGGAGCGCGCCTTCCGTTGGAAGTTTATTTTCGGGCGCTGCGTAATATCATTGTGCCTGGTGCAACCATGTTACGGCAGCAAAGTAACGCTGGAATGAGGGTATCGTTCCTAGCCATATCGGCTGCATCACTAATACTGCCTTCTTTATAAAAGCATTTTTACTGACTGATTACTGACTGAGAGCCTTATTGCTCCAGACATAAGACCCCTGAAGTCCTGAGTGATTATTTTAATAACCACTGTTCCTGTCATATTCCATCTGAAAATGACATTCAGCAAACTGCTCCTCTGAAGCACTTCAGTATCTTCGTTTTATGGAAATATGTTGTATCTATACAGGCACATGTTACCATGTGTTTGTTTTAAAATAAACTGGAAGCTTTCATTCCACATAGCAAGCTGCTGTTGTCATGTGCAGTTTTTCAGGAAAGAGGCTGAAGAGAAAGCAGCAGTATTGCACACTAGTCATCTGCAGTGTTTGTGTGCCCAGGCAGTCATGTCGAAGCTGGAGGGATGGATGGTTAATTAGGGCAAGTGAGAGACTGTTTTGTCTCTCTAAGGAGCTTTTGCTTCATGGTTCTGAAGTCATGAATAGCAAATGAAGGGAAGAAGCTGATTAAATTAAGCAAGAGGAAACAGGCCGTGGTGCAACAAATTCCATTTACCTTTCCAAGTGGCTTGCTTATGGCAGGTTTATATATATAATTTTAAATGAATGACATTGGAAAAGAGCTGCAACATTCATAGTTTTATTTTGTGTTCTGCACAAAAAATGTTTTAAAGTGACATGAAGGTGAATTGTAAATGACAAATATGTCATTTTTGGTGAGCTATTCCTTTAAATGACTTGTTTGTCTGAAATGTCATTGGGAGCTTGAGGGGGTTTTATGGTCTTGTTCTATGATTACTTCTCTGTGTCCTTTCACAGTAAATTGGGTCACTCATTTCTGTAACTTCTACAGTTTGAGATCTGACTCTTGGTTATGTATACCAAATTTTATGCAAAAGTGTAGGTTGTTTTGTTTTGTGCTCAAAGTTTATTTGCATTGGCCCTGAGTGTGTGTGTTTTTTTTACCCACAGGCATATGAGCGCTCTGAGAGTGAGGAAGTGACTGTAATTAACAAACTCGTGAAGAAGATTCTAATCATTATTTCCAGACCAGCAAGACTACTGGAATGTCTGGTAAAAAGATGATTAAACACTGTGATTCTGTACTAGGAGGAATTTATATTTATCACATGGAAACCATATTTTCTCTTTTGGGTCCAATACCAATTTTAATTTATGGTTTTGAAAAGTATATATAGAGAGATACAGCTTTAACAATGTCTGATTACTGGATACCAACTAGACAAATTTAGATTTGATGAGAAATAAATTAATTGTAAAATGAATAAATATTCTCAATTTCTATTATATATATATATATATATATATATATATATATATATATATATATAATATTTATACACGTACATACATGTACTAGAAACTACCTGCAAAGCTACAGCACTGTTAAAGGTTTTAGGCACTTGTGTAATAATGCTTTAAAATGAGGATGCTGTCAAAATAATGTCATAAAGATTTTATTTTATAAATTAATTTCTTTTAACTACATTAAATCAACATTTGGCATGAGCATCATTTGCGTTTAAAGCAGCTTTCTTTGATATAGGTGCACTTGCTCATTGTTTTTCAGGCAGCTTTGCAGGTAGGTTTCTTGAAGCATCTTGGAGACATTGCCACAGTTCTCCTGGATTTAGTTCTGTCTCAGTTTGTTCTGTTTCTTCATGTTATTCCAGACATAAAATATATGTAAATCCTAAGCAGAATGTTGAGGGTTCCATAGCATTTTGAAAACCACCTGTGGAATATTAATCAACCTTTTGTTATTAATTACATCGTGAAGACTGGGACTCAGTCTAATGCTATTTATGTAATGCTGACACACCATGTTTCTTTTAACCATCAGGAGTTTGACCCTGAGGAGTTTTATCAGCGTCTTGAAGTTGCAGAAGACCATGCGAAAATTGGCCAGGGCATCAAGACTGATATCCCCCGATACATCATCAGCCAACTGGGTCTCACCCGAGATCCCCTGGAGGGTATAATTATGATTTATCTAGCACCTCACCCTTAAATTATACTTTTTTTGTCTATGTTGTAAAGGGTAATTTAATGTTAGCCTTAGGCAAACAAGGGATTGAGTTTTCTCTTGTCTCTTGGTTCAGACATGGTACATCTTGAGCACAACTCAGGCAGCCCAAGCAGAGAACTGGGTGACACTTCAGAGGTAAGAAAATAAATCAAAGCTTGACAAAATCTTAGAATGGCTCACTGTTTCTCAACAATGCTGGAGGTCTCATACTTTTCTTTCCAAGTGGTTCAAGCTTAGAATTTCTTTCTCAGCCAAGGAGCAAACTATTTCAGAAGTCTGTGTTTCAAAAGTGTAATTGCTGTAAAATGAAATAGCAAATGTGCATTGCAGTAATATTGGTGCAAATTGAACCCATATGCGTGTAGTAAAAGCTTAACTTTTTATTTCAAATTAACTTTTAACTTTCTATCATTTTACTTACTTTGCTCAAGTCTGCCATTCTCAGAACAGCAGTACATTGTTATTGATACTGGATGGGTCACATTAAAAGCAGTTGTAAAATCTGAATGTGCTACCAATTGGGTCAAAAGATGTTTTTGAAAGTATTCATCAAGGCTGCATCTATTTAATTTCTATTTTACTCTATTATTCCATTACTAAAGTCTTCATTGTCTCATGGTGCTTTATAGGTCATTCTGATATGCTGATTTGTTGCTCAAGAAACATTTCTTATATTGAAAACCTTTTTGGTGCTTAATATTTTGATAAAAATTGTGATGCATTTTTTTTCAAAAGAACAGTATTCAACGGAAATCATTAGTAACATGTCTTCACCTTTTTTTTTAGGCAAGGTTGTATTAAATTGGAAAAATACAAATCTTATTGACCTTAAACATTTGAATGGTAGTGTACATGCATTTATATGTCAAGTTGACCTAACTGTTGTGGAGAAAAAAAACGTTTATGATCTTGACCAGTTCATGATCTTTCTAGCTTGTGACTTCTGAATTTCTGTCAAATAGATGTTGTATTGTTCTGTTCTTGAGGGTTTTCGGTGTCATATTTTGTGTCCTAGAATCGGCCTGGAACCACAACGCCTCGAAGAAAACCTCTGGAAAGAGACTTTGAGACTATAAAGCTCATCAGTAATGGGGCTTATGGGTGAGCTTACAGTTACTACTTTTTTCTTTAGAGAAGGAATAGACTGTTTTAGAATCACATGAATTTAGATCTTCAGTTAATGAAAGGCTGGAATACACTATACAACTTTCGTCTAGAGTTTTTTTTCTCAGTTTGAATTTGGGCGAGGTCTACTCTAGTTGTGGAAAGTCAGATCAAGTCTCCAAATTTTGAACAGTCAGAGATGACATTTAATAAAAAATGACATGGGTTATGATTCTTTCTCTCACCATTTACAAAGGCAACAAGTGTCTGATTTTAAAACTGTTGAGATTTGAAATGTTTTGTTGTGTATTCCAGCCTTAAAAATCTTAATCAGCTTTGATCCTGATTCGAGTGTTGACTTGCAGGGCTGTTTACCTGGTAAGGCATCGTGGGACACGGCAGCGATTTGCCATGAAAAAGATCAACCGGCAGAACTTGATCCTGAGGAACCAGATCCAGCAGGTGTTTGTGGAGCGAGACATCCTGACGTTTGCAGAGAACCCTTTTGTGGTCAGCATGTTCTGCTCCTTTGAGACACGACGGCACCTCTGCATGGTCATGGAGTATGTGGAGGGTGAGTCAGAAGATTGATGTGTTGTTGCAAATATGTTCCTTGATCTAATCTTATGACACACACATGCGTCATTCCTCGTGTATACAGTCGTGAGTCTGCAGCTGTAATGTTTTAATATGAAACTGTCTTTGCAGGTGGAGATTGTGCAAATTTGCTGAAGAATATGGGTCCCTTGCCGGTGGACATGGCCAGAATGTACTTTGCAGAGACTGTTCTGGCACTAGAATATCTTCATAATTATGGTATCGTGCACAGGGATCTCAAACCTGACAAGTAAGAGCTGCTTGATGATGTAATCCTGAAGTTATCCATGACTCCACATCCTGCAAACATTGCATTCACTTTGTTTGTTTCCTGTCTTCAGCTTGCTCATTACATCAATGGGGCACATTAAACTGACTGACTTCGGTCTGTCTAAAATCGGTTTAATGAACATGACCACAAACCTGTATGAAGAACACATGGAGAAAGACACAAGAGAGTTCATTGATAAACAGGTCAGTCTGCCTGTACTTTCAGCACAAATACTGTACTAGTTTAAAGGGTTCACATTTAATGGACTAGTTTTCTCTTAATTTAATCACATTATTTCTACCACATATTTTTTATTTTATTTTATTCGGAAACTTGTCAGAGTAGCATACATTTAGCTTTACTTCAAGGAAAAAAACTGTGATTTTAGAAGATTTGAGAAGTAAATGAAATGGAAGGCTTTGAGCAAATAATGATTTCAATTAGATATATTATTTTATTTTTCATTTTATTACTGCAAAGTTCCTGAAGAAAGGACAAAATGGCAACTTTTTCTTTCTTAAATTTCCTTAACTTTCATTATTGTCATTATTCCGCAATATTGTAATATTGAACAAATAAGGAGTTAAATTAGTTATGATTTTTTTTCACATGGGCTATACTATCGCTTCAGAAAAATTCTTACTTGTATTTTTTTCTTCTTTTACTGATATGGTAGCATTAAAAATGACCACAGCTTGGTTGTTCTAACATTTTGTTTAACTGAAGAAAGAAAACACAGGGGTGGAAGAATATTAGGGTTAGTAAATCATGACAGCATTTTCCATTTTGGGCGAACTTTTTCACTGTTGTTTTGTAGGTTTGTGGCACTCCAGAGTACATTGCACCAGAGGTGATCCTGAGGCAAGGTTATGGAAAACCTGTTGATTGGTGGGCCATGGGCATTATCCTGTATGAGTTCCTGGTGGGCTGTGTGCCTTTCTTTGGAGACACTCCAGAAGAGCTCTTTGGCCAGGTTGTCAGTGGTAAGAATCAAGGAATTTTAACCCCTAACCCTGAGAATTCAGTCATGATTGAAATTATTTCTGCTAAACAAGTGTAAAAGATTCCCATTGCCCTACATTGCAGAACGAATCTGAGCTGTATCTAAGCATCAGAATATCATATACTTGGAAGTGGTCTCTTTTTTGATACGGGCTCATATTTTGAAATGCTTTTAGTGCTTTACCAACAATGTAAAATTCTTCTTTATACTATTAATGTTGTGTGCATAATTCTGCATCCCTCTCACTTCATAGATGAAATTGAGTGGCCAGAGGGTGATGATGCATTGCCTCTTGAGTCTCAAGACCTCATCACAAAACTGCTGAGACAGAGTCCCAAAGAACGCTTGGGAGCTGGTGGGTGTTTTGCCAGTTTAGTCCTAATGAATGCCCATTTATCAGATTTATTTTAATATTATGTATGTGATTATTATAGTAATTATTGATATTTTGAATTAACTTTTAATTTTATATTTTGTATGGGAATCCATTTTAATATTAAGGTTTAAGTAATTCTTTTTAATATATATATATATATATATATATATATTATGTTATGTATATGTTATGTGTGTGTATGTGTATATATATATATATATATACAACCCGAATTCCGGAAAAGATGGGACGTTTTTTAAATTTTAATAAAATGAAAACTAAAAGACTTTCAAATCACATGAGCCAATATTTTATTCACAATAGAACATAGATAACATAGCAAATGTTTAAACTGAGAAAGTTTACAATTTTATGCACAAAATGAGCTCATTTCAATTTTGATTTCTGCTACAGGTCTCAAAATAGTTGGGACGGGGCATGTTTACCATGGTGTAGCATCTCCTTTTCTTTTCAAAACAGTTTGAAGACGTCTGGGCATTGAGGCTATGAGTTGCTGGAGTTTTGCTGTTGGAATTTGGTCCCATTCTTGCCTTTATATAGATTTCCAGCTGCTGAATAGTTCGTGGTCGTCTTTGACGTATTTTTCGTTTAATGATGCGCCAAATGTTCTCTATAGGTGAAAGATCTGGACTGCAGGCAGGCCAGGTTAGCACCCGGACTCTTCTACGACGAAGCCATGCTGTTGTTATAGCTGCAGTATGTGGTTTTGCATTGTCCTGTTGAAATAAACAAGGCCTTCCCTGAAATAGACGTTGTTTACAGGGAAGCATATGTTGCTCTAAAACCTTTATATACCTTTCAGCATTCACAGAGCCTTCCAAAACATGCAAGCTGCCCATACCGTATGCACTTATGCACCCCCATACCATCAGAGATGCTGGCTTTTGAACTGAACGCTGATAACATGCTGGAAGGTCTCCCTCCTCTTTAGCCCGGAGGACATGGCGTCCGTGATTTCCAACAAGAATGTCAAATTTGGACTCGTCTGACCATAAAACACTATTCCACTTTGAAATAGTCCATTTTAAATGAGCCTTGGCCCACAGGACACGACGGCGCTTCTGGACCATGTTCACATATGGCTTCCTTTTTGCATGATAGAGCTTTAGTTGACATCTGCTGATGGCACGGCGGATTGTGTTTCTCTGAATCTTTTGATGATGTTATGCACTGTAGATGATGAGATTTGCAAAGCCTTTGCAATTTGACGTTGAGGAACATTGTTTTTAAAGTTTTCCACAATTTTTTTACGCAGTCTTTCACAGATTGGAGAGCTTCTGCCCATCTTTACTTCTGAGAGACTCTGCTTCTCTAAGACAAAGCTTTTATAGCTAATCATGTTACAGACCTGATATCAATTAACTTAATTAATCACTAGATGTTCTCCCAGCTGAATCTTTTCAAAACTGCTTGCTTTTTTAGCCATTTGTTGCCCCCGTGCCAACTTTTTTGAGACCTGTAGCAGGCATTAAATTTTAAATGAGCTAATTAAGTGGATAAAAGTGTAAAATTTCTCAGTTTAAACATTTGCTACGTTATCTATGTTCTATTGTGAATAAAATATTGGCTCATGTGATTTGAAATTCCTTTAGTTTTCATTTTATTAAAATTTAAAAAACGTCCCAACTTTTCCGGAATTCGGGTTGTATATATATATATATATATATATACATAACATAATATATATATATATTATGTTATTTTATGTATGTTATGTATGTTATGTATATATGTATATATGTATATGTATATATATATGTATATGTATATATATATGTATATATATATATGTATGTATATATATATATATATATATATATATATATATATATATATATATATATTGACTCAATTTTGTTTCTTATATTTCAGTTTGTTAACTGTAGCCATTGCAACTAATTTTGTTTCATAACAGTCTTTAGTTAACAATAACAACACTTCTATTTAGGAACATGATAAAGTCCCAATAATGTAGCCAGCATTGGATCATGTGTGGTATGACCTACAGGAGGGGCAGCAGAGGTCAAACATCACATCTTCTTCCGTGGTCTGGACTGGAGTGGCTTGTTAAGACAGAAAGCAGAGTTCATTCCACAGCTTGAAACGGAAGAAGACACAAGCTACTTTGACAGTAGGTGGCTTCCTTGCTCTTTTATGACTCTTTCTGAATCATAAATATAATATAGATACAACTGAACCTTCTGTGCATCTGCCTCCCAGCACGTACTGAGCGTTACCATCACTCTGAGGAGGATGATGAGACCAACGATGATGAATCTTACCAGGAGATCAAGTTTTCTTCCTGCTCGCATCGCTTTAGCAAGGTGAAATAGCTGAATGTGCACGATGTCAGTCAGGCAGGCTGAGGCATTTAATACAGTAGGGAGCAGGTCATGACCTGTTTTTGTCTTGTGAATCAGGTGTACAGTAGCACCGAGCAGCTGGCTTCTCCCTCTAACTTGAGCCTGTCCTCCTCTGAGCGGAGCTGCAGTGAGGAGAAGGAGGACCGGTGGGACGGTCATTCAATGCTCTCTCCAGTAGAAACCCCTAGACAGCTCCCAAGTTACGACAGGAAGCAGGATTCACACAGGGGCAGGTGAGCACTAGGCTATGTATAGAAGCCCATACTAACACACTACATAAAATTTCTGGAGTATATACCTGGATAAGCTTGCAAGGAATGCTGTAATGCTAAAGGCTGGAATACAGTACGTGACTTTTAAAATCTTTTTTTCATTTATTTATTTTTTTCCATCAATCTCTTTATTAAATTTTAACATGAAATAAGAACAAACAAAACTGTGAGTAGCTGTGAGTAACGGTTCAAAGGGCTACTGCCCATTCATTTGCAGCAAAAATTCGGGACACTAAGTTTACTGAGGATTATCTGGAAAGGTCAACTTCCCAACATATTCAAAAAAGGGGTCCCAAGTCTTAAAATTTTTGCCTGGGAGTCCCTTAAAAAATGTCTAATTTTTTCCAGTTTGGCGAAGTACAGAACATCCCTAATCCAGTGAATATGCGATGGAGGCTAACAAACTAACAAAGGCTATGAACATCTTGAACTCTGCAGACAACGGCGTTGTGACCGGAGTTACCCGAAAAGTGCACTGACAGCATCAGGCACTATTCTGTTCCCTGTGACCTCACTCAAACAATCAAAATGAATTTTAAAATCTGAATAGATTTTAAAACGCTAGATAACATACACTTAAGCTGCTTTTCCACCAAAATTACCTGGAACAATTTGTCACAGGAACTTTTTTCCTCACAGATCTGTTGCTGTCTGCATTTCCATCAACGTCTAAAGCACTGTGAATATTAGGCTAAATAGTTTGGGGACGTAGGTCTGCCTGTGTTTCTCAATACCAAGTACACAAAAATGTTAGACTTCTGCGAATAGCAGCGTACTTGAAAACATCAGTCAGGTCGATTTGGCTACTGCAATTTTCCTCACTGTTTTTAGACAAAATATGTTATCAGACTCCACTGCCTCTTTTCGTTTTAATTTAAACATATTAATAGCCACAGAAATGTAGTTCAGGAAACGTACATGCATTATTTATATCAAACAGCATTGCCTTTTTTATTTTAACATATTAATAGAATAAAGACCAAAAACTACCTGTTGCAATCAGTTGCAATGGCTACATTTCTAGGACTAGCTGAGGTGAGGCTGCTCTTGTCGGGATACATGAGCACTGAGCGCCCAGTGATCGTGTGGACTTCATGTCTCTGAAGTCAGCGATGAACGTTTTCAAATAGGCGCTGTCTTTATAAATAAACTGCAGATTCTCGCCTGAAATACTTTTAAAACTACATTTTATGACACAGTAAAAGTAAAATTGTTTTAAAATTATGTGAATATATTGTGGTTGAAATGCATTGCTGCGTGAACTCAACCAATCAGCATGTTCAGTGCCCAAGTCCCACCCCCAAAAGTTCCAGACCTTTAAAAAATATTACCACGTGAACAGGGACTCTCTGAGGGGCAAGTTTTTGCCTGGAACTTTATTTAGATCCTGGTTCCCGCAGTGAAAACACATCGAGTACCGGCCCAAAGTCCAAAAGTGTACGTGAATAATTCTAAAATAACAGCGGTCACACTTTATATTAGGTGGCTTTAACTACTTTGTACTTACATCAAAAAAAATAAGTACAATGTAGTTATTGTGTTCATATTGTATTGCAAAACACTTTTGCTGTTATTTAGGTGGGATACGGGTGAGGTTAGGCACAGGTTTAAGGGTGGGTTAAGGTGTAAGGAATGGGTCAACAGTGTAGTTACAGATGGGTGTTTTAAAAAATATAAGTACTTGTACATCTAAAGACGTGTGTACACAATAAGTACATTGTACCAAATGATAATTAAGTACATAGTAGTTAATGCCACCTAATATAAAGTGGGACCATAACACTAGTGACAGTCATGTAGTATACCACTTTTAAAAAAAAAGTGATATAATGCTGGTTTTTTTTTTCTTTTATACAAGTAATACAAAAGTGTCCGAAGGGTTATATTCAGGCAGTCATAATTTTTGTATGATTCTAGGTATTTTTTTATTTCTTATTTCTTCAAAGTGTTGTTTATTTGCCTGAAGTCAAAATTTGTTGTATATCTTTTCAATCAGTCCAAGTCCGAGGCCGAGAGCATCATCCAGTTCCTCTCAGCATGAGAGGGGCACTAGTCCTCTGATTCTGAACAGCACTCAGAGCCTTGATGCTATGCCGCACTTTGCTTTTCCTGAGGATGAGGGTAACCGTTTTTATGCATATTTTAATCTAATATTTGATCAAATTTAAGAGTGACTTGGTCAGTCTGTAAATGCTCATTCTCTGTTTGAGTTGTCTTATGTATTTGTTTTTTCTCAGAAGGTCTTGTCTCAAATCTCCAGCGAATTCGTCTGCGCAGTAACTCCACTGGAACAAGACCTACTAATCGCAGGGACCACAAGGGTCCACGTCGCCTCGGACTCCAGCAGGAGACCCCAGAGAAGCTACGCTCACCATTTATATGCAAAGTCCCTAAGTCTGCATCCGTGTCTGGCCTTTCCCTCATCGTCACAGCAGGTACAGTTAGCTCAGATGTGTTCATGTAGACGTTGTACCATCATGTGATACCATCACACTGAAGGCAACCGAAATTCATGTGACTACCACAATAAACAAGTGAAGCAGGTGGTTTCAAGAGAACAATGAACAGTTGAGAGCAACAGTGAGCTTATTGACGTAGATGAAAGCGGAACATGACTTAACAAACTTTGTGTTAGATATTTAATACCAATGTTTGGATATTGCAGCTGTTATGAGGCATTTATCTTGTATATGATCATGTATTATATCTGTAGATGACATCCCTGGTGGGCTCCAGACAAGCCCCATGTCTTCACACTCTCTCTCATCCAACCCTTCATCTCGGGATTCTTCCCCCAACCGAGACCTCTCTCTCAGCGTAAGCAGTCTTCGTCCTCCTGTGGTCATCCACAGCTCTGGGAGGAAGTACGGCTTTGCGCTCCGTGCCATTCGGGTCTACATGGGCGACACTGATGTCTACACGGTGCACCACATGGTTTGGGTAGGTATTATCGATGCAGTGTGAATCACATGGTTAACTAGTGATGCACCAAAAATATTTTTCGCCATATTTTTTGGCCAAAACAGCTTTGGTGGGCCGAAATCATTGACTGAAACTCATTTCCTCTTTTCAAGCAGCATGTAAACTGAAGATCTCTTCTTTTCTCTTACTAGTTATAGCATGAAATAAACAAAAATGAACATCAGAATGTATACTAAAAGAAACAGTACGACTTAGTGAAATGTTTCATGTAATTGCTCAATCAGTGTTTTGACTGTAAAAAGATACAGTATAAACAATGTCACAAATCATCACTTACCCAAGGAAAGCCATAAATGTTTTTGGCTAAATGAAAAATTTAATTTCAGTTTCAATACATAATTTAATTTCGGTTCACCACTATGGTTAACCAGACTCCGAACTCGGTGTACTAACATTTTATTGGTTTGACCCATTTAAATGCACTTTTATGTGTCGCCGTTGATCTAGAGTGTTGAAGACGGCAGTCCTGCTCACGAGGCCGGGCTGAGGGCTGGTGACCTCATCACTCACGTGAATGGAGAGTGTATCCAGGGTCTGGTGCACACCGATGTGGTGGAGCTTCTGCTAAAGGTGAGATTCTCAAATAGATCTAGAGTTCATGTGCTTTTTAATTAAGGACTTGTATAGATGCTTGATTTCTTGATTTTTTCCATTTGTAGAGTGGCAGTAAAGTGACTCTGCAGACCACTCCTCTTGAGAATACGTCCATTAAAATCGGGCCTGCGAGAAAGACCAACTCAAAGGGGAAGATGGCACGACGCAGTAAAAAGAGCAAAAGGAAAGAGGGTCAAGACAGGTTGGAAAGATGTAGTGTCTTCTGGAATATCTTAAACTAGTTAAAAATCATTGAAACCCAAAATCTAATTTAAGCCTGATTTTTCAAGCAAACGACGAAACCTGTTGAAGAAGCTGCCCAAACACAATCCGGCGATTCAGAACAGTCGCAGTTTCTCAGCGGGGTTTCAGCACTCACCTAACGACAGCTTGTCTGACTCTCCAACGCCGAGCTTGTCTCCGGGGCCCAACACCCCGTGCAGAAGCCCAGCTCCAGACCTGTCATGTGGTATGACTTAGACTCTCTCTCACTGTCAGATCCAGAATTAGATAGAATAAAATATAGAGAATCACCCCTTCAAGGAATCAAATTCTTAAATAGAAAATAATTCTTGAAAAGTAGTTTTATTTCTCAACAAAACAATGTTCCATAGCTTATTAACATTTGAAAATCTTATTTTCACTGAATGATATCGTATGAGGATCCCTGCAGACGTTCATGATTGTGTGTGAACATCAATAAGTGTCTTTAAATCAGATAATTTGACCTTTATTATGACAAGGCATGGTTGGTTCAGTTTGTTGAGTATTTATGAATTCATAACTATTAATTCATGACATTCACAATAGAAAAACAGATTTAACAATCCTAAACTTTGGAACAGTAGTGAATATATAAAATGTATATAATTTGTAAACACTGTGGAGGAGCATTAGAGCACTGAACTATAAATAGTTTTTTATCAAATGTTTTTGAATGTTTATTTTATTTTTGTTAAATGTTTAGTTCACTCAAAAATTCTGTCATTAATTACTAAACCTCTCTGATCCTCCATACACAGTAGTTCAACTGTAATTTTACGAAGCTACAAGAATACTTTTTGTGTGCAAAGAAAACAATAATATAATTTATTCAACAATTCTTCTCCCCGAGTTACCGTCTTCCGCCATTTTGGAGAGCACCCCTAAACGTAATCTGCGTTGTTTACATTCAGTAGACAGCGCGCGCAAGCTAAACGTAAACAACACTGATTACATTCTGGGGTACTCTCCAAAATGGCAAAAGACAGTAACTGAATTGTTGAATAAATTATATTCTTATTGTTATCTTTGCACACAAAAAGTATTTTCGTAGCTGAACCACCGAAGTCACATGGACTATTTTACCGATGTCCTTGCTATGTTTCTGGACCTGGCAACATTTCAGTTGCATTGCTGTCTACAGAAGGCCATAGAGGAGGCCATAGAGCTCTCAGATTTGATCAAAAATATCTTAATTTGTGTTCTGAAGATGAACGAAGGTCTTACAGGTTTGGAACGACATGAGGGAGAGTAATTAATGGCAGAATTTTCATTTTTGGGCGAACTACCCCTTTAATTAGTATGTCAGTGATTAGCACTGTTTGTACTCTCTCCATAGATTCAAACTCTCCACAGAGTTCTTCACCCTGCTCAAGTTCTCCGAATTCACCCATCCCTCAAAGTCGACCAAGTTCCCTTCACGTTTTGGGATCCAAGATTGGCCTCCGCTATGGCAAAGCAGGCCGCTGCAAGTCCACCAACAGTATTCCCCCGTCTCCCCTCGCCTGCAATCCCTCCTCACAGCCTCTGTCTCCACAGTGTTCTCCATCTTCCCTTGCCGGAGTTCCTAAAAGCCTCCACTCATTTCATAATAAGATGGTGTCCCCGCCGACCATCGTGAGACAGACGATGTGTCCCCGCAGTGCAGAATCACCTCGTTCGCCGTTGCTGAACAGGGTTCATTCATCTGAGAGGCCCTCCAGTGCACAACATGGAGACAAAAAGGGCTTCTCCACTCGAAGACACACTGTGGAAGTTCCCCAGAGTGAAGCTGAGGGACTTGAGTCACAAACTTGTGACATTGCCTCAGGTTTTGTGTGTGTCGGTGACCATGCTAGACAAGGGTTGTATGTGGCTGGCCAACGAGCAAGGGACTCCAGCGGTGTGGTTATGAGGAAGCTAAACTTGTCTGAGAGACGAGATTCATTTAAGAAACAGGAAGCTGTTCAGGAGGTCAGCTTTGATGAGTCTGATGACAAGGAAGTCACAACATCTACACCACTGCCATCTCATCCACGTTTCAAAGCGGCATGGATCAGCATGAATCAACACAACACAGGCGGAGGGAAGCTCTGAGACTTCAGCGAGGAAAACCGACAAGCTTAGATCCCAGCTAAAAGAGAATAAACCAGAGGATGGCTGTTAGCCTTAGATAAGTCCAAAGAACTGTGCGACTCCGATGTACGGGTGCTTCCATTATCATTAAAATCATAATCAGAGAAAAGACAGGACTAGGAAGTATTTGTTTAGTGTCATTTTCATAAGTTAGAAGTCATTCACCTGCCAAACTGTCTTTTAGATTGATAGTTTTCTATAAAGGAAAATTATGTCATCATTTTTTCAACATCATATTGTTGTAAACATACTTCCATGTGTAGAACATAAAAATGCCTGTGTTGTTTTGGACCCCATTGACTTTCATTGTATAGACAAAAGCCATCTTAAAGGGACAGTTCACCTCAAAATGTTGTCATTTACTCATGTGTTCCATACCTGTATGAGTTTTTCTTATGTTGGATATAAAATAAAATATTTTGAAGAATCTCCATAGTCTTCCATAGTATTGCTTTCCATACAGAGGAAGTCAAAGGAGACCAAGATCTGTTTGGTTCTTCAAAATATTTCTAAATATCTTCTTGTGTGTTCAACATAAGAAACTAACTTATACAGGTGTGGAACAACATGAGGACAAGAAATGAAGTTTTTGGGTGAACTATTCTTTTAAAATATTGCTGGCATTTGTGTTCCACCAAAGAAAGTCTTACTGGTTTGGAATGTCGTGAGTAAATGAGGACAGAATTTACATTTTTGGGTAGATTTATACCTTTTAAGAATTTGTTTTACCAGGTGGTACAATGAACTTTTGTAGATTTTGAAGATTTTATTTATTACTTCTGTTTAATACAACACGGGAATAGAAAGGTCATACAGTAGGATCGCTTTCTTTGCACATATGTGGTCCTGCTGAGGTTCAATTACTGTTGTTTTTCATTCTCATATCTCTTAAATATCTGTAATATCATAAAATGTCATGTAATGTCTGAGGGGTCAACAAAACGTAGTTATAAGTTGACTAATATTATTTTTGCCATTTTGCAAATTTGGATTCAGTTTTGTGTTCAGTCAGTCACACTCAATAATTTTCCAGCACCTAAACAATGACTTGTAAGAAAAAAAGCCATTTTGCCAGTGTTGGCATTGTAGAGTTTCATGTTTACCTGAGCATAGTTGTTCTCATTACTTAGAAAGAACAAAATAGATTATGAATACTAATTTGGTGACAACTTTTTATTCATAATGTTTTGGTTTCGATATGTATTCTAGCAGTGTTGTACAACTGAAATCATTTGACATATGTAATCTTTAACAAATGGTGGCTCTCTGTCTTTCAGTGTGTTGTAGTATGACTTATGGAAATGTCTGTTCTCTTGAATTCACACAACCGCTGTATGGCATGTTTTTGTGAGTACCCTAAATTAATGCTGCAGTTTAAATCTGCACTATAGCCTTCTGAAGTGTTGACATCTGCTTGTATGGTTACACTGAAATGATTCAGTTATGAGTAACATGAGCTTTCTATGTAATGGTTTGCTTAAACTGGATTGCTTCCTCATTCATTAATCAAAACTAAAGAGACAGAAGACGAAGTTTAGATACTTGCACTCCCAGTCTGACTTGTCTTTCTCTTCTTCTGTACTTCAGATTTGTGTGGCACTATTTCCATGAGTTCACATACTACCTTCATTTACTTTTGTATGGTACTGTAGTGTTTTGTTTAAAGTTGAATTTGTACAGTTGATCCAGTTCTTTCCACAGCCATGGGCTCAAAAAGATCCTAGACTCTAAATCCACTCACGCTCAATGCATTTGTAAAGTTTGGATTTAACCATGATTAAATGTGTACATAATTGCTGATAATCATATTTCAGTGGGTTCAGTGCTTTGATCATGAATGTTTTTCATACTTACACTGTGGTATATTAACTACCTCCAGAAATTATTACAATACACTACCATTCAAATTAAAACTTTGGGGTCTATGATTTTTTTTATAAATCATATTAAGTTTATACCATTTATTTGTGATCAAAAATAGGTTAAGAAGAGTAATATTGTGAAATATTATTTCAATTTAAAATAGCTATATTTTATTAAAATATAATTTATTCCTGTAATGACAAAGCTATATTTTCAGCATCATTACACCAGTGTCACATGATCCTTCAGAAATCATTGTAATATACTTAATTAAAATCTCAAGAAATATTTCGCATTATCAAGGTTTAAAACAGTTGTGCTGTGCAATATTTTTGTGGACTTGTTTTTTTCAAGATTCTTTGATGAATAGAAAGTTCAAAAGAACAGTATTATCTGAAATATAATGTTATTGTAACAATACAAAAGTCTGTCACTTTTAATCAGTTTAGTTCATCGAGGAATAAAACCATTGATTTATTTAAAATACAATTTCTGGCCCCAAACTTTTACATTTTATATATTTTATATAGAGAGTTACATACTGTATATCGCATACATTTTAATTACATTGGTTTGCCGCATAAAAAAATACTTTTTGAAATGGCTAAGTTACTTAAATGTCCCAGTACTCTGATAAATGATAAAATAAGCCTAATAGGCAATTGAAAGAATTGCGTAATTTGAGATGGTTCTTTATTTTTTTTATTTTATCACTTGTATGTCTACATTTTTTCTGAACGGGTTGTTACCATACCTCGTCTAATCACAGCGGGATGGCGCAAGAGCGAGAACAGGGGTGATGAACGCTTCGTGTGTTATCCGAGATTGACTCTTTCGGACGGTTTCGGCTCATTCCGCTATTCTCCGTCCCGCTTTCTCTAGTTCTCACGCAGTCCTGTCCTGCTCCGCTGGAAAATGGCAGTTCGGCCAGTTGAAAAGATTCGTGCGGAATGAAAAGGAAAAAGAAATCAATCCTGTACTCTACTGAGGGAGTAGATGGGAGTTGAAAATCTGAATCCGGTCGAGAGTCTATGATCGCACATTTATTCGCACGCGCGAAAGAAAACCGTCAACGCTTTTGCAACGACTTGCCACGGGTAAGTTTTCCCAAGTTTTGCACATTGCGTTACTGTACTCTACTAAACAGGATGGCTAGCTAGCAGCCTCCAAATGTGGGAAAATTGTGGAAAAGACGCGAAGTGTGCTGCTACGACATATTTGGACTTGTTTGCTTCTAACGATAAGCCAACGGTTTATTTCATTGCAAATGTTCGAAGGAGCCGTTTGCTAGGATCGCGGGTAACGTTATAGTGGGCGACAGAAATCTGCAGACCGATAGCATTAAGCGTTTGGTCTGCATGATGCAGATGCATATTGCCTGGTCAAGGCTGCAGATACACAGTTAACAGCCTGCAAGAACTTCAGCGCGTGACAATGACTCGATCACGTACTTAAGTGTTTATTTATGCCACAAGCTCAACTTTTTAAATCCGATTTAGACCCTTCTGAATTTGAAGTGACCATTTGCTAGTGCTTGTATTCGACGCCTTAAACAGCAGTTAGTTCTAGATTGGTTTAGTTGTGGTGATAATGTTGATTATTTTAGTATAACAGCACAAGTGTTTATTCACTGTTTGTTTCAGAGCGAGTTTCTCTCAGGATTTTTCCTGGAGTGGGGAATGTAAAACACGGAGTGGATTCGGAGCCGGAGGGTAAATCTCTGTCGCTCCGTTCCACTGTCTTTAATCCGGTCGAATGCGTTTTCGCCTAACGTTACCTCTGGAAGTGGTTGAAAGTGGACCAGCTCAAAACGTTTCACACCCAGTTTACACCTGTATTTAGCGTTGTCCATTTGTGATCCTATCGACCAAAACGCATCAAATTTACCAAGTGTAAACAGGGCCTTATTAGTCTGTGCGTCAAGTCTTTGTTAAGATTGCTTTAGCTAAGCGATGTTATATACTAACTGATATATTTCTGTTCAAAATCAGCATAAAATGAAAATGAACCCTAGTATTTTGTGATTACAATTTATAAGATATAAAGCTGCAGCCTTATCTAACTTTGTATGGAAAAATGTAATCTGAATAGGAATATGCGCAATCTGCAATTTCGAGGGGAAATACTTCGCGTTTGATTCAAGTTTGTAAAGTTTTGAACATGCGAAATACCGCTAATAAAGCTGATTAGGTTAAAAGTAATACATTGCCACTTTATTGGTAACGGACAATGGACCTTCTTTACCTGCAACATTTTGCCAAATGTTTGTGACCGCGCCTTGAAAATTATTTATCCATAATTCCTTTTTTTTTTTTTTTTTTTTAAATCAAAATCCAATCAATTGATAGAACCAAGTCCTCTTCTTTTTCAATAATTTGTTACACTCGGATGTATCTCACAAAATGAAAGATCTGTTGCTATTTTTGTTTCATCTTGACTTTCGATTACACTTCTAAATATTTTGTAAAGTAACATTGTAAAAAAAAAAATATAGAAACTGTTCAGTGCAAATCAAAATTATAGGTTCAAACATCTTGTCAATGTAACAATAGTTTAGAGATGTAAGATAGCAATAATTTTTCTCTCATCTGCCAAGTGAGTAGTCCCGCCCCCAGAGTTACGCCATTGGTTGAGCCAGTGTTGATGTGTTGGGCTCATCAGGAAGCTCAAACAATCAGAGCAATGTTTTGAAAGCACTACAGTGTTTACATTTTTTTTTCATGAGAATGAACTGCAATGGCTTACTTATTGTTGGCCTCACATTAACTTGAGAAAGTTTATTAAAATAAAAAGACCCACTTTAAGTTTAATTAGCAACATTCTCCTTATCTGAACCATGTTCTGTATGCCGTTCCGTCAGTTCTGCACACTCCAGGCTTTAAAAGGACATATTGTTTGGAGAACACTCTGTCAGCAGACTCATGGGCATTAGTCAAGGTACTTCAGCCAATTAAATGAGAGTGGAAAAAATAATGCATAAGCTTTCCTTACTTAGACAGGCTCATCAATTTCTTTCTCAACAAATGCTGTGACTGTCCTAATTTCTTAAAACTAAGACAGGTCTCGTGGATTGATTAAAACCCCTACCTCAGTAGCCTGAGGCTGAAGAAGACATGCTCAATATGACCGAGAATCCTGATCATGTTTTATCAGTAGAAGCCCAAGCAGAATCCAGTCCTTTTCCCTGTGTTTGAATGATCCTGATAAAGTGCCATAGTTCTGATTAGACAAGCCTCATCCAACAAACATTTAGATTTTGCTTTGCTTGATTCTCATTCAGAATACTTAAAACATGTCATACATGCACAAACATATTCCTATAATGAGCAAAAAAAAGTTATCCACTGCAGAAAAGCAGTATAGTTTAAAGGTTTAGGGTTTGATCACTGCCTAGATACATTTTCTAATATTAGAACGTTTGCTTGATTTGCCCCAGCTTCTCTGGTGATTCTTGAGCACATGGCCATATGCTGCCCAATAGGAATACAGGATTACCTTTTCCCTTCTGTAGCAACAGTGAGTTTCCTGCCTCGATTCATTAATTATTTTGTGCTCTGCCTTGGTCACAGTGTTTTGCAAACAGCTCTGCTCAGACTGAATAAAGGGGAGGAAAGGATGTGTACGACTCCGTCAGCCGCCGTCCTGCAGTCTAAGCCGTGTGCTTGACTGTAAAGATGAGGATTTCTCTCAGCAGAACTTTTTGTTTTAGCTTTCAGAATGGACTTTTTCTTTTTTCCTGAAAGAACTCCGTCATACAGTTCAGTAGCATTACGTTAAATACTTTAGTTCTAATGATGAAAAGGCGGAAAGGGGGATGACGTGTTTCGGAGGGGGTGTTTCGGTGGTGTGAGGATTGCGGGCTGTGGTTGGGTATGTCAGTGCCACGTGTCTGCGCTTGCACCTCTCTTCTCCACACAGAGGATGTCGGATTGAGACCCTAGTGCGCCTAGTCAAAGTAGGGTGAGTGTTGCCCTGTGATGCCTGAGAACACTTTGACGTTGTTTATTAGATTGCAATCCTTTAAAATGCAACTTTATTGGTATATGAGCATAAGCCCCTGGTTCGAAGGTGCGCATGCGTATGAAAGAAATTATATGTTTAGCCGTTTCGTCATAAGTGATGCATATTGCAAATATGCTTAATATCTACTGCGTACTGTAATAATTGGAATAATATGGACTACATTAAGGAATGCTATTCCCAAAAACAATTGTGAACATAATTTTTTTTTGGCAGTTATCTTTTTGATTATTTGCTGAAGTGGAAATTTTTGGTTAATAACTACGACATTAACAGCGTTGACATTTCTGGCTTTAATTGTTTCAAGGTATGTAAGGTTGTTTTTTGGGTTTTGTTTGCTTTAAGACTATGGTGTTTAAACATTCACCAGGTCTTACGAATGTCTATCATATGACGCATGTATGAGGTGCATCATGTTTAGTGTATTAATAACATTTTGATTGTCTGATTATAAAATATATATATTTTTTTAAATGTAAACACTTCAGTCCGACTAAAATTCTAAAATTAAAATAAGTTTTTGTGAAGTTGGATTAACAGACCTAGTCTTTGTCCAGCATGTTTAATCAGACTACAGCTGGCCTCGGCGTTGTACATTTTCTCTGAAAGACAGAGGCACAACGTTTATTTAATGCTTTGAATATTTTATTACGCATTCTGTCGTGTACTTCGATCGAGATGAAGGCTGTAACTGGACTATGCAAAGCCTTGCTGAAGCTCGACTGTAAATTTGTGATTATTTTATTGTTATTCTTTTAGAAAGACTTTGTGTTACACTCTTAATATACTTGTCTTTTTTTATCCTCCATACAGTCATCACGTTACACTAGGAGGATCACATCTTGAGAGGGAATGTTGAGCAACCTGCTCTAAGACAACACCAGCTGATTTGGCAAATAAATCTGTGAAGGACTTCATTTTTTTTCTTTTCCGGAGCCTGAATGAGCATGCTGCATTCCCTCTGTTCCATCATTTGGTTGAACCGCGGGTTCAAGTTGAGAAAAGTGGCCTGCTCGGCCAACACCGGTCAGGTCTAAGCCGTTGCTACCACGCATGCCCATTTATGAGCTCCGTTCAGAAGTGCCTAGATTTTAACCAAACGTCCCACGGTACGACACCATTCGCACCCTTGCAAAGTTTCATCCTCAATCCGATGCTCTTCTGCCTGGGGTGATTGTCAGTTCATACTCTGAAAATGGCTGCCGATGGCTTCCAGTACAGATCTCTGTACTCCTACTCTAGCGACTGGGAGGATGACATTGACCTTGAGCCTGGTGATGTCCTGACGGTCGACAAAGTGTCTCTGCTGTCACTGGGCATCAAAGAGGGTGAGGAGGAGCACCCGGAATGCATTGGCTGGATCTTGGGCTTTAACGAGCGAACCAAACAGAGGGGAGACTTTCCAGGGACGTACGTGCAGTATGTGGGACCTGTGAAAATGTCAGTGCCGTCTTGCCAGCCTCGTTCTCAGAGACCGCTTCCTGCTGTTCCCAGACCGGAGCCAACAGCCTCCTCGCAGGGTAAGACTGGCTGCTTTTACTGTTTTGACCAATGACTAACCTGCTTAATCTGTGCTAAAGAGCTGTCATAACCTGTTTTTTTGGGGGGACTGACTGCTAGCTTGTTGAACCAGGCCTCAGATCTCTCGTAATAAACAGCTGTGAATTTTCTTGAAGGAAAAGAAGGATTTGGCTTTTGATAGCAGCCTACTGGAATGCAATTCAGCATTGAATCATCAGAGATTTTGCTAATGTAAGATTATTTTTTTTCCATTTACACATAATTCAGTTTTTTTATTGCCATTAATTATGTTTTATTGACAAAGTTCGGGAGGAACATATTCAGATAATTAACCTAATTAACAAGTGTAGCACAATCAGTAATCAACCCAATTAACAAGACAAGAGGTGTGTGTTTGTGTGTGTGTATACACACACAGACACACCTCTTGTCTTGTTAATTAACTTGTCTTAACTCTGCTCCTTGACAGTTTTTCCAGCATCAGTCCGACACCCCTTCTCCGCACTTAGAACTGTTTCAGCACGGACAGCACGCCAAATTTTTTCGTTGCACAAAAGGTTCTTTATAATAAAAATATAGATTTTAGGTTATTCATGTTCTTTAAACTAAAAAAAATATCTTTTAAGAACTGTTCACTTATATGTTCTTTGGGGAATCTAAAATAAATTTTCTATGGCATTGCTGTGTAAACCTTTCTGGAACCTTCAGTTTTACAAGTGTAGCATGATCATCTACATCTACTAAGAGGAGTCATCTAGTGTCTCCTTTTCCAAAACGTCTTTGAATCCTGTGTTTCTCTGGCACTTACCCCAAGCTTTTTCTCCTCAGTAAATTATAGTATGTTTGGAGGCCTGGCAGTTCACCAGGCCAATCTGGAGAGTTATATGTATCAGGTAGGGCTTTTAGCTTCATCTGCACATTCCCACTCCATCAGGTGATTTCTTTGCTTCAATGTCTCCTTTGTGTCCCTTTTTTTGGACAGTTAAAAGTCTTCAGAAATGCAGTGCACACTAAAAAGGAGTTGTCATATTTAATCTCTGATGGGTATGGTCCGATCGATTGGCCAGAGATCGGTATCGGCCGATAATCAAATTTTATGACTTGATCGGTACTCACTACACTTGCCCGATTCACGAACTGATCGGAATTTGATGACGTTAACACGTGACAAAGTCATGTCATCGCCGGTGTAAACGCTATGATGTTTCGAGAAACAATGAAAAATTGATGATATGATGAATGGATGGTTCAAGTTTTAACATGTCTGCATTGTGTTGCGGCTTCACGGCTAGCGGAGCTGATCGCAGTCGCTCTAGTTAGTGCTTGTGTTTACCAGCCAGCCACGGCACATTTCTGATACGGCTCTCACACTGCTTCGATAAAAATAGTTTTTAGTTAGTTTTCACAGCGTGGAGGATTGAACAAAACCTCGTCTGGAATGTCACAGTTTCTGTCATTGCAACTTCTCGATCATGTGAACGAACAAACACACACACAAAAATAAAAATTCTTAAACAAAATTTAGTTAATATATGCATCATTTGATTGATTTTATCCACCCGCAAATAATCAGAATGCATTTTTTTATTATCTGACCTGTGGATTATCTGACGCGCCCGTGGATATAACCATGACCGAACTGTTTTGTTCTTTCAGAAGTTTTTACTTGAAAAGAGTGCGTACCATAAATGACCCTGAGTGCTTGCTGTTTGACATGCTTCTCCCTTAAAATGGTGTTGCTGTCACGGCTCGCGATCCGGATGGATGCAGTTCACCTTTTGAATATCAGTTGGACTATTTAAGTATTTAAGGATAAAAGACTCAAGTTGCTTTAAAAATTGTGAGGTCTGAAGTCTTTAAAAATGCGACTTGAGTCTGAGTCACTAACTTGAGGACCCATTTCTGACTTGGAAGCATCAGAATCCACATCAGTATCGGCCAATCACCATGACAAGAAATATGTACTTGGTATCGGCTGCAAAAATCCTGATTGGAGCATCCCTAATCTTTGATGCTCGCTGACTAAAAAGAGAATGCAAGAGAAGTTTTGGGTTACTTTGAAGTGTTGAATTACAGGACCATATACGAACAATTTAAATTCTGCATTCAAGTTCTATCCAGGCCAAGGAAAATCTATGGAATACTGTTGTGTATTTTAAAATACAAGAGGCAAGAAATGTGTAGAATTGTGAATAATAGGTATTCCCTTTCTGTGGAAATCAGGAGTTTTGCAGGCACCGATTCCGGCTAGGCCTAGAAACATGAACAGGTAAAAAAATTGCTCATCAGTGTTGCTTTAGTGCCTTCTGCCTAAAAGTAAGTTGCTACTAGCTTAATTCTACTAACTTACATATTTCTCTCTGCTTTTCTTATGTAGATGTAGGGAATTGACCTACATGCCTGAGACTTTTGCGTGCAGCTTAAATGTATTTGCATTGAGAATGTAGCATTGAAAATATGAATATAGAAATTATGCTCTATTATTAATAATCTGGACATGTCATCTTAGATTAAAGCCCTATTTGGATGGGACTAGTTTTACAGAGGGTTTATACAGAGAAATTTGTGTTTCACAGAATACTTGGTGATTTTAATCCAGTCTGAATCTGCAACGTCTGATTTTTCTCTCACACAACCTCTGTAATAATTCCAGAGTAAATTACCTACTGTTTTTCAGCAGACTCGATGATCCTCTGAGAAAACGAATCCCATCTGAATGTGAATGTCTGTGATTGCCGGCGATTATTTTTTTTCACAACGCATTTCTTGTGTGTTTTGGTTAATGTCAATTCCTGTAGACACTCTTACCGCGTGCGTGTTTGAGTATTTGCCTCCCGGCAAAGAAAAAGACAAAAACAATAATAAAATAATTTCTGCACTCAATTACATAATGTTTTAATTTTTGGTTAACTACAAATAAATAAAAATATCTAAGTTAACCAGACATTAAAGGCACTATGTAAGATTTTTTTATTAAAATATCTAAAAACCAATAGAACAGTGTTATATATTTTGCTGACTTGTGTACAAAATGTTTCAAAGAATGTTTAAATCCATAGAAATAAGTAATTTTAACTAGTGATATGGACTGTGTGTCACGGCGCACGCAGTAAGTAAACACGGTGTAAACAAGGGTCTGGGTCCAATCACAAAAGTAAACCAAAAATACAACTGAAAGCACCCCAAAGGGGAAAATACCTGAGCAACGTACAGTAAATCCTGAAAACGGAACAGCATAATAATGATATGCTAAGGATAGGATCCCTTGGCATGATTGGTTATTGAATTGTCGTAGCAAAAAAAAAAAAAAAAGGCTGTTTCTGTGACTGCCTTCATGGACACTAAAGTTTTAAGTAGAAAATACTCAGCAATGGTGTTGTTAATTGGATTGGCACATGGTTTGTCTAAAATCATATTAAAAACACCACATAGACAAATAAACAACATAAAAAAAAACTTGATTTTCACCACAGGGGTAATTTAATATATACCTATAAACATAGATCTTGTTTTAGCATTCTTATTTACTTGTTCCCTTAAATCCCTTCTAATCCTTTAACTATTTAACTGCTTTGTTATTATTATGCAGTAGATCTTTCAATTGTTATGAGTGTGTGCGTGACTGTGATTCGTGCACAAGCATGTCAGTGAGCATGGCATCACAATCGTTAAGATGCTTGTTAAAGTTGCGTTCATTACTATAGCAACCCCCCCACACACGCACAAAAAGTTGCAAATGGTCTCGCACATCAACTTCGCAAAGGGCCTTGCACCCCGCTTGCGACGGCCCAGTATATGTACGTGTGTGTGTGTGTATATATATATATGTGTGTATGTGTGTGTGTATATATATGTGTATGTACTTTTTAACCACAAATGCACGTCTTTAAGACACACACTTCAAAAAATGTACATTCATTAAACTGGTTGAGCAAAATAAAAAATAAGTCATGCTTAATTCTGTTAGGTGACTATAGATGTCTACTAATACCAGACAACAGCATACTGAAAGCTCATGACATGGATCTAGTACTTGATTATTTTTTATTTTTTGATTGGTTGTCCTCCAGCTGAAGTAATTGACAGCACACTCTTTGTGTTAGCTAATATGTTAATATGGCAGAAAAGCATTTGTAAAGAAAATGTAAATATGATCACAGCTTTGTAAATATCAGCCCATATAATTACGAACAGAGCTGTTACTCTTTTTATGTGGTGTTTTCCCATATCCAAGTGCTCTCATTCAGTGAGAGATTTCATGTGATTTAATCGAAATCCACCAAACACTATCCTCACAGAAATGGTGCACAGAGTTGAACTTGGTTGTGTTTTGCAGCCTGTGGCAGAAGTTCTCCCTCCCTTTTTTTTTTTTTTTTTCCTGGCTTCAGTTTTACTGCTTGCTGAAGTGAACCATGGCTTGACATTTCAACAGTCTCCGCCTGTTCCTCCTCCCCTGTTTCACAGACTCTTCTGATACTGTCTCCAGGCAGCTATAAACTATCCACTCACTACAATTCTCAGAAAGAGAAGGCCCCTTGAATTTTCCCCCATCTCCTTACCCTGAACTTCCTTTCAAAGAATTAGTTGAGGGCTAGTCAAGGTCTCCGAACTGAGGCTGTATTAAAGTCTAAATCTTTCTCATGATGCTTTGGCCTGGCATATTGTTACTTGGACTGTAAAGCAGGATTTATCAGAACATGCATTTTATTGTGACAAATTTTAAGAAAAATATGAGGTTTAATAAAAGCTATAGCTCATGTTGTTATCAATTGTATTTTGATTAATTGTGCAGCCCTAACTGGGAGTAGAAATTTGGGAATGATGCAACTAGGCATGAACGGATATAACGATTCTGGCTGATATCAATAATATAGAAAATCTGTCTTTCTTGTTCAGTAGTAATTTTGCTACAGAAATGACAACTCAAATCACTTGGTGTACTAATGATTTTTATTTTATTTTTTTAAGTGATCTCACTAACACTTTTTGTGTGTGTGTGTGTATGTATGTATGTATATATGTGTATGTATATACGTTAGGGCTGTGCGATTAATCGAAATCGAATCGAAATTTGCTAATCGCAAAAGCCTGCGATGTGGACGCGATATTACTCTGTTCCAGAGCATATGCATGACTGTCAACCTTCAGTGACAGTCTTACTAACCAATAAAGTGAGCGCACCTCCGTTCTCCCCAATCAGCACTGCTCTAGCCAGCTGTGTAAACGCCCACCATAAAAAAAAAAAAAAAATACGGAAAGCAGGAGCGAGACAGAGTGGGATCATGGCGTCTACAGTGTCAGGTCAATAGTTAGGCAAATTACAACTAAAGAAAAACGTTCGTTAACTTAAGCTTTGAAAAGACAAAGCTTACAAGAGCTGCGTCACAATGCATATCAAGAGCATCTCTCATTGCATGTTCGCTATTCCCAGTTCAGAAGACTGCACACACAGCTTGTATCTCTGAATGCTTCTCATACTCACCCCTCTCTTCCCCACGCGGTGCGAATCCCGCGTCATGGACGAGCCGTTCACTCTTGCCGCACTCATGCAGTCAGTTTCGTAACGCTCGGTTATATTCTCACGCGGCCCTGCACCGCAAATCTCCAAGAGCGCATTTGGCAGTATGAATGAGGCTCGATGCAGGTTCGCGCCTGGCTCTCGTTTAAAACGAATGTAAATTCAGTCAAACTGCTTGCTAATTTCACTTGGATGAAATGAAACATTCAGCACATTTTCCACTTGTTCTTAAAATCCCAAATACAGTGAAACATGTAATACTTTAATGATTGACTAAAGAAATACAGTTCTTTATTTATATAAAAAAATAAATTTTTTACAGTGAAATTCAGTAACTAAGTTAATTCTTTAAAATTAGTTATACCATTATAATCTTGTCTGCTGAAAAAAAAAAAGATATACCGTATTTTCCGGACTATAAGTCGGAACTTTTTTTCATAGTTTGGCTGGTCCTGTGACTTATAGTCAGGTATGATTTATTTATCAAAATTAATTTGACATGAACCGAGAGAAATGAACCAAGAGATATGAACCAATAGAAAACAATGTAAAACACAATAATGTTTTCTCTTAGTTCTTGGTTCTAAATAAATGCGACTTATAGTCCAGTGCGACTTATAAATCTTTTTTTCCTCATCATGACGTATTTTTGGACTGATGCGACTTATAGTCCGAAAAATATAGTCCGGTATGTGTGTATGTGTATATATATATATATATATATATATATATATATATATATATTGTATTAAATAGAACAACAGTAATTCCTATTGGATTCCTAATTTTGTAATGGTTTCATGGAAACTAAGGATTTTTTTTATTAATTTTTTTCAGCAGGGTAATGATAATCATACTGTGTAATCATACTGTGCTGCACATTATTGACAATATTAAGCTGATGCTTCAAATCGCAATATCTGTCAAAAAAAATCGCAATTAGATATTTTCCCCATATCGCACAGCCCTAATATATGTGAGTATATTAAGGCTGCACGATATTGGGAAAAAATTACATTGCGATATTTTATTTTTCTGCGATTATATATTGCGAAATGAAATCTAATCTAGGGTTAGGTACAAACAAAAATGGGGTGAGCACACTTACATTCTCATTTTAAATGATTTAAACATCAGAGTATTATTTAAATTAGAGTAAATAGTTTGTTTGAATTTACCACGAGCAATACTTTTGTTACTATATTTATTAATCTTTGTTTATCTTAGTTTATAAAAACACAGCTGTTCATTGTTTGGTAATGTTACTTCACAGTGCATTTACTATGTTAACAAATACAGTACAACTTTTGATTTCAACAATGAAGGCTATAGCCTAAATGTTGAAATTAACAATGTTGTAGAAGTGCAGTTTCATAATAGTAAATGTTAAGTAATGTAGTTAAATAGTTTAATGAATAGAACATTATTGTAAAGTGTTACAGATTTTTTTTATACACCAATTCAGACGTCTCGTGAGTTCAGTGTTGGACAGGTCAGTTGTTTAAACCATTCATTAAATTGAATCGGTTCAAAAGAATTATTAGTTCGTGAATCAGATGTGTACGGCACACGTTATGTAATTATCTCTGCAGTTTAGGATATCGCATAAGATTCGACAACACAGAAAACATTTCATCACTGGATAGTTTTTTTTTTTTTTGACACCATCGTGTCAATTGATTTTGATTAATGTGCGCGAGGGAGGGAGAGCAAGACAGCGCTTGTGTTGTTTGAAGACGCTGAAGGTGAGCGCGCGCGTGCGGCCGGGGCTCGCTCGCTCTCTCTCTCTCTCTCTCTCTCTGATCATTCTTATATGCGACCTGTTAAACTGACAGGAATTAAAAACACATGCAAATGATAAACTTTCACTCTGTGATGGTTAAGCTGTGCAATTAATCCGCGAATCACATTCGTCAAGGGCCGGGGAGCAGCTGGCCCGTACGGTTAATGAATAACGGATCAATTACGACAGCCTACATCGCACATCCTGCGATGTGACTATCGTGGATTCGTACATCGCGATATCGATGCTTAAACGACACATCTTCCAGCCCTAGAGTTTATATATATATACATATATATATTAGGGAATACGCAAAATACGTGGTCGGCAATCGGACGATTTTTGGTGTTTTTTTCGGCCAATTTTTTCGGAAGTTCGCCCGCTGCATTTTTTTAAAAAACATTTGTAAAGTAGAACTTGCATATACGTTTGAAAAGCCAGAAGTAAACGTCAGTTTTGTATAGGATGATTATTTTTATTTTACCTTAAATTACATTTACTTAATTTGATTTAAAAATCACATGCTGTAGCACAATGAAAAAAAGTGTTTCATACATCCAAGTAAAAAAATTTAGGGTAATGATTAGCATCTATATTTTTTTACTTGAGACTATAGTTATTTATTTTTCATTGGCTCAAGAAAAAAATGTGAATAATTTCCCTAATTTTTTTTTTATTAATTGGATGAATGAAACACTTTGCATCTTTGTTTTATTCGCACCAACATTATTTGATTTGAACATTTTGGAATAATGTATTTATACAGCATACTTTTATTTAGTCTAACTGGTAAAGACCTTTTTTTTCTAATTTAAAACCAAATTTAAAAACTAAAATACTGAATGCTGGTTTAAAAACCTCTTATTGAATGTGTGTTGATTGTGGTGTTTGGATTGTATAACTATGCATTTATTGCCTTTAATTTCACATGGTTACTGTTAATCTTTTAATTTAAGGCCAGTTCTATGTAGTTTCAACCCAATTCAAAAACAAAAGCTAAATGCTGATGTCTGTAGCATCTATGTTTGTATTGAATGTAGTCTACTTACTGTTCAGTTACTGCCGTTAATTTCAGATGGTTATGGTTAGGGCTGTGACGGTTGCCATGACAACCGTGTCACCGCGGTGGTCGGTTGCTACCGCGGTTGTCTACTGCCACCCGCGGTAGTGCACGTGACGTCACAAACTCTATAGCAAGCATAATACAAAGTTTTGTATATAAGTGTAATAACTGTAATAGTTGCAAATTCTAAGTCTATGGTAATTAACAAATTACCTCAAACACAGCGTTTCCTTTAGATTGGAAGATTTGAGCGCAAGAAATACAGTTTATGCATTCAGCAAATTTGTTTAGTGTTGGGCGATGGATCTTGTTGGGAAAGCAAATACCACATCACCGATCTGGAGTCATCTTCATTCATGTCACCCATCGGCGTTTGCACAAGTTCTCGTGATCGCAAACGCTGGCTGGTCAGGTTTGGTGAGGCTTTCTCCAAACTGGCCAAATACAAACGAGACAGCGATAAATAAAAGATGGTAACAAGAAATATGCCAACGGATTCCTATTTCAAAGAGAGCGCGTGCAGATGAGGAGTTCGCTACTGAGCTTGCTTGGTGGCGGAAAAGTAAACCGGACGCAACAACCGCGTTGCGACAGGTTTAGTCTGTCTAGTGTCTATACAGGACATTTGAACTCTGTGTCAGTACCTCACAGACCGGACGGGGATTTATCATGTCGTGTTGTGCTGCATCCAGTGTAGCATCACTGATTATAATGAGTATTTTGTCGCACTGCGTCTCTCGCGTCCGTTAGACAGGGTGTATTTAACTTTCTTATTTAGGCTACTTTCTTGTAGCCTAAATAAGCATTATTTCTTTGATATTTATTTTAGTGTTTTGCAGGCGGCGTTCACTGACAGAAGTGCTCAAATAAACACGAACTGACGAGTTAAATAGGATGTGTTAGATGAGTGATTTCTAGACGTGCATACATATAAATATATCCTGTATATAATATATATAAAATATATTACATGCATGCACAGTTTAAGTCAGCTTTAATCACCCTTTTTTGGTAATTCCATGAATTAACTGACCACGACACTGCTTGCATATTAGTTTATTTCGCAGTGAATGGCCATCCCTGCCCCTACGTTAAACTGGAAAAAAATGATCGCCTTCGTTAACGAGCAAATTTTGACACTAATGTTATATATTTATTTATTTATTATTATTTAGGTTTTTTTTTCAAACACCGTGCCACCGGCGGTTGTTGGTCCATGACTACCGCGGTGTTAAAAATCTGCCACCGTCACAGCCCTAGTTATGGTTATTGTTTCCAAAAGCCAGTTTGGCCTATTAAATACCAAATAAACATCTTGTTTATACACACTTTCCTTCTTTCTTGTTTGTTGCTTAAAGATAAAAAAAATACAAATCTGTATCGGAATCAGCCAGGTGCTTGTAAAAAAATCGGTATCAGAGTCGGCCATGAAAAATCATGATCGTGCATCCCTAATATATATATGTATGTGTGTATGTATGTATGTATGTATGTATAAGCAAATGTCTGGACATTTGTTATGTTATGTAATGTTTAATTACTTTTCTGAGGTAAATGTAGCGCTTTGACTTTTTTTTTTTTTTTTTTTTTTTTTTTACGAGCTTCTTTGATTATTAAAAAGTACAATTAATAGTTGTATTGCTACACATGAATTTAGGCATTACAACATGAAAAAATCAAAATGAAAAATGTATATTAATTTTGAGATTTGCTAAACATTTAATCGTGTTATTAAATTATTAATAGGGATGCAACGATACCATTTTTTCAGATCTGATACCGAAAATTCTGAGTATCTGCCGATACCGATCTAATCTGATACCAGTGCAGTTTTTTTTTTAAATTCAATATAGAATTTCTATACTTCTGTGTTGACCTGATCATCATTTTTTTGTTTTAATCACAATCTACTACATATACACAACTTCATTTTAATGAAAAATAACAAATGAAAAAATATATAACCATAAACGATTACAAAAATATTATTATAAACTTGGTTGGTAGATAATTCAGCAGCAAAAGATACTCTAGATTCTAGAAAAATCACAGGTGCACAATAATTTTATAAAATCTATTGAAATATTTTATTTACAAATAAAAGTGAATAAGTTTTAAATCTGGTAAAATGTTACACATTGCTCTTTGTATTGTTGTAAAATACATTATTGAAAAAACAAGTATATACTTTTATATAGAAATCTAAAATACGTTTCTTTTAAATCTATGGCACAGTAATAAAGCGGCAACACATCATAGATAAGACTATTAATAATCTTTGATTTCGCAGAAAATATTATAATACTGAAGGTGCCAATGAAGAGTGCCACAGCGCTCTTTTGCGCATCCTGTGCGCAGAATGATGAGCTTGAAACAACACTGATTCACAGTGCGCAGCTGCACAGCCCTCCGAGTCCACAGAGAAATCTGCTCTGCTTGAGTTCATCTTCAGTTCTCTCTTCACAGCAGTTCAGTCAGTGTACTGTTTGAGTAAATGAATTAACCCCTTGATATTGGTTTATTCAGACTCAAGAGGGAGTGTTGACCATGTTCAAGTTAATAAATTGTGGATTAATGCTTACTGGAGATCAACCAGACATCACTAGTACAAACGGAAGATATATTGATACGTAGTCTATTAAATATGTGCGTTAGTTTAAAGAGCCTTTTCTTTGAACAGCTATAAACCTCAGTTACTCTGCGCTTTTTAAGAGAGTTTTTGACTGTAACTGAACGTGACACGCAGTTTGACCACTGAATGGAGGATGACAGACATCGGCAGCGATAGAAGAGTTTATATGAACTTGAATTTAATGACTTCAGTATTAATCTGTACCTCACATTGAACTATGGAACAGCTTCAGAACACTTGAAATATGTTCTTGAAAACGTTTTGGCACTTGATAATGTGTTTGTGCTTTTCGTGGAGCTCAATAATAACACAGAATTTTACAAGCACAGCATCGGATTTAGATTGGCCTCGTCTCGTCTGACCGATACCCGATCCGCAGAAAATGCCAGGATTGGAGCAGATACCGATCCTGAGTATCGGATCGATGCATCCCTAACTATTAATGTTTTAAAGGTTCACTATAAGGTCCTTCAAAACTGAATCTTACCGACCCCAAACTTACTTTTGAACAGTAGTATAAATGAGATGTATTTTTATTTTAGCCTATCAAAATTTTCTTCTTTCTTCCTTTTCTGTTGCACTCCGTCCAGTGCAGAAAGCCTGTCAGGCCTGAAGCCGATTATGCTCAACAAAAAGAAACTTGAGCTATATAAGACTCTCTTGTAGTTGCAGCTTTTGTGCGTTGTGTTTCCTAATACCGTTTTCACTGCATTAAGATTAAAACATGTCTAGAGGTTTAGAGCTCAAGTGAAAGGAAATGGGCTAGGTCTTCGGTTAGTCATGAATGAGGTGCCCAGATTACTGAACTGCACAAAGGGATGTGGGTGAAAGTTGTCTTACATAATCATATTCACCGTGTACAAAGACATCATCATTTTCTGTTAGTAGAGCATGGCCGAATCAAAGTTAATGAACACATCAGAGCACAAGCCGAGCAAAAAAGAAAATCATACAATACTCTGTCATACAAATACAGATATTGCCTTGACAGTGCAGCAATGAAGAAGTGACAGCTGAATAAAGTAAGCTGTTACTTTTATCATATCATTAGTTGTTGCAGTTGTTTTTTTCCCAGGGCACGTTCAGTTGCAGGCCAGCCAGAATGCAGACTAGCAGGATGACTATAATTGGGTAATGATTAGTTGGTTCTCTCTCCAGAAACCAACAATGACTGCAGGGCCACAGCTGTTTTTCCTAAAAGCAGTACTTTGCACAAAAACCCCTGCTGCGTGTGAGTGTTTGTGCCAGTTTGCAGCTATAGTTAAGTTTATTTATTAGTAAAAGAACATATATAAGTTGGTTTTAATATTTTGTTATTAATGACCACCCTGTAAAGCAAGCAGCCATTTGTTAATGACCAACAAGAGTGTCCACTCCACTACAAAGAAAGGGAAACTTAAAGGGTTAGTTCAGCCAAATATTAAAATGATGTCATTAATAACTTACCCTCATGTTGTTCCAAATCCTTAAGACCTCCGTTTATCTTTGGAACACAGTTTAAGATATTTTAGATTTAGTCCGAGAGCCCTCAGTTCCTCCATTGAAACTGTGTGTACGGTATACTGTCCATGTCCAGAAAGGTAAGAAAAACATCATCAAAGTAGTCCACGTGACATAAGAGGGTCAGTTAGAATTTTTTGAAGCATCGAAAATACATTTTGGTCCAAAAATAGCAATTACGTGACTGTTTTATTTTTGTTTTGGAGCTGATGAACCCACGCTCTGCTGCCAAACTGGAGCACAATCACCACCAACAGGACAGGGCAGGGAATTACAGTTATAAATTACAATAGATCACCCTCAGTGTGATCTGTCAAAGTGACGGACGGCCTTCAGATTTTTCCATCACTGCTAAAAAAAAAAAAAAAAAATTCTGTCAATGACGGAAAATTTTCAGTTAACGTGACCTCTGATGTCGTGGTAAATGTGTGAGATGAGGAAAGATTGAGGGCGGAAGAGGCAGGCTTCATGTCCGTAAGAGGGAAAAGCGAGCTAAGTTCCATGTTTAACTTGCAGTGGAAAAGTGGAATGTGCTGACATGGCACATCGTCTGAACTCCAAAATTAATAATCAGATGTGGTTTAGCCTTGCACTGCCAGGAGGCGAAGGCAGCCAAGCTCTGGCCTCTTTGTGGTGGGCCTGAAAAGGAGGGTCTGGCACACTGCCAGTGGGGTTTTGCTTGTTCAGGATTTCTGATTAAATCGTTTATTGTGCTCCACTCACGCAAAGGACCAAGGCAGCTCTTGCTCCAGAAGGGGTGGAATAAGACAGGAGGAAACGTTGTTTTTTTCACCAGTAAAAATCTTTTGTATGATAGACATTTTTTTTCTTTGTGTGGCTCCGTCTATTAAATTTTTTAATACTGTTTCGTTATATTTTACTGTGTGATTTTGTAATGCCTTCTAACATCTGCTTATTTATTTTGGTTAGCTTTTGAGTTTAATTGTTTTGTGAATGCAAGGAGTCTTCAAGGGGATTTAACCAATAGAACAAGCAAGCAGGGAAGGAAGCAAAATATAAAAACTGTCATGAAAAACCATATGCAATTATACATCCCGAAGCCATCACTCTTCTAAGACAGAAGTGAAGTGGGAGACGTGGCCTGCATTGAGTTCAGTGCTGGCTCTGAGGTGCAGAAATACCCTGATTTTATAGAAGAGCCTTCTCATTATATCACGTCAACAGCCTTCTCCGCTAGACAGTTGCTGCTTTTGGCAGCTTTAGTATTCCACGAAGGACTGCACATTTAGCGCTATATTTAAAAAAGGTAACAGGCATGTCAAAGTCAAATTTAAAACATTGGCCTCGGGACAGTGAGTCACAACAGTAGGTAGAGAAGCCTGCAATCTTGCAAACCACAATTCAGAAATGAGAATGAAGAGTGCCAGAGTAAATGCTGGTGTTAAGAAACATTTTACTTTAGAATTTGGATTTTGCATTATATAAGGCACTCATTTCATTTAGAAAATATATGTAATTCTATGGTATCCTAATTACATGATGCTCTTTTCTTTTTTCTTTTTGGTCTAGATCCTTTATTGTTATAACTAATATAAATATTATTTTAAATATGCAATTAATTCATACAGTGGATTTATTACACGTCTTATATAAAGAACGCTTTTAATTTGTAAATCAAAATTAATTTTGAGAATTACAAAAAGAAAAATATTTAACTGTCCTGTTGTCATATTGAGGAGAAACCCTTATGAAAAGAAAACCATATTAAATAGATTGGCATAATCTTGTATTATTTCTAGAAAAAAAGCTGCTTAGCTATTTATTAATATTTGAATGTTTGTCTGCCAATTCAAAGCCATGTTGTGCAACCAAAAAAACAAAAAAAGCATAAATTTTAATAATGTATGTAAATTCACGTTCAAGGTTATCACTTTTTACTTCATGTTTACACCTCATGATATTTAAGTAATTTAATTTAAACTTTTCTTAATAAAAGAAAATAAATTTGCTCTTGGTTTAAAAAGCTTTTCCTTCCTTTATCTTGGATACTCTTTAATATGTATGAAATGTTCAGAGGATGATATATTTTTTTAGTCGTTATAAGCAGAAGTTTGAGGGAAATAGTCTTTTTTTTCTCTGCCGTTTCAGTTGCTGCAGTCCTGGACTTGACCAAACAGTTCACACAGGCGGAAACTGCTCCTCCTAATCTTATTAAGCTGGGCGAAGCAATTGAGCGGACAGGTAATACTTTTGTGTCATTGAATGTCATGTAAAGGGCTTTATTGTTTGTGGTTTGTTCGTTAGAGAACCTGACACATGATACGGAGTTAGCAGGAATCCCTTCAGAGCGCCTCCAGCCACAAGAAAGAACTAAAAAACACATTGGATTTCTGCTACTTCTAATATATATTTAATTTTTCATATATATTTCCACATTGAAAATAATAAATGAAATGTGTGAATGTTTCTTATTACACCATATGGCTGTTATTAACATCCAGATTTCCTCTTTCACTGTGAGCCGTCCCTCTCTTTCTCCCCTGAGCGAGAGACTGAGCGGCGCTCGGACCGTCTGGCTTGACTGAAGCCGTCTTCTCACTTCTTCACAGACTAAAGCAGAGCTCAGGGATTCAGCTGGGCTGTTTTCCCAGTTCTCCCGATAGCGTGACTGGATATATTTATATCTCCGGGCTTTTACATTTAATGTTTAGATCCAAGCTGGCATAGAAGATCTATTTTTGAGAGATGAGCTAACGCCTCGATTTTCTGCTAGGTCTGGACTCTAGGGCACTATACAGGACATCCACTGCTTCAGCTTCTGACAGACAGAGCCTTGCTGGTGAGTTTAATCGCAGTTCTCATCTTTTGCCACATAGGTATTCACTTCCTGTGCAGGAGACAGTCAGAGTTATTCAGTTTCGAGGCTAAAGGATTTTGATTGCTTTTAATGTTATGTCTTGTTCTTATTAGCTAATAATTCTTTCTGTTCTGCTCATTTGTGACCCTGGACCACAAAACCAATCATGAGTAGCATGGGTATATTTGTAGCAATAGCCAACAATACACTGTATGGGTCAAAATTTGCTATTTTTCTTTTATGCCAAAAATCATTAGGATATTATGTAAAGATCATGTACCATGAAGATAATTTGTAAAGTTCCTACCGTAAATATATAAAAACTTCATTTTTGATTGGTCATATACATTGCTAAGAACTTCATTTGGACAACATTAAAGGTGATTTTCACAATATTTTGATTCCAGATATTAAAATAGTTGTATCTTTGCCAAACCATACATCAATGGAAAGCTTATTTATTCACTTTCAGATGATGTATACATTTCATTTAAAAAAAAATGGACCCTTATGGCATTTTAGATATCGGATTAGATATCAGCATGTGTACAATGTTTGTTTGTCTGTCTGTAAAGAAAATAATACATTTTTTACAAATATATTTCATTTAAATAATCCTAAATAGTTAGTGTAATTATTTTTCTATATCTGTTTTTAAAAAGTATATATATATATATTTATTTATTTTTATTTTTTTATTTTTTTATAATACAAAATCTAATCATGCATAGTTCATTTTACATCAAGTTTTTGTAATCATTTACACACACACACACACACACGCACACGTGAATATATATATATATACACACAATATTTTAAAGCATTCCTTCCAGGTTTAAATTAGATTAGTCTCAGACTTTTGGTTTCCACTGTATATATCTTAAAAAAAAAGCATTGTGATAACTAGGAGTGGTACAAAGTAAACAGTTGCTATTTGGTTACCATAAGTTCCAACATATTTCTGTAACTATGTATGAATGGGATGCATCGGATTAGATCTAATGTGTGTCTTGCTGTGACTGGTCAATTATAAAGCGTGCATCATGATGAGCCCGGTCATTTGTCCCTGTGCAGAGCTGCAGGAGTTGGATGTGGGACAGTGGGACATTCATGCCCTCTCGGAGGCAGTCATTCGATACCTGCAGGAACTTCCTGCCCCCATCATCCCTCCCTCTGTTTATACAGACCTTCAGGCAGCAGTGCAGCTAGAATCGGGTATGTGCCACTTTTCACTCATCCGTGCAGGCCGAAAGAGCACAGTGTAAAGAAAGTAACAGAACTCAGTGAACAAACAGCTCCGAGTGTCTGCCATGCCTGATGACCCATGCGTTCACACTAATGTAACTCTTGAATAGACGTCCCGTCCGTGAGGAGACGAGAGCAGCTGCTGCAGGTGCTGGAGAAGCCTGAAGTTCCACTGCAGAACCTCCTGACGCTGCATTATTTGCTCAGACATCTGGAGAAGGTCTGCCAGCGTGGCGAGCAGAATGGCCTCGACATTCATACCCTCTGCCAAATCTTTGGCCCTCTGTTGATCAGGGGCCCTGTGAGCGGGTGAGCGGGAGCTTTCTTTTCTTGTATTTCTGTTGGCTGGAGACAAATTCTGGAGATCCGTTGCTGAAATATAAACCATTTTCATTTCTGTGTGTTTGATTTACAGGTCAGAAGAAGATGAGGGGTTTCCTGCGGTTGCAGTTGAGAGACTTCTTTTGGAGAGAATTTGGGAACAAGAGCCGACTCCTCCCGGTGAGCCACCTGTGTCAATTTTGCCATTGTGTATAATAGCTATGCTTTTTTTATTCACAGATTAAACTGTTGTCAGGGAGGATTTATGATGTGTTTTTAAACCTTTTGGTGTCAAACATGATCTGATACCCTTGTGAGAGACTCCTGTCTTAAAATAGAAATGCAGTGCCATGTTTTCATCTATAAAGTATTTCCGGAGTTAAATAATTGGTTTCAAAGACAAAGCTAATGGTTAATGTATTATCATTATTTACTATGATGACAATGTATCTATTTTTTCCCTCTCACTTTTAGTATCGTCTGTAATCCTAAAGAGAAACATTTTCAGTAAAATAAATTTGTATAATACTTTTTTAATTTTTTTCTTATTGTTTTAAGCAGATAAAACACATAACATGATGATCTCAGTTTAGAGTATGTTTACAGAATGCAAAAATAAAATAAAATGAACAATTAAACATAAGACAGCAACCGGATGTCGTGATCAAAAAAATAAAATAAAAACATTCAGATTACACCGTTTCTAATGCTATTTTATAAGCTATTCATTTGTCCCATTTTTCTTTAAATTTTGCTTCTTCCAATCTTAGAATAAAAGTCATTCTTTCCATGGTGAATATTTCCTGCACAATGTCTATCCACTGAGTATGGCTGGGTGGCTCAGGTTTGAGCCATCTTCTTGTTATCGCTTTCCTCCCTGCCGACAATAAAATCTTAACCAAATATTGATCCTCTTTCTTTACATTGGACAAAAGACCCAGATACATTGTTGTAAAAGTTAAAGGTACAGAATTCTTCAGTACTTTGCAAAAAGTAAGGTGGACAGAAGTCCAGAAAGGTCTTATCTCAATGCAGTCCCAGAAAACATGCGTGTGGTTAGCAGCAACAGTGCCACATTTCCTCCAACACATTTGTTGGGTGGATAGTTGTTTACCTTTAATAGATGGCGTGATAAAAAATCGAATTAAATTTTTCCAATTGAATTCTCTCCATTTTTGTGAATTTGTAGATGTCTGTGACATCTCACAGATTTTTTACCATTCTTCATTTGAGATCGTGACAACTGCTTCTTTTTCCCACTTTTCTTTGACATACAGAGTTGTGTTTTTCTGACAGGACATTAAGCTAGTGTACAGCTTTGAAACGATTTTGCGCATTTTCTGTTGATATGCACCACACAAAGTCTCTAAAACCGCATTAGGTTCATTTCTGTCCTTAATTTCTTTATTATAGTATTCTCTTAGTTGCAGGTATCGGAAGAAGTCTCGATTATCTAGACTAAATTTGTCTTTCAGATATTGAAAACTTCTTATTTCCCCATTATTAATTAAATTACAAAAGGCTGTAACCCCTTTATTGATCCAATATTTGAAATTTGAGTCATGCATTCCTGGCTTGAAGTCTTTGTCATGAGCTACCCATCTTAGTATTTTTCTTTCTTTATTCAATTTTAATTGTCTTGCTACATTATACCAAATTTCCATTGTGAATTGTACAATTGGGCCAAGAAATTCTATTAATTCGGTTGGAATATGGTCCTCTCCCATAAGTGTCTGAACATTATATCCAGGTATGCATGTCTCAATCTCCTTCCATTTGGCAAAATAACTAGGGTCACACCAGCAACACAAGTAACGCAATTGAGCTGCATAAAAATACATTTTTAAATTAGGAAGGGCCATGCCCCCCTTATCTTTCTGCAGCTGTAGTGTTGAATACCTAACTCTGGGCTTCTTCCCATCCCATATAAACTTTGATAACAGCTTATCCCATTCTGTAAATTGTTTTGACTGTATGCTTACCGGGAGGGATTGAAATAAGTAAAGTAGCCTAGGGAGGATGTTCATTTTTATCACATTTATTCTATCACTTAAGTCGAACGGGTAAGTAGACCATCTCTGGATGTCTGATTTAATACTTTAGTTTATTGGATTGTAGTTAAAATTATATAGTAGTGAAGGATCTTTAGACAGAAATACTCCGAGGTATTTAATTTTGTTGGTGCTCCATTTTATATCGTATGTGCGTGCAGTTTCATTTGAGGGTGAATGATTAAACAGTAATATTTGGGTTTTGAAAATATTCAACTTATATCCCGCATACACATTATACTTTCCCAGAACATCCATCAGTATGGGAAGTAATATGTTAATATCTTCTAGAAATAACAATATATCGTCCGCAAATAATCCAAACTTTTGCTCTCTTTCGTTGATCATAATCCCCTTTAAATCATCTTTCTCCCGAATCGCTTGAGCCAGTGGCTCGATGTATAAAGCAAAAAGGGTGGGACTTAATCCGTAGCCCTGCCTACAGCCTCTACGTTCAAAGCGGAGTTCAAAGCGGTCTGTCAAAGATCCATTCACTTTTATTCTTGCAGTTGGCTTATCATAAATTGCTCTAATACACTGAATAGACTCATTAGTAAGGCCAAATTTCTCCAACGTTAGATATAAGAAATCCCAGTTTACTCGATCGAAGGCCTTTTCTGCATCAAGGCTGATCAAGGACGCTTTAAGCTTATTGCTGGAAATATTGTGTATCACTTGAAGACTTCTTCTGATATTATCTTGCGTTTGTCTACCAATTATAAAGCCAGTCTGATCCTCATCAATTATATCAGAAATAAAGGTTTCAAATCATTTAGAAATAATGGATGTATATACCTTTATAACATTTAAAATTGATATTGGCCTATAATTGGCACAATTATCTCTATCTTTATTTTCTTTGGGAATCAGCGTAATAATTGCTTCCTTCCATGAGGGAGGGATCTTGCCTTCTTTATGGATATAGTTTAAAGCTTCAAGAAGAAGCGGCTTCAATTCTTCTTTAAATGTCTTATACCACTCACCGGGGAAACCGTCACTACCTGGGGCTTTATTTGCCTTTAGTCTACTTATTGCTTTATCTAGTTCTTTGGATGTAATTTCTGCTAATATTCTCTTATTTTGTATTTCTCTTATACTAGGAAGGTCTAATTTGTCTAGAAATGCTCTGATCGACTCTTTGGTAGGAGTGCCTTCTGGTGAATATAATTTGCTGTAGTATTGATAAAAAGTGTTTTCTATTTCTTTTGGCTCAGTTTGAAGCTTTTGCGAGGTAGGGTCTTTAATTTTCAAAATTGTTGAGTCCGCTTGTTGTTTGCGTAATTTTCTAGCGACCAACTTTGTAGATTTTTGGCCTAGTTCATAATATGCTTGTTTTGTATATCTAGTTTTTTTTCTCTACTTCCTCATCTAAATCATTTTCAAGTTGCATTTTCAATTTTTGAATTTCTTTTTCAGTGTCCTGATCTTTTTTTCAAAATGAATTTTTCCTCTTTATCCTTTAAGTCTTTAATTAATCTTTTATATACTTCAGTCCTAGTTTTCTTAATGTTTGTTGCCTTGGCTATTCGTTTTCCTCGTAAGACAGCTTTTAGCGAGTCCCATAATATTGATGGATCCACCTCCCCATTGTCATTTTCTTCTATAAATGTTTTAATGTCCTGTTTGACAGATCCAACTACTGATTGGTTGTCAAGAAGGCCCACATTTAATCGCCATACATTATTTTGGGGGTTATTCTTCATGTTAGGAGTTACATAGATTGCACTGTGGTCTGAACGTTGCGGAGCTCTCGTTTCACACGTCCATCTTGTTCCGTCGCATACCGGAAGCCCCTTGTATAATACTTTTCAGAGTAAATATTGTTTGTCGACGTTAAAAGCAACTGTGGTCATGAAACAGCTTTTGTTGCACTTCAAAAAACAATTTTATTTCCATCTTTCCTACTTTATGTAGCTGCCTATTTTAAACATTTATTGATTTTGCAGTACGTCCTGCTTTCATTATCAGTGTATTTACACTAAACATGCCTATTTGTTACCTGTAAGGAATGTATTAAATTATAGTGATAATCGTCAACCTGCTGAAGATTCAGTGTATAAGATGGAAAAACCCAGAATATTCAGCTCTACAATTTTATGTTGATGTGTGTATACTCTCAGTGAAAACTGGGGGGTTTGTAAGACTTTTAGTACTTAATACTTGTATTCAGCTATTATGCTTCACTAAGTTAATCAAAAGTGATCAAATATAATGTTACAAAACATTTATAATATTCCAAAAGATATATAATGCTTCAAATAATCGTAAACATAAAATACCTGCACAGAAATGTTAAATGTTTCTTGAGAAACAAATCAGCAAATTCAAATGATTTCTGAAGGATTATCGGACACTGGAGTAATGATGCTGAAAGTGCATTTAACACATTTTAAAACATATTAAACTATTAGTAAATAGTATATCACACTGTTACTGTTAATAAATATGATAAACACAGCCTTGTTGAGTATTAAGGCCCTTTCACACCGGATGCGTAACGAAAAAGCGAAACGAAAAAGCGAATAGTTCGCGTGCGAATAGTTCGCGTCAAAACCATTCACATCAGCCGCGACGCGAATTTGCGATCTCTGTGACGTTCAGAGAGCTTCAACATTCCAAAACTTTCGCGCTGACAGTTGAGAAAATGGACACTTCAACATCATCATCCAGTGAAGACGAGCTTTTCATTTTCTTTAAAAGACAGAAAAGAAGGTTTTGGGTGCACCCAGTCCTAAAGAACAGAGAGTCTGAAGGGGAGTATGCCAATCTTGTACAGGAGCTAAAACTTTATCATGGCCGGTTCCGCACTTACTTTCGGGTGTCTGTGGGACAATTCGAGGAGCTCCTTCAGATAGTGGCACCGCATCTTACGAGACAAACCACAAACTTCAGGGAACCAATTGATCCGGAGCAGCGTCTGGCAGTCTGCTTAAGGTGAGCTGTCCTCTTAAAAACATCAGCCCACAGAACACACACACAAGTAATCAGAAGATCCGTCATTTTTGCTGTGACGTCACCTTTGTTTCCTTGTATGTGATTGGCTGAAGCCTTTTTGTCGCCTCAAAAGTAAAAAAAAATCGACATCGAAGCGAAAAAAATAAAAGTCGTTTTTTCGCCTCAGCACATTCGCGTTCGGTGTGAAAGCACTCATTACACAAACAGCTGATCAAAAAATAAAACCATCGCGCGAATTATTCGCGCGTTAAAATCGCGTCCAGTGTGAAAGGACCTTTACAGTTGTATTTCTATTACACAATCCTTTTGATCCCTTAAACAATTGCAGTAAAAAAAAATCTTCCCTGTAGTGTAAACTTAAAGTCATGTCGTTATTTAATATCTAGGCTAGCAACCGAAAGGTTGCAGGGCTGATCCCTGAGCGATCACCATTACACCCTTGAGAAAGACAGGTGGCCCCAGAGACTGTGCCTGTAATATAACCTTAATAACGTTTCCATGTTGACGATGTTTCAAAATAGGGCTGTAGCTATTGAATATTTTAGTAATCGAGTATTCTACCAAAAATTCCATCGATTAATCGAGTAATCGGATAAAATGTGTTTTTGCTTACCGTATTTTCCGCACTGTAAGGCAAACCTTCAATGAATGGCCTATTTTAGAACTGTTTTCATATATAGGGCGCACCGGATTATAAAGCGCATAGAATAGAAGATACTGCAGTCAACCGTTTGACTGGGTTTGCGTTATGAATCCACTAAATGGAGCTGTGCTAAAGGGAATGTCAACATTTTGACAGAGCGCCTTGATCCATATAAAAGGCAATCCGGATTATAAGGCGCACTTTCCGTTTTTAGAAAAAATAAATATATATATTATTTAAATGCATAGAATGCTATGCATACATCAAAAATAAACATTTAATTATTAATCATTGTTTCTCTGTCTGTACTTGTACTGTGAACAATGACAAAGTTTACAGATGAATTAAGTGCATTTAAGTGCCATTCAGTTGGGGTTTTAAATAAAGCTTTTTCTGAGATGCACATTAAACATTAAACACATAAAACATTCATTTAATTTATCTTTTAATTATTGAAAATTAAGCAAACTTAACTATTTGGTAAACAAATGGGATTTACTATTAAAAATCAAACATGGAAGAAATGTTGTGTGATGAAACCTTAAAAAAATGTTTAATTTTTTTTTTTTTTAAGTAGGCTATGTACATTCTGCTGAACAATAGTAATACATATCTGGCAAATACTTGTCTTTAAATCGGACTTATTTTTACGGGTTGACGTACCTTTACAGTTCTGTGTATGTGATATGACGCTAGTTTTACTCAAATCAAACGGTCAAATGCTCATGAAGTGACTGTCAGAGCAGTTCTGGAGATGTTGTTCATGTGTTCACGTCCTAATTTAGTGAGACAGCAGATGCTGAAAATACCGCGAGCGTCACGCGTGCTTCAGTGTGTGTGATAAAGGAAGACGCGCTTCTGCTCCAATCATTAATACAGACACACAGAACATGCAGGATTCATATTTAAATAGACTGTCCCGGCTTAATATTTACAGATATTAGTCCATATCGTGATTTGATGCAAGTGCAATGACCTATTTTTGATTAATTCATTCAAAATTTGGCAAAGTCCGTGCCATTCCACGTTAAACTGTAAAATCCGTTTTTATGACTGGATTCCGCGATTCCCTCCGCGTTTACTGCATCGCGGAAATCACAGGGCCATAGTTGTGGTATGCCAGCTCTATCTTGCAATGGACACACGCCACGACATTCTCTTTACGTTTGCCCGCGCCCTCAAATCAAAACACTGCTGACTCCTTGCAGTATGAGATTTCCTATGGCGATTTCGGACGCAGCGCTTGTGTCTCCTTCCGCTTTGTGGGTGACGTAAACACGTTGTCACATTAAAAAATCATTGCGAAAGAACCTGACGTGAGATTTAAAATAAATTAAAAGAGGCTTCGAGGCAGAGGAATTTGACTCGATCATTTTTTGTAATCGAGTTACTCGAGGAATCGTTTCAGTCCTTTTTCAAAATGTGGTTCAAGCAAATGTTGGCCCCAGTCATGTGGGAATAAAAAAAAATTTATTTATTTTAATCGTAAATATTTGTATCTTATTTGCCTTGTTTATCCAGCTCTCCCTCCTAAACCGCCCAAAGCCATGGCCTCATCTGTGACTTTTATATACTTCAGTCCTAGTTTTCTTAATGTTTGTTGCCTTGGCTATTCGTTTTCCTCGTAAGACAGCTTTTAGCGAGTCCCATAATATTGATGGATCCACCTCCCCATTGTCATTTTCTTCTATAAATGTTTTAATGTCCTGTTTGACAGATCCAACTACTGATTGGTTGTCAAGAAGGCCCACATTTAATCGCCATACATTATTTTGGGGGTTATTCTCCATGTTAGGAGTTACATAGATTGCACTGTGGTCTGAACGTTGCGGAGCTCTCGTTTCACACGTCCATCTTGTTCCGTCGCATACCGGAAGCCCCTTGTATAATACTTTTCAGAGTAAATATTGTTTGTCGACGTTAAAAGCAACTGTGGTCATGAAACAGCTTTTGTTGCACTTCAAAAAACAATTTTATTTCCATCTTTCCTACTTTATGTAGCTGCCTATTTTAAACATTTATTGATTTTGCAGTACGTCCTGCTTTCATTATCAGTGTATTTACACTAAACATGCCTATTTGTTACCTGTAAGGAATGTATTAAATTATAGTGATAATCGTCAACCTGCTGAAGATTCAGTGTATAAGATGGAAAAACCCAGAATATTCAGCTCTACAATTTTATGTTGATGTGTGTATACTCTCAGTGAAAACTGGGGGGTTTGTAAGACTTTAAGTACTTAATACTTGTATTCAGCTATTATGCTTCACTAAGTTAATCAAAAGTGATCAAATATAATGTTACAAAACATTTATAATATTCCAAAAGATATATAATGCTTCAAATAATCGTAAACATAAAATACCTGCACAGAAATGTTAAATGTTTCTTGAGAAACAAATCAGCAAATTCAAATGATTTCTGAAGGATTATCGGACACTGGAGTAATGATGCTGAAAGTGCATTTAACACATTTTAAAACATATTAAACTGTTAGTAAATAGTATATCACACTGTTACTGTTAATAAATATGATAAACACAGCCTTGTTGAGTATTAAGGCCCTTTCACACCGGATGCGTAACGAAAAAGCGAAACGAAAAAGCGAATAGTTCGCGTGCGAATAGTTCGCGTCAAAACCATTCACATCAGCCGCGACGCGAATTTGCGATCTCTGTGACGTTCAGAGAGCTTCAACATTCCAAAACTTTCGCGCTGACAGTTGAGAAAATGGACACTTCAACATCATCATCCAGTGAAGACGAGCTTTTCATTTTCTTTAAAAGACAGAAAAGAAGGTTTTGGGTGCACCCAGTCCTAAAGAACAGAGAGTCTGAAGGGGAGTATGCCAATCTTGTACAGGAGCTAAAATTTATCATGGCCGGTTCCGCACTTACTTTCGGATGTCTGTGGGACAATTCAAGGAGCTCCTTCAGATAGTGGCACCGCATCTTACGAGACAAACCACAAACTTCAGGGAACCAATTGATCCGGAGCAGCGTCTGGCAGTCTGCTTAAGGTGAGCTGTCCTCTTAAAAACATCAGCCCACAGAACACACACACAAGTAATCAGAAGATCCGTCATTTTTGCTGTGACGTCACCTTTGTTTCCTTGTATGTGATTGGCTGAAGCCTTTTTGTCGCCTCAAAAGTAAAAAAAAATCGACATCGAAGCGAAAAAAATAAAAGTCGTTTTTTCGCCTCAGCACATTCGCGTTCGGTGTGAAAGCACTCATTACACAAACAGCTGATCAAAAAATAAAACCATCGCGCGAATTATTCGCGCGTTAAAATCGCGTCCAGTGTGAAAGGACCTTTACAGTTGTATTTCTATTACACAATCCTTTTGATCCCTTAAACAATTGCAGTAAAAAAAAATCTTCCCTGTAGTGTAAACTTAAAGTCATGTCGTTATTTAATATCTAGGCTAGCAACCGAAAGGTTGCAGGGCTGATCCCTGAGCGATCACCATTACACCCTTGAGAAAGACAGGTGGCCCCAGAGACTGTGCCTGTAATATAACCTTAATAACGTTTCCATGTTGACGATGTTTCAAAATAGGGCTGTAGCTATTGAATATTTTAGTAATCGAGTATTCTACCAAAAATTCCATCGATTAATCGAGTAATCGGATAAAATGTGTTTTTGCTTACCGTATTTTCCGCACTGTAAGGCAAACCTTCAATGAATGGCCTATTTTAGAACTGTTTTCATATATAGGGCGCACCGGATTATAAAGCGCATAGAATAGAAGATACTGCAGTCAACCGTTTGACTGGGTTTGCATTATGAATCCACTAAATGGAGCTGTGCTAAAGGGAATGTCAACATTTTGACAGAGCGCCTTGATCCATATAAAAGGCAATCCGGATTATAAGGCGCACTTTCCGTTTTTAGAAAAAATAAATATATATATTATTTAAATGCATAGAATGCTATGCATACATCAAAAATAAACATTTAATTATTACTCATTGTTTCTCTGTCTGTACTTGTACTGTGAACAATGACAAAGTTTACAGATGAATTAAGTGCATTTAAGTGCCATTCAGTTGGGGTTTTAAATAAAGCTTTTTCTGAGATGCACATTAAACATTAAACACATAAAACATTCATTTAATTTATCTTTTAATTATTGAAAATTAAGCAAACTTAACTATTTGGTAAACAAATGGGATTTACTATTAAAAATCAAACATGGAAGAAATGTTGTGTGATGAAACCTTAAAAAAATGTTTAATTTTTTTTTTTTTAAGTAGGCTATGTACATTCTGCTGAACAATAGTAATACATATCTGGCAAATACTTGTCTTTAAATCGGACTTATTTTTACGGGTTGACGTACCTTTACAGTTCTGTGTATGTGATATGACGCTAGTTTTACTCAAATCAAACGGTCAAATGCTCATGAAGTGACTGTCAGAGCAGTTCTGGAGATGTTGTTCATGTGTTCACGTCCTAATTTAGTGAGACAGCAGATGCTGAAAATACCGCGAGCGTCACGCGTGCTTCAGTGTGTGTGATAAAGGAAGACGCGCTTCTGCTCCAATCATTAATACAGACACACAGAACATGCAGGATTCATATTTAAATAGACTGTCCCGGCTTAATATTTACAGATATTAGTCCATATCGTGATTTGATGCAAGTGCAATGACCTATTTTTGATTAATTCATTCAAAATTTGGCAAAGTCCGTGCCATTCCACGTTAAACTGTAAAATCCGTTTTTATGACTGGATTCCGCGATTCCCTCCGCGTTTACTGCATCGCGGAAATCACAGGGCCATAGTTGTGGTATGCCAGCTCTATCTTGCAATGGACACACGCCACGACATTCTCTTTACGTTTGCCCGCGCCCTCAAATCAAAACACTGCTGACTCCTTGCAGTATGAGATTTCCTATGGCGATTTCGGACGCAGCGCTTGTGTCTCCTTCCGCTTTGTGGGTGACGTAAACACGTTGTCACATTAAAAAATCATTGCGAAAGAACCTGACGTGAGATTTAAAATAAATTAAAAGAGGCTTCGAGGCAGAGGAATTTGACTCGATCATTTTTTGTAATCGAGTTACTCGAGGAATCGTTTCAGTCCTTTTTCAAAATGTGGTTCAAGCAAATGTTGGCCCCAGTCATGTGGGAATAAAAAAAATTTTATTTATTTTAATCGTAAATATTTGTATCTTATTTGCCTTGTTTATCCAGCTCTCCCTCCTAAACCGCCCAAAGCCATGGCCTCATCTGTGACCAATGGAAACAGCAGCTTACTGAGTGAAGCTGAATGGTACTGGGGGGACATTTCAAGGTAAATCACTGACACATAATAATAACCTATACGGCTGTAATCAAGATAATCACACATTTCTTTATATGATGAATCTCTGTTTGATGCCCGTGGTTTTAGAGAGGAGGTGAATGAGAAGATGAGAGACACTCCTGATGGTACGTTCCTGTTGCGGGATGCATCAAGCAAAGTGCAGGGAGAGTATACCTTGACCCTCAGGTGAGCTCCCTCAGACCAAACACTGGTTCTTGTCATGTCTAATATGAGATGAACACTTTCTGTAGGTGTGCTGGTGTATCATTCGCTTGATATGCACCATTACCAAGAGGAATTTCTAACAGAGACAAGACATGATCAAAGCCTTGTGATGTTTATTCCAGGAAAGGAGGCAATAACAAACTGATCAAGGTTTTTCACCGTGGGGGGAAGTATGGCTTCTCGGAGCCTCTCACTTTTCTCTCTGTGGTGGAACTCATCAACCACTACCGGCATGAGTCACTGGCCCAGTACAACGCCAAGCTGGACACTCGCCTGCTCGTACCCGTGTCTAAATATCAGCAGGTGCGATGTCTCCACTCTTCACAATGCTCAAACTGATGATGTCTTTTCCCTGAAATGGTAGTTCATTAAAAAAAGAAATACTGCTTTCACCCTCATGAGCTTTTTATGTCCAAAAAACAAACAAACTAACAAAGTCACCAAATGTCTCTCAAATGACCTCTGCATCCATTCTCTTTACCTTTACATAGCTATTTTTGAACCCAGTGATGTCTCTAATGTAAATTCCCCTTAAAGGGGTATATATATATATATATATATATATATATATATATATATATATATATATATATATATATATATATATATATATATATATATATATATAAATAAATAAAGTCAAAGTTAAGTAAAAAAAAAACATTTCAGATTATTACTTGTGGCTCCTGATGATATACGTATTGTGGTCTTACGACGTGAAATGGTCGGTCTGTGTAAGAAACTAAACATTACAGCATAATTACGTGTAATTAATTGCCTTCCCAAACAAATCTTTCTTTTGAACCAGCTCTTTTTAGTGAACTGAGTAAATCAGAGTAAACATCAACAAATAACTATCGACTTTCAATGTCCAAAAAGCACAGTAAATGCACAAACTTTAAAAAAAATGTCTTAAAGGGATAGTTCATTGTGTCTTTAAATACTCACCCTTATGTCGTTCCAAACCTATTAAGATTTGTTTTGATGAAATCCGAGAGCTTTCTGACCCTGTATAGACAGCAACACAACTGACACTTTCAACGCCCAGAAAGGTAGTAAAGACATTAAAATAGTCCATGTGACATCAGTTATTTAACCATGATATTATGAAGCTTAGAGGATAATTTTTGCGTACCCCCAAAAAGTAACGACTTCAGCTTGACTTCGCCAGGCATGTGCATATCAATAATCAGTTTAACATATATACAGTTTTGCTCATCTCAAAACAACTTAAAAAAATAATAATAATAATTTTGAGGTGATAATGCTTGTGAACACCCCTTTTTGTGGTCTGCAGGATCAGGTGGTGAAAGAAGACAGCATCGAGGCGGTAGGAGAGCAGCTGAAGGTTTATCACGAGCAGTATCAGGAGAAGAGTCGTGAATATGATGTACTGTATGAAGAATACACACGCACATCACAGGTAGGCTGCTTTTCATCTCTTCTTCAATTGCAATGGGATCTAATTAACAGAGTCCCTAATAGAGATGTTCTGTACGATCTCTCTCAGGAGCTCCAGATGAAACGAACAGCCATAGAGGCCTTTAACGAGACCATCAAGATCTTTGAGGAGCAATGCGAGACCCAGGAGCGCTTCAGCAGAGAAAGCATTGAGAAGTTTCGCAGAGAAGGCAACGACAAGGAGATTGAGAGGTACTGTTGTTTTTCATTACACATCAGAGTCCTATAATGATACAGATGCTTGGTGTTAATTTGAATTTGAGTCATGTTTTGGATTATATATAAGTGGGAAACTTTTTTTACTGTCTATTCAGAATTCAGAGCAATTCTGAGAAGCTGAAATCCAGAGTGGCAGAGATTCATGACAGCAAGAGGAAGCTGGAGCTGGAATTGAAGGAACAAGCTACAGACAATCGAGAGATAGACAAGAGGATGAACAGCTTGAAACCAGACCTCATACAGTTGAGGAAGCTACGGGACCAATACCTTGTGTAAGAACACCTCCCATAAATATATATTTCAATTAGTTACCAATTCAATTTATAATGTATTTTTTTTTTTTTATTAATGTTTTTTTTTTTTTATGTATTTTACAATGTCATTTATTCCTGTAGTGGCCATTAATCCAGTCTTCAGTGTCACTTGATCCTTTAGAAATCATTCTAGTATGCCAATTTGGTGCACAAGAAACATTTATTATTATCAACATTGAAAACAGTTGTGCTGCTTAATATTTTTTGTAGAAACCATGATGCATTTAAGGATTTTTTGATGAATGAGAACAACATTTATTTTGAAAAAAAAAACCTATTTCTGACCGGAAGTATAGATTCATCAGACTGATTATAACTTGGAATGTATGTACATTTGTTTGAATGATTTATTAAAAGACCTGGCTCGTACGAGTTACTTGTTTGTGAATTGGACTATGCTAGTCAAGTTTTCTCACAGTTAAGTGAAGCCACTAAAGACAAAGCTCTATAAAAACATATTGTCATGACATTGTTTTGCAGTATACAGGCATTACTGAAAGTTCACAATAGAATTACTTTTGTTGTGATCCTGTAGATTCAGCAAAGCGTTGCAGGAAACTCAGGACTCAGGAGGTTATTTATTCACAGGTTACCACTGCTGATGTTAACAGCACTGATATTGTCTTTGCAGATGGCTGACTCAGAAAGGCACCAAACAAAGGAAGATCAACGACTGGCTGGGTATAAAGAATGAATCAGAGGAGTAAGTTCTGTGCATCCTGACTTGAGATACCATAAGCATCATGAATTAGTTGAAGCCTTTTGGGTAGTGATCGACTGATAGTGATTTTTTTTATAACCGATTCCAATTATTTGAATGTTTATGTGCCCGATAACTGATATGTGGAACCGATATTTATTTGCTGTTATAAAGTAAATAAATGACTAAGTGAAGTAAGAACATACTTCACTTTGGTTTTTCCTCTCTTCAGTCATCTTCTTTTCTTTCTTTTTTTTTTGAGTGTTGAAAATTAGTCCTTCATGTTAAATTTAATCTTTATATTACACTAATAAAAAACATTTTATTTATAAAAAAGCATCAACAGAAACAACACTAATATTAACAATAAGCAAAAATAAATGTAGAATGTCTAATGTTTTCAAATGGAGAAAATAAAGGACAGGAGTCTTATCCACTTCATTTTTAACTACCGTTTTCGTAGGTTAATAAGCTGTTTAATAGCTACAGAGTCAAGAATAATTCACTGGATGATGTTAACTCACTGAATAATATTCTCTGGAATATAGCAAACAAAACATTGTATTTTATTGCATTTCTCAACTAGAATGTTATATCCAAATTATTAATGTTTTTGTCCTTCTAGATTATGAAATTCCTGCTAACAGTGCGGTTTAGCTAATGCAATCACTCGTGGTGATATTTTATTATTTTATTTATTTAGATGTTTATTTGCAAAACAATGGTTATTTATTAAATGTTAATACAATTTAGGATGTTTTAAAGCACTTGATGGATTATTTAACATGGCTCTAAGAAATAAGGGACCAACTCACGGAATCAAGCTGCATAAACTACATATCAGGCATTTGTGTAATGCATCTAATATGTGCATAACTGGCTGTTATGTTAAATAAAGTTTACTAACTACAGCAAATCAAGTACTTGCACGCCGTTGTTGTTGTCTCGTCTCCCCTCAGACTCAGCACAATTCTCAAAACACCCAGCAGATGGAGGCATTTATCTGTGAAACTGTTATTACAAAACTGATACCCGATTATGGTAAAGTGCTTAAATATCTGGTACAATATTGGTAAAATGATATATCGGTAGATTTCTGATTTTGGGATACCCTCTGAACTATCTGGACATTTATTTAAATATCCTAACGCAGACTTCATCATGAACTTTACTCAACATTACATTTTGAACATGGACTTATGCTGCGTTCCAGGCAGGTTTTTGAGCCCGTAAGTCACGATTTCAAACCACGACTCACGACTTTATAGCGTTCCAGGCAAGTCACGCCAAACTTCCTGAGCGCAAGCAATTGTAGCTAGATTATTAATTTTATTGCAATGTTATATTGTCCTAAAATCGTTTTTTTAACGTGCACCACTTGCGTAAACACTGCATCCATAGGCAATATAATCCGTAGAGGCTGCCATTGTTGTTTCGCAGGCTATGTGACGTCAGAGTTCGTAACTCGGAGTACATCTATCTAGTACGAGTTCACGGGTGTGAAGTCACGGGTTTGACTGCTGTTCCAGTGCAGTTTCACGGGTAGAAGGTTGGAAAAACACGGGTTACGGGTTGCCTGGAACGCGGCATTACTGTCTTCTTTTAAAATCACAAGTTTTATTCCGAAGGCTCTTAAACTGTTGTTTTTTTCTGTTGTTACAAGGTTTTACCACAAAACAAAGTTTAAATTTATTGTGTAAACCACCGCTTCTTGGGGCTTATTGCTTTATTATAGATATGTTATAGTGGATGTTTTTAAAACAAAAATATACTAATGTATTAATATATCTTATTGCACAATGCACATTAATTGCATTAATAAAACAAAATCATATTTTTGACATCAAATATAGATAAAGTTCTCATTCCATTTATGAACTTTCAGCTTCTATTCTCTGTTGGATGATGATGATGATGATCAAGCACATCACACCGAGTGCACCTGGTACGTTGGGGACATCAAGCGCACACAGGCGGAGGATCTCCTGAGAGGCAAACGAGACGGCACCTTCCTCATCAGAGAGAGCCAGACCCAGAAGGGCTCCTTCGCCTGCTCTGTAGTGTGAGTTACTGAAGCACTTCCCTATGCAGCTCTAGTTTGCTTCTTATTCAAAACAAGTTACTTTTAAAAAAATAATGTAATTGAATGGCATTGATAATTCAATAGCAACACCGAATCTAGAATCTAGTGCACAGAACATTCAGCGTGACCAGTGCAGTCTCATAACAAAACAAATTATTCGATTTAATCGGTTCCTTTTAGTGATTCAGAAACCATACATCCAGTATCCAGTGGTCTAGTCTCATGTAGCCAGACTTTCAGACTGACGTCTAAAGGTCTGGAATTCATGGCAGCCAAGGCCCGCGCATTAGGCCGTTTGACCGACATGTCAAACAACCAATCGTCACGTTTCGAGGCGTGGAAATGTCGCCATAATAACCGACCTGTGTGTAAAACTCTTGGACATATTTGAAAGATTCTATGCCGCCAACTTTAAATATTTCACATACTTTAGAAAATCCAGCATCTAGTTGAACCTGATAAGCGCTCATCATCACAGTTGTAAACATTACGTCTGTCTTCTTTCGTGAAAGGGTTTGGCGCCACAGTATCTTTGTTTCCAAGTGGAACGTTAAAGAACGCGATACACACATCTCACGGAAATCCTGTAGAATTCAACCAATCCGATGACGACTTGGACATTCCTGAAGTGTTTCCACTTTTGTGTCCCATATGCATCAGACATTTAGCCAACGGTCCGTGGGCATGACATCTGAGGCTGAGACTACCAGTAGTCTGACTCCCAAAAAAAGACTAGTGGACCAGTTTGTGATTTTTGTGATTGTTTAATGTTATTAGATTAAATGCACTTTAAATGTATTTCACAGTTCCACCCTGTGTCCTTTAAAAAAGTACGTTTGAACAAATTGAAGGCCATAAAACGTACAAAATACCTTAAATGGTAAAATAACTCTCGTTTTAAGAGGCTAAATTTGGGGATGGAAAAACAGGAATCACTGTCTTTTATTTGATCAATCAACTTCAAAAAAACTTAGAAATGTGTAGCTCTCATATTTATTGAATTCAATCAAAGTCAGAATGTGCGCTCTACAGGCTGACGCTTTCAGAACAGTTCACAATTACTTAATACCACTCATTTACGCCAAGTGATTTCTTATCCCGATGAATTGTTACAAAGTTTACTTCATAATGTTTATATTATAATATATTGTAGATGGTTGAAGGAGCGCATATTTTATTTCCCTCATCTTTTTAAATGAGCAGCTAGTAAACAGTCATAAGCAGTAAATATACATTCTAAAATAAGAGTCCCATTGCATTTTGGGGTTGTTTATAATTCAAAGCTTCAAATCTTTTGTCAGGATATTTTTGGTTACACAGTAAACTCTATCTGGCATCTGGAAGGAAGCAAAGCCTAAAAATATGATTTAACACATTCACTAGTTTCAGTTACTAGTTTTTAATTGCCTTTTTATACTTTAAACTCCTTATCAGCAAAATTCAATATTGATCAACCTCTAATGTATATTGATATATTAGTGCAAACTGATTTTTACAAACCAATTTGTGATTGTATCGGTTTGTTCTATACAGACATACAGTATTTATTTGATCTGTGCAGGTCTTGGAAAGTATTAATTTTGATTTATTGAAATAGAATTAGAAATACTGAAAGACTCATTAGTCATTAAGGAACCAGAGGTGCTAAGAGGAACTGAAACTAGAATAGTCAGATCCTTCAAAGTTCTCTTCTCAAGCTGTGGCCTTCACTTCCTTAGTATCTCACTGTCGCTTGAAACATTTATTTATTTTTTTCAACAGTGTGGATGGAGAGATCAAACATTGTGTGGTTTACAAGACGGCCACTGGTTTTGGATTTGCTGAGCCCTACAACCTTTATGGTTCCTTGAAAGACTTGGTCCTGCACTACAAACACACCTCTCTGGTCCAGCACAACGACTCACTGAATGTAACCCTGGCCTACCCGGTCCTCGCACAGCAGCCTAGATGAGCACCACCACATGAGACGACCCAGGACACACATATAAAGCATGATTAAACGCATTATACGGAGCAAACTATACTAACAGCGAACTTTTGTTTATCGTAGAGAACAGATAAGCACAGTATATTATCGTAAGTAAACGTACGGCTTTTTTCGTAAGCCCATAGCGTTCCGTATCAATCATAGTCAGCTGCAGTAATTACAGTGAGATCACAGCTACTCTGTATTTGTTGTCCCAACACAAGAGAGGAACTTAAAGAGAGGAAAGTGTCATGTGATTGGTGGTGTAGTCCTGGATATTTTCGTTGAGGACACGAGATGAGGAATTAACCGAAAGTTGCAGCTGTTGATAATCAATCTTTTAGCTGTTATGTCACTGTGTATTTGTTTGGTAGCTCGCTTCTGCCAACCATATAGATTCCTCTTTATGTGAGCTGTCCTATAGAAGATGTGAAACAAACCTTTTTATATATATATATAAGACGTGGTCGAGGGATACTGATTGATGTAGCTTCTGTTCTGCCTCTTTAAAGCTAGTCGTCATGGTCAGAATAAATAGCCATCAACAATCGTGTGCTTTTCTTTGAGATGGTCCACCACAGATTTGGAAGTCTGGCATCGTAATGGTTTCTGTGGGCTGGTATTGGTGCTTCCTGGTGCTTTATTTTCGACTCGTAACGTGAGAATGATGCATAGCTATAGTGAACTGTTAAGATCCAGAGCAGAACAAAGGTGATCCCAAAGCAACAAAGCTCCCAGGAGCTTCCACTCGCTTCGAAAGGTTTAAAAAGGCAAAGCAGGTTATTCAACAGGCACAAAAATGGAATGGAAAACCCATTTGTGATATAAACCGGGATATGATTATAGATTTTCGAGGAGATTATCAGGTGGAATATGTTATGTTTGTAATAGGAAATGAGTCCTAATGTTTGTTGGGCGTTTTGTAACTGTACACCATCCTGTGACTTCAGCTTGACTCATATAATCAGATGATACACTGTTGTACATGTACATCATACAGTCAGCTGGATGAAAAACATATATTTTTAGTGAGTGATCAAATGCTTTTATCAAGCAAGAACCAGATAGCAATTTTATGTTTGCTGACTAAGAAACTGTACTTAAATTAGACGTACTTGGAGAGGAATTGGTTTAAAGTGCCTTCTGCCTTGATATATACTCCTTGAGCCCTACAACAAAGTTAAGCAAATGCTAAACTATATAAAATGCTTTGAAAGCACAACAACGCAATTTTTTTTTTTTTAATTGAAAAAAAAGAGGGTCATCTCATTAAACGCATTCTGTTACATGTCTATTGTGAGTATCAAAATAAAGAAGACTATGATAAATGAAAGGACCTCTTATTTGTAGTGTTGTTTAATATTAGCTTTTAAGCTTTTAATTAGGTTTGGTCTTAACCAGTATGCACTTTCTTGAATGTCATTTCATTTGAGGTACCTTTTTAACAACATTCATTTTACAAGGTTGTGTGTTTAGGCCTGTTTATACCAAGAACGACATTCAGTGAGATAAACTTTTGACCTTGATTAAACCGCTGACAAACATTTGCATGCTGTTTTTTACGTATAAGAGTTCTTAAGGGATAGAAAAAATTAACTATTTACCCACTCTCATGTTGTTTCCAGACATGTATGAATTTCTTTTTGTTGAACACAAAAGAATATATTTTGAAAAAATGTTTGTAACCAAACATCTGCTGGTAGCCGTTGACTTCCATGGCATTTTTATTCATATATTATTTTATTCATATCTCTTATCTATCCCACTGCGAATAAAGCTGGCCAACCAATAAGAATCAGGCTTTTTATTCACATGCCCAGAGCCACTGCTGTTACATGAAACTGATTTGGTGGCACTTACAGACAATACAGAATCTGCAGCAAGCAGGGGGTTTTCTTGCTTTTCCATAAACGCCACCTACTGTCATAGAGAGAAATAGCATTTTCATTTAGCACTCGTGCCATTTTTTTACACATTGGTTTATATAGAAAAATTTAACTGCATTTTTGTTCCAGTCCTGGAATTCATCTTGGTATAAACAGGCTTTTTTTTATTAAAGCTTCATTCAAAAAAAAGAAAGAAGAAAAACCTGCATCAGTTTTTCTAGAAAGTTAGTCAACTTAAAAGGCAAGTTGGAATTAAAACTCAATCAGAACTAGAAACTTTAAACTAGCCTGAATCCTTTGCTTTTGACATCCTTCTTTTAGATCGATTCATTTACGCTTATGAATCTGCCACAGACATTAAAATGAGGCAGGCTTTGGTTTCGTAAGCTTGTTTGTCGGTATACTCCGGTTTGTTTTGTCATATCGATAGGATGAAGTTTTGCTATGATGGTGTGGAGTGGAGACACCGGTTATGATTCCTTGAATGTTCTGACTGACCGTCCTTTGTTTTATTGAGAGCACAGAGATTGAGCCAGATGTGACGAGTTTGTGTGAGTTAAAACAGTGGAGTAAAGGCCTCTAAATGCACTATAGAAGCACATTTTGAGGTGATTATGAGTGACAATTAATGAAGCTTGACAGCCTTTATGAGCAACCGAAACAGGTTTAGGTACACATTTTAGTTACAGGCCTGTAGCGTCAGTGTGTGGGTCTGTTCTTTCTTTTTTTTTTTTCTTTTTTTAAATCCTTCTAAAGAGAGACTAATTGTATGTCAATGTGTTTTTTTTCTCTCCTTGTAAGTAATGACCTTACAGATTCAAAGATAAGTTGGCTTGAATATCTCTCTTCCATTCAGTACAGTTACAAATGTTTACAGTATCTAATTAACCAAATAGAAGATGTATTTTCAGACATGCCCTGTCTGGTCCTGAAAGGAGTCTGTTAGACGGAGTTTCTTGTCTTTTTTTTTTTTTTTTTTTTTGCCTCTGTTTTAAACTTGAAGATTTTGTTCTTTGTTCTCTTTAAACAGTGCTCCCTCACCTCACATCGTATTTTCTTCTGAATAAAAAGGAAGTTTAATGGTCTTTTAGGTGGCAGAGCAGGTTTGCCAGCGTTCTTCATTTTTTTTTTTTTTTTTTTTTTTTGCGGTAGTAGACATATTTCTGTTTCAAGTTACACTTGACTTATATGTAACTAACTTCCTTCTATAGTCTCAGTCAGAGCAAGAACTAAAATTAGCCGTTCTTTTTTCCTCTTCCGTCTTTCTACGACAAGATGTATACTGAAAAGTAAGATACAGCAGAGCCAAATGTTTAATAGACTTCTGTTTGTGTTCTATTATAACAGTGTATGAAATTTTCATGCATAGTGGTTATGACGTAACTATGAAAGCTTAGTTTATCTCACAATTCTTTTATTCTTTTAGGTACATCTAAGGGGAAAAAATCAGAAATGTGAGATATAAAGTCAGACATATATACTTGCAATTGTGAGGAAAAGGTAATAACTGAGATTTTGAAATTGTTTATTGGAACAGTTGGAATTCATTTATTAATTTTTTTTCTGTGGTGGAAATAAAAAACAATTGATTTCCCCTTTAGAATTGTGAGATATAAACTTGAGATATATAAAATAAATAAATATATATAAAGTTACTTACTAGTTTGTCTTACAATTCAGACACTTTTTTTCTCAGAATTACTAGAATTGAGATAAAAACTTAAAAAAAAAGAAATCCCCACAGTGGAAAAAGCTTTCATACATAACCACTAAATTAACCTTTACCTCATTAAACTAAATGATACCTTCCTGTCTTGTTTCTCCTGAGTGTGCGAAGTGGTCTGTTGAAGATGATGCACACCAAAGTGCCATTAGACCTGGAGGACGGGGAGCACTGTTTGTTACCCAGTACGTTTCTACTGGATGTGTGTGTGCACAAACTATATGTACATACTTTTATTTCCTTTTACTACTTCTGTTCTCTCCAATCTGTTTTTGGGTGCAGATTTTTCAGTGTACAGTTTGCATCAGTGTTGTTTGTCTCTCAAACAGGTACACAAGCATTACAGAGATATGGCTCTTTAATAGGTAGATGGAATTATTTTTAAGACAATAAAAAGATATTGAGTCTATTGCACTTTCTTGTCTCTTGTCATCAGTTTGATTTTGTGATGTGTGATGTGATCCAAACAACTGTTGCTTTGACGGCGAATGTCATGCTGAGGCTGCAGAAACTACCGTGACCCAGAAACTTGTTGTGTCAGGTGTCTTTTGACAAACACTTTGGCATGTGTCCTTACTTACATTTACCCGGGGGTGGAAAAATCTGGATTAGCAGCTGGATCAGGATGGTTTTAAATCTTGAAATATGCTGCCAGTGCTTTTATGTTGCTCTTTCAAAGAATATCTGGTGTTTTATGCAAAAAAGTGATTGTTCCTTGTTTAGTCTGTTCCATCTGTTAACCTATTTAATCCCTACAATTTCCCCGGTGAAGGGAAATTTTCACATATTGCAGTCAAATGAAACCACTAGCATGACCAAAACAAGTGCAGGGAAGCTAGTGGGAAATTAATAAGTTAAGAAGAATTTTTTTTTACTGTCAAGCACCTGTATACAATCTTTTAACTAAAAATTGAGGTCACGTGAATAAAAAAAATAATCTGCAGAGATAAACCAATGCAATGTTTCATAAAAAATTATAATGGTCAATTGATTTTGTAATGACTTTAAATATTTTATCATGTTGACCAATCAGACTATTTTACTTGTATTGTAAAATGCATATATAATTGTTTTCTTTTATGAAGCTTTTTGAGACGACGTAATTTTTTCAGAGAATCAAACGTTAAACAGCTCTGTTTATGTGACTGTTTACATGTTTAAAGTTCACAGAAACGAGACGTTGCATTTTTATTTATGGGTGACGATTATATGAAATGCAACTCATTTGAAAAACTTCATAACTCAAAAAGTAATTGGTCACAAATGTTGCCAGCTAGGGTTAACTCTTGGCTTTTGCCACTTGTCATTTAAAAATAAAAAAGAATAATAATAAGCGAAAATTTCCAATTGGGGACTTTTAGGACAGACTATAGTCAGTTTATGATTTCAGTGCGGTCTTCCTCGTGACGGGAAATAATAGTTTTGCCGGATTTTAATGACGTCACGAAACTTCACCAATCAAAATGCAGCGCCGGTGTATAAGGATTGGAAGAAAGTTGAAAATGTAGGACACTCACTCATTTCCATTCGGAGATCAAGACGAGCAGTGGGACGGTTATCATGTTCGGCTTTAAACTCTCTGTGCTGCTCTTCGCTGTGTGTTCTCTTAGCGCATGCAGCGGTATGTTTGTGAACTCCTGTAAATATCCACCTTCACAATGGTGTGACTCTCGAGACATTGCAGCCGAGTGTGGGGTAAGTGACTCGTGCATCAAAACAAAACTGACGACTTCGTCCTTAAATGTCATAGCATGAAATGATGTCTTTTTATTCTCATTCTTTTAAATCAACAATTTCACAAGCAAGAAATCGTAAAACTGCATCTGAAGTTGCATTAGACAGGCTTCACTTAATATGCAAATCGTCATGACGTAATATTTTTCACTTCTCGTTTTTTACTTTCCACTATCTGAGAAATCCCTAGTGTTTTTTTTTTTTTGGCCATGAAGGCAGACGCCCAACAAACGAAACTGAGCTCTTCCCTTTATTCTCCTCTTATGTCTTAGGTGCTGGAACAGTGTATGAAGTTCAATGCTTCCCCAGTCACTGTGAGCCTCTACTATGAGTCTCTGTGTCCTGGATGCAGGGAGTTCCTTGTGTCGCAGCTCGTGCCAACCTTCATTATGCTGAGTGACATTATGAATATTGAGCTGGTTCCATATGGAAATGCACAGGTATATTCACACTCTCAACTGTTGCTCCAATAATTTACCTCTGTACAGACATCATATTACTTCTATTCACATTATATGACTTGCATCTATCACTGTTTGCACTTAAGATGTAATTGAGATGATATTTACTTTTGTTCACACCTTGGGAACAGTTTTACCACAATTTTGCACAGTCTAAACCGCAACCAATTTCGCTTTAACATACTAGTAAAAGTAAGAATAATAATAATAATGAATGTTAAAATGTTGTTCATAATAATAGGAGAAAGAGGACCAAGGGAACTATACCTTCATTTGTCAGCACGGAGAGGATGAATGTCGAGGTAACATGATTGAGGTGAGGTTTTGCCATTTATTTCACCCCTAAAGCATTTAAAGACTACTGAAGGCATCTTGTTTAGAACTGAAATGGAGGGGTTATAATTGTGATATTTTCTATCAGACCTGCCTGTTGAAGGCATTAGGATCAAAGGCCATTCCAGTCATTTTCTGCATGGAGTCAGGAGAAGATGTGCTGAAAGCTGCCCAGCCTGTAAGTGGACATATATTATTATTTTATTTATTGCAAACCCTGGTGCAATGGCTATGCTAATCTGTACTTCTTATCTCAGTGTCTTGGAGTCTATTTTCCTGATAGAACGTGGGATTCAGTCATGAAGTGTGTGACTGGAGATGAGGGCAACAAATTAATGCATCAAAATGCACTTAAAACAAATGCTTTGAAACCCCCTCATGAATACGTGCCTTGGATAACTATTAATGGCGTAAGGACCGTTATTTATAATACAAATTTTTTTTTTTTTTTTATAAGTGTTTCCTGGTGATTAAATGGCACAATGTTGCTCTTGCAGGAACACACAGACGATCTTCAGGATAAAGCTATGAGTTCTCTCTTCAATCTTGTGTGCAGCTTGTACAAGGTTTGTTTGCAAACCTATTTGTGTTTATGATCACTTCAGTGTCTTCTCTCGTCCATCACATGCCGTCTTCATTCTTTGTGTTCATACAGGGTGAAAAGCCAGCTGCGTGTGGTCAAGGGTTGCAGAAGAGAACCAACAGTTACTGCATGAGCTAATCAATCACTGTGATAACCGCACTACTCATGTCAGGAACGGAGACGATGAAACAAAAGTGCATACATGCTGCAAAGTTGTTGTCTTTTTTTTTTCATGTTTGTATGTACATGAAAGCCCACTTTTGAACATTGGTTTCTGCTGCAAACTGCTGACAACCATATTTTAATACTGTCACATTTTAAACCGTTTTGTATACGTAAACAAAATAAAAAGCAAAGTTCCATTACCTTTTATTGCTTGTTGTGTTAATGATTTTTTTTTTTTTTTAAAGTCATTGCTAAAGTGGACTTTAGTCAAGAGGAATGCTTCCTCAGTGGTTTCAGCATTTTTGCTTATCATTAACCCGAGTCCTACATTATTTTGACCTACACGGTTAAAATAGTTTGGGTTTTTAAATGTAACCGCTAAATTAATAAATAGTAAGCGCTCGAATATCAAGAAATGAGCAGTAGTCTGTTTTTTTTTTTTTAAACGAGACAAATGTATTGATGGGTCAAACTGATGCGGCGGCGTTCTGCGCACGTTGACGCAAAATTGATGTTCTTGAGAATAACGCCATTACGCATGTGACTCGTCACCGGCTCGTGCAGGCTGTTTTGGGTTCCGTTGGTTATGTGGACGAAAACTAAAGATGTTGGAGAAATAATTGCAGCTGAAGTTCAGCAAAAGGACAATTTGGGCATATCGGAACAACTATATGTTTTATCTATCTGAGAGCATTAAGGAACATGTTTTCCTTTCCACGTTAAGTCTAGTCAACACTTTTCAGCATTTACAATATTTTTGTAAACCTACAGAAGTTGCGAATGAAGTCGTCAGGCGCTGATCGATCGGAATCTTGAGAGGAGCTGGAGTTAAAGCGGCCTGAACATGATCTCTCGTCAGAGTAAGGATTTCCTCATACGGATCGCCGGTTACTGGAAGCCGCTGTTCAGAGGCCGGTTTCTGATCGTGACGAACACTGTGAGCTCCGGAGGGATGTTAGCCACGGGAGATTTCCTCCAGCAGACGCGCGAGACGCGGAGGACACCCGGCCGAACACGTGACTGGACGCGTACAGGTGACAACTAAACACACGAGCACATCGTCTTACCAAATAAAGTCTGGCTTGCTAAAATGAGCTAATCTTTGTAATATATGTGCTGTTGGGTGATTACATAAAACTTATTTTTTTAATGGTATCGTGTGAATATCCTGTCATAAGAAGTACCGCGAGATTTCTTAACTCTCGCGGTATTTTGCCCCCTACAGGTTGTATGTTTGCGGTCGGATGCTCTATGGGTCCTTTCATGCATTATTGGTACCAGTGGCTCGACAGATACTTTGTAGGCAATGGCATTAATAATGTCTGCAAGAAAGTGCTTACTGATCAGCTGGTCGCATCGCCAGCTCTGGGGGCCTGGTACTTTCTAGGTAAGCTCTTGCTGCTGACTTCCATTTAGATGTTCAGAGTCTACCTACTACACTACCTGTCAAAGTTTGCAATAATAAAGATTTTTGTTTTTAATATTTTTTTGTCCATATAAGTCCATGCAGAAAATAGCTACACTTATTTGATTAAAAATACAGTTAAAACAGTCAGATATTATTGTGTGAATATTTCAATTTAAAAACTAATTTCTCTTTAAATATATTTTAAAATTTTAGCCTGCTGATGATTTTTTATGGATCAATGTGACACTGAAAACTAGAGCAATGGCTGGTGAAAATTCAGCTTTGCCATCACAGGAATAAATTACATTTTTAAATATCTTAACATTGAAAACAGTTGTTTTAAATTGCGATAATATAATGTTTTTACTGTATTTTTACTAATAATTAAAAAAAAAGATTAGGTTGAACAGAACTGGGTGAGAATTTCTTGAAAACATCAAAATCTGAATTATTTCTTTAGTGTGGATTTTACAGTAGTTAGGCACAATTATATTTAAGATTAATAATGTAAAAAAAAGAAGTCAACACCCAAACTTGCTTCATTATTTATTTATGTATTTATTAAGGTATGGGTATGATGGAGGGTCACACTTTTTCTGAGGCACAAGCAGAATTCAGAGGCAAATTCTGGGAGTTTTACAAGGTATGTTGCAATGATAAGCATATGTCCTTAGTTCAACCCTGGTTAACCAGAAGTTAACTCCTGACACAGTTTCATAACCTGCTTCTTTTTAGGCAGATTGGTGTGTTTGGCCTGCAGCTCAGATGATAAACTTCTACTTCTTGCCACCCAAGTTTCGTGTCCTTTATGTCAATATGATCACCCTGGGATGGGACACTTATCTCTCCTACCTCAAACACAGTAAGAAAGTTTGCACATGGCAAAATAATACATTTTTGAGAATTACTTAAGAAGGATTTGTAATTAATAATATAGTCTTAGTGGTAAAGGTTTATTTAACTCCTGGCAAGATCAAAAATAATGTGACAATCTCTTCGCCAAGGTGTAAGCTTCCTTGTAACAGTTGATGAATAGCGTTTGTGTTTTTCCAGGAGACAAAGTAGAGGCCACAACAGAAGCTGAGTGAGCTGCCTGAAGATGTCTGAGGGAAAAGGAAGATTTAAAACCACAGCTTCAATCATGAAAAAAAGAATAAAATCTTTTTTTAAAGACTTCTGTTTTTAATCATATAATAGAATTCTCTCCAGTAATGCCAGGTACATTGCACATTTTTCCACTGGAGTTTTGTTTTTTATTGTTTTTGAATAATTTAAATAGTATTGAAAAATTAAGTCACTGTAAACAAATGTATTGTATTTGTCCAAAATCGGTGTATTTTTGACATGTGAAGGGCAGTTTATAAAATCACACGGTTTACATTATATTCTTGTAATGGTATAGAATACAGTTTTTAGAGTTGCTTTACTGTAAGAAGTAATATTTTAAGTTTGGTCAAACATGTTTATAATAACAATAGTGTGCCAATATTATTTTCATATACATTGGAGAAATGCTGTAACAGATGCTGCATAGGCAGTAATGTCACTATTGATTCTTACTATTAAGTTCATAAAAGGCCTTTACAAGTAAATGTTTGCCTTATTAATTTCGTTTTTTGTGATTATAAATTTTAATGCATTGGATAGAACTTCTGATCTCTGCTTCGTCATTATGTGAAACTGCTTGAATTTATAATTATTTAATGGAAGAAAAAAAAATTGTTTGTGTGTGTGTTGAATGTTACCGTAAATTAGAACTTTTTATACAATCGAACTTGAATTGTGAGGTTGAATCCAAATACATAAGTGCACTTTTGTTCATCTATCAAGGCGTCCATCTCTCAGTGGTGTATGACTCTAAGTTATTGATGGCACGTGAGCTGCTATGCAGTCAGCACTGACAGACCTGCTGAGTGAGAGGGACAGGACACTGCTCGCCTTCATACGGGCTTCCAAACTGATTAAAACAGGTGTTCAGCCAGGATTTTCTCACAAACCATTTGCTTTTGAGCTACAAAGGTTATTTGCCACAAGTTAGGAAAACAAACTTTTATTTTTATTTTCTTTTTTTTTTTTGGGAAAAGACCAAAATGTGCAGCTCTCTTGGATTGAAGATGTGCTTAAAAATATATATTTCTGAAATGACTTAAATACATCTTGCCAGATCTTCTCTGTTTTAGTGGTAAGTGTTATTATCTGAGCATTTTAACTGTTCATTATTCAACTATGGTAGTTGTTTTGAGTATTATTCATTGGCCTATTCATTGATTTCAGGAGCTTAGTGTTTCTTGTCTTTGTCATTTAACTTTATAATCCTGTAGAAAGTATTTCGAGTTTCTATTTTCTGAATAGTTGTATTGTTTATCGTGAACAGTATTTTTAGAGTTGCCTCCGATTTCAACAATATGAAGAGAAGCTCTTCTTTGAAGTCTTTCTGGACATCAGAGGTGGGTTATATCAGTTCATCAGTGCTCACAGTCATCCTGTCTGGCTGGATTCTCAATAGAGTCACTGTTACTATGCAAATAACCAATTTTTCATCAAAGTGCACCTCATCATTTGGTATTATATGATATTATTAAAAGGAAATACCTCTATTTGGCTATTTAACATTATATATTATTATTAATGTATGCTACTTTAATAGTAATTATGTCAATATTAGCCTTCACTTGTCTTCTGTGCTGTTCTAAACAGAGATTATGTCTTGGTGCAGATTATTAAGGCTACCTTCTCTTTTTAATTCAGAGGGAATGGGACACAGTGAACCAGCAGGGCCTGCCCGGATCCAAACCCGTGCCCAGTCACCGTACAGTTAAGAGGACATTTTCGGGGGTCCTCCAGCTTCCCCGTCTGTCCCGGCGGCTCTCGGCTCAGGGAGAGTCAGAGAACACCCCCCGCAAGGCCACCTTCTGCCTCGAGGCCGACTCTTGTCAAAGGTCGTGGTAAGCTGCTCATTTGTCTTCTAACGCCACGTTGTATGACTTAATGTTAACCAGTGATTTTTAAAAAGGTTTTAATTGTGGGTAGTGACGTCGTGCTTTGCACAGTTTCCGATGAATACGGAAAATTCGTCATGTACCTGTTTTCAAAATAGTGGCTTAATTCACGTCAGCAACTTTAGACAGAGCGGGATCACTTACTGTTGCTTGTGTTGTTTCTAATAGGCTATAAGGTATAACATTTCTGTTTTCACTAAATGTGAAGTGAGCTACATCATTACTTTAATAATCGTTCTTACATGCCTATATATAATTCAGTTTTTCAATAATGGATTTCGTGTCCAGAGACAGAAGAGGGAGCCATTGTTCTCTAAAGACCAGAAAAATGCTTCTGACAAGAAAACGGACTAGAAGTCATGAACAGAGTTAGTATATGTGCAGTTATTATGAACTCATGAGTCATCAAGTCATGAAAAGTATAGTCAGCACATTCGTTATTCATCAGATTAATTTCTGTTCATGATTTGTTATTTAATAAATTAAAAAAAAAAAACTAAGTTTTGTTTCTACTGCCATAAAACCTTAAAGAATACTAAGGGTTAAACTTGATGCATTTTCCCCACAGTGGCTTTCAAAATTATTTAAAATGTCACACATAAAATGTTTGAATGTCATGACACAGTTAACAGTGGTTAAGTGTTTTTATTTTCTTTTTCTTTTTTTTTATAAATAAGTCTCTAATGCTCACCAAGGTTAGAAAACAGTAATATTGTGAAATATTAAAATAAAAAAATCAGAAATTTATTTAGTTTCACAATGTTTTTCAGGATTCTTTGATGAATAAAAAAAAGAAAAGAAAAATTAAATATTTATTTGAAATTTAAACCTTTGTAACATTACAAATGTCTTTTGATCAATTTAATCCATCCTCACTAGAAGCATTAATTTCTTATTTAGAAAATGATTTTTTTCATTGACCACAAATATAGTGTAGGCTATATTGTTTTACAAAATGGAAACCTGAACAAAATTAAGATTGAGAGTTGTAATTTTTATTGTAAATAATACAAGCTTTTAATGTTTTGTTTTGTAATGCAACAGAAATAATTAAGTTATTGTCTCTAAAGTATTCAAAAAACCTTTTCTGGGGCCACCGCATGCATATTGTTTTTGCATACACAACTCATCCAGCAGTCAAAGGATCACAGGGAACCTTTTCCCCTCTGATAATCAAAGCCCACGGGGCCCATGATAGAGGGCCATCGTGACATGAGGCATGCTCTCTGTCGGACTTTATCTGACTTTGCTCTTTATAGTCAGAGCTTTCATGTAACTTCTCCTGGTAAATCTAGAGCATGTGAAAGGCATAGGCATTTCTCGGAGGAAATCTAAACACTGTGATCGGCTCTATGTTGCGCTGCTGGTCTGTTGGCTTTTCTGTGTGCCAGAGTGACTGGAACAGGAAGTACAGACCAGAAAACACTGGCCCTCGCTCACTAATAGTCATAATGTGGAGGTGGGGCCACTTAGTGAGCTCTATCTTGGAGTCAACTCATTGTAAATCACACTGCCATATTTAGTCTGTTGGAGGGAAGTCTTCCAAGTTATGTAAACAAAGCGAGTTCACCAGAGGAGATATTCCATCGCTATGATGGCTGGCTCCATTAATGCGCCTGTGTTCTCTGAAGCAAGACTGGATTTCTCAGCTCTACTGAAGGGTGAGAGATGTAGACTGTGGTTTTTTGTGTTGAGAAAGCTGTGAGAGCGAGCGACCCACCCATGCCTCAAGTAGACACTTGTTTTGCCATTTGTGAAGACATAGGAACTCTGCTGTCATGAGCGACATGCTGTCAGAGAGTTCAGCAGAGGAGAGACCTCAGAGGTCCTCGCATCTCAAGCTGAAGGGGAACTCTCCCACCGGCTCCCCCAGAATGTCTCCTCGGAGTTCGCCCCGCAACTCGCCTCTACTCTTCCGCAGGCTGATGATGAACCGCAGTATTGCTTTGCAGAGACGCTTCACTTTGGCTCACACTCCCAGGTAGGATACGAATCGCTCTGAATCGTTCATTTAGCCTCTTCCCGGGAGGCTTGGCTTCAAAAACACACACACAGGAGTCTTGTGGCACAGGCATCTACGTAACAGCACATCACAAGGCGAATTTTGTGGCCGCTTGATACATTCGCCCCCCTCGTCCAGAATTTGTATTGATGCTAACACTTCTAGCTACAATAATTATCACTATAATCAAGGAGATGGTTTGTCTGCTGTGTGGAAGCATAAAAAGATGTCTTTGTTTGGGAGGATGTCTTGACCTGAGGTAGTTATTGTAAGCCTATCTCAACAGTGATCAAATGAACTGTTTTCTGCAAGTTGTACTGGTTCGTTCTCTTTAGCCAGGTAAAGTCCAACCTGGTAGTAAATTTAGCTCTTAACTTCCAGAGAGAACAGGCTTTGTTCTGCATTATGTGTATTTCTTGCTTTTTTGGATATATGGATAATTTTATTAATGTTATGTTATTTTGTTGAATGTTATATTTTCAGTTATCTGCCAAAAGATATTTACATTGCAGTTATAGGACATTGATAGACCCAAGTCAGCATTTCAGATGACACTTGTTAGGTTGTCACTGTGGTTTGCAAGTTCTGTAATTTGTTGCCTTTCAGGTCTGACAGTTTCTTTCTTTTTTTTTACTCTATCGTTCAAACGTTTAAGGTGAGTTAGATGTCAAATGTTTTTGAAAGGAGTTTCTGATGCTCACCAAAGATTTTATTTGGGTTTATTTGGTAAAAATAAGACTTTTTTGTATTATTACAAATTCAAATAAGTGCTTTCTTTTTAATATATCAAAAATGTTTTCATTCTTTCTTTCATTCTTTCTTTCTTTCTTTCTTTCTTTCTTTGACCTTCAAAACATCCTTAAATTGGAGAATCACATGATCCAAACAATGTGAATATTATATAATGGCTGGGTTATGAAGATCGCCATTAACAAAACCAGTTAAAAACCTTAAAACTGGCCCTTTTGAATCCAGTGCCAAAACCCATCTCTAACGCCTGTGCTTTTGACATGTTACAGCCTCTGTTTTGAGCTGTTTCTGTGTCTGTTAAACCTCTAAGATTTGAGGAAGTCAGAGCCCGCAACGCTGTAAACGTCCCCAGCCATACACGCACATGCAGTAAATGTTGAGAAATCATTAGCAGAGCTCAGTGGAGGTGTTATACTTGAAAACTGTGAAATAGACATTACTTCAAATATTTATTAACTGATTACAATTATCAAGTATTTTGCCGAGAGGTGACCAGTGAACTCAGAAGTTGTTTATCAGAGAATAATTCAGCAAGAGAACCGTTTCGGCTGAAATGTTTAAACACAGGTCACCGTGTTCATGTCAGCTGGTTTGTGTGATGTAAGTGGAAAGAGTCAATCTGTCATCTGTCTAATGGACGCTCTTGGCTCGGTGAACAGTGGAAGTCCACACAGGTCAAATGTGACTTTTAAAGCTGAAAAGATCTGTCTTGTGTATGTCAAGGTTTTGGGAGAAAGAAAGAAACAGGCTGTTGGAGAATTATGGCAGGATGGTGAAGGAACTGGAACGATTAAACAAGCCATATCTCTGTCAAGAACACTGTCCGCAAGAGATGAAGCAAATCGACTTTATTTAACATTAGTGTCAGGAACTTTAAAGTGTTTTTAACAGAATGTTACAGGGTTACAATAACAAGAGATCTGTTTGCTCCAAGAAGTCCTTCCACAGAATGATAATGTGTCTCCATAAGCTTTTCTGGTTCTTATTTCAAGAAGTCCGCTATAGAGATTAACGCATCTCACCATGGCAAATATTTTGACCCATAAATCCCTCAATATTTAGTAAGCTGATTCTGTGCTACGCTGCACTTAAAAACCATGTGAGTTCAATGAAGTAAAATAATCTGAACTGTGGGAAATGTAACGTCTCCGGATTCTCTGCACCTTGTTTATTTAGTAAAGGTTTTTGACAAACAGAATTCAAAGGGTGTGTCTTTTGCTGCTAGATATGTTTTGCATTCAGAACTTGTTTGTAAGGCTCACGCTGCTCTTGACGTTCTTCTTAAGCATTATGCTGTCATGTGCTGATCTGCCTCTCAAGAATATTTGGCTAATATCAACAATCTGAGTTCAAGCGCCTGCAGCAGCCTTCACCTCCCTCATCCTCGCCTCACCC